>NC_090443.1:91096214-91825589 GCF_031143425.1 Pleurodeles waltl
GAGACGATGGGTACATGTTGGCGCTCCATGAGGTCCGGGGAGGATGCACCAGGAGTCTCTCAGGATCTGGAGGAACTGGACTGATGCCCTAATTGCCCTATATACGGCCTGAATACGTATCTTCCATCTTCCTGTTGATGTACTGTTTCTTAAATGCAGCGTTGTTTCTCTTCCTGCAGTTATTTGTATTACCTAGATCATACTGTCTGAGTCGGAGGATGAGGTGCTTGGATGGTTTGCTATGGATTATTGCTGTGCAGGAGTCCCTGAGGTTTGTGTGCATTGTCCCTGGTGCGGACTGGCAATGCATCTTCCGCGATAGTTGAGGTGGCGTTGGCGTATTACTCATGTAATGTTCCCTATTAATGTTGGTCGTGAGGCTTTTGGATATGACTGAATTTGATAGATGTATGATTGGCACACATATTTGTGATGTAGCCCCCTTCGACGCTTGGTAGCAGGGGTGTTCAGCGGGCACCATCTGTTCCCATGTGTGTACCACAGTGCTTCTCTTGGGGTTTCGTGTTTGGGGTCGAGGGTGGAACCAGGGAAGGAAATTCACTGCTGTGCCATTTGTTGGAGGCATAGCATAAGGTGGGTGGTTTGGGGTATATACAACTGTTACTATTGCATTGGGGAGTGCTGGAAACAATACGTGGCTTGCAGTGTGATTGCTCTCTTGCTATAACACGGCACAGACGTGTCTGCAAGTGGGATGGATGCTGAAGATGACGCTGGGCGCCCGTTACTACTAAACATCCTGACATGGAACAATAGATTTTTGAATGACAACGGAAAGATCCGTAAAGTGGTATTGTATTTAGAGTGCCATAATACTGATGTCGCAGTTCTGCAGAAAACGCATTTGGCCCCAGGTAGTGGGCTTGCTTACCCAGCGGCACAACGTTGGACTTCTCTGTACAAGAGTCATTGAGGAGAGAGGAGTGTGGGACTCCTGTACTGCTTTCCACCTCTCCTGTCCTGAGTTCTGATGAAGACCAGGAATGACTGGGCCCAAGTCAACCTAGTGATTGAGGATTAGGCAAGGAGAGTTTGGTACCTGGAATTCTGGGCAGGAGCATCAGTCTTTTGATCATGCTTCACTGCGGGAGGATCTCCTGTCACAGTAGGAGGGCAGGGTTTTGCACCTGAACCTGCACAATCTACACCTACATGCATTGAGGGGCAGCTCTTGACTGTGCTTGATATATTACCTAAGGTTGTGGATGTTATCTTTACTGCCAGGCGTGTCTCTGGTTCATTTATATCAGGTGCTGGGGCAGATTTGTGGCTTGTTGTGAAGTTCGCAACACAGACCCTATACAAGCCAAACTGCTGGATTTTCATCTTTGACCCACCGAGGCCTTGCAGTGGTCACTATTAAAGGTTATTTGTTGGCCCTTTTGGCTTTGTTTGCTCAACAAACTGTCCTTGTTTAAATTACCTGATATGATGCAGCTTGATAAAGTTTTGATAAACGTTCTCCCCCAAAACATTAGCTTTTTTTTTATTTATTTTTTATAACTGTTTATTTGCATTATATATAAACACTTTGTCATGCCCTTTTGGACACAGAGACAGCAAAAGCATTGATACAGCAGGACACAACCACAGAAGATCAACTGGTAGTGCATATAGTCAGATCAATCAATCCGAATATGCAACAATACCATTTACGTACTGATGCCCGTGTCTTCCCAGTAATGCATATCTTATAAAGCATAATAGGCTTTCCAGGGGCCCCTTACTTTGAGAATTTTCTTGGCCAGCCACGAGCCTAAGTCACCCTCTCTGCCATCATGTAGAGATCCATCCCTGCTTTCCATTCTGCAATGTGTGAGGTTCTGGGAAAACCCAGTGTCTTGCCATAGCTCTCTTGGCCACTACTAGTCCCAAGCTACAAAAGAGGAGTTTAGGGCGGGGCAGGTCTACTTCCGTCCAGATGCCTAATAACACATAGAGTGGATCAGATGGAATCTGCACGTCAAGTACCGACCCAAGGTCTCCTAAGATACTAGACCAGTATATCTGAATATGTGGGCATGTCCATAACGTGTGCATAAAGACCAATGCCTGCCCCGCAAAGCATGCAGTTGGGAGATAGGACCCTCCCCATTTTGTGGAGTCATACCCTGTCGTAGTATGTTCTATGCAAAATTTTGAATTGTATTAATCGCAGCCTGATGCGTATAGCCACTTTGTGTGGGTGCATGAGGGCATTCTCCAAATCAATGTCATTTAGGGATCCCAGATCCTCCTCCCATCTCTCTCTCTCTCTCGCGCTCTCTCTCTCTCTCTCTCTCTCTCGCGCTCTCTCTCTCGCGCTCTCTCTCTCTCTCTCTCTCTCTCTCTCTCTCTCTCTCTCTCTCTCTCTCTCTCTCTCTCTCTCTCGCGCCTTAGCTTATCTGGCATGTTGTTATTCAATGTTTTGTACGTCCATGAGATTGCTTTCTTTGCTATTTGGCCCATAAGGAGCCTTCCTCCCAACATGGCATATTCCGGGAGGTCCGATATATCTAAGTGCTCTGCCTGTCAAGCATGTTTCAATCTAACATAGTGGTATAGTTGTTTCTGTGTGAGGTGGTATTCTTCCCGTAGAGTGGCAAAGGTGTTTGAGGTCACCTAGCTTGGAGATACCTAGTGTATCCCATGATTGAAAGTCGCAGAGTTTCCCTAGCTCTCTGATAGGTGCCCTCCCACAACGTGGTCTCCTGGGTGAGTATCTTGTGCCAACCCATCTTTCTCATTGCCTTACGCCATACTTCTATCGTTATTTGTGTGGGCACTAAAAATAATTGCTGTCCTTTCCCTCCGAACAAGTAGTGCAAGTGAGAACTATGCGCAAATTGACTTCTCTGTAGGAGGTATGTTGGATAGTTTGCGGGTGCCTGTTACAATTGTTAATCGCTATGAGGTGTGCAGCCCAATATTATGCCCTAACATCCGGCAATGCTATCCCTCCATTATAGGAGTTCCACTGTAAGGTTTGTAAGGATACTCTGGGATGTTTAGCACCCCTGAGAAATGTGCGAACCACTTGATCTATTGTGTCGAAGATCTCATCAGATAGGTGTACATAAGTATTCGGGAGAGAATATAATAATTTTGGTAGAGAAATCACCCTTGTACATTGCTGATCTACCAAACAGTGTTAATGGTAGCTTTCCCCATTGTTCTGCATCTTTATGGAAATCATCTAGGACCCCTGGGACTTTGAGCTTTCGACGCTCCTCGTGGTCAAGGGAGACCTAAATCCCTAGATAAGTGAACCCGTCTTTGTCAATTTGCACGCTACCTAGGAATTCAATCTAGTCACAGTGACCCCCCACTTGATAGAGGCTCGACTTGGTCCAATTGATTTTGTATCCCGAATAGGATCCATATTCCTCAAATGTGGTCAGAATCTGGAGCAGCGTCGTTCTGGGCTGAGTAACATACAAAAGCACGTCATTTGTGATGCCACTATAAATCTTAATTTGGTTCCCTTCAGAACAATTCACAGCTGCTTGTTGCATTTCTGACTCTCGAAACTGTCTTCCTCATCGCGATCACTGCATGAGTGTGGTCCAGGCTCTCTGTGCAGTCACCCTACACCACTTTTTTTTTTTCCAGGCATGCTAGTGTGGAGGACCAGGATGCCCTTTTTGCCACCGCAGATTCCTCACTGCCTTTGCACTTTCATCATCTAAAATGGTCCTGAAATAGAAATCTGCACTCTGGCACCAAGAATTGTTTTGTCGTCCACATCAAGGGTGCGGAGAGTCGAGCAACAAATTGACTATTGAGGATGGTGGTTACATGCGGGTCTGTTCAGTCACTTCAGGGGCGGAGCAAGGCCAGTGCAGAATAGCACCGCACCACAGAGCAGCATGCAGTAGCACTGCTGTGAACACTTCCCGAGTTAATACTGCACATGGGGAGATATTCAAAAGCTAATTATTCTGCACTTAAGCAGAGTATTCTGCATAAACAGCGTTACCAAAGATAAGTAACGTGTTCATGGGCTATGGGAAGTCAGTAAGACATGGCTCTGTTTAAACTACGCTGTGAATCCCCAGCCTTCTTAAGAGGGAGAGAGTCTAGTTGTGTTTTCTCTAGGAATTATGTTTCTGGTTAAAAATACAGTGCTAACAAGGACAGTATAAGTTTGTTTATTTACTTAAAATGCAAGCCGAACTCACTGTATATTTGCCCCGCCCCCTTAAGTGGCTATAAGTCACATTAGTGAGGAGTTTGCCCTTTTAAAGGTACTGTTTAAAAATGTAATCATAAAATGTTTTTCTTGTATGATTTGCATCTGTCCATTTTTTACGTGGATTCCTCCTGATTTACTGCTGTTTTATTTTGGTCCTCCTTAGCCTTCCACTGGAGAATGAGAAGAATATCCTTATTACCAGCGCCCTGCCCTATGTGAACAATGTGCCCCATCTCGGCAATATTATTGGCTGTGTTTTAAGCGCTGATGTCTTTGCAAGGTAAATATAGCTTGCCCTGCTTCTGGCAGAGACTGCACAAGAGCCTCCCTGCTGGCACAGAATGCTCCTTGTGACTAAAGGTGGGCACTTATTAATTTTACAAAAGTCTAATTTCCCATAAGACACCTCTCTTGTGTTCCATTTGACTAGGTACTGCCGCCTGCGCAACTGGAACACCCTATTCGTATGTGGCACAGATGAGTATGGCACGGCAACAGAGACCAAGGCGATGGAGGAGGGGGTCTCACCAAAGGAGATATGCGACAAGTACGCGGCCATCCACACCCAAATCTACAAGTGGTTCAGCATCTCGTTTGACTACTTCGGCAGGACCACCACTGCTCAACAGACAACGTAGGTACCACTAGAACGGTGTACTCCGTAGTGGGTGGAGTGTGTGTGACCACTCCACTGTTGGCATGTATCTTGGGGCAGCTGCTTTGGCTCATGAGGATATCACCAGGAAAAAGTGTCAGCACAGGCGTACCTGCTTGTAGTAGCAAATCATTAGGTGTGAGCACAGATGTCTCCCAGGTGTTTAGGTGTCGAACGTTCATGTGGGTGTCATCAGGGTGAAGTATAACAGGAGATCTACAGATGTGTTTAGGGCAAATCACGATTTTAATTATGCAAATATCAAAATGAAGTGGGCACAGAAGCAGGGGTGTCTCATTGTGATAGTGATGAGTCATGCATGTATTACCACAGTTTATTCTGAACCAAGCTCAGGCAGCAGGAATGTGACCTTCATAAACCATACAAATATGATCAAAATACGTAGAACCAGCAAGTCAGTCAGAAGAACTGATCCACAGATGTTTGTAGGATTTTGCTCCTTCCATGCCCATTGTAAAAACACTAGATGTGTGAGGTGGAATACACTGCTGCATTCTTCCGCCTTTGTCACTTATTTTCCTTCATATTCAGCATTGCGCAAGACATTTTTAACCGCCTACTGGAGAGGGGATTCTTGCTGCCGGACACAGTGGAGCAGCTCCGTTGCGAGAAGTGCCAGAAGTTCCTTGCAGACCGTTTTGTGGAGGGGACGTGCCCCTTTTGCAATTATGAGGAGGCCCGGGGGGATCAATGCGACAAGTGCGGGAAGCTGATCAATGCTGTGGAGCTCAAGGTAACCTCCTTGAATCAAGCCAGTAGTCAAGATTGCACATGACAATGTTCAGGATCTTTGTAGCTATCCATATATGATATATATCAGACAAAGTATCCCACGTTAATTTCTCAGTGTTTTTTTTTAATCATTATATTTATGAATTCTGAAATTTCTGAAAAGAATCTGTACACGTTTTTAAAATAAACTTGTGCACATTTTAGAGAACACATTTTATGCCATTTTTGATATATTTTTTTAAGAGTTTTTTTTTCAAAAAATGAATACACTTTAAAAAGTTTCCCACGTACTTTTTTCAAAATTCGCCAAAATCTTTGACACAAGTTTCCTGTGTCAATTTATCATTGTTTAAGTAAGCAGGATGTCACTGGAAATACCATCTATGCCCAGATGGATATTACATAATGTAAAGCATTATTACTAATTTGTTATTTGTGATAGTTCAGGTTATTTTCTTAAGGGTGGGGGACAGGAAGGGTTCTAAACAGCAACTTTGAGTCTGTATATGTCATAGATTTAAATAGTCAAAAACTTAACAGAAGTGCATATCGCACAGAGGGTAAATTATAAAATAGGTTTTTGACATTGAAGATGGGAGTAATATTCTAACAAGTTGGGTACTATTGAAGAGTCCATGCATTACAAAGGAAGATGTTTTGGGCTGTCTATAACTGCAGCTGTGATGCATTTCTTACTACAGAATCCTCAGTGCAAGATGTGCAAAGGGTCTCCAGTTATCAGATCGACCAAACACCTGTTCCTGGACCTGCCAAAGGTACCACGTATTAGCGATTATTTTGTGACTTTTTCTTGTGAAAAATAGTATGTCAACTTAAGGATTTTTTAACAGTGTTTCCAAATTCTGACGATTGTAAAAAGCATCATGACAAAGTTCGTTTCATGTGTTATAAGTCATGTTACTAATGGACAGCGTTGACTTCCTTTACGTGTAGCATGTGAACCAAGAGCGTGCATGATAATTTCTCCAATTCTTATCCTGCTAGTAGTCCCCAACACCTACTTTCAAAGAGACAAACAAGCCCAAGCCCCCTTTACTTAAAGTAGGTGTCACGAAACTCCACAACAGTTTTTTACACCAGTTTCTTTCAGTGACACGTGGTAGGACTGGCTTTGGGACAGAGGCATGCTGACCCTGCAATAGGGAGACCTGAAAGGTTTAGAAGACACTTTCCACACACCATGCACCCATCAAAATCCACAGCCCTGCCAGGAGTTACAGCTCCATACGTGACTTGCTGCTCCAGTCCAGGTTTTTTCTTTGAATTTTGGGACTTCCTGTCTTCTTTATTCCATTATTAAACCAGGACTACAGGCCCCAGAACGCAAAGAAAAAAAAAAACGTGAACTGGAGTAGCCCTTCACACATGGATGTGAGAAACACGGCAGCTATGAAACCACATTGCAGAGACATGAGATAACCCTTAACGATGGAACACCTCTGTTCAATCATACGTAGGTATTAGAGAAAGGTTTCAAGGCCTAGCCCTGCAGCATATTCCATTGTAGGAAAATTCACACAGTCTGTGTTCATGTCCACCAGAAAACACCATTTTTTTTTAGAACTACTGTAACTATTGCAAGGTTTACTACAGGGATCCACCACATGACAATCCACAGCACACAACATACAGGATGTCAGGGGAAGGTTGTGCAGCCCAACTGCATTATGATGCCACTGTAAAGCCATTAAAACCAACCATATACACAGAACTGCTAGTGAAGCCCTTTACCTGCAATGGGCCTCCGCTGTGGAAACCAGTTATGCTAATCAAGGCGACAGGCACAAAGATAACTTGACACCAGCACTAGGCTCCTCCATAAGGCATGACATGATGTTTGAGCGCACAACATACCAATTTCACTTACATTGTTATGGGGCTGGGGCGTCCCTAAAAGCCAATCCAATTACCAGCTACCGCGCGTAGGAACAAACAGTCATCAAGCAGCCATGTTGGACAAAACAGCCTTTCTGATAGTCACTCTCTCACTCTTTCGCCCTCTATATGGGGCAGTTACTAATTTCAGAGCACATAATTTCAATTTCCTCCCACATAAGTAGAAGCTCACAAACTCTCCTCATTCTCCAAAAGCGGCTGAGTCATCTAACCCGGATGGCCAACACCACCAGTGGACAACCCTACCTGAAAATACATAGCTCCCACCACTACAGAGAAATGGTCAACCAGCAGATTTAACTTTGCTATTCCAAGACACCAACATGTGCCAACAGGCTGTTTAAAGCTTGCATTGCACTACATAAGAACCAGGGACGGCTGGTGAAGTTTGAAAGTAGTGGGGCGTAAAATGAAACCACCAATGTTACATTAATGAGTAAGCATGACTTTTTTAAAGTACTGAAAGGTTAACGATGCTTGTGCAGGCTGCAGCCTTTTTCAAATTTAGAGGCTAGTCCTTATAGGGATTTTTTTTTTTTTTTACTTGGCATGACAACTGATCTAGTAACAAATAGGGGTTGCTTTTGTGTAATTATGCACAATTCTAGGACAATTTAATGAACTTATGAATAAATAGGCGAAATGCCAATCCAGCATTTTGCACACAATGCATTTGTGTCCATTTTGGATGTAATGACCCATTTAATTCCAGCTCTAAAAACAGAAGAGCTGCAATTAACAGCAGCTTACGTCGTTTGCATTGTATCTGTGCAATAATTTTGCTATGAATGGAACATAATTACACACCATAGTATAAGTTCAGGAATTTCGCAAAAGTGGCATTCTAGAAATTCTGCAGTATAATTGAAATTTCTCCTACACCTGATAACATTTGTGCAGAGTGAAATCTGATAGTTTTAATAAACAGAAGAAAATATGCCACAGACGTTTAGGGCTAAGAGTCCCTTTATGACATGTTTTTAGGTCTTAGTATCTCCAGGGGAACAGAATATAGGAAAAAACGTAATAAAAGAGAAAAACATTGTGCACTTCATATGTTGCAAGTTTTGTAGTATTCCTCATTGATTCTACAGTGATAATTAGTGAATACCAAAGGCTAAAGTGGGAGGGAACGATTTGGAAGGACATTTCCAAACTTTTTATATTTCACAAAATCCACTTACCAAACGTTTTGTAATAAACCAACCTCTCCTGAACAGTTAATGCCAACCATGCTGTGCCTCTCTATTTATCATTCTTGATAGGCAGGGTGTTCGCAGCTAAGTTGCGAAATGCTAATTTCTAATGGAGAAAACAATTTGTCCTAGCACTGGGTACAGTGTGATTGTGAGTTTTTAAAAACACATATTCTGAAAGCTCTCATTTTACCTGATGCAGGGAACTGTTTTGCACATTTCGTGGCAGTATATTATAAACTGTGCATATTACAATATAAAAATAAATACATTTTGTCTCGGTGGTTTCTGTTGTCTCTGGTCACACACACAAACCTCAGCAATATTTCCATTAGCCATCAGAGAATTGAGGTTGCTGAGCGCACCCCACGATGTGACGAGTTGTGAAAGTTTGGGGTGGCTTGGCTCTAGCGCCTGATGGACGTGCAGCTCCGGGTACTACAGGGCTTCAGCCTGATGCAACCAGGGCTAACTTTTCATTCACGTCATTAGGAGAACTTATGCCCAGGAGGCAATGATTTTGCAGAGCTGGTGACCTCACAAGCTACAGGGCTGTTAGCTCATTAGCCCCGCTGGTTGTTGATGGCAGCCTTCCTGGCAGTCTGCCGATGCAAGACAAGGTGGAAAACAGGAGGAGAATGCAATCGTGGTGAGTGCTTTTAAAGCGCTGCCATCAGTGTCTTTGTTTTTTAAATATTGTTGGCAATTCTAGGTAAATTAAAAAAATAATTTTGGAGAAATAATAAAGGGGACGGAGCCCCAAAGCCCATATAAGAGAAAACATTAACATACATATTTTATAGTACACGATTTCTCTTCTGACTGGGCACTCCCCCCAAAAAAAAACACGCATTCCTCATGATCTAATTGTTTTGGGGATAAAAATAGTAGGCATTCATCAACAAATATCAGTGCTTTTTGCAAAAATGTTGTCCAGTGCGATCTCTTGCTCTTCCAGTTTTAATTTGTGTGAAAAGCACACCTGTTTGGTAGTATTGGAAATGTCAGGGCTGCCCATAAATAACAGATGTGCCTGCATGTTGTGAACAGATTGGCCCCTCTAATTGTGTGACATGGTTTTAATGGGCAAACAAAAGACCTGCCACTCCATAGAGCAATGTTAATCTGTATCCCTCACATGGGACAGTTGGTAAAATTTTAATTGGCAAAACTCTGACCTGGCCTGCTGCCATTTCTACTGCCACTTAAAATGATGTGAGCAGTTGACAAGTATTGCATTTTTAATTTTCTTCATCTTCATTCCTTTTTGCTTAATATCTCAACACAAGCTCGAGGAACGCCTAGAGAAGTGGCTGGATCAGTCATTACCAGTAGGAGACTGGACATCAAATGCCCGCTTCATCACACGCTCCTGGATACGTGATGGGTTGAAACCAAGGTGTATCACTCGTGACCTAAAGTGGGGGACTCCTGTGCCTCTTGAAGGCTACACAGATAAGGTGAGTTAACCTTTAACCCTTGGTTCCCAAATCTGATGGATGGCAGCAGTCCTGACCTCGTTAAGAAGTTTAAAATTCTGTGCTATTGAACTAAACAAATATATATGTTTGTGGCATGTTTAGTCGTAGATACACATTCTGCGCATACTCCTGCTATTTAGTGTTAGGCTTGGACGTGTGCAGGTTGTTTTTATTCAAATAAGTCTTTCCTAGTTACCTGGAATTGTGAATCCACATATTATTGCTAATGCTCATGGGCATTGGCTCCATTGTTATTTTTTTTTCTACATCAGCGGGTTCAGACATGTCTTTTCATGCTCCAGTTTGTTGCCGTGTGATGTTCTTGCTGGGCCTGCTTGGATCCGTTATGCATCAACAGCGTGCCAACAGCAAGACAACACCCCCAACCTGTTCAGGGGCAGCGACATCAAGGGCGACCAGCACCAAGAAGTCCTCGGCAAAGATGTAGAGGATCTATCGTCTGTAGAGGATTCTGATTCTGACATCGAGGGAGATGAGCCCTCACTGGTGCAACACACATTAAAAGTAGTCGCTGTGAGTACTACTACAGAGCACAATGCTCATCTGCATCACTTGCACTCTGGGAAGGTTAAAGCCTTGAGCTCCCAGGCTGTTCATAAGGACACAGACATGCCGCTGCATAGGGTAGAGGGATCAGACCTAAAGCCTACTGCGAAACTCCTGCTTCAAGCCTCACTGTCCACCTCCACTGTCTCGTCGGCTCTGGCCTCGAAACCAGCTGTTAGACCCTCCTCAGAGTCGAGAACCTGTGAGATGGAAACCCCAGAACCACCTTGGCATCACATGGACATCGAAAGTCCTAGAATCCAAAAATATCATTGCCCATGCCTGCCTCCTCTGTCGCATCAGATCACTCTGACCAGCCCATCTTCCATAACCTTCAAGAATAGTTCGAGGACAGGTAGAGGAGGATTCACATTCAGTCTGGCATAGTTTGGATCATAGCTAAGCCTCTGGAGAAGCCTAAAGATCCTGTTCCTCCTAAGAGGAAATTGACTTTTGAGGATTTCTATCCTGCTAAGCTTCCAACCCTAGATAACCCCACCTCATGCAATGAGGTTATTTAGCGTACCGCCTCCTTCCACAAGATGGAAGTGCACAAGCCACCTGAAGAGGAGGACTTCTTTATGGCGACCCTCACATCCATGCATATGGCATTGCAATATCTGCCTATGCTTAAGGACATGCTTAGACTACATGTGAAATTTTTAAGGAGCCAGTGGAGGCACGTTTCCACCCCTAGGGTGGATAAAAGATACAAAGCATCACCCTTTGCCTCTGCCCCCCCCCTTTTCCACAGGGGCCAATTACCACCTGACTCACTTGTCGTACACACGCAAATGTGCTTATTCCCGTGGCATGGGAGATGCTTTGCCTCCTGACCGGGAGAGGAAAAAGATTGATGTGATATGCAAACGTGTTGTCATCCAGTCAAAAGAGAGAGAGCAAGAGATATATATGTATATGGACGACCGTGGGGGGGGGGGGAGCCTCAAGGCCCCACCCAAAAGCAGCTTCAAGTAGCAGCTCCCTGCTTGCAGGAGCAATGTTTTCATCTGCTGCCCTGGGGGACTTAAACCACTGGGACAAAAGTGGCGGGAAACCGCCGCGCCCGGCGGTGCGACCGCTGCGCTTTGCCGCGGTCATAATGCCCGAGTTTGTACCGCCAGCCTGTTGGTGGTACAAACTTCAAAACAGCCCTGGTGGTCTTTGACCGCCAGGGTTGTAATGAGGGCCTCAGTGTTACAAAAATAAAGGTACTTTTATTTTTAGAACACAATACAAAATTATAGGAAGGGCAACCGTCCAATAGGAGGTAAGTAATACACTAAATATATACACTAGTAATCAGAAATAGGCATAGAAAAGGTTAGAAAAACAAATAGCAATAACCAATTTTAACCCTAGGGGGAGCACAAACCCTATACAAAAAAAATGGAATGCGAACACAGGACCCCCACCTAGGTAAGTGGAATGTGTAGAGGGGAGCTGGGGGTACTAGAACACCACAGAGGTAAGTAGCACAACACCCCCCAGCAACCAGGAAAGCGGGAGTAAATCACTCGATTTTCCCCAAACCACCCAATAGGAGAAAAAAAAAAAAGACACCCAGACAAGGCTGCAAGAAAACCAGCAGTGGATTCCTGAAGAAAAAAAGACCTGTGGAGAGATGGGACCAAGTCCAAGAGTCACAATGGAGTCCAGGAGGAGTAGGAGCTACTACCCACCCAGCTGTACTTGCAGGAGTTGTTCGACCATGATGAAGAACAGGTCAGCACTGCAGCGCAGGAGCCGGAGAAGAGTTCCTGAAGGATGCAGAAGATGTCCCACGCTGAAAGGAAGATTGCAGACAGGTGTCGATGCAGGAATTCCACCAACAAGCCTTGGCAAAGGCAAACTCGCGTTTAGTGGAAAAGCGGTGCTTCCGGGGACCAGCAAGTCCCAGGAGGACACTCAACCCAGAAGGGTGAGTCATAGGGGACCCTCAGGGTCGCAGAGTCCACTGCAGCAGAGGCAGCACCCACAAAAGCCCCACCGGAGCCCATGCATCACTACAAAAAAGGATCCCAGGCAGGAGGCTGGGCTTTGCAGGAAGGAGTGCTGGGGGCTGGAGCTACATTTCTCTTAAAGAGCCCTTGGAGGAGATGCAAACAAGGCTTGGAAGCTGCAAGAGATGCGGTGCACGGGGTACTGTGCTGCGTGGGAAGGCAAGGGCTTACCTCCACCCAAGTTGGACAGCTGGCAGAGAGGACCAAGATGACTACTCCGGACCACCACCTTGATGCAGAATCCACGCAGCTCAAGATGAGGGGAGATTCACACAGCCAGTCGTCGGTTGCTGTGGTTGTAGGGGAGTGACTCCTTCACTCCAAAGGAGTTCCCTTCTTCCTCTTGTGCAGGCTGAAGAGTTGCTGCCTTCTTGGATACAAGATGGCAGAACCCAAGGACCCTCTGGAGGAGCTCTGGGCTCCCCCCCTGGGGTGGTAATGGACAGGGGAGTGGTCAGTCTCCTTTCCATTGTCCAGTTTCACTCCAGAGCATGGACTGGGGGTCCGAAAACTGTGTGGACTGGTTTATGCATGGAGGGCACCAAATGTGCCTTTTAAAGCAAACCAGTGGCTTGGGGAGGCTACCCCTCCCAAGCCAGTCACACCTATTTCCAAAGGGAGAGGGTGTTAACTCTCTCTCCCAAAGGAAATTCTTTGTTCTGCCTTCCTGGGCTTGATCAGGTCAAGCAGCAGGAGGGCAGAAACCTCTCTGAGGGGTGGCAGCAGCTGGGCTGCCCGGAAAGCCTTGTAAGACTGGTGGTAGCAATGCTGGGGGTCCTCTAAGGAGCCCCTAAAGTGCATGGAATCATACTGCAACAGTATTGGGGTATGATTCTGACATGTTGATACCAGACATGCTCAGGTTCAGTTACCATTTTGTAGCTGGACATACAGGGAGTGCAGAATTATTAGGCAAATGAGTATTTTGACCACATCATCCTCTTTATGCATGTTGTCTTACTCCAAGCTGTATAGGCTCGAAAGCCTACTACCAATTAAGCATATTAGGTGATGTGCATCTCTGTAATGACAAGGGGTGTGGTCTAATGACATCAACACCCTATATCAGGTGTGCATAATTATTAGGCAACTTCCTTTCCTTTGGCAAAATGGGTCAAAAGAAGGACTTGACAGGCTCAGAAAAGTCAAAAATAGTGAGATATCTTGCAGAGGGATGCAGCACTCTTAAAATTGCAAAGCTTCTGAAGCGTGATCATCGAACAATCAAGCGTTTCATTCAAAATAGTCAACAGGGTCGCAAGAAGCGTGTGGAAAAACCAAGGCGCAAAATAACTGCCCATGAACTGAGAAAAGTCAAGCGTGCAGCTGCCACGATGCCACTTGCCACCAGTTTGGCCATATTTCAGAGCTGCAACATCACTGGAGTGCCCAAAAGCACAAGGTGTGCAATACTCCGAGACATGGCCAAGGTAAGAAAGGCTGAAAGACGACCACCACTGAACAAGACACACAAGCTGAAACGTCAAGACTGGGCCAAGAAATATCTCAAGACTGATTTTTCTAAGGTTTTATGGACTGATGAAATGAGAGTGAGTCTTGATGGGCCAGATGGATGGGCCCGTGGCTGGATTGGTAAAGGGCAGAGAGCTCCAGTCCGACTCAGACGCCAGCAAGGTGGAGGTGGAGTACTGGTTTGGGCTGGTATCATCA
The DNA here is from genome assembly GCF_031143425.1 of Pleurodeles waltl. Taxonomy (NCBI): domain Eukaryota; kingdom Metazoa; phylum Chordata; class Amphibia; order Caudata; family Salamandridae; genus Pleurodeles; species Pleurodeles waltl. Next base: position 91,110,653 of record NC_090443.1, read on the forward strand.
AAGATGAGCTTGTGGGGCCTTTTCGGGTTGAGGATGGAGTCAAGCTCAACTCCCAGTCCTACTGCCAGTTCCTGGAAGACACCTTCTTCAAGCAGTGGTACAGGAAGAAGTCTGCATCCTTCAAGAAAAACATGATTTTCATGCAGGACAATGCTCCATCACACGCGTCCAAGTACTCCACAGCGTGGCTGGCACGAAAGGGTATAAAAGAAGGAAATCTAATGACATGGCCTCCTTGTTCACCTGATCTGAACCCCATTGAGAACCTGTGGTCCATCATCAAATGTGAGATTTACAAGGAGGGAAAACAGTACACCTCTCTGAACAGTGTCTGGGAGGCTGTGGTTGCTGCTGCACGCAATGTTGATGGTGAACAGATCAAAACACTGACAGAATCCATGGATGGCAGGCTTTTGAGTGTCCTTGCAAAGAAAGGTGGCTATATTGGTCACTGATTTGTTTTTGTTTTGTTTTTGAATGTCAGAAATGTATATTTGTGAATGTTGAGATGTTATATTGGTTTCACTGGTAATAATAAATAATTGAAATGGGTATATATTTTTTTTTGTTAAGTTGCCTAATAATTATGCACAGTAATAGTCACCTGCACACACAGATATCCCCCTAACATAGCTAAAACTAAAAACAAACTACAAACTACTTCCAAAAATATTCAGCTTTGATATTAATGAGTTTTTTGGGTTCATTGAGAACATGGTTGTTGTTCAATAATAAAATTAATCCTCAAAAATACTACTGTAGGTAGTGACCTATGTCCAGTACACGTGTAAAATGGCGTCCCAGCACTCACAAAGTCCAGGAAAATGGATCCTGAGTTTGTGAGGGCACCTCAGCTAGTGCAGGGGTGTCCTTACACACAGGTACCTGCACCCTGCCCCCTGAGCAGAGAGGGCCTACCATAGGGGTGACTTACAGTGACCTTTAGCGAAAACGGGTGCGTGCACCTGGTTCACGCAGACTGCAGTGGCAGGCCTGCAGAACCCTCTGCATGGGCTCCCTATGGGTGGCAGAATAACTGCTGCAGCCCATAGGGATCCCCTGGAACCCCAATGCCCTGGGTACCTAAGTACCATATACTAGGGACTTATATGGGGGGACTAGTATGCCAATTGTGGGAAGAAGAAGGTACAATTTACAGTAGAGAGCAAAACTACTGGGGTCCCGGTTAGCAGTATCCCAGTAGACACAGTCAAACACACTGACAACAGGCAGAAAATGGGGATAACCATGCCTAGAAAGAGGGTACTTTCCTACAGCCATCAATTGTGCTAGTACTGTGTTTAGGCTCCACATAGGTGCTCTGCCTTTCTTGGAGGCATTGCTCTTTGAACACTCGAATAATCTCTTCACCACTAATTCACCACTGCTATACGCTATAATGGCTGCCAAATGCATGTTAAGTGATCATGCTTTCCAGCAGATGGGTGAGGTATATTAGTACAGTTTCCTGTTTTGTTGTTGTTTCCATGGTCTTGTTTTTTGTGCACCTGTCTAGATACCTTCTCCATTTTGCTGCATAACATTGTCTTGTGGTAGGTTTTCCTGCTTCCTTTAATATTTTCATAGTTCTAGGTGGTAAATGTAGGTGTCCAAACTCTTGTTTTCAGGAGCTAAGCTGCTAGATTGAATGTTGCTGGCTCCGGATGATACAGCTTCTCTTTCTGCATTGTAAAGAGGTCCTGTTCCTCCTTGATCATTTGTCCCTTTGATATTTCGCATATGTTTGAATACCAAGTCTCTCTGACCCATTGTAGGGCTATTAGGATGAGATCAGTCCCTGGTCGTCTGGTTGAAAGGCGTATGCAAATCTCCCTGATCGGTTTACTGACTGGTGATGTTGAAACCTGGAGGCGAAGAGTTGTTATTTTTTTCTTATCTGCTGTTGCAAAGAGATTGATTGTTGGCATGCTCCAAGCTCTGAAGATTTTCTCTAGAGTTTCCTGTTTTAGTTCCCACTCGTGTGAGCTGCTTTCTTGTCTGCTCAGTCTGCCTGCCTCTGTGTTCTCTTTCCATGGTAGGTGGGCCGTCTGTAAGTTGATCTTCCTTGGGATCGCCCATTTCCATATTTCACTGGCTAGTATGCTAAAGGTGAATGACTTCGTGCCTCCCAGTTTGTTCAGGTAAAACGTTGTTGTATTGTCTGTTTGTAAAAGTACGGACTTAACTTTTATGTGTGCCTGACAGGCCTTCGGAGCTAGGAACACTGTTTTCATCTCCAGGAAATGTATGTGTTTTTTTGCCTCTATGTTGTATCATTTGCCTCGTATCTTTAGGATGCCCACGTGTGCTCCCCATCCCTTGTGGGATACATTTGTTATGATGGTCAAGGTTGGAGTCAGTGTCTTGAATGGTCTTTCTAACATTATGTTCTTTGATGTCCACCATTGTACCTACTTTGGTATCTTTGTTGTTACAACCACTAGATCCTCCCAACTCCCAGAGGCCTGTGACCAGTAGTTGCATCACCATTCCTGAAATGGGCGCATGTGTAGTCTTGCATGTGTTATTATCAGAATGCATGATGCCATCATGCCCATTAGCTTCATGTCCTCACTGTCAGCGACTGCCCCCTCTGGTATAGGCAAGCTACTCCACAATTTCCTCTATCCTCTTCTGGTTCAGGTATGCCTGTGCTGTCTTTTAGTTCACTCTTGCCCCTAGGGAAACCTTTTCTTGTTTCGGTTGTGGAGATGACTTCTTACGGTTTATAGAAAAATCTAGGCATTCTAAGGTTGTGATCACTGTTTTAATGTCCCTCTGTCATTTCTGTTTCTGCCTTTACCAGCCAGTCATCTGGGTAGGGATATACGTTTATTCCCTTCCTTCTCAGAAAGGCTGCAACTGCTACAAGGCATTTGTAAAGACCATTGGTGCAGAGTTTATGCCAAATGGTAAAACTTTGAAGCGATGATGTATTTTCTTGAGTACGAATCTGAGGTATCTTTTGTGTGCTTGATTCATGGGTATGTGTAGATAGGCATCCTTTAGATCTATTGTTGCCGTATAGTCCCCTCTTTTTAGGAGTGGGATGACTTGTTGTCATTTTGAAATGCTGTGTGTGGATGAACTTGTTTATGAACCTGAGGTCCAGAACTGGTCTTAGGGTGAGGTCTTGTTTTAGAACCAAGAAGTGTGGTGAGTAGTTCCCTTTGTTTAGTTCTTTTAATGACACCCTCCCTATTGCTTGCTCTTGTAGGAGTTCTTTGACCTCTTTCCTGAGTTGTACAAGGTCCACCTTTTGATACCTATTTGTTTTTGGTGAAATTGGTGGTGGTATTTTGGTGAGTTCCTTACAGTAACTGTGACGTATCAAGTTTAAAATCCAATTGTCTGTGGTGATTCCTGCCCTCAGCTGTAGGTAATTTCCTATTCTGCCTCCCCCTGGTGTTTTTGAGGGCCTGATTCTGTTATGAAGTCACTTATTGGTGTTTCCTCCACCTCCGGGGTTTGTCCTCAGCCCTTTCCTCTTTTTATGAAAGACTCCCCAGTCTTGCAGGGTGATGCCACTGATGGTAAGTGGTTTGTTGAGTAGCTTGTTGTAAGCTGCTCAGAGTTTGCTGCTGTTGCTTACCTGATGAGAAAGATCCCCTTCCTGTAGGTCTTTTAAGTATGCTTCCACCCCTCCTGAATACACCTTTGTATTGTAAGGCTCACATCGTCTTATCCGTTTTATTGTCCTTTTGAATCTGTTGTAAGTGCTCATTCACAGCCTGGCCAAATAGTGCCTTCCCTGTAAAGGGTTTGTTGGTAACAGAAGCTTGAACTTCCTGTTTGAACCCTGATATTCTGAGCCAGACGTGTCTCCTTAACTTTGTTTCTGTGAACATGCCTGCTAGCAGCGTCTGCTGCATCTAAGACCAACTTCAAACATGTTTTGGCAATGTTCTTGCCCTTTTGGATGATTTCCCTGGCTCGCTTCTTGTCTTCCTCAGGGAGTTTTTTCATGAGGGCCTCAATGTTGTCTCATTGCTGGTGACAGTATCTGTTTAGGATAGCGTTTGAATTAGCAGCTGGCCCTTTGCGTTTCTCTCCTCTCTCCCCCCCGACCCCCATTTTCCTCCCCACCATGTCAGTGTAGCTTGCTCTCCCTTTCTGGAGGGGGGTCTGTTGAGGTGTGTGTTGTTTCTCCTCTTGGCAGTTGTGACAATGATGGAATCTGTTGGTGTGTTCCCCTGGATGTATTTTGGGTGTTTGTTGAGGGTTTATACTTCTTCTCTATTCAGGGGGTCACTGTTTTGGCTGTGGCAGGTTCTCGAAAGGCCTCTTTGCCCTGATCCAATATGCTGGGTAACATTTGTAGGTATAGGTTCCCCTTATTGGCTGGCATCAAGGTCTGTAGGAGAAAACTGGAATCTCCTTTCTCTTCCTCTAGTGGGACCTTGTACGCGTCTGCGGCCCTTCTGACCACACTGTTGTACATTGTGAGGTCGTCAGGCAGAGATGGCCCTGGGCTCTTCGTGTCGAGGTTTTTCCATGACCTGTCTTCAAACTCTCCTGTTGTTTCTTCCCCTTCTGGGTCACAGAATTCTTTTTCAGCTTTTTCTTCATGAGGCTCAGGTGTCGCCAGGGCTTCTAATGCTGCTTCCTCCTCTTCAGCGTCAAAAGCCGTGGAAAGTTTACTTGGAATTACTTTAATGCATCGTCGAACTCCCTCTTACATTAAAGTGCTGCCATTTCTGTCTCTAACCTTCGCTTTTTCTTTTCCACCTCTTGTTCCTTTTTTATGTCGAGCATCGAGGATGGCCTTTTCTTTGGCATCAGTGGTTCTTTCTCCAAAGGTCCTAGTTTTTCCTTCAGGGCCTCGTGACCTGACATGGTTTTTGGCATTTTTGGCACCTTGCTTTGATCGGTATCCCGTGGCTGGGACCTGTGGGCTTTTTTTGCTTGCAGTTGACCATCGATTTCTTTGACGTCAAGGCAGTTTTCTTTTTTAAAACCTTTTTCAACCTTCAATTGGTGTCCTTCGCTGCCTTTCTTATCCACTTACATTCTTTCAACATCTCCCACAAGGATCTTGATGTCTGATCCTTCATGAGCTTTTTCTGCTTCCTCAATGTTTTCGTCATTGTTGCTGCATAGTCCCAGATCTTTCAGCAATAACTGTGGCTTCTGGCTGCTGGTCATGGTCCTACAATGTTCCTGCCTCTGTTTTCGACATACCTTGAGGGTCTTGGGTCCTAATGCAATGCAGGCCTCGCAGTCCTCGTCCCGGTGGTCTTTAGGAAGACCGAGGTTGCAGATTTCATGGGGGTCTCGCTGCACAAACTTGTGGTGGCAGTTTGGGCACATTTTAAAGGGGGTATTCTCGATGACCCCTGCCTTGCCTCATTCTCCAACCATGTGCGGACTCTGGTGGGGTTACCCGTCAAAGGGGAGAGTAAAGGGCCTCCTTATGTTTTTCTTCTTTGCCCAATTTTACAATTCTGTGGTTTTCTCTAAACCTTTTTTAGCTTTTATCAGAAATTCCTCGGAGCTCCTCCTTTGCTTTCAGACCTAACGGTGGAAAAAAGAATATGAAGATTGTTACCATGCACAGGAAAATCCAGGGCACCTCCTGACGTCACACAGGGGACAGACTTACCACCAAATGGTGGTCGATGGCACCCACAGCAAAATAAAATGGGGGGAGAAAAACAGACCACTCCGGACCCAACCACTAGATGGCCGAATAATGCATAGCATGTGAATCCAGAAAAGGATTCATGCTGCAAAACCAGTGTTGCCAGCAATAGGTACTGGGTATTTTCCAAAGTGCTGACCATTGTACTTTTTGTAATGGCTATCATTCTAGTGGTGCTGGTGATCAACTAGGCTCCTGTTCTGTGCGGCACGTTAGTGTTTTGGTAGTACTGCTGTGGTATGTTTTTAATTTGCTGGCCCACCAAGGTTATGCTTCCTCAAAGTAATTTGATTCACATATCAAACATGTAGACAATTTACAATTGCCTATTTTCCTTTATGCATCTTTCATACTCGTGATTTACATTATCCTTCGACTTTTGTTCTGGAGCAATTCTTTAAACCTTAAAATAATGCCAGTAGGTTTTCGTTAAGTGGAGAGTCTATAATTGGACTGCTGTGTCTGAAAATAAAATGTCTTAAACTCTACTCAGAGGATTATGCTTTTAGCCGTGTATATAGAGCACAAAGTAGCAACATGGGAGGGCGTTGTTCTCAAACATGTTTTTCCGATATAAATGGTATTCAGCAACTAATTATCCTTGTTATTAAGTGACATGAATAATTTGTACTGCCCAGCCCGATGTTTCATAAGACCTATTGATTTTTGTTCTACACACCCCTGATCACCACTGACTGTTCCCTTACTGGGCCCTCAGGTGTTCTATGTCTGGTTTGATGCTCCAATTGGCTACCTCTCCATCACTGCAAACTACACAGATCAGTGGGAGAAGTGGTGGAAGAACCCAGAACAGGTGAGTTTCCCTTCTTGAATGCCTCATTACAGAGGAGTTCTTTCAACTTGAACCTAACAACACAGGTTGTGTATTGATCTCTGCAGAAGGCACATAATCCTACTCAGCTCTTTCACAGCATAGTGTTGCTACTATGCACCCCTAATTTAAGATGTCTACATTCATTTCAGGTGCAGCTCTACAATTTCATGGCCAAAGATAATGTCCCATTCCATAGCGTTGTTTTCCCATGCTCCCTGCTAGGAGCGGAAGATAACTACACCTTGGTTAGTCACCTAATAGCGACTGGTAAGTACATTTTTGCCTCTGTGGTGCAAGGTTGTCCGGTCTTGTCTACAGCGGAGGCCAGGCCCAGTTTGCTGTGCAATCTAATGGCTGAATCTGCTAAATTTTCTGCTTTTATTTTATTTGTATTTATTTATTTATTAAAAATACAAATGTTGCAGTATATAGAAGATGGAAATCTGCAAAACTGGTGTTATATAGGTTGTTCATTTTTGCAGCATATGTCTGTTCAGAGATTCACATCATATGTATGTGTATATATATATGTGTGTGTAATATATATATATAAAAACAAACGACAATTGTAACGCTGCACACCAAGAAAGTTTTATGTGCTTTTAATTCGGTCATGTGCATCACCAACCAACACCACCGACGCGTTTCGACCTCCCGGACTGACACAACAAGAGAGGACTCTCTTTAATAAAGGACTCTCGTTCTGCCCGGAAAAGCACTATGATTATGTGGACACCAGAATTGACTTATATAAATTTGTGCGTAAATTGAAATTGGTCAAATTATTTTCCAAACATACTCCTAAGGATCGGTTACAGAGTGAGCATGAAGTATCTACCTCTAATTTGATCATTCAACAAAAATCTGATATGAAGACAGCTTATGATTTGATGCATAATCTTGAAGACCAGGAGCTTTCCAAAACCCAAGTCCTAGAGGAACTGGGGATTGACATAGGAGGACACTGTCAAACCGACTTTAAGCCCAAATTTAAATTCTGTCTGGTATTGTCACCAGGCAACAGGATGGATACATTTCATGACTTTGTGGTGGAAGAACTAGACCGAGTAGAAAAGATCAAGAATACTAAAAGGGAGAATATTACCTTGCAAGAACAAAAGGCATTGAAGGAACTTATGGAAAATTAAAGTCTGGAAATAAAACCGGCTGACCAGGGGGGTAATATAGTGATCATGGAAAAACAACAATATATGGAGGAAGCGTATCGGCAACTAAATGTAAATAATCACTATTTAAAATTGGATAACAATCCCCTAAATGAACTAACTTTGGAGTTGAATCAATATTTGGCATAAGGAGGGTTTACTAAATGATGGGGAAAGATTGTTTTTGAAAAATGAAAGCCCTATCATGCCCACAATTTACTTTCTTCCAAAGATACACAAAAGCTTGAAGAAACCACCAGGACGTCCAATAATTTCCAGTTGTGGATCATTATACGAAAAGGTCTCAACATATGTGGATTATTTTTTTTAGCTCCCATGGTACTCAGTCTTAGTTCCTATATAAAGGATACTGGTGACTTTTAGAGAATATTGGCTGGTATTGGATGGGAAGAGGGATACAAGTTAATCACTATTGATGTGGTATCCCTATATACTTCCATCAGTCATGAATTAGGACTAACAGCAATAACTATTTCTTTCAACTACGTGATATGAATAAACTGAAACATTCACAAATGTTATTGAAAATGATTGCGTTATGTCTGAGGAATAATATATTTTTGTTCAACCATCGAATATATGCCCAGATTTGTGGGACAGCGATGGGTGTTTCCTTTTCACCCAGTTACGCGAATCTCACCATGGGTTGGTGGGAGAAACACATTGCATGGGGAGAGGACAATGAAGAACTTGCAGAGAAAGCAATAATTTGATTGAGATATATAGACAATCTTTTTATCATTTGGAATGGAACGGAATATGTGCAATATTTTGAAAAGTTGAATCAAAATGAGCTGGGAATACAATTTACATATAATATGAGTACTGACTGTGTCCAATTTTTGGATGTACTGGTATATATAGTGAACAACAAAATCAAGACCACTCTGTTTCGAAAGGCGACATCAACAAATAGTATATTGCATGGAGATAGCTTCCACCCAATATCACTCAAGAGGAATATACCTTATGGAGAGTTTATTAGGATCAAACGAAATTGTTCCACTGAACAAGAAATGGAACAAAAATGTATGGAAACCAGAAAGAGGTTCGTTCATAGAAAATACAAATATAAAGATATAAGATCTGGAGAACAAAAAGCGAGATCTCGAACAAGGGAGGAGATATTAAGTAGAGCAAGGGTTAATGTTATCAAAAACAAATCTAATATAAGACTGGTAATAACATACAGCAATGAAAATCACCTAACTCTGAATGCTCTCAAAAACTGGGATGTGATAAAAAAAGGACCCAGATATTGGAAAAATGGTTGGCGATAGACCAATGATAACATACAAGAAGGTACCATCTTTACAAGACTTATTGGTGAATAGTCACTTTCAGATAAAGAAACCGTTAAACTGCTTAACAGCTCAGACGACGGGCTTTGTATGCTGTGGGAGATGCAAGGCATGTCGCATAGGGGTGAATACAAAAGAATACTCCGACTATCGAGGGAAAAAGCTGACGATCAATAAGAGGATTACTTATAATACCAACTATATGGTCTATATAATAGAATGTGTCTGTGGCCTACGTAATGTAGGAAGTACGATCTGCCACTTAAAAAAACGCATTCTGGAACACATAAGAGCTGTACAAAATAAAGGTCTGACGTATGCCATGGCAAAACATTTGATGACACATGATGCAATAAGCTGGACAGTAATGAAATTCTTTGGAATTGCGAGCATTGATTGCAATGAGAGAGGAGGAGATCGAGAGATGAATCATAATTCATTATCCAGCTCAAAATCAAGATCCCCAGGCGTCTTAATGGGGATGAGGAACTTCACTATCATTTATAACTGGAGACACTCATACATCTTTAGAAAAGACACTAATACATAATGGACCATATAAAAATATGAATGGGTGGATTACAGGAAAAGATGTATGCGGCACAATTGGGGACATGCAAGACACTGGTACACAAATGTGTGCAATATACACTGTAGTAAGAACAATTGGAAGTGTCAACATGGATCATAGATAGTGATTATATTTAGAGATGAGAGATCGAGAATTGTGAGTTAAATAACAAACCCTTAATATTTAGGAGTGCCAATGCCAAGCAAAATGAAACTGACATTTAACATGGGATTCCCCTTTCTTTCTCGTTTTTCTCTTCTTTACGGATTTATATATTTATTAGCTGTTAGGATTATTGTCCTGAATTTTGTGCACCTTTCTGATTTTTTTTTTTTATAACTTTTTTTGGTAATATTATTAGGGGTTAGATCCTTCTATTAAGATAAATGGTTTAATAGCTCACTACATGTCCCACAATGCACTCTGCATGGTAGAGGTGATAGACTATAAATAAGAAACATTGAGGAAATACTTACACACTGTGATCAAGACCGGGAGGTCGAAACGTGTCAGTGGTTTTGGTTGGTGATGCACATGACTGAATTAAAAGCACATAAAACTTTCCTGGAGTGTAGCGTTACAATTGTCATCAGTTGTTTGTTTTTTAATACATTCAAGAGGAAAAGGTCCATTCCTCACACTTGCATATGTGTATGGGTGTATATATATGTTTGGTGGCATGTGTAGCTGCAGATACACATGCTGTGCATTATCCTGCCATCTAGTGTTGGGCTCGGAGTGTTACAAGTTGTTTTTCTTCGAAGAAGTCTTTTCGAGTCACGAGACAGAGGGACTCCTCCCTTTTCAGCTCCATTGCGCATGGGCGTCGACTCCATCTTAGATTGTTTTCTTTCCACCATCGGGTTCGGATGTGTTCCTCTTCGCTCCGTATTTCGAATCGGGAAAGTTGGCTAAATATCGAAAATTCGACGGTATTGTTCTTACTTGGTACCGGGTTAGTGTTATTGTATCGGCACCGATCGCAGAAGCGCTCCGGCGGCCCTTCGGGGCTTCCGCTCTTTAGCGGGGCCTGGTCAACCCGAACGCATCCATCGACGAAGACTAATGGATCGGACCCCCTTCCGCTTCTGTCCGAAGTGCCACTCGAAGTATCCTTATACAGACCAACACCTGGTCTCTAATCTGTGTTTATCACCAAAACACAGGGGGGATACTTGTGACAAATGGCATCGACACCAAGAGAACACCTCGACGCAGAGGAGGAGGAAAGAATTTCCATCCAGGGGACGGACTCTGACGATTCTGAAAGTGAGCGAACCACGACGATGCAAAAAACAGTGAGTAAAACTGCCCCGTCCAAAACTCACACAAAGATCGTTAAGGCCAAGGGGACGCCACCGCCAGCAGGCCATGGCTTAACCCATTGAAAAGAAGGTGACCAAACATCGGCACCGAAAAAGGCCAGAGATTTGCCGAAGACTTCTGACTCCGGTCGAGATTCCGGCACCGAACGATCTCCACACCAAGAGTTCGACTCACCCAAGGTGAGAAAAATAACGTTGGAACCGAAAAAGACTTTATCGTAAACATCGGTACCGAAAAAAGCGGTTTCGGAGCCGAAAAGAAGCTCTTACACAGAAGAGCAAGGACTTTCCAGCCAAATACATGAAAAACACAGATTTGAGCAGGAAATAAGTATGGTTGAGCCAGACCATACTCAAAGGAGGTTGCATATCCAGAAAGAGACTGGAAAAATACAAACTATTCCTCCAATTAAAACAAAAAGAAAACTGGCATTTCAAGAGTCAGAAATGCAGCCAAAGGCGAAGGTGGCCAGAGAAAAAACACCACCACCAAGTTTTTCTCCACAACCTTCACCACTACACTCACCACAGTTGTCTCTGGTGGGAACACCTCCTATGCAGTCACCTACGCATACAGGGATGACGCAGGATGATCCTGGTGCATGGGACTTGTATCCATAGGACAGTACTGCATATACCCAGGTACTATCAAGGGCAGCTACGTTCCACAATGTAGCAATGCACTCTGAGCCAATAGAGGATGATTTCCTGTTCAACACCTTGGCATCCACCCACACTTCCTACCTGAGTCTGCCAATGCTCCCGGGCATGCTCAAACATGCAATACAGGTATTCCAGGAGCCAGTTAAAGGAAGGGCTATCACGCCTAGGGTGGAGAAAAAATACAAGCCTCCCCAAACGGATCCTGTGTTTATAACACAACAACTTACACCAGACTCGGTGGTTGTAGGAGCAGCAAGAAAGAGGGCAAATTCTCAATCGTCAGGAGACGCTCCACCGCTTGACAAAGAGAGTAGGAAGTTTGACGCAGCAGGCAAAGGAGTGGCAGCACAGGCAGCCAATCAATGGCGGATCGCAAACTCACAAGCCCTACTTGCTTGCTACGACAGGGCACACAGGGACGAGATGCAACACATTATACAACACTTGCCCAAAGAACACCAGAAACGTGCCCAGCAGGTTGTAGAAGAAGGACAAGTAATATCCAACAACCAAATAAGGTCCGCATTAGACTCGGCAGACACGGCAGCACGAACGGTCAACACTGCGGTAACCATTCGCAGGCATGCATGGTTACGAAGCTCGGGATTCAAGCCAGAAATCCAACAAGCAGCGTTGAACATGCCTTTTAACCAGGAACAATTGTTTGGGCCGGAAGTGGACACAGCAATTGACAAATTAAAGAAGGACACGGACACGGCAAAAGCCATGGGCGCGCTCTACTCCCCACAGGGCAGAGGCACATTTAGAAAGCCACAATTTAGAGGGGGGTTTCGAATGCAAACCCCAGAGCCTTCCACCTCGCAAATCAGACCCACCTATCAGGCACAATACCAGAGGGGAGGGTTTTGTGGCTCATATAGAGGTGGACAATTCCCAAGAGGAAGGGGAAAGTTCCAGACACCTAAAACAAGCGAAACCAAACAGTGACTTCAATGTCACAAAACCCCAACACTTAACACCAGTGGGGGGGGAGACTTACCGCATACTATCAAAACTGGACACACATTACTACGAACGCATGGGTCTTAGCCATTATCCAACATGGTTATTGCATAGAATTCATAAATGTCCCGCCAGATGTGCCCCAAGAGCACACAATATGTCCAAACAACACTTAGACCTATTACAAATAGAGGTCCAAGCATTATTACAAAAACAAGCAATAGAGTTAGTACCCAACCATCAGAAAGGAACAGGCGTCTACTCACTATATTTCCGAATTCCAAATAAGGACAAAACGTTAAGACCTATATTAGATCTCAGAACACTGAATCTCTTCATCAAGTCGTAACACTTCCACATGGTAACACTTCAAGACGTGGTTCCCTTACTAAAAAAGGAGGACTACATGTCAACATTAGATCTCAAGGATGCCTACTTTCACATACCCATCCATCCTTCTCACAGAAAATACTTAAGGTTTGTAATACATGGCGTACACTATCAATCCATTCATGTCTTCATGCATAGCCATTGTCCCAAACACAAGATTACACATGCGGCCATTACAACAGTGCCTAGCAAAACAATGGACACAAACACAGGGTCAACTCCAAGATCTAGTGTTGATAGACAGCCAGACACACTTCTCGCTTCAATGGTGGAACCCTATAAATTTAAACCAAGGGCGGCCATTCCAGGACCCAGTGCCTCAAGATGTGATCACAACAGATGCTTCCATGATGGGGTGGGGAGCACACCTCAACAAGCACAGCATACAGGGACAATGGGACAATCAACAAAAACAACTCCACATAAATCACTTAGAACTGTTGGCAGTGTTTCTAGCATTAAAAGCATTTCAACCACTAATAGCTCACAAACGCATTCTTGTCAAAACCGACAACATGACAACAATGTATTATCTCAACAAACAAGGAGGGACACACTCGTCACAACTGTGTCTCTTAGCACAAATTTTTTTGGCATTGGGCAATTCACAATCACATTCGCCTAATAGCACAATACATCCCAGGCATTCAGAACCAGTTAGCCGACAATCTCAGTCGAGATCACCTGCAAACTCACGAATGGGAAATTCATCCCCAGATCCTACAGGATCACTTCCTCCGCTGGGGAACACCAAACATAGACCTATTCACAACAAAAGAAAACGCAAAATGCCAAAACTTCGCATCCAGGTACCCACACCCTCAATCCAAGGGCAATGCACTATGGGTCAGTTGGTCAGGGATACTTGCTTACGCTTTTCCCCCGCTCCCACTCATTCCTTATTTGGTCAACAAACTAAGTCAAAACAAACTCAAACTAGTACTCATAGCACCAACCTGGGCTCGCCAACCGTGGTACACAACACTGTTGGACTTATCAGTAGTACCTCACATCAAGTTACCAAACATACCAGATCTGTTAACACAACACAAACTGATCAGACACCCGAATCCAGCATCGCTCAATCTAGCAATCTGGCTCCTGAAGTCTTAGAATTTGGATATTTAAACCTTACACAAGAGTGTATGGAGGTCATTAAACAAGCTAGAAAACATACGACGAGACATTGTTACACAAAAAAATGGAAAAGATTTGTTTACTACTGCCACAATAATCAGATTCAACCAATACATGCCTCCACAAAGGATATTGTAAGCTACTTATTACACTTACAAAAGTCTAATCTAGCATTCTCTTCCATTAAAATACATATCACTACAATATCTGCCTATTTGCAGATTACACATACAACATCGCTTTTTAGAATCCCAGTCATCAAAGCATTTATGGAGGGCCTAAAAAGAATCATACCCCCAAGGACACCACCAGTACCTTCGTGGAACCTTAATATTGTATTAACACAACTCATGGGACCACCATTCGAACCCATGCACTCTTGTGAGATGCAATACTTAACTTGAAAAGTAGCCTTCCTAATAGCTATCACATCACTTAGAAGAGTAAGTGAGATACAAGCATTTACTATTCAAGAACCCTTTATACAAATACATAAACATAAAGTGGTTCTCCGTACAAATCCCAAATTCCTACCAAAGGTCATATCACCATTCCACCTAAACCAAACAGTGGAACTCCCAGTATTCTTTCCGCAACCAGACTCAGTAGCCGAAAGAGCCTTATATACATTAGACATAAAGAGAGCACTAATGTATTACATTGACAGAACAAAACAATTTTGTAAAACAAAACAATTGTTTGTAGCCTTCCAAAAACCTCATGCAGGTAATCCTATATCCAAACAAGGCATGGATCGATAGTTAAATGTATTCAAACTTGCTATATTAAAGCAAAAAGAATCTACCTATTACACCAAGAGCACATTCCACTAGGAAGAAAGGCGCCACAATGGCTTTTCTTGGGAATATACCTATGACGGAAATTTGTAAGGCAGCCACTTGGTCTACGCCTCATACATTCACTAAGCATTACTGTGTAGATGCGTTAGCAACGCAACAAGCCACAGTAGGACCGGCTGTATTAAGAATAATATTTCAGACAACTTCAACTCCTACAGGCTAAGCCACCGCATTTTGGGGAGATTACTACTTATTAGTCTATGCACAGCATGTGTATCTGCAGCTACACATGCCACCGAACGGAAAATGTCACTTACCCAGTGTACATCTGTTCGTGGCATGAGACGCTGCAGATTCACATGCACCCTCCCACCTCCCCGGGAGCCTGTAGCCGTTATTAGTTGAATGAAAATTGTAAATTTGTAAATAACTATTATTTTAATACACATTATGTACATACATACCTACTCCATTGCATGGGCACATCTAGTATACTCACAACTCCTACCTCACCCTCTGCGGGGAAAACAATCTAAGATGGAGTCGACGCCCATGCGCAATGGAGCCGAAAGGGAGGAGTCCCTCTGTCTTGTGACTTGAAAAGACTTCCTCGAAGAAAAACAACTTGTAACACTCCGAGCCCAACACTAGATGGCAGGATAATGCACAGCATGTGAATCTGCAGCGTCTCATGCCACGAACAGATGTACACTGGGTAAGTGACATTTTCCATATATATAGATAGTTGGGTTCAGATTTCACACTCACAAAACCTTAGAAATTCAACAGTTATACTTCTACTTATCTCAAGGAACTATAACTCATGCCCTAAGGTAACTATAAATTGTGCCCGCGGCATGCACTGTTTTCTCATCAATAATTTTATTGCAAATGCTGCAGTTATATTATAAATGATGTCATAGAAGATATTTTTACTGATGTAATGTGTGGGGTAAGCAGCAGTAAGGGCACGAGTTTTATAGTTTCTCGACACAAATATAAATGTAACTTTTAAATTCTTATGGTTTTTCTGCAGGGTCTTTCTAATGTTTTATTTTTATTTTTTATGTTTAATAACATTTAATTAACTTTTGTTAATCCAACCCCCACTGTGTGCAGCCTTTGGCTGTGTATTGCATGGGTTGTCCGCAGGGTCTGTCCATAGGCCGAGCCCTGCCGCCAATACCCATTTAGGCACTCAAACTTGCACCATGCACTACCTGTTGCCTTGCATGGCTGGGGTTGGCCACAGCCTGTGTGTGGCCAGGCCCTGAGGCCAACCCCCGTGCAGGTGACCAATCCCGCTCCACACACGACCTTCGTCTGTGCGCCGAGGTGGGGCTGCCAGGCCCTGCAGCCTATCCCCTATGCAGGCACCCAACCCTGCACGGCCTTTGGCAGTGTTTGGTGGGGTTCGGCTGTAGGCCCACCCTCTATATGCAGGCATCCCAGTAGGGGGTACACAGACCCTTCCCTGGGCCAGTTATGGCACCTAGGACCCCATCCCCTGGAGCCCACCCAATTACTAAAAGGAGAAGGGTGCCGCGTGGCTCCTCTCTGGGCTGATTTCGGCCCCAAGGACTTCATACCCCGGAGTTCAGTCAATTACTACAAGGGGAGGGGGGACGCGCAGCTCCCCTCCCTGGGATGATTTTGAACCAGAGGACCCCATCCCCGTGGGCCCTGCCAGTTAGTGCAAGGGTAGGGTGGCAGCGCTGCCCTCCTCCCTAGGCCGATTACAACCCCGGGGAACTCTATTCCCTAGGCCCAGCCAGATACTAAAAGAGGAGAGGGGCTGTGGGGCTCCACTGCCCAGGCCGATTTTGGTTCCGGGAACCCCAACCCCCAGGGCCCAACCATTTCATGCTGGGTGTCCTGGGCCCACCCAGTCTGCACTTTTGGGAGCCGTGGAGGGTTCCTGAGTGCCCAAATGGCCCCTGCTTGCTCCCTGCCTCCAGCGGGAGCCGGCATTGCACCTGAATGCAGGGAGTAGGAAGAAATGCGGCTTCATGCATGCAGGAGCATTTTTTTTTTATATGATTTCCTGCCAGTGTGCAGAGCAAAAGATAAAGTCTGCTCCCAGTGGGTGGGAGCAGTTCTCCTGCTCCCACCCACTGGTAGCAGACTTAGTTAGCTCTCGCTTGGTGGGAACTGTCAAATTGAAAGCAAACATCAATGTTCTGAGGGTGGGCACCTCTGGACTTAAGAAGCCGTCCCTTGGGGTTGGCGGTCCCCAGGGCCATTAATGGCTTCAGAAGGGGGGCTGGCCGCCCCCTCACTCCATTCAAATTGTTCTGTGGAGATTGTGGTCCCCATGCTGCCCCCTCCCCTTGTTCACATCGGCCTGCCCAGGGCAGGTGGTGTCCCTGGGCTGAAAATGGCCTGGGAGGAGGGTCTGCCTGGCCCCCCTCCCCTTAGAAACATAGGCCTTGCCCCAAGAACGTGGTGGTCACCAGGACGTGTGGCCCCTTCCCAAATATGCTTTTTCAAATATGCCCCTGGTACCTGGCCCTCCCAGGTGCTTAAGTAAAAACAAATATGCATTTTAAAAAGTTTGCAGAGATTTGCTGATCCCCTATCCAGTTTCCCTGGCATACATTTTAAAAGAATGCTTTTTGTCCTTAGTGGGGTCCCTGTGGGACTCCACCATCAGACCTTGGGAGTCAGGGTATTTCTACACTGTCCCTGGCTCTCTCTTTTTTAAACTTTTTTTATTTATTTATTTTTGGGGGGCTCTGCTGAGTCAGAGTCCCAAAATGGCTTGCCAACACTTCCTGGCTGAAGTGTTGTAACCATTTTCTTTTTACTGAATGGATTTACACCAAGTCAAAAAAAGAGATATTTCTCGACCGAGATCTAGCTTCCTGCCAAATTTAGTGTAATTATGTTCAGCAGTCCGGACTGTAGTCGTGTTTAAAATAATTATAGGAAATTGCATGGGAAAGCATATTTTAGGGCCCAATTCTTCTCAGCCCCCTCTTGAGGAATCACACTGAAACTTTCCAGGCAGCAGCTGAACTAACTTGCGTACCCGTTTTGAAAATTTTATGAAGATTCGTCAAACAGTGCCAAAGTTGTTGGCACAACAAAAGAAGCTTTGTCTATGAGAATTAGTCCTAACTGTAATTACCTATTGGCGGCTGGCAGTAGATAAGAAAATGTTTACAACATTTAATTGTAGTTTTCTGTTTATGGCCATCTTATTCAAAATCCTAACAACTAGGTTATTACTGGGTATCCTGCCAAATATAAAAATATTAAGCTATGATTTAATTATAACCTAATACATCCTTTTCTTCTCCTTTATCTGAGACCACTCTTGCTTGGGTAATTTGGCACAGCTGTTTTAAGTTCACACGTCCTCCAGCACCTGCTTTTCTTTGCACCGGTCCAGACCCCACATTTTTTGGAAGCTACTTACGAAGGACAAGGTTACTGTAGGCAGTTGGCTCTTCATATGATGTATCAAAATGCAAAGACTCCAGGGGTTACCTTACCAGTGGGCTGGGGCTTGCTCTAGCAATCCCAAGGTGCTCTTAGTGGGTAGTGTGGTCGAGCAACCTTAGGCGTATCAGAGAAGAATGTTAGATTTCTGCCAAAACACAGTCAATAAATGAGACGCACGACTCAATAAGGAGAGCCACACCAATTTACAAAAATAAGAAGTATCTTTACATATATTTAGGCACCAGAATCAATATGATCAGGGTAGTACGTTGTAGGAAGTTGGCTCTGTATGCACTATTTCAAAGTAAGGAATAGTATGCACAGAGTCCAAGGGTTCCCCTTAGAGGTAAGATAGTGGCAAAAAGAGATAATACTAATGCTCTATTTTGTGGTAGTGTGGTCGAGCAGTAGGCTTATCAAAGGAGTAGTGTTAAGCATTTGTTGTACATACACACAGGCAATAAATGAGGAACACACACTCGGAGACAAATCCAGCCAATAGGTTTTGTTATAGAAAAATATCTTTTCTTAGTTTATTTTAAGAACCACAGGTTCAAATTCTACATGTAATATCTCATTTGAAAGGTATTGCAGGTAAGTACTTTAGGAACTTTGAATAATTACAGTAGCATATATACTTTTCATGTAAAACACAAATAGCTGTTTTAAAAGTGGACACAGTGCGATTTTCACAGTTCCTGGGGGAGGTAAGGTATTGTTAGTTTTAGCAGGTAAGTAAATTACCTACAGGGTTCAGTTTTGGGTCCAAGGTAGCCCACCGTTGGGGGTTCAGAGCAACCCCAAAGTTACCACACCAGCAGCTCAGGGCCGGTCAGGTGCA
Organism: Pleurodeles waltl; assembly: GCF_031143425.1. Classification (NCBI taxonomy): domain Eukaryota; kingdom Metazoa; phylum Chordata; class Amphibia; order Caudata; family Salamandridae; genus Pleurodeles; species Pleurodeles waltl. The sequence continues at coordinate 91,129,754 of NC_090443.1, forward strand.
GAGGTCAAAGAGGTGCCCAAAACACATAGGCTTCAATGGGGAGAAGGGGGTGCCCCGGTTCCAGTCTGCCAGCAGGTAAGTACCCGCGTCTTCGGAGGGCAGACCAGGGGGGTTTTGTAGGGCACCGGGGGGGGACACAAGTCCACACAAAAAGTACACCCTCAGCAGCGCGGGGGCGGCCGGGTGCAGTGTGTAAACACGCGTCGGGTTTCCAATGGTTTTCTATGAGAGACCAAGGGGTCTCTTCAGCGATGCAGGCAGGCAAAGGGGAGGGCTCCTCGGGGTAGCCACCACCTGGGCAAGTGAGAGGGCCTCCTGGGGGTCACTCCTGCACAGAAGTTCCGTTCCTTCAGGTGCTGGGGGCTGCGGGTGCAGGGTCTTTTCCAGCCGTCGGGATCTTAGAGTAAGGCAGTCACGGTCAGGGGGAGCCTCGGTATTCCCTCTGCAGGCGTCGCTGTGGGGGCTCAGGGGGGACAACTTTGGTTACTCACGGTCTCGGAGTCGCCGGAGGGTCCTCCCTGAGGTGTTGGTTCTCCACCAGTCGAGTCGGGGTCGCCGGGTGCAGTGTTGCAAGTCTCACGCTTCTTGCGGGGATTTGCAGGGGTCTTTAAAACTGCTCCTCTGTAACAAAGTTGCAGTTCTTTTGGAGCAGTGCTGCTGTCCTCGGGAGTTTCTTGTCTTTCTTGAAGCAGGGCAGTCCTCTGAGGATTCAGAGGTCGCTGGTCCTTTGGAAAGCGTCGCTGGAGCAGGTTTCTTTGGAAGGCAGGAGACAGGCCGGTAAGACTGGGGCCAAGGCAGTTGGTGTCTTCTGTTCTTCTTCTGCAGGGGTTTTTCAGCTCAGCAGTCCTCTTCTTCTTGTAGTTTCAGGAATCTAAATTCTTAGGTTCAGGGGAGCCCTTAAATACTAAATTTAAGGGCGTGTTTAGGTCTGGGAGGGCAGTAGCCAATGGCTACTGTCCTTTAGGGTGGCTACACCCTCTTTGTGCCTCCTCCCTGAGGGGAGGGGGGCACATCCCTATTCCTATTGGGGGAATCCTCCATCTACAAAATGGAGGATTTCTAAAAGTCAGAGTCACCTCAGCTCAGGACACCTTAGGGGCTGTCCTGACTGGCCAGTGACTCCTCCTTGTTTTTCTCATTATCTCTCCTGGACTTGCCGCCAAAAGTGGGGGCTGTGTCCAGGGGGCGGGCATCTCCACTAGCTGGAGTGCCCTGGGGCATCGTAACACGAAGCTTGAGCCTTTGAAGCTCACTGCTAGGTGTTACAGTTCCTGCAGGGGGGAGGTGTGAAGCACCTCCACCCAGAGCAGGCTTGGTTTCTGTCCTCAGAGAGCACAAAGGCTCTCACCGCATGGGGTCAGAAACTCGTCTCTCAGCAGCAGGCTGGCAGAGACCAGTCAGTCCTGCACTGAACAATTGGGTAAAATACAGGGGGCATCTCTAAGATGCCCTCTGTGTGCATTTTTTAATAAATCCAACACTGGCATCAGTGTGGGTTTATTATTCTGAGAAGTTTGATACTAAACTTCCCAGTATTCAGTGTAGCCATTATGGAGCTGTGGAGTTCGTTTTTGACAGACTCCCAGACCATATATTCTTATGGCTACCCTGCACTTACAATGTCTAAGGTTTTGCTTAGACACTGTAGGGGCATAGTGCTCATGCACATATGCCCTCACCTGTGGTATAGTGCACCCTGCCTTAGGGCTGTAAGGCCTGCTAGAGGGGTGACTTACCTATGCCACAGGCAGTGTGAGGTTGGCATGGCACCCTGAGGGGAGTGCCATGTCGACTTAGTCATTTTCTCCCCACCAGCACACACAAGCTGGCAAGCAGTGTGTCTGTGCTGAGTGAGGGGTCCCTAGGGTGGCATAAGACATGCTGCAGCCCTTAGAGACCTTCCCTGGCATCAGGGCCCTTGGTACCAGGGGTACCAGTTACAAGGGACTTACCTGGGTGCCAGGGTTGTGCCAATTGTGGAGACAATGGTACATTTTAGGTGAAAGAACACTGGTGCTAGGGCCTGGTTAGCAGGCCTCAGCACACTTCTCAGTCAAGTCAGCATCAGTATCAGGCAAAAAGTGGGGGGTAACTGCAACAGGGAGCCATTTCTTTACATACGTTTTTCAAGAAAAATCTTTACAGTTTTTAAGTCAACACTTTTTTTGGAAGCTACAATATCCTATTGAGCAAATTTGAATACGGCAAACAAGTGCAGTGCAGCAACTTACAAAACCAATCTCCTGGACTTAAGGTAAGTACTGGGGAAAGGTTAGAACCACTCCAACAGGTCACAACGGGCTGCACTGGGGTAGCCAAGTGCAGAGGTGTAATATGGCATATGGTGACCAGTGGTAGTCCATGGGGATTGGTCCGATTGAGAAAAAAAGCTGCATATTGGACTTTCGATGCTTGGGGATGTAGGGACACCAGTGGTCCTCCCCGTCTCTGTCCAGGTGCAGAGGGGTCTTGTTCTGTCAGGATTTCTGTTCCCGGTGGAGGGGGCCCACAGAAACAGACTGCAGGCATGGACTGAGGGACCAAAGGATTTAACAATCAAAGTCAAAACAGTTTGAATATGTGGTCAAGCCCGCGTAGTTTATTGAGAGAAGTCTTCAAAAACAGTCCAAACACCCGATATTTCAAGCCAACACGTGTTTCGTCATGGGCAAATAACCCCAACGACTTCTTCAGGGCTGGAAATTATAAATGAAAAGTTAGAATTAGAAAACTAAAACTACGCGGACAATAAACTACGCGGACTTGACCACATATTCAAACAGTTTTGACTTTGATTGTTAAATCCTTTGGTGTAATATCTCAGAGAAGGTTTTGTAATATGCATTTACTTGTTAAGAGTGCCTCACACTTATGTTTCATTAGTTTTGTTTTTTCTGTAAACCCTTAGGGTTGGGTGTAGTCCCTTGTGAAGGCACCTTTTGTGGTACATTTGTGGGCTGACTTTCCCGGAGCGCCTTTTCTTGCCCCTCATTATACACCACCCCCCCCTTCTTTACTAAATATGGACTGAGGGACTAGTCCGGCTAAACCAACAAGAGGGTTTAGGTCTCATGAGCCTGGGGGATGTTGCAACACCAATTAACCTTTTCCCCTCCTCCGGGTTCATAGGTGCAGTGGAGCGTTGTGTTGCTATCACCGGAGGTGGGTGGAGGGGGCCTGCACAAATATTGCTGGCATCCAGGTGAAGGTCGCAGTGGGGAGGACTCATGATGGTCTTTGTTTCTGGAGAGGCTGGGGACCGCGTTGGCACAGTTTGCCCACTTGATCTCTGGCTTGGGGGCTCAGGTGCAGTGGTGTTGTCTGGCGTAATGGTTTGACGATCCAGAGTCCTCCTCTCGGTTCCTTGGGTGCCTGCAAAGGTGCAGGTAAGTAACTCTGATGCTCCATGCGAGGTCCTTGTGCTGAGGTGAAGGCTGGCAGTCTTCCCAGGCTTTTGGAAGATTCAGCAGCTGGAGTACAAGGCATCTTTCTTGCAACTGTCAGTCAGCCGGCTATCAGGGTTGGCTCTGAGTCAGTCATAGATCTTCAGTTCTTGCCTTTTGCATCTCTGGAGTGTCCTTTAGGTCAGCAGGGTCTGCTTTTCTGGTGCCAGGGGCTATTCTGAATATTGTATTTGGGGGGCTTTGGGGAAGTGTAGGGTAGTAGCCAATATGTTACTTACCCCTTGGGGTCACAACACCCCCTATATGACTGCTTCATGTGGGAAGTGGGCATAACCCTGTTTCAGAGTTCCTACATCTGCCAACACCAAGAAGGCAGATTTCTAAATGTTGTGTCCACATCAGGCAGCACACCTTAGGGGTGGAGCTGACCTGAGGGGTGAGCACACCTCTCTGAATACTAAATTTCCCACCTGTCCAGGTGCCAAATGGGGCCTGGAGCAGGGGGGTCGGCATTTCTCCTTTGAGTGAAGCCTGATCTGCATACCAAGGGCTGTGGTGTTCTTTGAAGCCCCTGCCTTGGGCTGCAGAATCACATGTGGGTAAACACCTTGCCAGAGCAGGCTTTGTTTCTTACCACCCGAGAGCAAAGGCTCTCACCATATGGGGCAAGAATCTTATCTGGTGGTGGCAGGCTGTCTGAAACTAGTCAGCCCCCCACATGTAGTTGGTAGGTTTTCAGGGGGCACCACTAAAGTGCCCTCTGGGTGCATTTATTAATAAATCCATCACTGGCATCAGTGAGGTTTTATTAATGCGAGAATTGATACACAACATCCCTATTTCACGCAGCTGGTGAATTTGTATTGACCAGTGTCCAACACATGCATTTGAAATGGCTTCCCTGTTCACTCACTATGTGTAAGAATCGACAAAGACATAGCTGGGCATCACATGTAATATAATGCACTCTGCCTTGGGGCTATAAGTCCTGCTGTAGGGGTGGCTTACATATATTGCATGCAGTGCTTAGGGGACATTGTACAAAGGCTGTGTGCTACGTCGAGTTTTCACTTGTAGCTGCACCAAGACAAGCAGCCTGCAATGGCAGTCTGCCTGTGTTGGTTGAGAGGGTCCCTGAGAGTGGCACAATGCAGGCTACCGACCTTGGGCACCCTCTTTGGTACCCATGACCTAGGTACCAGGGGTACCATTTATTAGGGACTTGAAGGGGGCAAAGGTATTGCTAATGGAGAACAATTGCCCAGTTTTAAGGAAAGAGATCTGATACTGGGGACCTGGTTAGGTGGAACCCAGTGCACTTAGAGTCAAAATTGCATTGATTATCAGGCAAAAAGTGGGGAAGACCATGTCAGAAATGGGTGCTTTCCTACAAAGAGCATTCTTAAAGAAACCCGCAGATTGACTACTAGAGCATGTTATGCCACTAAATGGAAGAGGTTTGGCTGTTTAACGTCATAACAACAGTATCAATCCATTTAATGCAGCAACACAAAACATTGCTACCTGCTACATCTACAACACTCTGGTCTTGTATTCTCATCCATATGCTTACATTTAGCAGCATTTGCTGCCTACCTTCAAAACAGACAACATCTGTGTTTGTTTAAAATTCCAGTCATTAAAGTCTTCATGGAAGGTCTTAAGAGTAATTCCACCACAGGTTCCTCCAGCACCTGCATGGAATCTTAACCTTGTTCTCACAAGATTTATGGGTCCTCGGTTCAAACCACAACACAATTTCTCCCTCCAATATCTATCTTAGAAGGTTGCTTTTCTCATTGCCATCACTTCACACAGGCATGTCAGTGAGCTCCAGGTACTAATCTTGGAAGAACCTTTCTTCCAGCTACTTAAAGATAGGGTGTACTTCGCACAAACCTAAAGTTCCTTTCAAAGGTGGTCTGCCTCTCCCACCTTAATCAGTCTTTGAAATGTGTTCTTCCTCCACCCAGAAACCATTGCGGAAAAGGCTCTTTATACATTAGATGTTAAAAGAGCTCTTATGTACTACTTTGACAAAACTAAAGAATTTCGTAAAACCAAACAACTTTTTGCAGCTTTTTCACCCCCTCACAAAGGAAAGCCCATTTCTAAATCGGACAATTCTAGGTGACTAGTTAAACGTAAATAAACATGTTATATTAAGGCTAAAAGAACTCTGCCTTCACCTCCTAAAGCACATTCTACCCGTAAAATAGAGAATTCAATGGCTTTCCTGGGTAATATACCTATGGCTGATTTATGTAAGGCAGCTACATAGTCTACACCACACACCACACACCTTCACTAAATACTATAATGTGGATGTTTCCGCATGGCAACAAGCTAATGTTGGTTAGACAGTGCTACGCACATTTTTACAAACAACCGCAACACCCACAAGTTAGACACCACTTTCCGAGGGTACTGCCTTACAGTCTATGCAAAGCATGTGTATCTACACATGCCATCAAATAGAAAATGTTACTTACCCAGTAACCATCTGTTTGTGGCATGTAGTGCTGTAGATCCACATGTGCCCACCCTCCTCCCCTGACACCTGTGGCCATTGCAGTTCATTTACATTCTCATTTGCATGGGCATCCCTTTACTTACACTTACTCTACACTACAGTCCCGTGACTCGAAAAGACTTCTTCAAAGAAAAACAACTTGTAACACTCCGAGCCCATCACTAGATGGCAGGAACAGTGCACAGCATGTGAATCTGCAGCGGAACATGCCACAAACAGATGTACACTGGGTAAGTGACATTTTCCATATGTTTGATGGCATGTATAGCTGCAGATACACATGCTTTGCATAAATCCACCATCTAGTGTTGAGCTCGGAGTGCTACAAGTTGTTTTTCTTCGTAGAAGATTTTTTTAGTCACGAGATCGCATGACTTCTCCTCTCAGTAATGGTGCACATGGGCATCGAGTCCTTTATTAGATTGTTTTCCTTCCGTCATCCGGTTCAGACGTGTTTCCTCTCGCTCTGGTAGATTTCGGTTCAGTACTATCTGAACTTCTCTCTTCTTTCTATAAACGTCGGTATAGTTCTCGATCACGTTTTCTAACTTATATTCAATCCGATTGTTGGAGCTGATTAAACACCCTTTTCAGGCGACAGCACCCTTCTTGGGCCTACTTAGACTCGTGGTTGTCTAACGATGTCAGGCTGATGAACGGACCCTGTTTCACTTTTGCCCTCGGTGTCATGCAAAGTTTCCATACACCGATCAGCACTTTGTGTGCAATCTCCGTCTTTCTCCAGATCACAGAGAAGAAAGTTGTGAAACGTGTTGATCCTCCTGTTCGAAGAAAACTCTTAGGGCTCGAAGAGCATGTCGGCAGGAGATGGCATCCAAGTCATCGAAACAACGCCCAATATCTTCAGAGAAGAACGCGCTCAGGAAGAGATGGCTCATCAGGCTGCAGTTTCCATTGCAGGCTCCAACTTGGATCAAGATTCTGAGGGTGACAGCCAAGCTTTTCCAGTGGCACAGTACGTGGGTATATCAGCCCCTTCCCATCACCCAAAGGCACCAAAAAGACTTCAGCACTGGTTTTGGGTCCACCACTGCTTGCCCGCCATGATCTGACCCGAAAAACACAGGCAGATGACAAACCTTTGGGTTCGGAACCAAAACTGAAGACCAAAGTGCATTCGGTGCCGACCAAACAGCATGCCACAACTGTTTCGGGATAGTCGAAAAACAGAGACTTCCACATTGGAGCTGAAGAAACTGCCATCCATTTCCAAGCCAACATTTTCAGCCCGATTAAAACATTCAGTCTCCAAACTTTCGGAGCTGAAATCTGTAGGTGGAAAATAGGCTCCAACTACTGAGGAGTCTTCTGAAATAAGACCCATATTAGAAGTAATGGATGCTAAACAGCACAAAATCCATATACACAAGGACACCAGAAGAATTATTGCTTCCCCTCCTCCTACAACAAAGAGAAAGTTAACTTTCCAAGAGACTCTAGAAGCTTGTCCTCCACATGCTAAGATATTTAAGCATAAGGAAAAACCAAAGGCACTACAACAGCCTTCACCACCACATTCTCCTTTACTTCCTGCTTCTTCACCACCAGATACTCCACCACCTTCACAATTTTCTCCACAATCCTCTATCTCTGTACATGGGGATGATTTAGGTGATACTCATCACGATGTAGATCCATGGAACTTATAAGATTCAGATCCCATACCTTCCACTGATCCTGATTTATACCCTACTAGGCCATCTCCACCTGAAGACACCACTGCCTACAATCAGGTGATGGCTAGGGCAGCTGCATATCACAGCGTGCAGCTGCATACAGATCCCATTGAGGCTGACTTCCTATTCAACACATTAACATCCACTCACAAGGAGTATCAATGTCTACCTATGCTCCCAGGCATGCTTAAACATGCAGATTACATTTTTAAAGAGTCAGTGAAGTCTACAATGATCACACTAAGGGTAGACAAAAAGTACAAACCTGCACCTTCAGATCCACTTCATTACACAGCAATTGCTACCTGACTGTATAGTTGTCAGTGCAGAAAGGAAAAGGGCAAATAGCCAATCCACAGGTGATGCTCCTCCCCCAGACAAAGAAAGTCGTAAATTTGATGCAGCTGGGGAAAGATTAGCAACTCAAGCTGCTAATCACTGGAGGATTGTGCATTTTCAAACTCAGTTAGCAAGAAACGATAGAGCTCATTGGGATGAGATGGAGGCGTTCTTACAGTACCTTCCACCAGAACACCAGAAAAGGGCACACCTGGTAGTAACAGAGGGACAGGCTATCTCAAATAATCAAATCTGTCTTAGATGCAGCAGACACAGCAGCAATGGGCATCAACACCAGTGTGATTATTAGAAGGTACGCATGGCTAAGAACTTCAGGGTTCAAACCTGAAATACAACAGGCAGTACTGAATATGCCTTTTGATAAGCAACACTTATTTCGCCCAGAAGTGGATACCACCATAGAAAAGCTGAAGAAAGACTCTGATACAGCTAAGGCTATGGGTGCCCTTTACACTACCCTTACTCGGGGAACTTTTTGTAGGCCCCAGTTCAGAGATGGCCTTAAACCATCAATCTCAGAGCCATCCACATCCCAACTGAAACAGGGGCCACAATTTTACAACAGAGGCTTTTACCAAGAAAATAAATTTAGAGTTAGAGTTAAATCAGACACCACAAGAGGTTCCTCCACCTCAACCAAACAGTGACTTTTTGCACATCCCCACACAGCATACATTTCCTGTGGGAGGAAGACTGGAAAATGTCCACCAACAATGGCACAACATTACAACAGATCAATGGGTGCTATCAATTATCCAGCATGGTTATTGCCCAGAACTCCTCTCTACTCCACATTTATTAAAACAAGAGGTACAATCACTTCTACTCAAAGATGCAATAGAGATTGTACCTATAGCCCAACAATGGTCAGGACTATATTCCTTATATTTCCTCATACCAAAGAAGGATGGTACACTCAGACCAATCCTGGATCTCAGACCCCTCAATCAGTATATTCTGTCAGAGCACTTCCACATGGTCACTCTACAGGACATCATTCCCCTGCTATAAAAACAAGACTACTTGACCGCATTAAATCTAAAGTATGCTTACTTCCACATTCCCATACATCTAGCACATAGCAAATTTCTAAGATTTGTGATAGCAGGCAAGCACTACCAGTTCAAAGTACTACCCTTTGGAGCAACAACAGCACCAAGGGTATTCGCCAAATGGCTCGCAGTGGTTGCGGTATACCTCCGAAGGCAACATATACATGTCTTTCCCTATCTGGACGAGTGGCTCATAAAAGCCAGCACCATTCAGTCCTGTCAACAACAACATACAGTACACAGTGGACATCCTACACAATGTAAGATTCACAATCAATTACCAAAAATCTCATCTGCAACCAGCACAAATTCAACTGCATCTGGGAGCAACTCTGAACACTCAATCAGCATTAGCGTACCCAAACCCACTGAAAATTCAAGCTTTCCACAATCTCATATCTAAACTACAATACAATCACCCTTACGCAGTAAGGTTTATCATGAAAATTTTGGGAATGACGGCATCATGCATAGCACTAGTACTCAATGCATATCTAAACATGAGACCCCTACAACAGTGTCTCCTGCAGCAATGGTCTAAGGCACAGGGTCAACTTCACGATCTAGTGTTGTTGGACCCCAACCTTACAACTCTCTGCCTGGGTGGAATCACCCCAACTTATTAAAAGGCGGTCATTTCAGGAGCCTGTGCCACAGACCATAATCGCAACAGATGCATCAATGATTGGTTGGGGAGTCCATCTCAACAACCTTACCATACAAGGAGAATGGGACTCAATTCAACAAACCTATCACGTAAACCATTTGGAATTATTAGCGGTGTTCCTAGCACTCAAAGCTTTCCAACCACAGATCACACACAACACAAGGACAGACAACATGAACCCAATGTATTATCCTCAAAAACAGGGTGGAGCACACCCATCTCAGTTGTCCCTTCTAGCTCAGACAGTTTGGAAATGAGCAATTCACAATCACATTCAACTACTAGTAGGGTCAACTAGTGGACCTTTTAAGCAGGACGCAGCAACAAATAAACGAATGAGAGATTCACCCACAGGTGATTCAACAATACTTCCAGATGTGGGGAACCCCAGACATAGACCTTTTTGCCACAAGCGAAAAAGCAAAATACCCAAATTTCAGATCCAGGTACCAACACCCTCAATCCAAGGAAAATGCTCTATGGATCAATTGGTCAGGGATATTTGCTTACGCTTTTTCCCCCCTCACACTAATTCCGTTTCTGGTCAGTAAGATCCGCCACACTTCCCTCACCATGATACTCGTAGCTCCCACGTGGGCACGTCAACACTGGTACACCACACTTGTGGTACTACAGACAGATCCAAATCACAAGCTTCCAAACAGACCGGACCTATTGACTCAAAACAAAGGTCTACTCAGGCATCCCAGTCCCAGTGTGCTCAACCTGGCGATTTAGTTCCTGAGGTCATAGAGTTTGGATACCTACAGCTTCCAACAGAATGCTTGGATATTCTAAAGGAAGCAGGCAAACCTACAACCAGACAGTGTCATGCAGCTAAATGGAAACGTTTTGTATATTACTGTCAACCCAAAAACATTAATCCACTTAAAGCATCAGTACAGGATATTGTCTGTTATTTGCTTCATTAACAAAAATCAAATCTTGCATACTCATCTATTAAAATCCATTTAACAGCAATAGCTGCCTACCTCCAAAAGGCCTTAAAAGAATTATTCCACCTAGAGCTCCACCAGTACCTGCCTGGAATCCTAACATTGTGTTCGAAAGGCTTATGGGTCCACAACTTGAACCTATTCATTCTTGCACTCTGCAATTTCTCTCATGGAAGGTTGCATTTCTAGTAGCAATCCCTTCCTTAAGGAGAGTTAGTGAAATTCAGGCATTCACTTCACAAAAACCTTTTTTACAAATTCACAGAAATAAAATAGAGAGACACCCAAAATTCCTACCTAAAGTAGTTTTCACCATTTCACATCAGTCAGTGGAATTGCCAGTCTTCTTTCCACAGCTAGATTCAGTTGCTGAAAGAGCTCTTTACACTCTTGATGTTAAACAAGCTTTCATGTATTATGTGGATGGAACAAAAGATTTCAGAAAATCTAAACAACTGTTTGTGGCTTTTCAACAACCTCTTAAGGGTAATCCTATTACCAAACAAGGATTAGCCAAATGGATAGTAAAGTGTATTCTAACTTGCTATCTTAAAGCTAAAAGACAGCTATTAGTAAATCCTAAAGCACATTCTACTAGAAAGAAAGGAGATTCAATGGCATTTTTAGGAAATATACCAATGGCAGATACATGTAAAGCAGCCACATGGTCCACACCACACACATTTACTAAACACTACTGTGTGGATGTGTTATCTCGCCAACAAGCAAGTGTTGGTCAAGCCGTACTTAAAACACTATTTCAAACTACTCCAACTCCTACAGGCTATCTACCACTGACTTTGGGAGGGGACTGCTTTTCAGTCTATGCAATACCGAAAAAGAGGGGAGAACCCAATCCCTCTACCCTGCCTTGGGTAAATATAATATCAGCACAAAAAGAAGTGGCAGGTAGAGATAAATTAAATCATGAATTACACGAACAGTCCTATATTCTGTTGCTCATGAGTTTATTATTTACTCCAATTTTATTTCTAATGAATTACTCAAAAAGCATAAAAGGATGAATGGTAACAAAAGGATTAGCCACCTTACAAAAATTATATTACACTAAATGACACTAGACATAACAAACGCAATAAATCCAACTGAGAATTTATCATTTTTAAAAACCAAATCTTAAATCAATGCCCTATACATTTGAATAGTGGTCACTGTTTATACTTCACAAGTGATCCACTTTTATCTGCTAAGTGACTAGGCTTTTCACTGCATTCATTTATCACCACTTTGTGCATTTCTTTCACACAAACATGATAAAATGCATCTCAAATATTTACAATAAAGTGCATTATTTAACAAGCCCAATACACTTGCAAAACAAGAAAAATCAGTCTATGCAAAGCATGTGTATCTGCAGCTACTCATGCCATCAAATGGAAAATGTTACTTGCCCAGTTGACATCTGTTCGTGGCATGTGGTGCTGCGGATTCGTGGCATGTGTAGCTGAAGATACACATGCTGTGCATTATACTTCTGCCATCTAGTGTTGTGCTCGGAGTGTTACTAGTTGTTTTTCTTCGAAGAAGCGTTTTCGAGTCACGGGATCGAGTGGGTTCCTCCTCTTCGGTTGCATTGCGCATGGGCATCGAATTCATGTTAGATTGGTTTTTTTTCCGCCGTCGTGTTAGGATGTGTTTCCTTTCGCTCCAAAAGTTTGATTCGGAAAACTTAGAAAACACCTTATTTTCGTTGGTATTGTATCGATCGGGTTTACATCTTCCATCGACACACCGGTACCGTCGGAGAAGACAACTGTACTCGCCCTTCGGGGCGCACGCGCCCAACTCTGGCCTAGCCAGGCCGACCGCGTGGAAGCCTCATGGATCAGACTCCATTCCGATTCTGTCCTCAGTGCCACGCAAAATTCTCTTATACAGACCAACATCTCGTCCGTAATCTGTGCCTTTCCCCAGACCATCAGGAAGAAAATTGTGAGGCCTGTCGATCCTTTCCGGTCCAAGAAGATGCTTCGAGACAGGAGGGCACGAACACTCGAGATGGCGTCCAGAAGCTCTGAACATCTCGACGTGGAGTAGGAACACATCAAGCAGACAACAGTCTCCGTTCGAGGTTCTGACTCCGACCAAGAATCTGAGGAGGACAGACCGATCACGGCAGGACAGCATGTGAGTACGCCTGCCCCTGTACCATTACAAAGACACAAGAATAAGGCTTTGGGTACGCCACTGCCGGAAGGCCATGGCTCGGCCAGAAAAAAGACATCCGGTGACCAAACTGCCAGTTCCGCACTGAAAAAGGCCACTCCTCCAAAACCATCTGAGTCGATAAAAGGCTCCGTGTCCGACACCAGTAAACATCATTTTTCGGAGTTGAAAATTCGGAAATCCCTTTCGGAGCCGAGAACATCCACTACACCATCTTTTATATACCGAAAAAGCCGGCTTCGGAACCAAGAAGAGCAGGATACACAGAGGAACATGGACTTTCAAAAAGACTAAAAGAAAGCTGCAAAACCTCTGAAGAGGAGACTCAAGTACAGCCAATACTTGAAGTAATGGATGAGAGGCAAGACAGGATTCGAATCCACAAAGAAACCGGCAGAATCCTAACAGCACCTCCTCTAAAACCTAAGAGGAAATTAGCCTTTCAGGAGGAATTGGACACTGCGCAGCCTCCAGCTAAAGTGCCAGAGCCAAATGAGAGACCACCACCTTCTCAATTTTCTCCTCATTCTCCGCCTCACTCTCCACACCTGCATACCTCTCCTCCTACCAGTCCTACACCTGTGCAGTCACCATCACATTCGTTTGACTCACAACAGGACAATGTAGCTCCATGGGATCTTTATGATCCAGATTCCATTCCCAACAACGGCCCAGACTGCTATCCCTCTAAGCCTTCACCACCTGAGGATAGTACAGTGTACAATCAGGTTTTAGCTAGGGCTGCAGCATACCATGGTGTCACCATGCACACTGAACCGTTGGAGGAGGATTTGTTTGTTTAATACACTCTCCTCCACACATTCAACATACCAGTCACTCCCCGGCATCCTGAAACACGCTAACCAAATATTTTATGAGCCAGTTAAAGCAAGAATAATTACTCCCAGGATAGATAAAAAATACAAACCACCTCCCTCTGATCCTGATTACATAACTCAACAAATCCCTCCAGATTCGGTAGTAGTAAGCACTGCCAGAAAAAGGGCAAACTCGGTCATCAGGTAATGCACCCCCACCAGACAAAGAAAGCAGGAAGTTTGATGCTGCAGGGAAGGGAGTTGCATCCCAGGCAGCGAATCAATGGAGGATAGCCAACTCACAGGCGTTGTTAGCTAGATACGACAGGGCTCATTGGGATGAGATGCATGAGATTATGAGACATAATACAGCATCTCCCCAAGGAACATCAAAAAAGGGCACAGCAAATAGTGGAGGAAGGCCAAGCCGTCACCAATAATCAGATTAGGTCTGCCCTAGACACAGCTGCCAGGAGTGTCAATACTGCTGTAACAATAAGGAGGCATGCATGGCTCAGGTCTTCCGGTTTTAAACCTGAAATCCAGCAATCTGTGTTAAATATGCTATTCAATAAAAATAAAAATTCGGCCCAGAATTTGACACTGCAATTGAGAAATTGCGCAAAGATTCAGACACCGCAAAAGCTAGAGGGGATCCTTTCGGAAACCTCAGTTTAGAGGTGGATTTAGAGCTCAAACAGCAGAGGCATCCACATCGCAGGCGAAACCAACCTACCAACCACAATACCAACAAGGTGGTTTTAGGGGCACATATAGGGGGCAGTATCCCAAAAGTAGAGGGAAGTTTTAAACTTCTAAACAAACTCCACAGCACCCTAAGCAGTGACCTGGCTTATCCCCTTCCACTCCGCACCTCTTCTGTGGGGGGAAGACCAACAGTTCCACACCAATTGACAAAACATTACATCAGACAATTGGGTACTGTCAATTATCCGCAATGGTTATTCCCTAGAATTGATACAAACTCCCCCAAACATTCCACCAAAACAACACAAACTATCCACAGAACACATCAATCTGTTACAAGAAGAAGTTGAATCTCTATTACTCAAACAAGCAATAGAACCCATCCCACAAGATCAAGTAGGGGCAGGAGTTTATTCTCTATACTTCCTGTTTCCAAAGAAAAGATGGCACCCTCAGACCAATATTAGATCTCAGGACCCTCAATCTTTACATCCTGTCAGAACATTTTCACATGGTAACTCTTCAAGATGTTATCCCACTACTCCAAAAACACGATTTCATGGCACCATTAGACCTCAAGGAAGCGTATTTTCGTATTCCCATCCATCCTGTGCACAGAAAATATCTCGGGTTTGTCATCAAAGAAAGCACTATCAGTTCAAAGTGTTGCCCTTCGGAATAACAACAGCACCCAGGGTATTCACAAAGTGCTTAGCGGTAGTCGCAGCCTACCGAAGAAGACAACATATACATGTCTTTCCATATCTAGATGATTGGCTAATAAAATCAAACAGTCATACGCAGTGTCAAAACCATACGCATTACGTTATACAAACCCTGCACACGCTAGGGTTCTCAATAAATTACCAAAAATCGCATCTACAACCTGCACAAATAAAACAGTATCTGGGTGCAATACTAAACACTCAAAAAGCGCTAGCATGTCCAAATACGCAAAGAATACAAGCATTCTAGGACATAATCACACAAATACAGACAAATGAATAGGACACTGTCAGATTTGTCATGAAAATTTTAGGCATGATGGCATCATGTATTGCAATTGTTCCACACGCAAGACTAAACATGTGGCCCTTACAACAGTGCCTTGCACAACAGTGGTCACAAGCACATGGTCAACTTCAAGATCTAGTGTTGATAGACCGCCAAACATGCATGTCCCTTCAGTGGTGGAATTCCACAAATCTAAACAAAGGGCGGCTATTTCAAGACCCTGTAGCTCAGACCATAATTACAACAGATGCATCGATGATTGGTTGGGTAGCTCACCTCAACAATCACAACATTCAAGGACAATGGGATGCAAAGCACAAACAGCTACACATAAATCACTTGGAATTGTTAGCTGTCTTCCTAGCACTCAAAGCTTTTCAGTCTCTTCTCACACAGAAGAATGCCCTTATCTAAACAGACAATATGACAACCATGTATTACCTAAACAAACAAGGAGGGACACATTCGTCACAACTCTCTCTTCTAGAGAAAATTTGTAAATGGGCAATCCACAACCAAATTCACCTGGTAACACAATACATTCCAGGGATACACACCCAATTTGCATATGTTCTCAACAGAAATCATCAACGGACACACAAGTGGGAAATTCACCCTCAAATACTTCAGAAATACTTTCAACAATGGGGAACACCAAACCTAGACCTGTTCGCCACAAGCGAAAACGCAAAATGCCAAAACTTTGCATCCAGACACCTACATCCCCTATCCAAGGGCAATGCTGTATGGATCAATTGGTCAGGGATATTTGCTTACTCTCCCACTCATTCTGTTTGTAGTCAACAAATTGCGTCGAACCTCACTCAATATGATACTCATAGCACCAACGTGGGGGGCCCTTCAACCGTGGTACACAACATTGTTAGACCTGTCAGTAGTACCACACTCCAAACTCCCAAACAGGCCAGATCTGCTGACACAAAACAAAGGACAAATCAGGCACCCAAATCCCAACACACTCAATCTGACGATTTGGCTCCTGAGGTCATAGAGTTTGGATATTTACAACTGCCATCAGAATGTATGGAAGTTATTAAACAGGCAAGAAAAACCACTACTATACAGTGCTATGCTAACAAATGGAAAAGATTTGTATATTACTGTCAATCTAAACAGATTGACCCTCTTACAGCATCAATTCAAGATATTGTATGCTATTTACAGAAATCAAATTTATCATTCTCTTCTATAAAAATACATCTTACTGCAATTTCGGCATATTTACAAAATATACAGCATAGCTCCTTATTTAGAGTTCCTGTTATTAAAGCTTTCATGGAAGGCTTAAAATGCATCATTCCACCCAGGACACCGCCAGTCCCCTCTTGGAATTTAAACAAAGTGCTTGCACCACTAATGGGCCCTCCAGTTGAACCTATGCACTCATGCCTAATGCAGTTCTTAACATGGAAGGTTGCCTTCCTAGTCGCAATTACGTCATTTCGAAGAGTCAGTGAAATTCAAGCATTCACTATTGAAAAACCGTTCATACAAGTACACAAACATAAAGTTGTACTAAGAACAAACCCCAATTGTTTTCCAAAGGTAGTATCGCCTTTTCATATAAATCAAACAGTGGAACTACCAGTCTTCTTCCCACACCCAGATTCTGTGGCAGAAAGAGCTCTACATACATTAGACATTAAAAGAGCGCTAATGTACTATATAGACCGAACAAAACCATTCAGAAAAACAAAACAGCTGTTTGTAGCTTTTCAAAAACCTCATATAGGTAACCCCATTTCAAAACAAGGATTAGCAAGATGGATTGTAGGATACATCCAAACATGCTACATTAAAGCTAAAACACAACTTTTAGTTACTCCTAAAGCACATTCTACAAGGAAAAAAGGTGCTACAATGGCTTTTTTTAGGAAATATACCAATGGCTGAAATATGTAAAGCAGCTACTTAGTCAACACTACATACATTCAGCAAACACTACTGTGTAGATGTTTTAATAACACAACAAACCACAGTAGGTCAAGCTGTACTCAGAATATTGCTTCAAACAACTTCAACTCCTACAGGTTAACCACTGCTTTTATGGGAGGACAAACTGCTTTGTGGTCTATGCACAGCATGTGTATCTGTAGCTACACATGCCACCAAATGGAAAATGTCACTTACCCAGTGTACATCTGTCCGTGGCATGTTCCGCTGCAAATTCACATGCACCCTCCCACCTCCCCGGAAGCCTGTAGTTGTTTAAGTTAACAACACTTGTACATATGTACGTGAATATATATATATGTTGAATGGCATGTGTAGCTGCAAATACACATGCTGTGCACAGTCCGCCGTCTGGTGTTGGGCTCGGAGTGGTACAAGTTGTTTTTCTTCGAAGAAGTCTTTTCGAGTCACGAGACCGAGGGACTCCTCCTACTTCGATTCCATTGCGCATGGGCGTCGATTCCAGCTTAGATTGTTTTTTTTCCGCCATCGGGTTCGGACGTGTTCCTTTTCGCTCCGTGTTTCGGGTCGGAAAGTTAGTTAGAATCTCGGAAAAAAACATCGGTATTGTTTGCGTTCGGTATCGGGTTAGTTAGAACAAATCGACACCGAAATTTGAAGAGCTCCGGTGGCCCTTTGGGGTTTTTTCGATCCCCCGTCGGGGCCTGGTCGGCCCGGCCACGTGCGACTTCAAGGCTCATGGAACGGACCCCATTCCGTTTCTGCCCAAAATGCCATCACAAGTATCCGTATACGGATCACCATCTGGTCTGTAACTTGTGCTTGTCCCCCGAGCACAAGGAGGATACTTGTGAAGCCTGTTGAGCGTTTCGGTCGAGGAAGACGCTAAGAGACCGAAGAGCCAGGAGACTACAAATGGCGTCCACGCCGACAGGTCAAGATCGTTTCGAGGAGGAAGAAGAAGCTTTCTCCGTCCGCGAGTCGGATTCAGAAGAACTCGACGCCGAAGAAACAACCAAAACCGTGAGTAAGACGTCGAAAATCAAGACTCACGAGAAGTCTGCAAAAGCCCAGGGGACGCCACCGCCAACAGGCCATGGCTTAACCCGAAAAATAGGTGACCCATCCAAGGCACCGAAAAAGGGCATGCTGGTGTCGAAGTCATCCGACTCCGGTCGAGATACTGCCACACAGCAACCTCGGAGCCGAGACGGCGGCTCCGAGAAACTTCGGCACAGAGACAGCGGCACCGAAGAATTTCGGCATCGAGACACGCCGAAAACAAAGAAGGTTTCTTCTGAGCCTAAAAAGACTTCCGAAAAGGTTTCGGTTCCGAAACAGCCAGCCTCGGAGCCGAAAACTAGTTCCTATACAGAGGAACAAGGATTACCCTCCCAATTACATCGATTTGGAGAGGAGCTTCAATCTGCAGAGCCTGACTACACACAAAGAAGGCTTCATATTCATGAGGACACAGGGAAGATAACCACTCTTCCCCCAATCAAAATAAAAAGAAAACTTGCCTTTCAACAAAAGGACAAGCAACCACAGGCAAAGGTGGCAAAGAAAACAACCCCACCACTGTCTCCACCACCATCAATACATGC
Organism: Pleurodeles waltl; assembly: GCF_031143425.1. Lineage (NCBI taxonomy): Eukaryota > Metazoa > Chordata > Amphibia > Caudata > Salamandridae > Pleurodeles > Pleurodeles waltl. Next base: position 91,148,692 of record NC_090443.1, read on the forward strand.
ATCACCAGCAACAACTCCACCACTGATGCACTCACCAGCTCATACCACAATGAGTCAGGATGATCCCGATGCATGGGACCTCTACGATGCTCCAGTGTCTGACAATAGCCCAGACTCTTATCCTACAAAACCGTCACCACCTGAGGACAGTACATCCTATACACAGGTGGTCGCAAGGGCAGCCGAGTTTCACAATGTGTCCTTACATTCGGAACCAATTGAGGATGACTTTCTCTTTAACACCCTATCCTCCACCCATAGCCAATATCAAAGCCTTCCCATGCTCCCAGGAAAGCTAAGACATTCAAAACAAATATTTCAGGATCCAGTTAAAGGCAGAGCCGTAACTCCAAGGGTGGAGAAAAATATAAGCCACCGACTACTGATCCAATATATATTACAACACAACTAACACCAGACTCCGTAGTTGTGGGGGCAGCTCGTAAGAGAGCCAACTCTCATACCTCAGGCGACGCACCACCTCCAAACAAGGAGAGCCGCAAATTTGATGCTGCGGGAAAAAGGGTTGCAGCACAAGCAGCAAATCAGTGGCGTATCGCCAATTCACAAGCACTTTTGGCAAGATACGACAGGGCTCATTGGGATGAAATGCAACATTTCATCGAACACTTACCCAAGGAGTTCCAAAAAAGAGCGCAACAGGTGGTGGAAGAGGGACAAAGTATCTCAAATAATCAGATACGGTCTTCCATGGATGCAGCAGATACAGCTGCAAGGACAATAAACACTGCAGTCACAATACGAAGGCACGCATGGCTGCGCACTTCTGGGTTCAAACCGGAAATCCAGCAGGCTGTGCTCAATATGCTGTTTAATGAACAGCAATTGTTTGGGCCGGAGGTAGACACTGCCATTGAAAAACTCAAGAAGGACACCGATACAGCCAAAGCCATGGGCGCACTCTACTCCCCGCAGAGCAGAGGCACATTTCGGAAAACACCTTTTAGGGGAGGGTTTCGAGGTCAACCCACAGAAACCACAACCTCACAAACAAGGCCTACCTACCAGGGTCAATATCAGAGGGGAGGTTTTCGGGGGCAATTTAGAGGGGGCCAATTCCCAAAAAATCGAGGAAAATTCCAAGGCCCCAAAACCCCTCAAAATAAGCAGTGACTCACAAGTCACACACCCCCATCACATAAAATCTGTGGGGGGAAGACTAAGCCAATTTTACAAACTTTGGGAGGAAATAACAACAGACACTTGGGTCTTAGCAATTATCCAGCATGGTTATTGCATAGAATTTCGCCAATTCCCTCCAAACGTCCCACCGAAAACACACAATATGTCAAAACAACATATAGATCTTCTAGGACTAGAAGTTCAAGCATTGCTACAAAAGAACGCAATAGAATTAGTACCAACTCAACAAAAAAACACAGGAGTTTACTCACTGTACTTTCTAATACCGAAAAAGGACAAAACTCTGAGACCAATACTAGATCTCAGAACACTAAATACCTACATAAAATCAGACCACTTTCACATGGTCACGTTACAAGACGTAATACCACTGCTCAAACAGCAAGACTACATGACAACATTAGATCTAAAAGATGCGTATTTCCATATACCAATACATCCTTCACACAGGAAATACCTAAGGTTCGTATTCCAAGGAATACATTACCAATTCAAAGTGTTGCCATTCGGAATAACAACTGCGCCAAGAGTTTTTACAAAATGCCTGGCAGTAGTAGCTGCACATATCAGAAGGCAGCAAATACATGTGTTCCCGTACTTAGACGACTGGTTAATCAAAACCAACACGCTAAAACAGTGTTCACAGCACACAAAATATGTCATACAAACCCTTCACAGGCTAGGTTTCTCCATCAACTACGCGAAGTCACACCTTCTGCCGTGTCAAACGCAGCAATACTTAGGAGCGACAATCAACACAGCAAAAGGGATTGCCACTCCAAGTCCACAACGGGTTCAAACATTTCACAAAGTAATACAGGCCATGTATCCAACACAAAAGATACAAGTCAGAATGGTAATGAAACTACTAGGCATGATGTCTTCATGCATAGCCATTGTCCCAAACGCAAGATTCCACATGCGGCCCTTACAACAGTGCCTAGCATCACAATGGTCACAAGCACAGGGTCAACTTCTAGATCTGGTGTTGATAGACCGCCAAACATACATCTTGCTTCTATGGTGGAACAGTACAAATTTAAACCGAGGGCAGCCTTTCCAAGACCCAGTGCCACAATACGTCATAACAACAGATGCTTCCATGACAGGGTGGGGAGCACACCTCAATCAACACAGCATCCGAGGACAATGGGACATACATCAGAGACAGTTTCACATAAATCACTTGGAAATGTTAGCAGTATTTCTAGCGCTGAAAGCATTTCAACCCATAATAACCCAAAAATACATTCTTGTCAAAACAGACAACATGACAACAATGTATTATCTAAACAAACAAGGAGGGACACACTCGACACAGTTGTGCCTCCTAACACAGAAAATATGGCATTGGGCGATTCACAACCACATTCGCCTAATAGCACAATTTATTCCAGGGATTCAGAACCAGTTGGCAGACAATCTCTCTCGAGATCACCAACAAACCCACGAATGGGAAATTCACCCCCAAATACTAAACAATTACTTTCAAATTTGGGGAACACCTCAAATAGATCTATTTGCAACAAAGGAAAACTCAAAATGCCAAAACTTCGCCTCCAGATACCCACAAGATCAATCCCAAGGCAATGCTCTATGGATGAACTGGTCAGGGATCTTTGCATACGCTTTTCCCCCTCTCCCGCTCCTTCCATATGTAGTAAACAGGTTGAGTCAAAACAAACTCAAACTCATACTAATAGCACCAACATGGGCAAGGCAACCTTGGTACACAACACTACTAGACCTGTCAGTAGTACCTCATGTCAAACTACCCAACAAACCAGATCTGTTAACACAACACAAACAACAGATCAGACATCCAAATCCAGCATCTTTGAATCTAGCAATTTGGCTCCTGAAATCCTAGAATTCGGACACTTGCACCTCACACAAGAATGTATGGAGGTCATAAAACAAGCTAGGAAACCTACCACTAGACACTGCTACGCAAACAAGTGGAAAAGATTTGTGTATTACTGCCAGAATAATCAAATTCAGACATTAACCGCATCTCCAAAAGATATAGTTGGATATTTACTACATTTGCAAAAATCAAATCTAGCTTTCTCTTCCATAAAAATACATCTCACCGCAATATCAGCTTACCTACAAATTACTCATTCAACTTCACTATTTAGAATACCAGTCATTACAGCGTTTATGGAAGGCTTAAAAAGAATCATACCACCAAGGACACCACCTGTTCCTTCATGGAACCTCAACATTGTCTTAACAAGACTCATGGGTCCACCTTTCGAGCCCATGCATTCTTGTGAAATGCAATACTTAACGTGGAAAGTTGCATTTTTGATTGCCATCACATCTCTAAGAAGAGTGAGCGAGATTCAAGCATTTACCATACAAGAACCATTTATTCAGATACATAAAAATAAAGTAGTTCTAAGAACAAATCCACAATTTTTACCAAAGGTTATCTCACCGTTCCACTTAAATCAAACAGTAGAATTACCAGTGTTCTTCCCACAACCAGATTCTGTAGCTGAAAGAGCACTACATACATTAGACATCAAAAGAGCACTAATGTACTACATTGACAGAACGAAACTAATTAGAAAAACAAAACAACTATTTATTGCCTTTCAAAAACCTCATACAGGAAATCCAATTTCAAAACAAGGCATTGCTAGGTGGATAGTTAAGTGTATTCAAACCTGCTATCTTAAAGCAAAAAGAGAGCTGCCTATTACACCAAAGGCACACTCAACCAGAAAGAAAGGGGCTACCATGGCCTTTCTAGGAAATATTCCAATGAACAAAATATGTAAGGCAGCAACATGGTCTACGCCTCATACATTTACCAAGCACTACTGTGTAGATGTGTTAACTGCACAACAAGCCACAGTAGGTCAGGCTGTACTAAGAACATTATTTCAAACTACTTCAACTCCTACAGGCTGAACCACCGCTTTTGGGGAGATAACTGCTTAATAGTCGGTGCACAGCATGTGTATCTGCAGCTACACATGCCATCGAACGGAAAATGTCACTTACCCAGTGTACATCTGTTCGTGGCATGAGTCGCTGCAGATTCACATGCGCCCACCCGCCTCCCCGGGAGCCTGTAGCCGTTTTAGAAGTAGATCTTGAACATTTGTACATTTGTAAATATATTACTTTAACCTTTATTATGTACATACGTATTCATTCCATTGCATGGGCGCACTATTACTAATATACACAACTCCTACCTCACCCTCTGCGGGGAAAACAATCTAAGATGGAGTCGACGCCCATGCGCAATGGAATCGAAGTAGGAGTAGTCCCTCGGTCTCGTGACTCGAAAAGACTTCTTCGAAGAAAAACAACTTGTAACACTCCGAGCCCAACACCAGACGGTGGACTGTGCACGGCATGTGAATCTGCAGCGACTCATGCCACGAACAGATGTACACTGGGTAAGTGACATTTTCCATATATATATATATATATGAGAGAGAGATATATATATATATATATATATGCATTAGCATGGACATCTCTTTTCTTTATCACCTATATACGCTATCCCTCCTACCTTACTCTCTGCGGGAAAACAATCTAACGTGGATTTGATGCCCATGCGCAATGGAACCAAAGAGGAGGAGTCACTCGATCCTGTGACTCAAATGCTTCTTAGAAGAAAAACAACTTGTAACACTCCGAGCCCAACACTAGATGGCAGAAGTATAATGCACAGCATGTGAATCTGCAGCTGAACATGCCACGAACAGATGTACATTGAGTAAGTGACATTTTCCATGCATATATATGTGTTCACATATATACACACACACACATTTTCTTCAGTCTTTACTTCACCCTCCTGCGGCAAAACAATCTAACAAAGGGCTCAATGCCCATGTGCACTATCACCAAGAGGAGGAGTGACTTGATCTTGTGACTGGAAAAAGCTTCTTCGAAGAAAAACAACTTGTAACACTCCAAGCTAAACACTAGACGGCGGACTTATGTAAAGCATGTGAATCTGCAGCACCACGTGCCACAAACCGACCTCCTTCTCAGTGCAGAGAGCCTGGTGGATCCCCAATTGGTTTGCAGAGGCCAAAATGATAGTACTAATCCTAGTGCTAAGCATTTGTACTCACAGGGTCAATAAATGAGACACACACTCAAAGAAAAAATCCGAGACCAATTACCAATTTAAAAAATACTTTTGTTTATGTATACATTAAACCCAAGTACTTTGTCATATGGTAAGTACATTATCAAGCATAAATACTTCTTAGTTTAAAAAATGGACACAGTGTAATTTCAGAGTTCTTCAATGTTTATCTATGGAGGAAAAAAATGTTCAGCAAACACAGTTAACGACTTACGAGGCCAATTTCAGAGAGTTAAGGTAAGTACTTGGCACTGAACAGAACCAAACCAGCAGATCACTCCAGGCTGCACTGTGTTGGCCTGGTGCATGGGTGCACTAAGTTGTCGGGTGCCCAATGGTTTTCAGTGGGAATTGGTCTTCTTGAAGACAGGTGCAGACTCTGGCTAGGAAGCCAGTCTGGGACAACAAGCAGGTAGGTTGTAGACTTGGGTGCTAGGGGCGTAGGTGCACCTTTTGTCCTTTTCTCTAGGGCCCTGGGGCAACATAAGCAGGGGTGTACTTTGGCATCGGGTTCCTGTGTCCAGGAGCTCTTGCAGTCAAGTGTCCTGTGTGTTAAGGCTGCAGGTGTCGTCGGGGAGTCCAGCAGGAGAGAAAATATTGTGGATTTGAGCTCAGGGGGTCCAGAGGATGTCGAGGGCACCAGTACCTCACCTCAGATTAGGTTGTGGGTGATGGGTTCAGTGATTGCTGGAGGTGTCTGTTTATTTCTCACCACAGGGCTGTGGAAGAGGGGGGCTATGTGCAGAGGCTGCAGGCCACTTGGGGGAGTCCAAGAGGGATGAAACCTGAGTGGACTCTGACTCTGGACAGCTGGGAAACCTTGCTGGCACCATTGGTTGGCTTCACCTTGGGTCGTTGACATCGGGTGACACCATCACTTCAGGTGTCCGGTCTTTACTGTTTCAGTGGCTGCAGAGTTGTTTCTTGAGACTTGGTTGCCACGCAGATCCTCTGCTCACTGGAGCCTGAGTCTTTGTGCAAGGCAGGCAGTGCTCCTGGGTTTCCTTGGAGGCTCAGACTGGCTTCCCTTGTCACTTAAACTATGTTTGAGATTCGACAAAGACATAGCAGGGGCATAGATGCTTGTGCAGATATGCTCCCACATATAATATAATGCACCCTGCTTTAAGGCTGTAAGGCCTGCTAGAGGGGTGACTTATATATATTGCATGCAGTGCTTAAGGGACATTTCACACAGGCTGTGTGCCATGTCATGTCATGTTATCACTTTTCTCTCCACCAAGACACACAGCCTGAAATGGCAGCCTGTCATGTACTTGGTGAGGGGTCCCCTAGGGTGACACAATTTGTGCTGCAGCCCTTAGGGACCATCCTTAGTACCCCAGGCCCTAGGTACTAGGAGTATTATTTACTAGGGATTTACAGTGAGTGCTAAAGGTTTTGCCAATTGGGAAAAAACAAATGTGCAGTTTTCGGGGAAAGACATCTGGCACTGGGGTCCTGGATCACAACCCTGGGTTCAGGTTGGGTACCTCCACCCTGACCCCTTATGCTACTTTTCATTTTGTTTTTCAGGCCTGGGGACCTTAAAATGGGGAGCGCCACTTTCTTTTCAGGTTGTGGGCAGCCAATGACAGCGCTTCTATGCTGCGCCCGTGCATTCGGGAATAGTCACAAGTAATTCGCGACCCTAGCTATGCAAATTTAGATTTTCCTTAATTTCTCATTAACTACTGAACCAAATAACAAAACGGACCTTCTGTGGACCAAAAGCTACCTTTTTCTCAAATTTGGTGTCATTGCGTCCAGCGGCTCAGGCTGCAGGCGTGCCTAAAGAGTTTATGGGAAATTAACATGGGAAATGCAACTTTTTTGAACCGCCCCACTTTTTCTTAGCCTCGCTTGACATATCATCCTGAAACTTTCCATGCATAACATAAATCACCGGCACACTTTTTGGGGAATTTTCGTTATGATTTGTCAAACGGTCCAAAAAATATAGGCAAATTAAAATATATATTTTTTCCTGACTAGGGGGGTGATCATCAGCTTTATGTTCTTTATTGTACACACCCCAATGGCTTAAATTTCTAATTGCAATGTCAGCTAATGTGTAGTATCACTTCCCCAGTCAATTCTAAAGGATTTAGATTTTGTGCTCCGTCTAGAGCAATACTTTGATAGCTATTTTATGTTCCTATCAATGCCGGAAGGGATGCCATAACTATTTTCACACTTCTTTCTTCCAATAGAATATTTGAATTATGAAGATGGAAAGTTCTCAAAGAGCCGTGGTGTGGGTGTCTTCGGCGACATGGCTAAGGATACTGGCATCCCCTCCGACATCTGGAGGTTTTACTTACTCTTTATAAGACCTGAGGGGCAAGACAGCGCTTTCTCCTGGAATGACCTACTACTGAAAAACAACTCTGAGCTCCTGAACAACTTGGGGAACTTTGTCAACAGGTATCATCCATGTCTGTAATTTTAAGACATTTTGCTAAGTGTTTGTGTTAACAGTGAAAGGAAACTACATTCACCTGAAGGCAAATATGTAGATTGTTTTTGATGCAAGAGATCAATTTTGTCTACATATTTGACTTACTCCCTTCTTGAATCCACATGTATCTATACCTCACTGTGGAAATTAACAAGAACTTACAGTATGCTAATAGGGGATTACGAAAGGGTTGTTGTAATGGAGTAAAGCTTAAAAACTACAGAAAAAGTCCACTTTGAAGCTCCTGCCATACCAATTCAGTGCCACCATTAGCAACAGATCAGGAGGAAGCATTTTAAAATACTGATGGGTTAAGGTATATGGAACCTAGCTATCCAAGTAAAGATAACGGTCCACTCATGGAAAAATATTGTATCTCCCCTTCCAGTAGGGGAGCAATGCCCATCTGGACTAACGCACCAATATTTGCTTTGGGGTCACTTCCTTCCCAAGTACATAAGGTGGCCAACATTATACCTTTAATGTAGTCTGGCTGATGTGCTTCCAGGTAAGGTAGTGGTGCCTGGTTCCAGTAGCATGCCCTTATCCTTATAGAAATTGGGACCTATTCCATTTAAGCAGGAACTGAGATGACAAAGGGTCAATGCTGCCTGGATTTTTGAAAAATGCTTCCTAAATAGGATTGTCTTGATGACATGCTTGAAAGAAGGTATCCCGGAGCTATTCCCTCTTTTTTGTACCATTGTGGTACTCTGCATGGAAAATCAGATTTGACATCTATGGACCTTTTGGACTTGAAACTGCACCTGAGAGGTAGTGAAGGGACAGTTTTCAAACACATTAAACTATACTCCCTCTTAACAGCCATGTAGATCATGTATAATTTTTTAATGTGAGGATACTAGCAGTTAGAGGAGAGATTTGCAGGGCCAGTTGATGTGTTCATCTCTCCTGAGTTTATGGCATGGTCTGTCAGCCTAGTTATGAATCCTTTGAAGGTTCTAGATATTTTCTTTAGACCATGTGATGCCACGGCTACCTTTGTTAAAATGATATTCCCGGTGTACTTTTTTGTCAGTATGATTCTCAACACACTTAAAATACAAGCATTCGTACATTTATTAATTCATTCAAAGAGTAGGTGCAGGTCCCCTTTTTATGTTTCTGAAGATGCATTCCACCCAGCCAAGATTTTGGTCACAGTATAGACACTGCTGGTGTATTTTTTGATCAGCAGTTGATAAGGAGTGCCACAGTGGTCGCTGGGGTCAAATGGAAGTTGAGCATCAAATGTGATGCCTATTTATGAGCACAGGATCACACAGTGGCATCTTAATACAAGGATGTTCTCATCACTTACTTATGAGCAATATCAGGAATGTGAAATTATCTGCAGCAAGGAAGAGGGTGTCTGACATGTTGGTGCGTGTTGGAACATGTCAAAGTCTCCAAAAAGGTAAGTCATACTTTTTTAATTTTGATCCTTGAGGATGTAGCATGGGAGAGATTCATCAAGTGGCTGAGGCCCTTTATGTTGTCCTTTTTTTTCTCTTCACTTTTCTATGGGTCCTACTGCTTTTTCAGATTTCCAGGAGGAGTAATTGAGTGGGGCCTTGTTACCACACTCATGACAACCATAGGTGAAGTATTATTTTATGTTTTTAGGTTCCACTTGTCATTTGTTTTTGCTATGCCTACGGTTGATGTTTTGATCAGGCAGTCGATATCTGTTTTGGGTCCATACAGGGATTGATGAGGCTATGATAACAAGGCAATAAAGGTGCGTCTTTATGCTTTTTCTGACTAGGGGGTACCATTCATGAGGAGGGCTTCTGAGGTGGAAACCCATAAACTGTGCTCATTCCTTCTACTATATAGATGGCAACTCTGCTAAAGCAGCTGTTGTCTGGGTCTATTGACTTGGCATCTTTGGCCACAAAATTTATAGTACAGTTGGAAGTGATGCGCTCAAACTTGCCACTGAGCTGTTCACTTTCTCACCAAATTGACTTTGTTCTCAAAAGAATATTTCTGATAGAGCCTTCTAACTACAGATCCCTCATCTTAGAATATTCCCCAGGTGTCAGGCTGCATCCGAAAAACTTTGAAGCAATACCTCTGTATATCAGGTGGTGGCACCTGTGACTCCTCACTGGATATGACATGTGAGGGTCTATATAGGCGCCAGGCCTGCACTACGACATTAGTTCCTTCAGTGCTAACAGACGCGGATCTGGATCTACCTCTAGTCTCTTACGACCATTTTTTCAACAAAAAGTTTTGCTAGTTTTCAAGGGACATGTCCCCCAGCAGATCAACAGGTTTTAAGCCTTGCAGGGAGTGTCACAGACCGATGTTTAACTGATCTCCACTTGGTCTCCCTGTGGTACCTGGGATTGTCCGACGACTCTGCAGCAACTGCAACGGGGTGCACATGAAGTCAATCTGGGAGCGAGAAGCCAAGTTGTTTGTCTCCCAACTCTGAAAGACCCAACATCAGCTGCAGAACCCGCTCCTGCAACAAGTCTTTGTCAAGATCATGGTCTTTATGTAAGTTCAAGATGAAGTACAAGCGAACTTGACCCGTCACATCCCTTTAAGTTCCCATAGAGGGTGTGGACTCGTCATTGAGCTTTCAGGACCTGATCCCACAGCCATTCTTCAGAGCATGTTCCTGACCCACCCCATGCCAGCCCGAGTTTCCTGGGTGTGGGGTGGCTCTGTTACAAATTAATGAGTTTCATGAAGTGAGGGTGCGCTTAATTGTGCAACAGACTTTCTCTGGGGTACCTTTGCTCCGCATTCCCATACTGGACTCTTGCTGATGAGACCTCCCTCTGTGCCAATTGACTCTGTGGTTCCTGCTCCTGGCTTTGTACCAACTCCAGTTCCAAACCAGTGTCCGGCACCCAGACTGCACCTGAGCACAGTCTGACGACATCCATGCTGACTTCAACCACGCAGGACGACAGTGAACCCATAGTGCTGCCTAGCTCCAAGATGGTGCTGCGCGACCTCATCCAAGGCTGTGCTGTATGCCGCTTCTTCCTCTCAACACACTGTCCATTCGACACAGACACTGCGTTCCCTGGTGCCCCGCCAGACAGGGAATCGAAAATGATAGACACTTTTGGATGTAGAGTTTTGTTATCCACCAGTTTGCCTTCTCGGCTGCTGCTTCCATGCCTTTAGGGACTCGGTGGCCCGGGTTTTACGACTTGTACCCGAGGAAGCCTAGGCTATCCTCAAGCCATGGAAAATGGATGGTACGCGGATAAATTCATTGTGGCACAATACTACTGAATCATTGGCACAGCTATTTGTACCAGTGTCTCCATCCAGAGACGTATGTAAATGCTATCCACTGTGTGTTTTCTGGTGACATTTAATCAGGCCTCATGGATATGCCCCCTGGTGGTTCCTGACTTTTCGGGGACAACGCCGGAGGGCATTAAAGATAGCAGGGCCACAGCCCGCTTCATTGGATTTTCGGACCACTCCATCAGCTGTCTTCCCAATTTTGTCCCCTCTGTGGCACTCGTAGGGCATTTCATCATCACCAGCAGCTACTGGCTCAGCAGCTGCCCCAGCGCTTTCGTATCCATGGCCAGGGTTTCCATAGGTCACATGGACAGCAGAAGCAACATGTAGTCCAGCCTTCCACCCCTCCCGACTGCTGCAACCCCAAAGCCTCTTTGACATGTCCTTAGCACAGTCACTCTGACGATGGCAAGATCTTGCATTTTCTGCCATGATGGGAGATCATCACCTGAGGTAAGTGGGTGTTACAGATAATTCAACAGGGTAATGCCCTTCCATTCATGGATACCCCTCTGTCTTTCCCAATGTCCCAAGAGCCACCGATGACCATCTGTCTCATGGCCGTGGAGACTGGATGGCAGCGCTAGACCTGCAGGATGCATATTTTCACATTCCTGTCCTGCATGGCCACAGACACGATCTGTGGTCCACAGAGGACCAGGAGCATTTCTTGTCCACTGTGCTCTTTTGGCTTCACCAACATGCCTCAGGTGTTCACAAAAGTGATGGCCATGGTCTCATGTCACCTTCAGTAGTCAGGGGTCCCAGTCTTCCCCTACTTCGATGACTGGCTGCTGATGGCGGTCTCTCTCCAGGTAGTCGTCAACCACCTCCAAACTATGGCAAACCTCAGAACATTGTTTGGGTTTACCATAAACATGCATTCAAACTCTCCCTTCCATTTGAGCCATTCTGTACCCTGTGCAATGGAGAGGCCTGGACATTCAGTCTCAATTTTTCAGGTTCGGTTGTGGATTTCTGTGAGGATGATGCAGAGGCTTCTGGGACTGATGGCTTCCTGTATCCTGCTGATCAAGCATGCCAAGTGACATATGTGGGCTCTGTAGAGGGATCTTAAGTGCTAGTGGGCACAGTACGAGTGGAATCTCTCCAAATTAGTCCAAATTTCAGAGGAGACAGTGAATAATCTGGACCGCAATTGGGTCAGTTACAGATTCATCCAGAGTTTATAGTGGTAATCGAAGCATTACTTCAGAGATAGGGCAGCCTCCTGGAAGAGGTGGAGATCGGAGATATCTGGTCTCTGGCGGAGTCCTGGTTCCACATCAGCCTACTGGAGCTGTGTGCCATCCGTTAAGCATCAAAAGCCGTCCTGCTATCAAGGAAAGCAGGTTCAGGTGTTCACAGGCAACACCACTGCTATGTGGTATTGCAACAAGCATGACTGGGTGGGGTTGTGGGCCCTGTGCAAGAGGGCTCTGCAGCTCTAGGCTTGACAGGAATGCCAGGGCATTTTCCTGGGGATGCAGCACTTAACAGGATCTTTTAACACCAGGTTGGACGAACTCAACTGCAGACGCCTTGGGGATCACAAATGGTGGTTAAGTCTAGAGGTGACGCAAGCGCTCTTCCACAAATAGGTAGAACCTTGGCTCAATGTCTTTGCTACCAATGAGAACACTCAGTCTCAGCCCTTCTGCACATTGGAGTTTCCAAAGCAGCTATTGTTCAGACTCATTCCGCTTAAGATTTGATTTCTAGACTCCTGTACGCCAACACTTCTCCTGCCCTGACATCTGGGGAAAAGCAGGGCTGACTGGGCCAAAGTCATCATAGTGGCTCCAGATTTGGCACTGGGTGTACTATATCCAGAGCTCTTAGGCTTGAGTATCTGTCCTCCCATCAGGCTACCCCTGAGAGGGGACCTCCTGTTGCAACAGCAGGGCAGGGTCCTCCACCCCAACGTGCACATGCCCCACCTTCATTCTTAGAGATTGTGCAGCAGCAGTTGAACTCCATTGATTCCCTCGTAAGGTTGTAGATGTCATTCTGGCAGCAGGTGACTCTCGACCATATCTGTCTAGGTCTGCCGTTGGGCACTGTTAAAAGGTATCATTCAGCTATTTCGGGCCTTTTTATGTTTCCTAGGCCAGCTTTCTTTGTTCAAGTCACCGGCTGTGGTGAGGTTAAAGAGTTGCTAAATTTGTTTCCATGGTCTCCTTTCATAATGCTCCAGAGGGACTGAAATTTAGTTAGACTTTTCTAAAGTGTTCTCCACCTATGAACCTATGCACAGCTACCCTCTCCAGTTATTCACCCTCAAGACAGCCTTCCTGGTTGCCGTAACGTCAGCACAGAGGGGTGAGTGAGCTTTAAGGCCCTCTGGTCTCTTTTTGCCAAAGGTGGTGACTCCTTTTCACATTGGACACGGCATCATCCTCCTTGTGTTCTTTGCTCCACCTCACTTCTCTAAGGAGGAGAGGCTATATCGGCTGGATCCGGAAAGGGCCCTCAGCTTCTACATCAATCACGCCCAAGACCACCAGGTGTACGATTAGCTCCTCATCTGATTTAGTGGATCTAAGTTTGGCAAGGCAGTACAGAAAAAAAACATCTTGTGCTGGTTGGTGCACTGCTTTAAGGTTTACTATGCTTTGGCTAAAAAAGCAGCCATCAAAAGGCTTGCTTGCTCATTTCATGAGAGCCAAGGCTGCTGTCTTTGATTTGGACATTTGCCACGTGGCTATGTCAACATCACTCCATATGTTCATGAAGCACTAATCTCAGTCCTGTAAGACAGTTTGATTTGAGCCAGTTCACAGACCCACCACCTAGGAGGTATTTCTTTGGTATCTAGCGTATCTGAGGAATCTGCAATTTGAAGCCATTATCAGAAGAACAAGTTACTTACCTTCAGTAACACTCTTTCTGGTAGAGACACTCTATTGCAGAATCCTCCCTGACGTTCCCTTCCTCCTGTTCTGTGAACTAAACTCTTTCACTGAAAGAGATACCAATCTAGGGAATCTGCCTACAGGTCACAGCTATGTCTGTGGGTGCTGAGTCAAGAAAACAACTGATATCAATGGCAGGGGAAGGCCAATTTTAGCATTGGTGCCCTATGCAGCAATCTTTGTTGGCACTCCCCAATCACATACTTCCTTGTGGACTACCTTGCTACCACTCTCCAACAGTGCCCCTAATATCTCTATAGCCCCTCTTTCACATATATTTTTTATTTGTTTCATATCCCTACTCTTACCAGTGTAGGGTGTCCGAGCACTTTAACATCACACCCACATATTATCCAGAGACAATGAATGAAGAAAATGTTACATAAGACTATGAGGACTACAAGGAACACGAGTCATACGTCCTCTATACTGATAGGTAGTGTATTTTAAGGGTACTTGGTCTGGAGAAGCTCAAACTCGGGATTTAAAATGTGACACAGTGGTTGAGGTTGGCTTTACTAATTGGTATATATTGCTACCCAAACAAACCCTTTTAGCAACATTAGAATAATGAAAGATTGGGGAAAACACAATGTTCTAACCTATACCTTGCAGTTTGCATGCAGCTCTTTTGACAGTTCATAGCTCACTGTGCTATATTAGGATTCTAACTGCAATTAAAAGAAGAATCTCTGTGACAAACTCAGAAGCCCACTGAGCAATCTACAAAAAATACATTTCTGTGATCTGGATGATGGATGTTATTTGCAGCAGGCATGTTAACCCTCAGTGCTACTCTATTCTCTCTATTATGAGTCAAAACTACCACCAGACAAAACTTTGGAGTTGGAGTGCAAAAACAGGTTTGGTTCAAAGAAAATGTCTGCGCTTCCTAGCTGCCTGTCCATGATTAGTGGGAAATGAGTTTTCCCCCTCGCTGAGTGAATCCACTCTTATAAGACCTAATTAAAAGACCCTGATTCATTAGACTTTATTTTTAGTATTGCATTAAAAAGGCATGGCTTGATTTATGTTAAATGAAGGAGAAACTCTACTGCATTATTGCACATAACTTGAAACAGGACTTTTTCTCCCGAAGATTATACCTTCTGCACAGGAAAATAACCATCAGGCAATGTATCAATGTGGGAGGCATTTTAATAAATCCATCTGGAAGTCCATTTTAAAGTGTCCCTCTGGGAGTTTATCCACCTCAGCCTAGTCATTCTCCTTACATCTTGGATGGATATTCAAGAACCATGGGTATGCAACCCGTAAGCAAAGAGGTCTGAGAAGCTAGAGTGTCTCTGGCCTAGTAACTATCTTCATCTGTGGCATCTTTCCTCCCAAGGATAATTATCTTTTCCCTCTTTTCTCATTTTAACCACCAGGAAATCGGTCATGAATGTAGGGGTGAATCCTGAGGCCTTTGCAGCTGACTTTGTACTGGGTTCCTAACTGAACAATGCAGACTACTTACATTTTCAGTCTAATGCGTGCCAGTTGACTCCAGCACTGAAGGCAGCAAGACAGGCATAGTAAAGCAGCATGGGTGGGTCAAAGCTACTGGGGCTGGCATGGGTATATCATATGCAGCCAGTACTGCAGATAAGTAGCATCTCCAGATAGTTGTCAGTCATTATATGTTGGGTAAGTACTTCTGCAAAAATACAAAGGTCTAGTTTCTGCACAGTAATCAGTCTGTTTCTTCCTATCGTACGTTTCAATCCACAGGACCCACTGCTTTCGGGAACTCCTCCCAACATTCTCACAAAACACACTCAAAACAGTGTTAAGTTCAAAATATTTATTTTTCCAATGCGTTTATATGGACACTAATGTGTTTTGACTTCTGTGGGTCTTGGTTATGTGTAATATATTTTCGTGGCATGTGTGGATGTAGATACACAAGCATACGTGATGTGTAATGCGACTTCTCTTGTACATGGCAACTCAGATTGTTGTTTTGCACAGTTGAGTTCAGACGTTCACTGAGTGGGCTCCAAGTTGATTGTGTTCTTCATGTTTCCTTTAGGTCCTATTGATATTCTCATACAAATACACTTCTGAAACCCATCAAATGTCAGGGGCTGCAGTTGTCATCTGTGCCTAGTCCCTTTCGGAGGCCAAACACACATCCACACAAGTGGTTTCTTTAAGAATGCAACATAGGTGATAGATAAACTGTTTGAATACTGCCCTCGATACCACGCAGATTGAGCAGTATGAAGATTGATGAGCATTTGGTTTGTAAACTTTTTGTCTTACAACAAAGCCAACTGCCCTTCGCATCTCGCCTTCCTATCACAGAAAACTCTTTGATATTGAAGGAACGTTGCTAGCAGGCACAACCATGCAGTAGCAAAATCTGTCTGGTACCCTGGACATTTTCAGATTTTACCTCACAGCGTCTAGCAAGAGGAAGAATCGGTGTTCACTCTCACCCTGTGCACACAGATTAAAGTCAATCAGCTGATCCGAAGAGGACCAGCCCCAAGAAAGACACAAAGCAGTTCCTTATGCTGAGACAGATCACCACTCCCAAGTGAGTAAGGCATCAAGTCCAGATCATAGAAGTCGAGGCAGGTTCACACATGGAGGACCGTAAAAAGCTTACAGGAGGCAACAAGCCTCCCTCCAAGAACGTTGACACTGGTACAGAGGCCTCTGTCAGCTCTGAGACTGCCTGCAGCATCAACCAAACCTTGGCCCTGAAGGCCACAACTTTTCCAAGCCCCTCATCAGGGCCCAAGCTTCCCTTCGCATCAAAGCCACAATGTATGCCGAAACCAGACTGTGCACCAAAGCAACACCCTACCCCAAAGCCTCCTCAAGACCACAGGGAGAAGGAAGCCAGCAAATCTACAGCAGCACCCGTGGAAGGGGACGTCAAGGCCACAGTACTTCAGCAGCTTCAACAGTAACTGGATGCCGAGCAACAGTGCCTCTTTATTGATCTGATCACCAGCTAATCTCAACCCAGGCTTATTTGCTACTGGAGCTTATCCTTCACAAAAAGGAAACTCACTTTTGAGGAAAGGACTGCTTCCATGCCTTCCTCACAATAACCTATACCAAAAAAAACATAAATATGTTGCCACCATCTCTCTTCCGCTCCCACACACTTCCCCATTCCTCACATTCACGTCTCTTCTGCCGCCCATCACTGCCTCTATCAGACTTTCCCAGGACCTTCTCTCACAGGATCTTCTCACTCTGCTTCTCTTCAGGGTAGCGGCGAATCCTCTGTTAGGAGTGTTGCCCCACTGCTGGAGCCAAATGAATAAAAACAGATGATGGAGGGAATGCAGAACAAATCAAACATTCACCCTCAGTCACAGATTTAATCCATCTTTTTTTTTGTTTTTGTTTTACTCACCATGCCATTCCAGTTTGGGCCCAGCCATATGCAAATCAGTATGGCAACAGTCCAGCCTGACCTGCCAGGCCAGGTCCTCCCCTGACCGGAAACAAGCATCCTGGAACCAATTTCAGGGTATCACCCTTCATCAGCCAGGCTAACTTAAAGCCAGAGGCATGGCGAGCACGGGACCCACATCTGGGCATACCCTTCCACTTACGACGACAAATGCAAAAAAGAACAGATGATGGACAGAATGCAGAACAAATCAGACATGCCCTGCGGATTCTGCCACTCCAAGTCCTTGGGATGTTCGGTTAAGTCGAGGCATAACAAGAAGGCAAAGGTGAAAAGTTATACGGCTTCACCTCATCTGTAGGCCGACAAGGTAGAGGGAGAGTTGTTGATTGAGGCCTCCATCTGCAGAGCCTGCGTCTGGGCAACCACACCTCCCTGAATTTCCGGGAGCTTGAGTGACACCTGCCCAACTTAAAGAATTTTTATGAGGCCATGTACCTCATTTTTGGAAAGTCCAACTCCGCTGGTGCGCTTTTGGGCTCCACCGAGTCAGAAGGGACCTTCGAGTTCTGCAGCTTCTGGGTACTTGTTCCAAACTCTGCACAGGGGCTCCTGTGAACAGCCCTGCACCGGGTGAGCCAGATTTCCTGACGCAGCATCCCACCCCTGAGAGCTTGGTTATCCAAGTCTACTTCCCAGGGCACGTTCCCTTCCACACCCCCGGATAGGGAATCCAAGAGGCTGGACACATTTGGGAAGAAGTTTTCTTCTGCCAGCCCGGCATTGCAGGCCGTGAACACTGCATGCCTTTTGGGCCGTTATTTCCACATGCTGTGGGATTCGGTTGTGCAAGTGTTGCCACAGGTCCCGGGAGAGGCCGGGCTGTATTCTCCCAAGCAGTTGCTGATGGGAGGGATGCAGCAAAGTTCACAATCGGATGTGGAATGAACACAACTGACTCACTGGACAAAGCAGTTGCTTCAGCAGTGGCTTTGAGGCGCCACACCTAGTTGAGTACACCTGGCTTTTTGGGGGATGTCCAGGCTATTCTTATGTACATGCCCATTTGATGGCATCCGTCTCTTTGGAGAGAAAGCAGACTCAGCACTCGAGCGCTTCAAGGATTCTCGTGCTACGGTCCGGTCCTTGGGCCTGCGTCCCCTCGTCCCCTTCAGTCTGCTTTTCACCCCTTTCGTGGCTACAGAAGAGGCACCCAACCATGTTCATTCCCCTCTAGCCACAGTGCAGCACATGTTGCCCAGCCTCTGCATGACCAGGACCGAGGGATTATCTGTCCTCGTGGATCAGTGAGCCAGCAGTCTGGCCAGTCCAACTCAAACCCCCACCCCAACCTCCCTGCATCTGCCTCCAAGCCCTCCTAGTCTGACACTTCCCCACCAGGGACCAGTCGGAAGCAGGATCTGCTATTACCTGCTCCGCTGGCAGTCCATCATGTCAGTAAGGTGGGTTTTGCAGATAGTCTGAAGAAGCTTCACCCTCCCCCTGCAAGACTACCCTCCCTCTATGCCACTGTCCTACGATCAAATGAGGGAAGATCACTTGGCACTTCTCCGAAAGATGGTTACAGCTCCCTTGGTCATAGAGAGGGTCCTTGTGCCAGAAGTAGGTCGTGGTTGTTATTCCTGCTACTTTCTGGTGCCCAAAGAGGACAAGGGCCTCTTCGCTATCCTAGACGTTTGATCCCCTCAATCTCTTTCTCAAGAAGGAGAAGTTCAAAATGGTCACTCTGGCTCAGGTTCTATCTCCTCTGGACCCAGGAGGCTGGATGGTAGCGTTGGACTTACAGGACTCTTATTTTCATATTCCCATCCTGCCTGCCCACAGATGTTATTCACGGTTCATGATGGGCCACGAGCACTTTCAGTTTACCATGCTCCCCTTTGGGCTAACCAGCACCCCTCGGGTGTTCACCAAGGTGATGGCGGTGATTGCAGCCCATCTACACAAATCAGGTTTTTCAATCTTTCCCTACCTTGACGACTGGCTGTTGAAGACTCCCACCTCCAGACTACAGCAGACCTCCTGCTTTCACTGTGGTTCACTATAAATGTGCCAAAGTCACACCTGACTCCCTCTCAAACGCTCCAGTTCATTGGAGCTGTTCTGGACACAGTGCAGTTTTGCCCTTAGCCTCCCGAGTGGTGAGTCCAGGATATTCAGGCTTTG
Organism: Pleurodeles waltl; assembly: GCF_031143425.1. Taxonomy (NCBI): domain Eukaryota; kingdom Metazoa; phylum Chordata; class Amphibia; order Caudata; family Salamandridae; genus Pleurodeles; species Pleurodeles waltl. The sequence goes on from NC_090443.1 coordinate 91,168,206, forward strand.
ATTCCGATGTCTTTGATTCCGATGTTTCAGCCTCTAGACTGGATTTCAGTGATAATGACTCTGAGGCTACTGGGCCTCATGGCCTCCTGAATCCCGCTGGTAACAGATGCCAGATGGCACATACGGGCTCTGCAGTGGGACCTGAAGTGGACGCAGCATCAGGTGAATCTGTCCAACATGGTCCAGATCTTGGAGGGAACTGCGCAAGATCTGCAGTAGTGTCTAACGAACCATGATTGGGCCAGAGGCAGATCCCTTGCCCTTCCCCAGCCAGACCTGACAGTAGTGACAGATGCATCACTCCTGGGATGGGGCGGCCACCTGGGAGGGACTGAGATCTGAGGTGTCCGGACTCTGTATCAACTTGTTGGAGCTTGGGGCGATCAGACTAGCATTGAAAGCATTTCTTCCCTCTCTCAAAGGGAAGATAGTGCAAGTGTTCACGATCGCATCACTGCCATGTGGTACGGCATTAGTCCGGGCAGAGTGGGATCGTGGACCCTTTGTCAAGAGGCTCGGTGTCTCTGGATGTGGCTGGAACGTTGGGGCATTTCCTTAATGGTTCAACATCTGCCAGGCTCTATGAACATCAGAGCAGACAAACTCAGCTGACAATGCTTAGTCGATCAAGAACGTCATCTCCACCGGGGGGTGGCAAAAGGTCTCTTTCAGCGGTGGGACGAGCCTTGGCTGGATCTCTTCGCCTCTCCAGAGAATGCACAATTTTGCTTGATGGTGTTTCCAAGGTGGTATTCGCTCTGCAGCGCTTTTTGTCTCGAGTGGAACTCAGGCCTCCTGTAAGCCTTTCCACCCATATCACTTCTGCCCAGAGTTCTGAAGAAGATCAAGAATGATCAGGCCCAAGTAAACCTTGTGGCTCTGGACTGGTCACAGAGAGTCTGGTATCACAACCTACTGAGCATGGCCATTGACCCTCTGTTCAGAATGCCCCTTCAGGAGGATCTTCTCTCGCAGCAGCAGTGGAGGGTTTTCCACCCAAAACTGTCCAGTCTCCGCTTTGTTGCATGGAGATTGAGTAGTGGCAGTTGACAGCTTTTGACCTTTTGCCCGCAGTCTGTAACGTTATCATGGCACCCAGACGTCCATCCACCAAAACAGTTTTGTGACAAGGTGCACAGACATGTCTATTGGATCCCCCCCCCCCCCCTCAGGTGCTGTTTATCTTTTCTCTGGCCCAGCTGGGCTCTGTTATGGGCACTCTAAAAGGTTGTTCATCTGCTATTTCTGCTTTTTTGAGCTTTCCTGATCAACCTTATCTGTTTAAGTCTCCTAATGTTAATAGGTTTCTTAAGGGTCTTGCCTGTATGTTTTCTCCATCCCCATTTATTATGCCCCAATGGGATCTGAATTTGGTTCTGACGTTCCTAATGTGTGCTCCTTTTGGGCCTCTTCACAATTGTCCTCCCAGGCTTTTAACATTAAAACCAGCCTTCCTTGTGGCCATTACATCTGTCCGCAGGGTGAATGAGTTGCAGGTATAGCTACAGGTATTGTCATCTAAGCTGACCTACTTTTCCATCTATCCTGACAAAGTGGTGCTTCGCACAAGGGCTTCCTTTTTGCCAAAAGTGGTAATGCCCATTCATGTAGGCCAATCCATCAACCTTGCCTACTTTTTAAGCACCACCACATCCCTCTAAGGAAGAGGATAAAATCCACCATCTGGATCCAAAAAGAGCGTTGGTTTTCTACCTTTATCATACCAAAGAGTTCCGGGTGGATTATCAATCCTTTGTTGGTTATGTGGGTGCAAAGAAAGGTCGGGCAGTGCAGAAGAGAACCATCTCCAGATGGGTCATTCTCTGCGTTAAAATGTGCTATGCACTGGCTAAGAAGCAAATCCTTGAAAGTGTGCGTGCTGATTCTACCAGAGTGACGGCTGTGACGGCATGAGGAGTTCTAGTCCTTTCATGTGGCAACTTGGGCATCCTTGCACACATTCACCAAACACTACTGCCTGGACGGACAGGCAGGTCTGAAGGGACGAGTACTTTGCCCATTCTGTCCTGCAGGACTTCTTAGTATGATCTTGGTTCGCAGATCCACCTCTGGGGTTGGTATTGCTGGGTATCTATTCTATGGTAAGGAATCTGTAACTAGATGGCTCTATCAGATGGACAAGTTACTTACCTTTGGTAATGCCTTAACTGGTAGAGACAATATCTAGTTGCAGATTCCTTACTGAACCGCCTTTCCTCTGCAAACTGATTTCTAGGGACAGGGACTTCCCTTTCAGGGCCTTAGTTTTGATGCACCAGTGGTCAGTGTTCTTCATGGCTCTGCGCTTCTGGCGTGCGAAGTCATGAAAAGAAACTGTCAGCTTGCCGGGGTGGTGCCTACACAGGACTTGCAACATCATATCCGGCGTGGATGATGCCGACGACTGACATGGAGTCGATCAATTCCAACTAACAGCATGCAGGGGTACTGTGCAAGAAACATCTCCGGATCGAGACTGACGCCTGGGGAAATTCTAAAGTAAGGAACCTGCAACTAGATATTGTCTTTACCAGGTAAGGCGTTACCAAAAATAAGTAACTTGTCCTCTATGCCTTCTTGGAATGGTGGCATGTTGCATCAGGTCGTCTCCTACACAAGGCTATACATGCAGCCTTTGCAGGAGTGTTTGGAAGTCCAGTGGTCACAAGCTCATGGTCAAATCTGACACTTTAAATCCCACAGTACAACACACTGGTACCTATCTTATGCACTTGCTGGATTAGCTACACGTCCATCCATGTGCAGCTAACCGCAGTCAAAGCTGACATGCAAAATGAGAAGCTCGTCTTTATTCAGGATACCAGTGGTCAAATTGTCATGGAGAGACTGAAAAGGGTCACACCACCTCAAACACCTCCATCCTCAGTCTGAAGCCTTAACATAGTTTTTTACATTAGTGAGCTACAAGTACTTACCATCTAATAAGTGAAGGGACAGGCTGGTTCTCAGAAGCAGCCCTAAATATCTGCCTAAGGTAGTGTCACACTTCCATCTCAACATAATCTTAGAACTCCTTGTGTTCGTCCGACAGCCTGATTCTGTGGCAAAAAGAGAACTACACACCTTAGCTGTTCAAAGGTTCTTCATGTGCTACTCAGACCGGACCAATCCTTTCCACAAGTCTGACTAGTTATTTGTCTCGTCACACAGGGCAGGCCATCGCCAAGGCTAGCTTAGCCAGATGGATTGTCAAATGTATTCAAACCTATTACTTTAAGGCCAAGATATTTCTTAACCGCCCCTACTAGGGCACATTCATCTTGTATAAAAAAGGCCACTATCAACTTCCTAGGCAACACCACCCTTAGCCAATATTTGTACGGCAGCCTCAAATAACTCAACAACTCCTGGACGATTTTCTAACAACCCTGGAAAATCAACATATGAACTTACATCATCTAAACTTTGCTATATTAAAACCCTAGAAAGCAACTAGCCAAGAATACCATTGGACAGTCTATAGGGTGGTTTAGGTCACATCCAATACGCTTTACTCCACATTCCAGAAGTATATTTTCTTCATTTTCCGCATTCATGATTGGACCATCTTCTTTTGCCGGCAGTCACCAGTTTCATCAGTAAAATAAAATTATTGCAGGTTACACATGAGCACTGAAGACTATTGTTCTTGGGTACACATTATCTCATCCCAGAATGAGAATTAACATTACCAACGAAAGAACATAACTTTTCCACAATATGCGAATTACACAGGATGTCGAATAACTATCTGCCTAATACAATTTTGAGACGTTTCTGAAAGGTCAGCATACAAATGAACAGTAAACAGTAAGCTCCTAGAAACTGCTGAGGCAGAGACATTACACAGGCCTTTAAACGTAGGATTAACTTTAGGCATGTTCATGTAAGCCCAATTTTAATAAATCATTTTTATATACATTTAACTCTAATAATCATTATTTTTAATCACACTCTTGTTCATATTAATTCATGTTCATAGATTACAAAACATTTCTACATTAAAAGTAAATATTTTCTATTTGCGTGTATTGTTCATGGTGTCCACCATTTTTGCCATTTTTACGTGTTATACGTTTCAACACACATTTTACCTTATTAATTAATACTTTAATACTTCAAAATTGTATTAATTAACTTGCTCTTTAGCACTGTTGCTGGGAGCGCTTCACACTTCTAGCAGGTGTGCAGCGTATTGTCTTGGGTGAAAACTGCTGAGGATAAACAGCAAACGCTACTGAAGTTTTGGGCACAAAAAAAGTCACATTCCCTTTAAGTTATCTTAAATCCATTCTCAGCAATGAGTCGAGTTTAATATAACAATTAATGTGATACCTTAGAGTAATATCTTTGGTGGTCCCACATGAAAGTTAACATTTAGCACAGTGACTAGTGAAACTAAATGTTAGCCAATGGGACCACCAGCCTTGCTACAGTGTAAACGGCAGTTTTGTGTTTTCACTGTCATGAAGGGTGAGCACAAAGGGAACATGCCCTTCTTTTTTTAAATTACAAAAACGCCCATTGGGCTACCTAGGCCTTCCCTGAGGGAGGGGGCTTATTAATATTAAAAAGTATTTGACCTGGCAAAAGGGTTCATTTTGCCTTGTCAAGTTGGCAGGTTTAAAGCTGCAGTGACAGCTTCAGTGACAGGCCTCGGAGTCACGTTTTTCCTTATCACTGTAGTAGTAGCACAATTAAGTGGTGCATTCTACTAGGGATATTTCACCTACTAGCCCTCTTGTACTAGACACTGTGGACTTCTAATTAAATTAAATGTGCCAATTGGGTATTTGCCATTTGTACACTTATTTTGGTGGTCAGAGCACAGGCCTGGGCAGCAGGGTCTGGGGCACTACAAATCAAAGCATCATTCCCAAAAATATTTTTTTGGGGGTGGGTGGGAAAGAGGGGTTCAGGTTGGGGGCGGGTAATTAAAAAAAAGAGGTTCTTTCCTACAAAGAACAACTTTCAAACGTCCAAGCCCAACAGTAGATAGCAGGAGTATGCTAACCATGTGAATCTGTAGTGCTATATGGTACAAGTAGATGGTTACAGGGTAAATGCATGTGTGTATCTAAAAATCTGTGAGCCAAGGCCTGTTGGACAATTCTGGCGTGGTTTGTCGTTAGTGGTGACGCTCGACCAGCTGGACCACACCGTTCCAATCTCTCCACAGTTGTTACTCTTGGTAACAAAGGTAAGTCACACTCACAAGCCAGTATGTGGTGATATATATATATGTTCGATGGCATGTGTAGCTGCAGATACACATGCTGTGCACAGTCCGCCGTCTGGTGTTGGGCTCGGAGTGTTACAAGTTGTTTTTCTTCGAAGAAGTCTTTTCGAGTCACGAGACCGAGGGACTCCTCCCACTTCGATTCCATTGCGCATGGGCGTCAACTCCATCTTAGATTGTTTTTTTTCCGCCATCGGGTTCGGACGTGTTCCTTTTCGCTCCGTGTTTCGGGTCGGAAAGTTAGTTAGAATCTCGGAAAAAAACGTTGGTATTGTTTGCGTTCGGTATCGGGTAAGTTAGAAATAATCGACACCGAAATTTGAAGAGCTCCGGTGGCCCTTCGGGGTTTTTTCGATTCCCCCGTAGGGGCCTGGTCGGCCCGGCCACGTGCGACTTCAAGGCTCATGGAACGGACCCCATTCCGCTTCTGCCCAAAATGCCATCACAAGTATCCGTATACGGATCACCATCTGGTCTGTAACTTGTGCTTGTCCCCCGAGCACAAGGAGGATACTTGTGAAGCCTGTCGAGCGTTTCGGTCGAGGAAGACGCTGAGAGACCGAAGAGCCAGGAGACTACAAATAGCGTCCACGCCGACAGGTCAAGATCGTTTCGAGGAGGAAGAAGAAGCTTTCTCCGTCCGCGAGTCGGATTCGGAAGAACTCGACGCCGAAGAAACAACCAAAACCGTGAGTAAGACGTCGAAAATCAAGACTCACGAGAAGTCTACAAAAGCCCAGGGGACGCCACCGCCAACAGGCCATGGCTTAACCCGAAAAATAGGTGACCCATCCAAGGCACAGAAAAAGGGCATGCTGGTGTCGAAGTTATCCGACTCCGGTCGAGATACCGCCACACAGCAGCCTCGGAGCCGAGACAGCGGCTCCGAGAAACTTCGGCACAGAGACAGCGGCACCGAAGAATTTCGGCACCGAGACACCACGCTGAAAACAAAGAATGTTTCTTCGGAGCCTAAAAAGACTTCCGAAAAGGTTTCGGTTCCGAAACAGCCAGCCTCGGAGCCGAAAACTAGTTCCTATACAGAGGAACAAGGATTAACCTCCCAATTACATAGATTTGGAGAGGAGCTTCAAGCTGTAGAGCCTGACTACACACAAAGAAGGCTTCATATTCATGAGGACACAGGGAAGATAACCACTCTTCCCCCAATCAAAATAAAAAGGAAACTTGCCTTTCAACAAAAGGACAAGCAACCACAGGCAAAGGTGGCAAGGAAAACAACCCCACCACCGTCTCCACCACCATCAATACATGCATCACCAGCAACAACTCCACCACTGGTACACTCACCAGCTCATACCACAATGAGTCAGGATGATCCCGATGCATGGGACCTCTACGATGCTCCAGTGTCTGACAATAGCCCACACTCTTATCCTACAAAACCGTCACCACCTGAGGACAGTACATCCTATACACAGGTGGTCGCAAGGGCAGCCGAGTTTCACAATGTCTCCTTACATTCGGAACCAATTGAGGATGGCTTTCTCTTTAACACCCTGTCCTCCACCCATAGCCAGTATCAATGCCTTCCCATGCTCCCAGGAATGCTAAGACATTCAAAAAAATTTTTTCAGGATCCAGTTAAAGGCAGAGCCATAACTCCAAGGGTGGAGAAAAAATATAAGCCACCGCCCACAGATCCAATATATATTACAACACAACTGACACCAGACTCAGTAGTTGTGGGGGCAGCTCGTAAGAGAGCCAACTCTCATACCTCAGGCGACGCACCACCTCCAGACAAGGAGAGCCTCAAATTTGATGCTGCGGGAAAAAGAGTTGCAGGACAAGCAGCAAATCAGTGGCGTATTGCCAATTCACAAGCACTTTTGGCAAGATACGACAGGGCTCATTGGGATGAAATGCAATATTTCATCGAACACTTACCCAAGGAGTTCCAAAAAAGAGCGCAACAGGTGGTGGAAGAGGGACAAAGTATCTCAAATAATCAGATACGGTCTTCCATGGATGCAGCAGATACAGCTGCAAGGACAATAAACACTGCAGTCACAATACGAAGGCACGCATGGCTGCGCACTTCTGGGTTCAAACCGGAAATCCAGCAGGCTGTGCTCAATATGCCGTTTAATGAACTGCAATTGTTTGGGCCGGAGGTAGACACTGCCATCGAAAAACTCAAGAAGGACACCGATACAGCCAAAGCCATGGGCGCACTCTACTCCCCGCAGAGCAGAGGCACATTTCGGAAAACACCTTTTAGGGGAGGGTTTCAAGGTCAACCCACAGAAACCACAACCTCACAAACAAGGCCTACCTACCAGGGTCAATATCAGAGGGGAGGTTTTCGAGGGCAATTTAGAGGGGGCCAATTCCCATAAAATAGAGGAAAATTCCAAGGCCCCAAAACCCCTCAAAATAAGCAGTGACTCACAGGTCACACAACCCCATCACATAACACCTGTGGGGGGAAGACTAAGCCAATTTTACAAACTTTGGGAGGAAATAACAACAGACACTTGGGTCTTAGCAATTATCCAGCATGGTTATTGCATAGAATTTCACCAATTCCCTCCAAACGTCCCACCGAAAACACACAATATGTCAAAACAACATATAGATCTTCTAGGACTAGAAGTTCAAGCATTGCTACAAAAGGACGCAATAGAATTAGTACCAATTCAACAAAAAAACACAGGAGTTTACTCACTGTACTTTCTAATACCCAAAAAGGACAAAACTCTGAGACCAATACTAGATCTCAGAACACTAAATACCTACATAAAATCAGACCACTTTCACATGGTCACATTACAAGACGTAATCCCACTGCTCAAACAGCAAGACTACATGACAACATTAGATCTAAAAGATGCGTATTTCCATATACCAATACATCCTTCACACAGGAAATACCTAAGGTTCGTATTCCAAGGAATACATTACCAATTCAAAGTGTTGCCATTCGGAATAACAACTGCGCCAAGAGTTTTTACAAAATGCCTGGCAGTAGTAGCTGCACATATCAGAAGGCAGCAAATACATGTGTTCCCGTACTTAGACGACTGGTTAATCAAAACCAACACGCTAAAACAGTGTTCACAGCACACAAAATATGTCATACAAACCCTTCACAGGCTAGGTTTCTCCATCAACTACGCGAAGTCACACCTTTTGCCGTGTCAAACGCAGCAATACTTAGGAGCAACAATCAACACAACAAAAGGGATTGCCACTCCAAGTCCACAACGAGTTCTAACATTTCACAAAGTAATACAGGCCATGTATCCAACCCAAAAGATACAAGTCAGAATGGTAATGAAACTACTAGGCATGATGTCTTCATGCATAGCCATTGTCCCAAACGCAAGATTGCACATGCGACCCTTACAACAGTGCCTAGCATCACAATGGTCACAAGCACAGGGTCAACTTCTAGATCTGGTGTTGATAGACCGCCAAACATACATCTTGCTTCTATGGTGGAACAGTACAAATTTAAACCGAGGGCGGCCTTTCCAAGACCCAGTGCCACAATACGTCATAACAACAGATGCTTCCATGACAGGGTGGGGAGCACACCTCAATCAACACAGCATCCAAGGAGAGTGGGACATACATCAGAGACAGTTTCACATAAATCACTTGGAAATGTTAGCAGTATTTCTAGCGCTGAAAGCATTTCAACCCATAATAACCCAAAAATACATTCTTGTCAAAACAGACAACATGACAACAATGTATTATCTAAACAAACAAGGAGGGACACACTCAACACAGCTGTGCCTCCTAACACAGAAAATATGGCATTGGGCGATTCACAACCACATTCGCCTAATAGCACAATTTATTCCAGGGATTCAGAACCAGTTGGCAGACAATCTCTCTCGAGATCACCAACAAACTCACGAATGGGAAATTCACCCCCAAATACTAAACAATTACTTTCAAATTTGGGGAACACCTCAAATAGATCTATTTGCAACAAAGGAAAACTCAAAATGCCAAAACTTCGCATCCAGGTACCCACAAGATCAATCCCAAGGCAATGCTCTATGGATGAACTGGTCAGGGATCTTTGCATACGCTTTTCCCCCTCTCCCTCTCATTCCATATGTAGTAAACAGGTTGAGTCAAAACAAACTCAAACTCATACTAATAGCACCAACATGGGCGAGGCAACCTTGGTACACGACACTACTAGACCTGTCAGTAGTACCTCATGTCAAACTACCCAACAAACCAGATCTGTTAACATAACACAAACAACAGATCAGACATCCAAATCCAGCATCTTTGAATCTAGCAATTTGGCTCCTGAAATCCTAGAATTCGGACACTTGCACCTCACACAAGAATGTATGGAGGTCATAAAACAAGCTAGGAAACCTACCACTAGACACTGCTACGCAAACAAGTGGAAAAGATTTGTGTATTACTGCCAAAATAATCAAATTGAGCCATTACACGCATCTCCAAAGGATATAGTAGGATATTTACTACATTCGCAAAAATCAAATCTAGCTTTCTCTTCCATAAAAATACATCTCACCGCAATATCAGCTTACCTACAAATTACTCATTCAACTTCACTATTTAGAATACCAGTCATTAAAGCGTTTATGGAAGGCTTAAAGAGAATCATACCACCAAGAACACCACCTGTTCCTTCATGGAACCTCAACATTGTCTTAACAAGACTCATGGGTCCACCTTTTGAGCCCATGCATTCTTGTGAAATGCAATACTTAACGTGGAAAGTTGCATTTTTGATTGCCATCACATCTCTAAGAAGAGTGAGCGAGATTCAAGCATTTACCATACAAGAACCATTTATTCAGATACATAAAAATAAAGTCGTTCTAAGAACAAATCCTAAATTTTTACCAAAGGTTATCTCACTGTTCCCCTTAAATCAAACAGTAGAATTACCAGTGTTCTTCCCACAACCAGATTCTGTAGCTGAAAGAGCACTACATACATTAGACATCAAAAGAGCACTAATGTACTACATTGACAGAACGAAACTAATTAGAAAAACAAAACAACTATTTATTGCCTTTCAAAAACCTCATACAGGAAATCCAATTTCAAAACAAGGCATTGCTAGGTGGATAGTTAAGTGTATTCAAACCAGCTATCTTAAAGCAAAGAGAGAGCTGCCTATTACACCAAAGGCACACTCAACCAGAAAGAAAGGGGCTACCATGGCCTTTCTAGGAAATATTCCAATGAACGAAATATGTAAGGCAGCAACATGGTCTATGCCTCATACATTTACCAAGCACTACTGTGTAGATGTGTTAACTGCACAACAAGCCACAGTAGGTCAGGCTGTACTAAGAACATTATTTCAAACTACTTCAACTCCTACAGGCTGAACCACCGCTTTTGGGGAGATAACTGCTTAATAGTCGGTGCACAGCATGTGTATCTGCAGCTACACATGCCATCGAACGGAAAATGTCACTTACCCAGTGTACATCTGTTCGTGGCATGAGTCGCTGCAGATTCACATGCGCCCACCCGCCTCCCCGGGAGCCTGTAGCCGTTTAGAAGTAGATCTTCAACATTTGTACATTTGTAAATATATTACTTTAACCTTTATTATGTCCATACGTATTCATTCCATTGCATGGGCACTATTACTAACATACACAACTCCTACCTCACCCTCTGCGGGGAAAACAATCTAAGATGGAGTTGACGCCCATGCGCAATATATATATATATTGTATATATATAATATAATATATATATATTGTGTTGACTTTTATTCTTTTTTTTTTATTTTTTAATCTATATGGGAAATGTTTTCATGTTGTGTGATATCTGCCGAGGTGTGGTTATCAGTGCATTTAGTGCTTAGCAGTGTGATGAATTAAGAGTGGTAAGACACAGGCGCACAGTTTATGATTTTTAGTAAGTGGCACCTCTGCACAGCTTTTCAGTCATTTTGTGGTACTTTTATGATCATATTTGTAAGAAGATTAGCAGTTTAAGCAAGTTATTGTTCAGCCTCTGTAAACTACAGTTGGCTGCCGACCACTGAGTGTTATAGCATTAGTTTTAGCGTGGGGTGAAGGGGTTATGTATATGAATTGACATTAGTATAGAATACACAGGCTTGTCATAGGTACGTCCTTCATAACTTACCTGGATATAGAAAGCAGTGTGATGGATGGACTGTTCCGTAGCTGTAAACTGTAACTTGTGATTGAAGGTGCAAATGTCATTCTAGGTTACATCCTAGGGTTATGGGATGATGTTACTATCTTGGAAGTAACCATCTTTTAGCTAAGTTCTGAAGTGTTTCAGCTTCTGAATGCTTCAAATCTCGTCTGGTAGCAAGTTCAAGAACTTGGTGGCTTGTACCAAGAAAGCAGTGTATCCTATGGATTTTTTAACATAATGTGGTATGATGAACTGTGGTGTATGCCTGGACAAAATGTCTTGTTTTGTTTGTACTGCTTGAATTTAACTTGTAGGTATAATGGTCCTTTTCCTTTTGCAGCTCTGGGGGGAATGCAGTGTGCTTTGAACACTGTCCTTCTAACAGTAGGTAGCCAGTGGAGTGATTCCAGGAATGAAGTCATGCATTCCCTTGAGAGAAGGCAGTGAAGAAGTCTTGTGCCAACATTTTCAATAAGTTGTTTTTTGTGTATGATGAAACTGGGTGTGCCAATGTATAGACTGTTGGCTTGGAAATTACGAATGCAAGGATAGGTTGTAGCTTTTGTTAGCCAGGGTATAGGAAGATCCAACCCAGTGTTTAAATTCTGTAGAAGATGCTCTTTGTGACCTTGTTGACATGTGGAATCAATGATGGGTCTGAATCCATGGTATCCCTACGTTTCTGACTGCTCTTGATGATGATGGAGGGGCCTCTGGTTTCTTGGGCCATATGACAATAGGCTAGTATTTTTGCCATTTTCCACAGGTCATTAACTATCTTCGTGCTGTTTACCCTTATGTGGTTTCTCATCATCCATTAATTTATGCCGCAAAGTTAGTCATCGGGTTTTGAGTTGTAGATGTCTTCTGGATCATCCTTATATAGAATGATTTACTTGTCATCTGCACAGGTGTAACAGGTGAGGTTGAACAATTTAAACCGCCCTTGTTAAGGTATTAGGTCGATTTTGATTAAGACATTAGGTATGATGGAACCCTGAAGGACACAGTAGTCTTGGGTGTAAGGTGCAAATCTGGAAGGTGGCACACATACCATGAGTTGTCTGCCTCGGAGATAAAAAGCAATCCATTTTGAATAGTTTTCATGTTTTGAGATAGTTTGTGTAATAGTGTGTGGACAGTGCCAAATGCTGCTGATGGCCCTGAAGCAATTTTAGGTCATCTAATACTGATCAGATGGCTGCCTCTGTGCCGCTGCCTGGTCTAAAGCCGTATTGTTGCTTTGTCACCAGTCAGTTTTCCTCTGTAGCTTTTGAAAGTTGAGTGAACACTGCACTCCCAAATATTTTTCCTAGTGATTGGTCATTTGACATTGGCCTGTAGTTTTCTGGGTTGGATTTGTCAGGATGTTTTCCTTTTAGAAGAGTGATCTAATGTAGGAAGGTTTTCAGCTCCAGTAGACATGAACCTAGTTCCATGGACTTTTGAGTGCTTTTAAGATAACCTCCATTTCACAGGTTCGGTGAATGATATCTTCTGGGGTCTGAATGCAATTCTGGTGTTGTGCTTGTGATGATGATGTTCAGGGAATCTTTTTCGGAGAAGGTATTGAAAGTACCACGTGGTGGAAAATTACTTTTGTCTCTCTGTGGTGGTAGAAACGTGTGAGTGTGCTATCTGTATTTTCCTTAAGGTAAATGCAATTGCTCTGAGAGATGTTATTCCAGGGGCAGGACCCCATTGGTTGAGTCTTTGTCAATATTCTGCAGTTCAGCTTGGTGGTGGGGGTCGTTACCATTTTTGGAAACTTCCTTTGCAGTATTTAAGCCAGTCATTGTAGTTTTGGGCTCAGGATAAGAGTTGTGGCCACTTCAAGACTGGCTTCCCTCTATGTACCCAGAAACCGGTTCCAGCGAACCTTCATCAGCACTTCCTAGCAAGATAGAGTCCTCAACATCTGGCCTATCTTAAGAACTTATCCCAGATACAGTGCTAACACCCCACTCTGCTCCATCATAGAGGTGTCACAGAACACTTCATAGACTGGCAAAGATTCAAATTCACATCTTCTATGGTTTGTAGAGGGCACATAGGTGCAGGGTAATTGGGAAATCGTCCACTTTCAAGGTGGCAGTGCCTAGAAACTTTGATGGGTTGAACAATAAACATATCTACCAAAATTCCAAAGATTAACCAGACATGTTTTGGATCAGTAAGTGGGACTGGCTTACATTTCTCACTGAAAATATGAAGCAAGTGTTCAATGAATTCCCCCAGAACAAATCTGGAAGGCATATGGCACACACCAAAAAAGTTTACGTTTATCATTTTCTGTCAGAGTGTAACTGCTACCGTTTGCTACAAGAAAAAATGAATACCAGATACTGTGCAGTGAATGTTCAGTAAGTCGCTGTATCCACATATGATTCACTCAAGAACAGGCTCTGGTTGGAAGTGTCTAGCACATTCTGAAAGGACTACAGAAATCATATAGAACACACCACCGAAAAGAACAGCAGAATGACACACTCAAACCAATACTGTGCTACTAAAACTTGTAATAAAGAAATAATGACTTTTGTTTTATTCCAGTCCGATTATCTGATCTTTAGTTCATTTTAAAAAGCACATTTTACTAAAGACTGGATAGGAATCCGTATTACATCTACTTTGTATAAAATCAAAAGTGCCTACATCAAAATTCTTAGGCCAGTCTTTTAGAAATATAACCTCAACACCAACTCAGGTGCAGTAAAATTATGTGAACTAAGTACTGATCTGAGTCCAGTTGGGAGATAGGCAGAGTTTATTCAACCTGTGTGTAAACATAGTTATTTGTACACGTGAACAAGTATAGGTATGCTAGTACTTGCATGCAAAGTAATATCCCATACGATGCAATGACTTGCAATATACTGGCTGCGATACAAGGACTTCTGATATGTTTTGGCTGCAATACAGTGACTCCCGATGTGCTGCCTCTGAAGTAAAGGTAACACACACTGCATAGAGCGTGTCTGTGGTTTCAGCTTTTGGTTGTCGATTAAATCTTGACCTGACCACCTGGGTGGTGCTGACCTGCCATTCATTGGTCACAGTGTGAAGGGCGTTTTGTGATGCCAGTTCCTACGGTACTTCCCTTAGGGCAGAATGGCTCATGGGGGAAGATTGCAATTTTAAATGTACTATTTTACCTCCAACTGTGCAAGGTTCTGCTGGGTTTTACCTTGTCTGTAATCGTTTATGATGTATGAGGATACAGAACTCCATGTACACAACTCCTTGTTGGGAAGGTACTAAAGAAATCTTTAGTGCTGGTCAGCAACATACAATTGCCGGTGACAAGGTATGTTTTTACAAAGGTTTCAGATGCAAAAACAATATACGCCTCTAAAAAAGTCTTTAATTAAATTCGTCAAGCTCTAAGTCACAAGAGAGGGGGGCGGGTGGGCAGCTACCATCTGTGCCAAAGGTGCTTTCTGCTTCACCTCCGTTATGGCAACTTACGGATGTGTGGCTGGAGTTGCAACCGCGCCAGTGAACTGATGTTCCTCAACATTTCCAGATCCAGGCAAAAAGCACAGCGCTTGACATAGCAAATAAGCCCTCAGTCTTCTGCACCAGGTAAGAGAAGCAGGGTAAAGCGGTGAAGCAGAAACCAGTCCTCTCTGGCTAGAGAAGGTGGGGATGTTGGGAGTGGGCTGTGATAGCAATGCAAAGTTGATGCACATATTTGATACTGACTTTGTTTCTAGTACAACTAACTTGTTCAAGAAGCAGGCCTGAATCAGAGTAAAGAAATCAAAGTTTTGTTTCGAATTGTGATGGAGCGACTGTTAAGTGCTCCAATGCCCACAGATTCAGTTTGCACTCCATAAAACAGTCCGATCCCAAACCCCGGGGATATCTGGAGTAGATTTATTTACATTTGCCACTTTTAATGCAAGTGATCAACTATGAAGAGCAGCAGGAATTTCTGTGCATATTTTGTAACTGTCAATAACATAACAGTTATGCCAAATATCTGGATCATAATAAATAATTGATCTCGTTCTTTTCAGAGCCGGCATGTTTGTCCACAAGTTCTTTGAAGGCTGTGTTCCAGCAATTGAGCTGAATTCCGACGACAAGATATTGCTAGCTCAAGTAACGCGGGAGCTGCAGCAGTATAACCAGCTGCTGGAAAAAGTCCGGTGAGTTTTGCGAATTAGGCAACATAGAGCAATGACTAAAAACAGAAGCCACATTATTCAAATGACGGAATGTTGATGGAAACACAGTGGTTCTTCAATTTTATAAGTGCACTAAACTAGTATAAGGATATATACCTTATCAGGTCTGGCCCAGGCTATTACTCCATGGTGTAGGCTCTATGTACAGGGCAGGAAAGGCAAGGTATTATCTGGGAACTCACTCTTGTGTCCTAAGTGTGTTGGAAGGTGTGGGTAGTATGTGATTTCTGCATAGTTCATGATGCATGGTTGCTGATGCTATATGTCTGTAGTGTTCTGGCAGTTAGGGGTCGGTAAGCAAAAGAATCTCCATGAATATACTGCTGCTCTCCTAAGGCATATGTGATTATATCGTATTTTTACTAATGAAACTGTTGTGCCAGCTGCTCTGTTGACCATATTCACTTATGTGCTGTTTGTGTATGCCTGTGTGTGTGTTTGTGTGTTTATGTATAATGGAGTTATTTACAGAGTGAAAGTTCATTTCGTGCATCTTAAACAATTTATAGTCTTACAAATGTGCACATATGATTGTCTTTCTGAAGCAGTAACGCAATTGTTCACCCAACACTGTAGACTGTTTTCAGTTTTTACTAGAGTTGTCAATGGTTTGCAGTGATATAAGCGGTCTAATACTGATGTGAGTGCTTATTATTGTCTTCTTGTAAGTGGGATCTTGCATCTGTTCTTCAGTAACTTTCTCCTACCATTTCAGCATTCGGGACGCATTAAGGTGTATTTTGAACATTTCTCGTCATGGCAACCAGTACATACAAATGAATGAGCCTTGGAAACGAATCAAGGGACCTGAAGAAGACAGGTCAGCTTACAGTGTATTGCATAAGACATAAAAAAAATATCATCTGACTGCAGCAGTGTTCCTTAGATTTTGTCCCAGTGTCCTTTTTGTGGCATAGTTCATTCTTTTCAAGGGAAGCACTGGGGTACAGCTGTTAAACTTGTGGCAAAGGATGAAAATAAATTAACCTGGAACTCAGTGTGTGATGGATGAGCTAGGATGTGAACTCGCTACATAACTCCAAACTGTCTTAAACCATACTGTTAAAGTTAACTTATTTTTAAACTGAGGTCCTAAATTGAATTGGTTTTTTCTTTGTTAAATTAGACATTGCATAGTCTCAGATTCCAATATTACCAAAGCCCTGTGGCTTTTTCTTTTCTTTTTTTCGTTTTTTATTTACTCCATAGCATGTTCTCTGTATGTTTATTGTGAGCTTTTTGTCTTCCCTCTGTGGTCTCACAGGAGCCATGGAGAATAAAAAGAAAGAAAACAAACACTATATGCTAAATCCTTGTGAGTTAACAGGTCTAGAAAAACCATGTAGAAAGGAAAGTATGATGAGCTGACAATGCCTAATTATAAGAACCGGTGTACTGTATTAGATAATAGCCACATTACTGCTGTTCAAATCAATCACTAATGTGTTTGTGTTATTGGTAGGAAGCGTGCGGGTACTGTCACCGGTGTGGCAGTCAACATAGCAGCTCTGATCTCTGTCATGCTGCAGCCATACATGCCTGAAGTGAGTTCCACCATCCAGAGTCAGCTGCAGGCACCAACTGACTTGGCCCTACCAACCACCGAGTTTGTGTGCACCTTGCCTACTGGACACCGCATTGGAACAGTAAGTGGGGAAGTCATACACACTGTGCACGCTGTCGTCTTCCACTATCCCCCCCCCCCTCCCTCCCACCAACAGTTGGAATATCCAGGAAAGTCAAAGGAGGCAAGCCAACCACCTCATACATTGTCAGACTTGAATGAGGTAATAAACATTTAACGTGCAGGTACACATCCTGCATCTACCAGCCTTGCAGTGCTCACTAGCATAAGGCAGACCGAACACCTCAACAGACTCAATAATCCTTTTTAGGAAGTAGATGTAGAAGTGTCGACTTTTTATAGCTTCTACAGGGTTAGAAGTGATTAAAATGCCCTTAATTCAAACACTGTAAACTGACATTTGAAGGTGAATGTGGCTATTTTCTCAGGCTGATAGTTGTGGAAGTGACTGAAGTAATAAAGAGTAAACTCCTTGTTCGGTAGAGTCCAGGACAAGTGCTCTGTTTCGCTTTTCCAAGTCTGGATAGCACAGCAGGTTGTATGTGGAAATGTCAACTACAGAAACTTTGTGCTCTCAAAATATTGTGGCCAACGTATTGAGAAGTTAAATGCATAAGTAAAGATGTATTATTCTTAAATCCACTTCTACATATTTTGAAGATATTTAGCTCGTCAGGCACATATATGTGGAGCTAACTAAAGTAAACCTATACTTACCTTGACGATATTTTGATTCTCAATATTTTATCCATGATATTCTGGAGTTGATAATAAGTTGGAATGCTGAATAGTGTGGGATGAGGGTGTATGCCATGAGACTAGGGTTTTGATAGCTAATTGGCCATTCAGAATGTCCCAAGGAGTTACCTTGGCCAAATTTTAGACATGACTTGCATCCTAATGCACTGGCCATTGTCATTGTGCAATAAACTGAGACTAGGCTATGAGGACATCAGCGCAAAATTACCTGTCCTGTTTCCTTTGACCTAGTGTATTGTTCGTCCCATTCCTAGACCACATCTGCAGAGGCACTTGATTCTCTTTCGTTTTTGATTTGATCTATGTTTGTAAGTACATCTTGACATCTACTCCTGCAGGTCAGCCCACTTTTCCAGAAGCTGGAAAATGACCAGATAGAAGATCTTCGAAAGCGTTTTGGAGGAGGCCAGGTAGGGTTAAGATGAGACCACTTTTCGGCTTTTCATTAAGCTTAGAAAAAACATGTTGTAATGTCTGGAAATCATATGTAAATGGATGTCAATATACTCTGTTCTTAAAATGTAGGCCTTAAATATAGATGATTAAAACCATTTGAAGTCCCTTTTGATGGACGTTTGCCAATGACTGGGAACAAGAGTACTGTTGTCATTTAGAAAATCAAATGAGGACCGTTAGCTTTGCCTGTTATACATACTTGTGCGCCTTACTTTCACCTTTAATTCACCCATTACTAGAGGCTGAAAGCTCCATCTGGCTGGGTGCTCATGAGAACAAGATAACCGAAAGTTTGCATTGTTTGAATTTCGAGTGAATAATCTGCCTTTATATTAAACCAGTCCATCTATCACTTTTTCAGCCTGCAGAGCAAAAGCCATCTATTTCCTGGGGAGTTTTAAATCTGCTCCAGTCATCTTAGCGTGTTGTATTCTACACAAGAAACTATTACAGCGGGACAGTTTCACTGTAGGCATTTTTCTGTCACTAAAGAAATTAGGGGGACAAACAGCAAAGCAAGGGGCAGAGAGGAAGGCAGAGGATGCTAGCAGGGTGGAGAAGGATGGATGGGCTATGGAGAGCTGGAATGGAGTAAAGAGCAGTGCATGAGCTTAAAAAGGATTTTAGAGAGGGACATAGTCACAGACATAGTAGAAAGTAGGGGCAGAGCCCTGGCTGGGTCAGTGGATGTTGTGTAGTGGCAGACTCTAGTGGAAGTAGGAAACGCAACATGCATATGAACATTGAACTGCAAGTTAGTGCTGCATTAATTAACGTGGCAAACGCATGCACTCACACAGAAAAGCTAGTATTTAGAATACTTTTGTGCAATATTCCTATTGCTTTTGAATTACATAGAACTGTTGGTGATGCCAAACAACAACACTTTCACTTGTAATTCTGGTATTGTGGCACATAAGACCATGGTTTTCTGCCATAAATTCACTGACCAGATTCAATTGGGAAACCATTTTGTTAATAAACAAGATCACAAATTAGGATATTGTAAAGAATAGGGTCAAGATTAGGGTTAGAGTTGATGTCAGGTTTAGGTGTATAGCTAGCTTTTAACCGAGTCACTATTTGGGTATTTGCTTAACACTGTCCACAGATGGCCTAAACTCACTTACAAATCCTTAACATTGGCCTTCCTGGGATTTATATATATAAGCCAGAGCTCATTTTAGTTGCAGTAAAATCCGTTTAATATATCAGGGCTCGGGACATGCATATGTGTTAAAGTGTTTACAACTAAACAAAGGAGATAAATATGTTAAACCTTTATTGCATATGAAAGGACAAAGTTTTAATGGAGGTTCATACAGTTTGTCAGAGAACAATTGTCGGAATGCATAGGTTTCAATGGATTATCTATTTCAAATTAGAATATAACAAAATCTTATATTTTCTTCAAAATAGTTTTTTAAAATTATATATTGCGCATAATCTGACAGTATTATAATTGCATACAGTAGGTTGAAAATTCATCTAAACATTTGCCAGCCTGTAAATTTAGTTAATTCCAGATTATTTCTGGTATAATTTATACATAGTGAGCCAAACTACGTTAGAAAACCTTTGCAACCTGGAGGGCAACAAGAGAATCTATTTTTCTTATTCAGAACCCCGAAGCTGATCTGCTACTCCCATAAATATTTGCCAGCCAATTGGTCAAAGAGGTCAAAATCATTGAGCCTCGCTTCCTCGTAACCTTTCCTTTGCAATTAGACACAGCCTTCTCAATATAATGCATATTAATTAATCTAGAAAGTCATTGTTTTGTACTCAGTGGCTCCTCATCCTTCCAGGCAGAGGCTATTAAACGTGGAACTGCCGAGGAGATAAACATGAAGTAGGCCTGTCCTGGGTCCCCCATTATGGAAGAGTCCACCCTGCAGAGCATCAGAGGCAGAGTAAGAGAGGCTTTCTTCTTAAACCACTTATTCCACCAAGCCTCGATACCCTCCCATAATGGGATCAGCTTAACTCGCTCAAACAAAATGTGCTCTGTATCTGCCGGACCAGACCGGCATCATGGGCAATTACTATCCGCCCTTCTGCCCCATCTAAACAGCTTGTCAAGCTTATTAAACAGCCTGAAGATTGTTTTGTAGAGCTGAGCTCTGAGGGTTGCAGTCAGGAGCACTTTCCTTGCAACATCTAGAGATGCCGCTACATCAAAATATGGATTCCCCCATTTTATCGCACATGGTTTCCCTTGACTGTCAAGATTGTCTTTAGCCTGATTGTTTAAAATTGCATAAATTCAGCCAATCGTAACCCCTGGGCACAAAATCCCATCAGTGTATTCTTCTCAAGCACCACACAATTGCCCAGAAGTTTCATCACACAGTGTGTAAACTGCAAATATTTTGTAAAACTACCCTTCTCCATCCCGTAGTCTTGCTGCAGATCAGAGAAGGAACACATTTGACCTTGGCAATATAGATTGCCCAGACAGGCTATCCCCTCCTTCTCTCATTCCTTACAAGTGACATCATGGAAAACTGCTGGAAATAACGGGGAGTGTATTAATTATATATAGTTATTTCAAATATTTTCTTAACCTTAAACCAGGTCTTGACCTCTGCTCAGTTTACCTTAAAATTCACTTTTTTTTTATTTTTTATAATAGCGATTCTCAATCTCTCGAAGCAGATTGCTGCTGCTCCACCCAGCACCAGCTTGTATATACTCTTAGGATTATCAGGAGGCCTGCTTAGAGAGGTCTGAGCTTTAGGTGTCAGTAGAACTCCCACATGCTGTAATAATGCAGCTCAATAGTAAAGCCTAAAGCATGGAACCGCCCATCCTTCCCGATCCCTTGGGAGAACCATATATATGAGAACCCTTCTAGCCCGTGAATACTTCCATAAAAAAGTTGGTGCACCATGCCTCCAGCTTCTTGACCCACTGTCCTTGCAGCTTTAACAGGATTGTTCTAAATGGATGGAGAATTTTTGTCAACACGCTCATTTTCAACATGTTACATTGGCTGACTAGAGTCAAATGTAGCCCATTAATCCTTCTTAAGTACTGACTAATTTTGCCTAGCAGGGAATCAATGTTCAATATGGAAAATGTCACTTACCCATTGTACATCTGTTCGTGGCATTAGTTGCTGCAGATTCACATGCTGTGCTCATCCCGCCATCTGGTGTTGGGCTCGGAGTGTTACAAGTTGTTTTTCTTCGAAGAAGTCTTTTCGAGTCACGAGACCGAGGGACTCCTCCCATTTCGACTCCATTGCGCATGGGCGACGACTCCATCTTAGATTGTTTTCCCCGCAGAGGGTGAGGTAGGAGTTGTGTATGCTAGTAATAGTGCCCATGCAATGGAGTGAATACGTATGTATATAATGAATTTTAAAGTAATATATTTACAAATGTACAAATGTTCAAGATCTACTTCTAAACGGCTACAGGCTCCCGGGGAGGCGGGTGGGCGCATGTGAATCTGCAGCAACTAATGCCACGAACAGATGTACACTGGGTAAGTGACATTTTCCGTTCGATGGCATGTGTAGCTGCAGATACACATGCTGTGCATAGACTAGTAAGCAGTTATCTCCCCAAAAGCGGTGGTTCAGCCTGTAGGAGTTGAAGTAGTTTGAAATAATGTTCTTAGTACAGCTTGACCTACTGTTGCCTGTTGTGCAGTTAACACATCTACACAGTAATGCTTGGTAAATGTATGAGGCGTAGACGATGTTGCTGCTTTACATATTTCGTTCATTGGAATATTTCCTAGAAAGGCCATGGTAGCACCTTTCTTTCTGGTTGAGTGTGCCCTTGGTGTAATAGGCAGCTGTCTTTTAGCTTTAAGATAGCAGGTTTGAATGCACTTAACTATCCATCTAGCAATGCCTTGTTTTGAAATTGGATTTCCTGTATGAGGTTTTTGAAAGGCAATAAATAGTTGTTTTGTCTTTCGAATTAGTTTTGTTCTGTCAATGTAGTACATTAGTGCTCTTTTGATGTCTAATGTATGTAGTGCTCTTTAAGCTACCGAATCTGGCTGTGGGAAGAACACTGGTAATTCTACAGTTTGATTCAAGTGGAACGGTGAGATTACTTTTGGTAAAAATTTAGGATTTGTCCGTAGAACTACTTTATTTTTGTGTATTTGAATAAATGGTTCTTGAATGGTAAATGCTTGAATTTCACTCACTCTTCTTAGAGATGTGATGGCAATCAAAAATGCAACTTTCCACGTTAAGTATTGCATTTCACAAGAGTGCATGGGCTCAAAAGGTGGACCCATGAGTTGTGTTAAGACAATGTTGAGGTTCCATGAAGGAACTGGTGGTGTTCTTGGTGGTATAATTCTCTTTAGGCCTTCCATAAATGCTTGTTCGATGGCATCTGTCGCTGTAGATACGCATGTTTTGCATAGCTCGCCATCTGGTGTTGGGCCGGAGTGTTACAAGTTGTTTCTCTTCAAAGAAGTCTTTCGAGTCACGGACCGAGTGACTCCTCCTTTTGTCTCCATTGCGCATGGGCGTCGACTCCATCTTCGATTGTTTTTTTTCCGCCATCGGGTTCGGACGTGTTCCTGACGCTCCGAGTTTCGGAACGGAAAGATAGCTAATTTCGGAAGATTTTCGTCGGTATTGTTGCGTTCGGGATCGGCGTAGTTAGATTCAACACCGCGTCGAAAGATCGAAGAGCTCCGGTGGCCTTCGGGGTAGTTTTTCGATCCCCCGTCGGGGCCTGGTCGGCCCGACCGCGTGCAGAAGAACGCCGATGGAACGGACCCCGTTCCGCTTCTGTCCCAAATGCCACAATAAATACCCCTATACAGACCAACACTTGGTCTGTAACCTGTGCCTGTCACCTGAGCACAGTGAAGACACCTGCGAGGCCTGTCGTGCGTTCCGGTCCCGAAAAACACTCCGAGACCGTCGAGCCAGAAGACTTCAGATGGCGTCCGCGCCGACAGCCCACCGAGAGTTCGAGGAACAAGAAGAGGAAGGAACCTTTTCGATCCACGAATCGGACTCCGAAGGATTCGACGATACACAAACCGTGAGTAAGACGTCGAAAACCACTCAGAAGAAGATTTACAAGGCCCAGGGGACGCCACTGCCACCAGGCCATGGCTCGACCCATAAATTCGGTGACCGACCGTCGGCACCGAAAAAGGCCCAAACAGTGCCGAGATCGTCCGACTCCGGTCGAGACACCGGCACGCAGCCTTCTCGGGACCGAGAAAGTGCTGGAGACAAGCATCGACACCGAGATACCGGTGTAGACACGGCTCGACGCCGAGACAGCGGCACCGACAAAGATCGACGCCGAGAGGTTTCGGCCCCGAAAAAGAAAAAAGTCACCTCGGAGCCGAAAAAAGATGCAGACAGGGTTTCGGTGCCAAAACAGACTGCAACCGACCCAGTTTCAGGCTCTTATACAGAAGGGCAATCGCTAACCTCCCAAATGCGAAAGCATAGGTTTGAGGAAGAGCTACAATCAACTGATGTAGACCATACGCAAAAGCGTATTTTCATACAGGAGGGGACAGGAAAAATAAGCACCCTTCCCCCTATTAGAAGAAAGAGAAGATTGGAGTTCCAAACTGAACAAACACCACAAACAAAGGTGGTGAAAAAGGTTACTCCACCACCCTCTCCTCCACCTGTAATTAACATCTCACCAGCACAAACTCCATCACATTCCCCAGCTCACACCACCATGAGCCAGGGTGACCAAGATCAGGACGCATGGGACTTATACGACGCCCCAGTGTCAGATAACAGCCCGGAGGCATACCCTACGAAGCCATCTCCACCAGAGGACAGCACTGCGTATTCTCAAGTGGTGGCTAGAGCAGCACAATTTCACAATGTAAGCCTCCACTCAGAACAGGTCGAGGATGACTTTTTATTCAACACCCTCTCCTCCACCCACAGCTCCTACCAAAGCCTGCCTATGCTCCCTGGTATGCTCCGGCACGCAAAAGAAATCTTTAAGGAGCCGGTCAAAAGTAGGGCAATCACACCAAGTGTGGAAAAAAAGTATAAGGCGCCTCCTACAGACCCGGTTTTCATCACTACACAGCTGCCACCAGACTCTGTCGTTGTAGGAGCAGCTAGGAAAAGGGCCAACTCCCACACATCTGGAGATGCACCACCCCCAGATAAAGAAAGCCGCAAGTTCGATGCAGCTGGTAAGAGAGTCGCAGCACAAGCTGCAAACCAGTGGCGCATCGCTAACTCTCAGGCACTACTTGCGCGCTATGACAGAGCCCATTGGGATGAGATGCAACATCTCATTGAACATCTGCCCAAGGACCTACAAAAGAGGGCAAAACAAGTGGTTGAGGAGGGACAGAACATTTCAAACAACCAAATACGCTCCTCCATGGATGCTGCAGATACAGCTGCACGGACAATTAATACATCTGTAACTATCAGAAGGCATGCATGGCTACGAACGTCTGGATTTAAACCAGAGATTCAGCAAGCAGTTCTCAATATGCCTTTTAACGAAAAAGAACTGTTCGGTCCAGAAGTGGACACAGCGATTGAGAAACTCAAAAAGGACACGGACACTGCTAAAGCCATGGGCGCACTCTACTCCCCGCAGAGCAGAGGGAATTACAGCACATTCCGTAAAACACCCTTTAGAGGGGGGTTTCGGGGTCAGGGCACACAAGCCAGCACCTCACAGGCAACACCGTCCAGTTACCAGGGACAGTACAGAGGAGGTTTTCGGGGACAATATAGAGGAGGGCAATTCCCTAGGAATAGGGGAAAATTTCAAAGCCCCAAAACCCCTACTACTAAGCAGTGACTCACATGTCACTCACCCCCTCCACACAACACCAGTGGGGGGAAGAATAGGTCATTATTACAAAGCATGGGAGGAAATCACTACAGACACTTGGGTTCTAGCAATTATCCAACATGGTTATTGCATAGAATTTCTACAATTCCCTCCAAACATACCACCAAAAGCACAAAATTTGACAAAACATCATTCCAATCTCCTGGAGATAGAAGTGCAGGCACTATTGCAGAAGAATGCAATCGAATTAGTACCAAACACACAAATAAACACAGGAGTTTACTCACTGTACTTTCTGATACCAAAGAAGGACAAAACGCTGAGACCAATCCTAGACCTCAGAATAGTAAACACATTCATCAAATCAGACCACTTTCACATGGTCACACTACAAGAAGTGTTACCATTGCTAAAACTACACGACTACATGACAACTTTAGACCTCAAAGACGCGTATTTCCATATATCAATACACCCATCGCACAGGAAATACCTAAGGTTTGTATTCAAAGGAATACATTACCAATTCAAGGTATTGCCTTTCGGATTAACAACCGCACCAAGAGTCTTTACCAAATGTCTAGCAGTAGTCGCTGCACACATCAGAAGGCAGCAAATTCATGTGTTCCCATATCTAGACGACTGGCTAATCAAGGCCCATTCGTTAATAGAGTGCTCAAACCACACAAATCAGATCATACAAACCCTCTTCAAACTAGGGTTCACCGTCAACTTCACGAAATCCAACATTCTGCCGTGCAAGGTACAACAATACCTAGGAGCCATAATAGACTCAACAAAAGGAGTAGCCACTCCAAGTCCCCAAAGAATCCAAAATTTCAACATCATACAACGCATGTATCCAACACAAAAGATACAAGCAAAGATGATATTACAACTCCTAGGCATGATGTCTTCATGCATAGCCATTGTCCCAAACGCAAGACTGCACATGAGGCCCTTACAACAGTGCCTAGCATCACAGTGGTCACAAGCACAGGGTCATCTTCTAGATCTGGTGTTAATAGACCGCCAAACTTACCTCTCGCTTCTATGGTGGAACAACATAAATTTAAACAAAGGGCGGCCTTTCCAAGACCCAGTGCCACAATACGTAATAACAACAGATGCTTCCATGACAGGGTGGGGAGCACACCTCGATCAACACAGCATACAAGGACAATGGAACGTACATCAAACAAAACTGCATATAAATCACCTAGAACTGCTAGCAGTTTTTCAAGCACTAAAAGCTTTCCAACCAATAATAGTTCACAAATACATTCTCGTCAAAACAGACAACATGACAACAATGTATTATCTAAACAAACAAGGGGGGACACACTCCACGCAGTTAAGCCTGCTAGCACAAAAAATTTGGCGTTGGGCAATTCACAACCAAATTCGCCTAATAGCACAATTTATACCAGGGATTCAGAATCAACTCGCAGACAATCTCTCTCGAGATCACCAACAGGTCCACGAATGGGAAATTCACCCCCAAATTCTGAACACCTATTTCAAACTCTGGGGAACACCTCAAATAGACTTGTTTGCGACGAAGGAGAACGCAAAATGCCAAAACTTCGCATCCAGATACCCACACAAGCAGTCCCAAGGCAATGCCCTATGGATGAACTGGTCAGGGATATTTGCTTACGCTTTTCCTCCTCTCCCTCTTCTTCCTTATCTGGTAAACAAACTCAGTCAAAACAAACTCAAACTCATATTAATAGCACCAACTTGGGCAAGGCAACCCTGGTACACAACGCTGCTAGACCTATCAGTAGTACCCCACATCAAATTGCCCAACAGGCCAGATCTATTGACACAACACAACCAAAAGATCAGACACCCAGATCCAGCATCGCTGAATCTAGCAATTTGGCTCCTGAAATCCTAGAATTCGGGCACTTACAACTTACCCAAGAATGTATGGAAGTCATAAAGCAAGCCAGAAGGCCATCCACCAGGCACTGCTATGCAAGTAAATGGAAGAGGTTTGTTTGCTACTGCCATATTAATCAAATCCAACCATTACACACGACTCCAAAACATGTAGTGGGTTACTTGCTTCACTTACAAAAATCTAACCTGGCTTTCTCTTCCATTAAAATACACCTTGCAGCAATATCTGCATACCTGCAGACTACCTATTCAACTTCCCTATATAGGATACCAGTCATTAAAGCATTCATGGAGGGCCTTAAGAGAATTATACCACCAAGAACACCACCTGTTCCTTCATGGAACCTAAATGTTGTCCTAACTAGACTTATGGGTCCACCTTTTGAACCCATGCACTCCTGCGAAATACAGTTCCTAACCTGGAAGGTTGCATTTCTCATCGCCATTACTTCCCTAAGAAGAGTAAGCGAGATTCAGGCATTTACAATACAAGAACCTTTTATACAACTACACAAGAATAAGGTCGTCCTAAGGACTAATCCAAAATTTTTACCAAAGGTTATTTCACCGTTCCATCTAAATCAAACAGTGGAACTTCCAGTGTTCTTTCCACAGCCAGATACCGTAGCTGAGAGGGCACTACATACATTAGATGTCAAAAGAGCATTAATGTATTACATTGACAGAACAAAGAACATCAGAAAGACTAAACAACTATTTATTGCATTTCAAAAACCTCATGCAGGAAACCCAATATCAAAACAAGGTATAGCCAGATGGATAGTTAAATGCATCCAAATCTGCTACCTTAAAGCTAAACGACAGCTGCCCATTACACCAAGGGCACACTCAACCAGAAAGAAAGGTGCTACCATGGCCTTTCTAGGAAACATCCCAATGCAAGAAATATGTAAGGCAGCCACATGGTCTACGCCTCACACATTCACCAAGCACTACTGTGTAGACGTGTTATCCGCACAACAAGCCACAGTAGGTCAAGCCGTATTAAGAACATTGTTTCAGACTACTTCCACTCCTACAGGCTGAGCCACCGCTTTTGGGGAGATAACTGCTTACTAGTCTATGCAAAACATGCGTATCTACAGCGACAGATGCCATCGAACTGAAAATGTCACTTACCCAGTGTACATCTGTTCGTGGCATCAGTCGCTGTAGATTCGCATGTGCCCACCCGCCTCCCCGGGAGCCTGTAGCAGTTCGGAAGTTACCTTCAACTATTTGTATATATATCATTTCAACCTTAAATAAGTACATACTTAGTCACTCCATTGCATGGGCACTATTACTACAATTCAACTCCTACCTCACCCTCTGCGGGGGAAAAAACAATCGAAGATGGAGTCGACGCCCATGCGCAATGGAGACAAAAGGAGGAGTCACTCGGTCCCGTGACTCGAAAGACTTCTTCGAAGAAAAACAACTTGTAACACTCCGGCCCAACACCAGATGGCGAGCTATGCAAAACATGCGAATCTACAGCGACTGATGCCACGAACAGATGTACACTGGGTAAGTGACATTTTCATTATGACTGGTATCCTAAATAATGAAGTTGAGTGCGTAATTTGCAGGTAAGCTGAAATTGCAGTCAGATGTATTTTTATGGAAGAGAAAGCTAGTTTTGACTTTTGCAAATGTAGTAAGTATCCTACTATATCTTTTGCAGATGCGTGTAAGGGTTGAATTTGATTATTATGGCAGTAATAAACAAATCTTTTCCACTTTTTTCATAGCAGTGTCTAGTAGTAGGCTTCCTAGCTTGTCTTATGACCTCCATACATTCCTGTGTGAGGTCTAAGTGCCCGAATTCTAGGATTTCAGGAGCCAAATTGCTAGATTCAGCGATGCTGGATTTGGATGTCTGATCTGTTGTTTGTGTTGTGTTAACAGATCTGGTCTGTTTGGTAGTTTGACATGAGGTACTACTGAAAGGTCTAGTAGTGTTGTGTACCAAGGTTGTCTTGCCCATGTTGGTGCTATTAGTATGAGTTTGAGTTTGTTTTGACTCAACTTGTTTACTAGGTATGGAAGGAGTGGGAGAGGGGGAAAAGCGTACGCAAATATCCCTGACCAGTTCATCCATAGCGCATTGCCCCGAGACTGATGTTGTGAGTACCTGGATGCGAAGTTTTGGCATTTTGAGTTTTCTTTTGTTGCAAATAGATCTATTTGTGGTGTTCCCCAAATTCGGAAGTAAGTTTTTAGTATTTGGGGGTGAATTTCCCATTCATGGATCTGCTGGTGATCCCGTTAGAGACTGTCTGCTAACTGATTCTGAATCCCTGGAATAAATTGTGCTATTAGGCGAATGTGGTTGTGAATCGCCCAATGCCATATTTTTTGTGTCAGGAGACACAACTGTGTCGAGTGTGTCCCTCCCTGTTTGTTTAGGTAATACATTGTTGTCATGTTGTCTGTTTTGACAAGAATGTATTTGTGGGTTATTATGGGTTGAAATGCTTTCAGCGCTAGAAATACCGCTAACAGTTCTAAGTGATTTATATGAAACTGTCTTTGCTGTATGTCCCATTGTCCTTGGATGCTGTGCTGATTGAGGTGTGCTCCCCACCCTGTCATGGATGCATCTGTCGTTATCACGTATTGTGGCACTGGGTCTTGGAAAGGCCGCCCTTGGTTTAAATTTATACTGTTCCACCATTGAAGCGAGATGTATGTTTGGTGGTCTATCAACACCAGATCTAGAAGTTGACCCTGTGCTTGTGACCATTGTGATGCTAGGCACTGTTGTAAGGGCCGCATGTGCAGCCTTGCATTTGGGACAATGGTTATGCATGAAGACATCATGCCTAGCAGTTTCATTACCATTTTGACCTGTATCTTTTGTTTTGGGTACATGGCTTGTATTACATTGTGAAATGTTTGGACTCTTTGTGGACTTGGAGTGGCAATTCCTTTTACTGTGTTGATTGTTGCTCCTAGGTATTGCTGTGTTTGACACAGCAGAAAGTGTGACTTTGGGTAGTTGATTGAGAAACCTAGTTTGTGTAGGGTTTCTATGACATATTTTGTGTGTTGGGAACACTGTTTTTGCGTGTTGGTTTTGATTAACCAATCGTCTAGGTACGGGAACACATGTATTTGCTTCCTTCTGATATGTGCAGCTACTACTGCCAGACATTTTGTAAAAACTCTTGGTGCAGTTGTTATTCCGAATGGCAACACTTTGAATTGGTAATGTATCCCTTGGAATACAAACCTTAGGTACTTTTTGTGTGAAGGATCTATTGGTATATGGAAATATGCATCCTGTAGATCCATTGTTGTCATGTAGTCTTGTTGTTTGAGCAGTGGGATTACTTCTTGTAATGTAACCATGTGAAAGTGGTCTGATTTGATGTATGTATTTAATGTTCTGAGATCTAGTATAGGTCTTAGTTTTTTGTCTTTTTTGGGTATTAGAAAGTACAGTGAGTAAACTCCTGTGTTTAATTCTTGTTTTGGTACTAATTCTATTGCTTCTTTTTGGAGCAACGCTTGAACTTCTAGTCCTAGAAGATCTATATGTTGTTTTGACATACTGTGTGTTTTCGGTGGGACTGTTGGAGGGAATTTGAGAAATTCTATGCAATAACCATGCTGGATAATTGCTAGTACCCAAGTATCTGTTGTTATCTCCTCCCAATGTTTGTAAAATTGGCTTAGTCTCCCCCCCACAGGTGTTATGTGATGGGGATGTGTGACTTGTAAGTCACTGCTTATTTTGAGGAGTTTTGGGGCTTTGGAACTTTCCTCTATTTTTCTGGAATTGTCCCCCTCTATATTGCCCCCGAAAACCTCCCCGCTGATACTGGCTTTGGTAAGTGGGCCTTGTTTGTGATGTTGTGGTTTCTGTAGGTTGCCCTCGAAACCCTCCCCTAAAAGGTGTTTTGCGAAATGTGCCTCTGCTCTGCGGGGAGTAGAGTGCGCCCATGGCTTTTGCTGTATCAGTGTCTTTTTTGAGTTTATCAATAGCAGTGTCGACTTCCAGCCCAAACAACTGCTGTTCATTAAATGGCATATTTAGCACGGCTTGTTGAATTTCCGGCTTGAACCCTGACGTGCGCAGCCATGCGTGCCTTCTTATTGTTATTGCAGTATTTACTGTCCTTGCAGCCGCATCTGCTGCATCCATTGAAGAGCGTATCTGATTATTAGAGATACTTTGTCCTTCTTCTACCACTTGTTGTGCTCTTTTTTGGAACTCCTTGGGTAAGTGTTCTATGAAATGTTGCATCTCATCCCAGTGAGCTCTATCGTATCTTGCCAAAAGTGCTTGTGAATTGGCAATGCGCCACTGGTTTGCTGCTTGTGCTGCAACCCTTTTGCCCGCAGCATCAAATTTGCGACTCTCCTTGTCTGGAGGTGGTGCGTCCCCCGAGGTATGAGAGTTGGCTCTCTTACGAGCTGCCCCGACAACTACTGAGTCTGGTGTTAACTGCGTTGTAATATAAACTGGATCTGTTGGCGGTGGCTTGTATTTTTTCTCCACCCTTGGAGTTATGGCTCGGCCTTTAACAGGATCCTGAAAGATTTGTTTTGAATGTTTTAGCATTCCTGGGAGCATAGGTAGGCTTTGGTATTGGCTATGAGTGGAGGATAGCGTGTTAAACAAAAAGTCATCCTCAGTTGGTTCGGAATGCAAGGTGACGTTATGGAAAGCAGCTGCCCTTGCGACCACTTGTGTGTAAGATGTACTGTCCTCAGGTGGGGACGGCCTGGCAGGGTACGAGTCTGGGCTGTTGTCCGATACTGGAGCATCGTAAAGGTCCCATGCATCGGGGTCATCTTGACTCATTGTAGTATGAGTCGGGGAGTGCATCAGTGGAGGAGTTGCTACCGGTGATGTGTGCACTGATGGTGATGGAGACGGTGGTGGAGTTGTTTTCCTTGCTACCTTTGCTTGTGGCTGCTTGTCCTTTTCTTGAAAGGCAAGTTTTATTTTTATGTTAATTGGTGTAAGAGTGGTTATCTTCCCTGTGTCTTCTTGAATGTGGAGCCTTCTTTGAGTATGGTCTGGCTCTACTGCTTCAAGTTCCTCTCCAAATCTATGTTTTTGCATTTGGGAGGACAATCCTTGTTCCTCTGTATAGGAACCTGTTTTCGGTTCCGAGGCTGGATGTTTCGGAACCGAAACTTTTTCGGACGTCTTTTTAGGCTCCGAAGAAACCTTTTTAAGTTTCGGCGTGGTGGTGTCTCGGTGCCGAACTTGTTCGGTGCCGCTGTCCCGGTGCCGAAATTTCTCTGAGCCGATGTCTCGGGTCCGAGATTGCTGTGTGGCGGTATCTCGACCGGAGTCGGATGACTTCGCCACAAGCGTGCCCTTTTTCGGTGCCTTGGATCGGTCACCAATTTTTTGGGTTAAGCCATGGCCTGTTGGCGGTGGCGTCCCCTGGGCTTTTGTTGACTTCTCGTGAGTCTTATGTTTCGACGTCTTACTCACGGTTTTCGGCGTTTCTTCGGCCTCGAGCTCTTCCGAGTCCGACTCGTGGATAGAGAAAGCTTCCTCTTCCTCCTCGAAACGCTCTTGTCCTGTCGGCGTCGACGCCATCTGCAGTCTTCTGGCTCTTCGGTCTCTTAATGTTTTCCTCGACCGAAACGCTCGACAGGCTTCACAAGTATCTTCCTTGTGCTCTGGAGACAAGCACAAGTTACAGACCAGATGCTGATCCGTATACGGATACTTGTTATGGCATTTTGGACAGAAGCGGAATGAGGTCCGTTCCATCAGCCTTGAAGTCACACGTGGCCGGGCCGACCAGGCCCCGACGGGGGATCGAAAAAACCCCGAAGGGCCACCGGAGCTCTTCAAAATTCGGTGTTGATCTGTTGTAACTAACCCGATACCGAACGCAAACAATACCGACGTTTTTTCCGAGATTCTAACTAACTTTCCGACCCGAAACACGGAGCGAAAAGGAACACGTCCGAACCCGATGGCGGAAAAAAAACAATCTAAGATGGAGTCGACGCCCATGCGCAATGGAGTCGAAATGGGAGGAGTCCCTTGGTCTCGTGACTCGAAAAGACTTCTTCGAAGAAAAACAACTTGTAACACTCCGAGCCCAACACCAGATGGCGGGATGTGCACAGCATGTGTATCTGCAGCTACACATGCCATCGAACATAGATAGAATCCACTGTTGCAGAAATCTTGACCCCAAGATAAATGGCATTAGCCACCTGGTGATTATCTACCATTTCCACATTGCTGGTGCAGATCAGCTGCTTCTTCCCCCTATTAAGGAGATATCCTGAAAATATTCTAAAATCCAAAGCTAATTTTCCACTTCAAGGAGTGCTGTCTGGGGATGGGGTGCCAGCAATGCAAAATCCTCCGCGTATGCCAATAATTTTGTGTCACACCCATTCAAGCTGACTGGCAAGATTGCCTGGTTATTTATCGCCTTACTAGGGGATCAAAATACAGAGAGAATAGAATAAGGGAACAGGGACAGCCCTCCTGCGTACCCTGCTGAATCTCAATCTTTACAGACTGCTGCCCCATAATCTGAAGTTGTGCATAAGGATGATGATATAAAGCCTGCAGTGCCTTGACCATACCAAACCTAAACCCTTGATGCGCCCGAACCCTCCAGAGATACTCCCAGGCCACCCCATTGAATGCCTTCTCAGCGTCTAGAAGAATCATGACCAGAGGGGCCCCAGTGACAGCTGCACTGTCAAACAAGGCAATACCATGCTTCACATGGTCCGCTGTACCCCTTTTTGGGATAGCCCAATGCTGCCAGGGTGAAACGTACCTGTTATGACTTTCCCTAGGCGTATTGCTAAAACCTTTGAATATATTTTACTATCTGTACTCATTAATGATAGTGACTGATTAGACCTAGGATTTTCAGGTTTCCCTTTTTCCCTAAATACAGCAATATTGGTGCCCTGCCATAAACTGGTCTGGCCCCTTCTTCTGGAAGCCATAGATCTTTAACAAGCACAGATGAAAAAACTTAGAATTATACCAGGATTTGGTCTGGTCCCGACGCATTTCCGGAAGGTAGCCTCAATAGGGCATTCTCTACCTTCTCCAACGTGATACCCATTTCAAGGAACTCTGTCTCCCCATCATCTACATAACCAAACTCCCCTGTCCGTAAAAAATCACTCACTAGAAATTCAGCGGATTGTACTTCAGCCTTGTAAAGCTCTGTATAGTACTCCTGAAATACCTATATAATATCTCCGGCTGCAGTGGCCCTTGTGCCATTGCTCCTCTCAATTAATTAGATAGTCTGGTCCACCTCATGCTGCTGAGTACGAAGAGCCAACATTCTTCCCACTGACTTACTATATTCATATGCTTCAGATCTATAAATCTCAAACTTCCTAGCCAAAGTTTCTGAATAATAGCAATTGATCATAACTTTCTTACTGGCAATTGCCCGCTATCATTCCCATCTTGCCCGCCTGCACCCGGGCCGCGTGCTGCACCTCTAGCTGCACTAACTCAATGTTCAGTTTCCTTATTTCCTTCTCTTGCTGCCTGTGGAAGTGAGCCACAAAGCTAATAGTCCTGCCTCTGACTGCCGCCTTAAATGCATCCCAGACCACCCCTTTAGAGGCACTATGCCTATTAATATTCATGAACTGTACTATCCACTTCTCCATGTGTTCCACATATTCCAGATCCAGGCGCAATCTTCTATCAAATGTCCATCGCCCCTTAGTGGACGCCACACAGCCCAGTAATTTGCAATACTAGCGGATTATGGTCTGAGAAAACTTTTGGCAATTTCCTGACAACAAGCTTTGGTGCCCAATTCAGCAGAGGCCAGAAAATAATCCAACCAGGCACACTTAGCATGGGGGAAGAGAAATATATATAGCTGGGATCCACAGGGTTCACTGGCTCCCAGGCATCCACTAACCTATGGCTTTTCACTTTGTGGGTAATTGCTCCAAATACCTGTGGCTTCCTCCTTCCATATTTTTTTGGGGCCCCACAAGCATACCTACTTCCAGGTTAATATTAAAATCTCACAGATTATTAGTGGGTATAGCCAGCCTGCGAGTTCCACAGTCAGTTCCTCCCAGATTTTTGCCTCATCAAAATTGGAGCCATAGATCCAACAAAACGTATATCTAGTTTCGGCAACCCAACACTCGGTCACCCATGGCGCGCTTGTATGTCAACTATCGAGTGAATGTGACCCATGCCCTCTTCACCAATATCGCCACCCCCTATCAGCGACACCTTGTGAGGTATAGGCAGCAAGGGAATACCCCCTAATGCCCAGGGAATATGCGCCTCCTGCAGACATATTATGGCCGACCCCCAAGCGCTGAGCATCTTGGCCATTTTAGCCCTCTTATGCTTGTCATTCAGCCCGCACACATTTACTGAACAAATACTCAAATTGTCCTTCTGCATTGAGAAAAAATCAAATACCGCCCAGCCTGGCCTGGCCAGCCCAGCCACAAATCAAATCCCAATATTCCACTGCTACGGCGCCCCAGCTGTCATCATGATTATGCTCATTATTTTCCTTTATGCCCCCAATCTGCAACCCCGCACCCCATCTGCACTCCCGCCCACCAGTCCCTCCCTTCCTTACCCTCACCACCCATGTGAAGCATCCAGACCAACTTGGACTTCTTCACCCTTTTTAATGAGATAACTAGTTCAAGCACGCAAGGTTCTTTGCTTCAGTTTTTTTGATATTTCATCACAATTATTGAAAGTTTTTAAAAAAAAAGTTACGAGTGAAACACTCATATGACTATATTTTCCGACCTCCCATTGATGTGCTTCACACCTACCCCCCTGCCCCACCTCCCCCTTACAGGAACCACAACACTTTGTTGTGAGCCTCAAAGGCTCCTGCCTTTTGTTGCACTGCGCCAAGGCACTCCAACTAGTGGAGATACACACTCTCACCCCCACCCCCCACAGGGACCAGGCCCCACTTTGTGCAGCAGGTCCGGTAAAAAAAAAATAGTAAACACCAGGAGGAGTGTCCACCATAGCTGGGCCCACCCCCTAGGGTACTGAGAGCTGAGGTGAACCCCTCCTGGCAGAATCCTCCAACTTGCTTTAGAGGGTGTTAGCCAATAGGGCTAGGAATGCGCCCCCTCTCCAAAGGCCTGTGCCCTGATGCTGGGGGTATTTAACTGGAAGCTGAAAGTGCCCCTTTCTCCATAGGATTCAATTGGGTGCCCAACACCAACTTTGACCTCTGCACCCGGCCAGCCCCGTGTTGGTGGTGGTGCACCCTTGGTGTTGTCCTAAACTTTACCCTGTGGACACCTTAGCCCCCGAAGACTGGGATCGTAAGTAGAATACTTACCTGCAAATTGTGTTGTTTCTTTTCCTCCCCTAGGACGAAATTGGTTTCTATGGGAAATTGCACTGTCTACTTTTGAAACTGAAAAGTATTACTTACCTGTAAACTGTTTTACATGTAAATTCTAAACAAAGTGCATTTGATACTTGAAAATTATAAATTCTTGAAACTGTACTTACCTGCAACAAAGATTCTTTTGGTTCCAGAAATAAAGTAACTAAGTATATTTCTAATACATAAAACAATTGGCCTGGAGTTAGTCATTGAGTGTATGCCTCATTTCTTGTGTGTGTACAACAAATGCTTAGCACTACCTTCTGATAAGCCTAACTGCTCAACCACACTACAACAAAAGAGAGCATTAGTGTTATCTAATTTAGCCTCTGGGGATCCACTGGATCCTGTGCAACCTATAGCTTACTTTGGTATCGTATGCAGAGCCAGCTTCCTACATTGGTTGATCAGCAGTGGGGTCTAGGACTTTGCATTTGCTGCACTACTCAGCCAACATCTGACGACATGACTTAGTTCCAAAATTGCCTTTAGATTGAATTGACATTGTTTTCAAATGTTTAAAAGTCCTGCTATGGCCTTGGTTAAGTCCCCTTAAGCATTTCTTTTTAAGTTTAAAAAGATATTGTAGTTAGGGGTAAGTAACTAGAGGTAGTTTTAGTTCCTAAAAGAAATACCCAACCTTAGTAACATAATGAGCAGCTCAGAGGACTTGGTTGTGGAACTCGACCTGACCCCTTACCTCCTTTTCAAGATAAGAGAGTTAAGGTCTCTCTGCAGTCTGAAAAACAATAAAACTGGTTCCAACACTACCAAGATCCAGCTCCAGGAGCTCCTTACAGAGTATACAAAGGAACACCTTGCTGAGGAAGATGACCTCCCCTAGATGGTGAAGTTAAGGAACAGGCGGATGACCTCAACCCCCCTCCCCCACCCCCTCACCACCACCTCCACTCTCCTAACCTAACTAGGGAAGACGGGGCCTCTGTAGTCCCAATTCCAAGGATAGTGCTTACATTACATGGGCCTCCCACAAGGGAGACAGGTTCCTCTGGGAACACTGAGGGCAGCCTTAGTGAAGAGGACCTCCGTTTAGCAAGGATGGCCAAAAGACTAGCTTTGGGAAGACAGCTCCTGGCTATAGAGAGGGATAGAGCAGAAATGGGCTTAGTATCCATTAATGGCAGCATCCTAATACCTAGGGAACAGAGAGCGATCTTATGACCCTAAAATCCCCAAGGGGATTGTCCCCAGGTATGCGAATGGTCATGTCATCACCAAATGGTTCAAGGTCTTTGAGGGGGCTTGTGGAATGAGAAAAGTGGAAAGGCCTCATTGGGGAGCTGTCCTTTGGGAACTGTTCACTGGTAAGTGTAGGGATAGACTCCTCACACTCACTGGAGCAGACGCGGAGTCCTATGACCTGATGAAGGCTACCCTGATTGAGGGTTTGGGGCTCACCACTGATGAGTATAGAATCAGATTTAGGGGGCTCACAGAACCTCAAGCCAGTCCTGGGTTGACTTCATAGACTACTCAGTGAAAACTCTAGATGGTTGGTTAACTGGAAGTGAAGTGCAATACTATGATGGGCTCTATAGTTTGTTTATGAAAGAACACACCTTAAGTAACTGCTTCAATGAAAAGTTGTATCAATATCTGGTAGACCTAGGTCCAGTTTCTCCCCAACAATTGGGAAAGAAGGCAGACCACTGGGTCAAGACTAGGGTGACCAAGACTTCCACTGGGGATGACCGAAAGAAAGGGGTTACTAAGTCTCCCCAGGGGAAGCGTGGTGAGATCCCTAAGGATAAAAGTAAGGAGTCTTCTAAAGGCCCCCAAAAACCTGCTCAGGAGGGTGGGCTCAAACCTCTTCACCATCTACTCATGAGTACAAAAGTAAAAACGTTTATCCCAAAAAGACCTGGTGTTTGAACTGTAGACAGAATGGACACCATACTGTAGACTTGGCCTGTCCCGAAAAAGAATCCCCCTAGTACTGCACCAGCTAGCACTGGTATAGCCAATCTCCAGGTGGGATCTACAGGGTGCCCAGAGCAAATCAGGGTTCACACTGAAGCTATTTTAGTCTCCGAGGGTGGGGTAGATGTTGCCACTCGTGCTGTCTGGCCCCCTAAAACGAACAAATACAGACAGCATCCCTTGATTACTGGGACCAGATTAGACGCCCTGAGGGATACAAGCGCCAATGTCACCATGGTGACAGGAAAAACTGCTTTCCCTGGGACAGTACTTGGCTGAACAAACATATCCAGTTACCAATGCTGACAATGTAACTAAGGTCCATCCCATGGCTATGGTGACCTTCAAATGGGAAGGGATTACTGACCTCAAACAGGCAGTGGCCTCTTCTGCAATCTCAGTTGAATGTCTGCTAAGGAAGGACCTGGGGTCCTCAGTAGGGGCTGAGGTAAAACTCAGAACCCATATAGTCATGATGGAAATCCCTGAGATGGTGTGTGTGAAAACCAGAGCACAAGGTAAAAAAGCAGTGTTGGATCCTGGAATAATGGCCCAACCTTCCAAGAGAAAGAGCAAGAAGACTGGAAAATCAGCTTCTAAACAGCAAAAAGCTCACGACCCCTCATCCCAGGAAGAGGACTTACGCACCCTAGAGGGAACGGAACCCATGAAACATGAACCTTACCAGGTTGAGCTCTTGGGCCTGCGGTACCCTCTAGGGAACAGCTGTGCCAAGGACAGAGAACCTGTCCTACTCTTGAAGACCTGCGACAGCAAGCTTCTGCACATGAAAAGGGAGATGTCAGTGGCTCCCACAGGGTCTAGTGCAGTGGTCTTCAAACTGTTTAACTGCAGCTCCCTTGTCACCTGCCAAGCCAGTGGTAAGGCAGGTGGCCAACCAACAACACCCCCCACAACCCCCTAATTCCACTACCAGTGGTTGGGGTTCCCTTTGAAAGGGTTGGTGTGGACATTGTGGGTCCACTTGAGCCACCCACAGCCTCAGGAAACCATTATATACTGGTAGTAGTGGATCATGCTACCAGATATCCTGAAGCAATCCCCCTTAGGTCTACTACAGCCCCTGCAGTAGCCAAAGCCCTCATTGGTATCTTTACCAGGGTAGGGTTTCCTAAGGAGGAGGTTTCGGACAGAGGTGCCAACTTCATATCAGCTTATCTGAAACACGTGGAATAAGTGTTGGGTGACCTACAAGTTCACCATACCATCCACAAACTTATGGACTTGTTCAAAGGTTCCTGAAGACATTGAAGGGCATGATCATGGGGCTCCCTGAAAATCTTAAAAGGAGAGGGAATGTCCTTTTGTCATGCTTGCATTTTGCCTTCAGAGAGGTGCCTCAGAAAGGAGTAGGGTTTTCCTTCTTTGAACTTTTGTTTGGTCAGCCTGTTAGGGAATCACTTGCTCTTGTAAAAGAAGTTTGGGATAGACCTCTCTGCGTATCTAAGCAAGATGTGGTTGACAATGTGCCAGGCCTACGTTCCATGACAGTAGAGCACATGGAGAAAGCATTCAAATAATTTAAAGCCAGCCGACAGCTCCAGAAGCAGTGGAATGACCAAACGGCTGCACTGGTGAAGTTATAACCAGGGCAGATGGTGTGGGTTCTGGAGCCTGTGGCTCCCAGGGCACTTCAAGACAGACTGAGTGGCCCTTACCCCATCCTTGAGAAGAAAAGTGAGGTCATCTACTTGGTAGACCTGGGCAGTAGCAGGACACCCAAAAGGGTGATCCAAGTGAACCATCTCAAGCATT
This sequence comes from Pleurodeles waltl, assembly GCF_031143425.1. Classification (NCBI taxonomy): domain Eukaryota; kingdom Metazoa; phylum Chordata; class Amphibia; order Caudata; family Salamandridae; genus Pleurodeles; species Pleurodeles waltl. The sequence continues at coordinate 91,208,378 of NC_090443.1, forward strand.
TCTGTGACAGAGGTGATGTAACCATGCTGATGGTTACTGATGAGGATCAGGAAGCAGAGAGTGATCCTCTCCCTGGCCTCCCATCTCACAACCCAAAAGATGGGTCAGTTGTTGGAGTTGTCTATTCAGACACCCTCACTGTCCACCAGCAGGTTGGCTGCAGGCAAGTTCTGCAGCATTGTGCAGAGCTCTTCTCCTTAAACCCTGGTCAGACGCACTGGTGTACCCATGATGTGGACACTGAAGACAGCTTGCCTGTCAAATCCAGATTTATCGGCAGTCTGACAAAGTTAAGGAAAGCACCAAAGTTGAAGTCAACAAGATGCTGTATGTAGAGGTTATTGAACCCTCTGACAGCCCCTGGGCTACACCAATGGTCTTAAGTCTGGGGATGGGGTCTTAAGTCCCCATCCTCATCCCCATGGTGGAAGGAAAGAAATGAGGTTCTGTATGGACTACAGAGGTGTCACCTCTGTCACTAAGACAGATGCTCACCCCATACCCAGGGCTGATGAGCTAATAGACAGATTAGATGCAGCAAAGATCCTCTGTACCTTTGACTTGACTGCAGGGTACTGGCAAATTTGCATGGCATTAGGAGCAAAAGAAAAGACCGCATTTTCCACACCTGATGGGCATTATAAGTTCACTGTTATGTCCTTTGGTTTAAAGAATGCCACTGCCACCATCCAAAGGTTGGTGAATCAAGTCCTTGCTGGCTTGGAGTCCTTTAGTCCGGCATATCTATAAGATAATTTTGTCTTCACCTCCTCCTGGCAGGATCACCTGGCCCACCTGGGGAAGGTTTTGCAGGCCTCGCTATTAAGGCATCCAAATGCCAGATATGGCAGGGCACTGTTGTATACTTGGGTCACCTTGTAGGTGGAGGCCCTGTGCAACCCTAACAGCCCAAGATCCAGACAATTCTGGAATGGGAAGCTCCTACCACCTGGCCTCAAGTCAGGGCATTTCTTGGCTTGACTTGTTATTACAGGATGTTTAAGAAGGGGTCTGGATCTATTTTGACCCCTCCCCCCCCCCTCCCCCCCCCCCCTCACAGAACTTACCTCTAAAAATATGCACAAGAAAGTTAACTGGGCAGTTAGTTGGCAAAACGCCTTTTACACCTTGAAGGAGGGAATGTGCTCACCAGTTCTCAAAGCTCCAGACTACTCTAAGCAGTTAATTGTACAGACAGATACCTTTGAACATGCGATAAGAGCAGTCCTGTCCCATACTAACGATGATGGCCATGGCCAGCGTGTTCCTTTTATTAGCACGAGGTTACTCCCCAAGGAACAGTGCTAGAATGCCATTGAGAGGGAGGCCTTTGTTGTGGTTTGGTCCCTGAAGAACTTGTGACCATACTTGTTTGGTACTCACTTCATAGTTCAAACTGACCACAGACTTCTCAGATGGCCTATGTATATGAAAAGAGTGACTCCTAAACTTTTGAGGTGGTCCATCTCACCTTTGCCACACAACTATGTCCCTTGTAAAAGGTACCGGTGGTACCAAGGCCCCTGAGGCCATGGAGGGTCTCTAAGGGCTGCAGCATATATTATGCCACCCTAAGGGACCCCTCACCAAGCACATGCACACTGCCACTGCAGCTTGTGTGTGCTGGTGGAGGATAAAATGATAAAGTTGACATGGCACCCCTCTCTGGGTGCCATGCCCACAAACAACTGCCTGTGGCATAGTAAGTCACCCCTTTAGCAGGCCTTACAGCCCTAAGGCAATGTGATGTATACCACAGGTGAGGGCATAGCTGCATGAGCAATATGCCCCTACAATGTCTGAGCCCATTCTTAGACATTGTAGGTGCAGTGTGGCCATATTGAGTACATTGGCTGGGAGTTTGTCATTTCGAACTCCACAGCTCCATAATGGCTTCACTGAAGACTGGGAGGTTTGGTATCAAACTTCTCAGCTCAATAAACCCACATTGATGCCAGTGTTGTATTTATTGGAAAATGCACACAGAGTGCATCATAGAGATTCCCCCTGTATTTCACCCAACTCTCTAGTGTGAGGCTAACAGGTCAGTGCCAGCCTGCCACTAACAAACATGTTTCTGATCCCATGGGGTGAGAGCCTTTGTGCTCTCTCAGGTAAGGACCAAAACTTGCTCTGGGTGGAGGTGCTTCACACCTTCCTCTGCAGGAACTGCAACAGTTAACTGTGAGCCTCAAAGGCTCCTGCCTTTTGTTGCACTGCCCCGGGGCACTCTGGTTATTGGAGATGGCCGCCCCCCACCCCCAGACCAGGCCCTACTTTTGGCGGCAAGTCTGGTGGAAAAATTAGTAAACACCGGGAGGAGTGTCCCCTGGACCAAGCCTGCAGCATCCTTGTGACCCCCGGGGTTCCGCCATTGAAAAACATAGGGGACCCAATGCTGTGTTTGCACCCTGCTCCCAGTCGCCCTTGGGCCACTGAGGGGGGGGGGGGTTTGGTGCTGACCTGTGGCCCCACCGGTGCTGATCAAAACCCCCAGGTCTGTGCCTTGAAGTCGCTGGTACTTACCTGCAAGCTGTTTCTTTCTAAGTGCCCCGTCTCTATAGGATTCCATTGAAGGACCAACACCAACGTTGACCTCTGCATCCGGCCGGCTCCGTGTTGCTGGTGGTACACCACTGGTGTCTTCCTAAACTTTGACCTGTGGACACCTTAACCCCCAGAGACTGGGACCGTAAGTCGAGTACTTGCCTGCAAATTGTGTTGTTACTTTTCCTCCCCTAAAACGGCATTACTTTCTATGAGGAATTTCACTGTCTACTTTTAAAACTGAAAAGTATTACTTCCCTGTAAACTGGTTCACCTGTGAATTCTAAACAAAGTGCATTTGATACTTGAAAGTGATGCATTCTTGATTAGTGCACTTACCTGCAACAAAGAATTCTGTTGGTTCTAGAAATAAAGTAACAAAGGATATTTTTGACACATAAAACAATTGGCCTGGAATTAGTCATTGAGCGTGTGCCTTATTTCTTGACTGTGTGCGTAAAACAAATGATTAGCACTACCCTCTGATAAGCCTGACTGCTCGACCACACCACCACAAAAGAGAGCATTAGCCTCTGTAAAGTGTCTGGGTATCCACTGGACTCTGTGCAACCTAAACCTTACTTTGGTATAGTACAGTGGTTCCCAACCTGTGGTCCGGGGACCCCTGGGGGTCCGCAAAGCCTTCTCAGGGGGTCCGCGAGAGCCAAGAAAATTAACAAATATGAACAAATATTGACAAATTAGGTCCCCAGCTTCCAGTAATGACACAGGCGAGGGTCCCTGGATTCCGTTGATGATTGAGTGGGGGTCCCTGGGTTCCATCAATGTTAATGTGGGGGTCCACAGAAGTCAAAAGGTCAATCAATACCTAATGTGTCTGTTCCAAAATGCCTTGATAAACAACAAATAGTCATGTGCTACAGAAAATATAAATGTGTCATAAAAGTAGCAAGAAACATCGGGAAGTAACTTTTTGGTTAGGAAAACCTAACTATAAACATCTTTGTTTCAAGCTATTAAGGTTTCTCTCAGAAGTTGGCATCTCAGAATTCTTAACTCACCTGCAAACTTTCTTTTTTGCTTGTTTTCACTTTTAGCCTGAGGACGGCTTGGAAATTCAGGTAAACTCTCTTCTCGCTTGGCTGCCAGTTCTTTGCTTGTCTTAAGCTGAGGCTCCAGATAAGGACAGTGTCATCACATTGTGTTTCTTAAAATATGTCACAAAAAATGCTGTTTAATGTCCACAAAAATAAACGCAGACCAACATTTACACAAGAGCCTGCAATTCACAACCACCTACACTGCTCAGCTGTTAGAGCAGCACTGGCTTGCCTATGGGTTCTCTGGCACCTGGTCTGATAAGCATGTTTAAGCTCACATTTTTTTTTTTTCATTTACATGATCATGAGTTTTTAAATAAAAATAAAAAAATTATAAAGTATGGAATATAACAAAAATACTTTAACATTTTTAAAAGTTGATTTTCATTTGCCTAAACATATTCTCCACCTCGAATGAGTCTCTTTTTTTTAACTCGAAATAAAATTGTTTTGCCCCAAATTTCCAAAAGTCTCAAGTAGAGTACACCTACCTCAGTCTCTTATCTGGAGCCCTAAATCTGGTCATCATAAGCTTTTTCAGAGTCACTCCAGCAGTCCCCATCAGCTCTAATAAGTAAGATCAAAGACAGCCTTTGGTTTATTATTTAAAGAAAGAGAATTAAGGATGTAATGTTTAGAAATCTACGTTTGAACAAAGTACCATTTTGTGTGTACCTGTTAATGGTAGAGCAACATTGCGTTTAGCCACACATTTACAGTTTTGTTCTGTACCATGATGTTTGTTCACACGTTCAGATATGAGGAAAAATAAATGGGAAAAGTAGAATAATGTGAGAAGCTAATATATGTACCATGGCATGGTCTGGGAAAGAGCCAAATTTTTGTTCTGTACTCAAAGCTAAATATTTGGAAATGAGAAGTGGAGATATATAATTTTGACCCTGTACCATTGTTATCAGCCTTAAAGTTCCTTTTCACATTAATTTGCTTATCGTCTGCTACCACAGCTCGTGGTAATGACAGATGCTGCATGCAGCATGTTGTGTGTACTTGTCAATCATTAACTACATGGAATCGACGATTAACGTGTGTTTTTGTGCTACCTTCAATTACTAGGTGTTTCTGCAGGACTTGCTGTTTTTTTGTTGTGTTGCCAGTTTCACAAAAGTGTCTCCTTACGTGTAAAGCTGAAGTCACATTTTTACTTTAGGACATCTGCAGTTATGATTTTATTGATTGTACTTGTGGCACATGTTTGCAAAATGAGCATTCTCTTTTGAAACAGTTCTCAGGCTTGTTTATTTTGGGGATAACCCTATCAACCCTGCAAATATACCAAACATACAAAAGAATTCATCAGTTCTTCTCAGGCAAAGTTAAATGCAAATAAAATACAATCTATGTTCTAGATATTTCACTTTCAGGGTAATAAAGTGCTTTCTTACCAACCTTGCTTGATATGGAAATCTAGAAAATCTAAATACAGTCAGGTCATTTGTAGGAATTTTGAGTGCATCATAATACTTTCTGGTGTACAGATTCCAACAAAGGGGCACAAATCAATCTCAGTTGCAATGAGCTGGACACAAAAACAGGAAATAATCTTCTTGTATGCAGAATATAAATCAATTGAGTCTATATCTGAAGACCATTTTGAAGCAGTTGTGTAAACTGGGGTCTCTGGCTCGGATCTACTAGGTTTGCTTTCCCACCCGCAGGTGACACGATTGAACTTACTTCAATGCACCAACACTTGAATGTAAAAGACCGGTTTTAGTAGCCCTGCAGAACTCCACCCAATATGTATTTGAAGTGGCATCACTGCTTTTGGGTTACTAACATATTCCCTAAGGAGGGACGCCATGGTGTTCAGAAACACATGATATAGAATTACTTGCAAGTACATTTTCTTAGTGCAGATGAGCAGACTGCATTTTGCAGACTGCATACCTTTAAATGCTGTAATATCAAGAGTTAAAGAGGCCGTGTTCCCTGAGAAAGGCAAAGATGTGTTCAGCATCAGCTCCTCCCGGGCTCAGTCTGGATATCAGCTTTCAGCTGAAAGTGTGATACTACAGCAGCATCTCTGGCAGGCCAGATCGTCTTCTGGTCTGGCAGTATCTTGTGCACAATAATCTGGGGGAAGGACCTGTTTTGACAGGTGGTCAGGTGGCAGTCCTTAATACTGTATCTTATCTACGGAGGAATTTGCTATGTCACGTTAAGGAATGTTTGATTTAGCCAATAGGCATCAAAATGCTAGTCTAAGACATATTCCCTCAAACATATAATGGAAAAGTACAACAGTTCACACTACGCTATTTTGACAATTCTTCTTTGTTTGACCTTGAAATTGAGATACAGGACACTTGTTCCAGACTGACGCTGCATCAGGTGTTTTGTTGATGTCTATATCTAAATGACTTGACACTTTCACAGTTATTGGAAAAATAAGGAGAGACCAAATCTTCGTCAAAGGTAGACATGTTGGTGATTCTGCAGTAAATCTAAAAAAATGAGTCGCAGCCTACTTAAAATTGCACCGAACCCTATATAACGTGAATCGTGTGTATATATATAAATTATTTTGCTCTATAAGATGTGATATTCTCCATGTTGGACTCAAACTGTTAGGTGCATTTAGAATTCAGGAAATTTTCAATATTCCTACACTCCTGGCTTCTGTTTTCCACTTTTTTTTTATCATATATAACAAATATTTCTGTTTCAGTATGCCACTAGCACTGCAAGTAACAGATCCAACTTTTTTGCACCAATATTTGAGGCTCAAAGAATAAAAACAGTTTTTACTGTATAGAAGCCAAGGTGTGACCTAAGGTATATCAGGATCTATCAACTCCTTTAAAGATTTTCGACAGGGCTGTAATTCACCCGCACACGAACTACACAGCCAGTAGAGTAATGATCAAGTTAACTACATGGGCCACATTTTTGAGAGCAAGATCTAGATGCACGGGGTCGCTCTTTGGGAGATAAATGATCACCTTAAATCATTTTCAAACTTCATTAATATTTATTTATAAAAGCAATATGCCTTTTTCTTGTGAAAAATCTAGATTAGTAAAATTGGAATGCATTTCCTTTGTTAGGGAATATGTTCACAATTGAAATATCTGTTCAGTTGGCACCATTGATATCGAAGTATAAAATTGAGGCACAATATAAAACTACATTCCACTAGCATTACTCAAACGACCATGGGCTACAGTGTGCCAGAATTGCCGATTTTTTTATTTTTTATTATTATTTCTGTTAACCACCTCAAGCATGTCTTGCCAATTTCTCTCATCAGCTTTTATCTAATGTTTCTTTGTATATCCTTCTTCTCTGTATTATTTGATCTCTAGATCAGCCCTTAACGGCTGTTAGTAGATTTGCCTTTGCCTGCCTGCCTGCCTGCGGTCCTAGGAAAAGAGTGTTGCTTTGTAATGTTAACCAGTCTATACTCCTTAACAAAAGAGTTCAGAAGTGAATGGTTGTGATCCAGTACCACGGTTGGTGGTAGATCCTTCGCAGACACACAGTAGCGTGTCAGCCAGGGTATGTGGTATCGTGGTCAGTGGCCCCATATCTCTGGTCTTCATGCTGAATGCAGGGCAGAACTGACCCCAAGTATCACTAGAAGGTGGTCTGGAGAATGTCGATTCTTGATTTATTCCTTGTGGCAGCACGTTGTGCATTTGACATGTATATCATGCTAAATCCCCTCAGCCAAGGAGGCATGGGAACATGAAAAATGTGTGTGAATGGTCCTTAAAAATACTTTTCACTTGCCACACCACCCCCTCTCCCTCCTCTCCCCCTCCCCCTCTTGTTAGCAGGAATTATCTAGAGGAGGAGTATAGAAAAGACCGATTACGTAAACCATTCTGATATTTTGCATATTCATAGTGAGAAAATATGTTTAATCATTTGGTGGCAGTCAGTATAACATTGTTCACTCTTAGGCAGCAGTGCTTTTTTTAAACTACCCACTCAAGTATCCCAGTACATTTAATGTAAGTGCAACAGAAAAAAAGAAACCTGTCTGAGTATCGACACTGTTACATTTCACCAGCTCCAGGCCAGCACAGCTGCAATGACTGAACCTGTAGTGGGATGTGCAGTTCAAGTGAGGAATACCTGTGGAACTACAGTTTACAAGTAGAAATCTCTCAGACGGTTGTGCTATAAAAGGTGTTTGGGTACATTAGTCCTTTCCCAGAGCTCTCTCACGGCTTACAGTCCATTAACAACTAAAGGCCTTTATCTTCAACTACTCCCCTCTCCTCTCAAGCATTCTAATCCCAAACGCACAACAGCGTGGCCTAGCAGCGTAGTCACATCTGGCTTATCCTTTTTCCCAAAAGGAAGTTATTGCAAAAGTCTCTCACTCTACAATGGTACCTCCACATACCTCCTGATTGACTTTCTTCATTTAAAATATATATATATTTGTATTGGATTTTAGAATGCAGGTAACAGTCATGCCTAATAACATTTGAGAAAAACAGCAAGGCAGAGTTGTACTTATAGTCGTAGTGGGTTCCAGCAATCAGAGTATATAAAGAGTTGTGATTTCACCATGTTTGAGTTCTTCAGTGTCTCTGGCATACGCCTGGTTGTGGTGATCCCGGAGTACCATATCAATACTATAGGGGAAGCACAGTATCTGGGATGCTGAGTAGGTGAGAGGGAGTGGCGCGAGCAGGCATGAGTGTAGGGAAGTGATGGCGTTGCAGCGTGTTGGTCAGGCAGGCGGTTTAGGTAGCAGCGCTTGTGCTGGGGTGAACCTAAGGTGGTTGCAGGAGGGCGTCTATGCTGGAACCTCTAGCAGTGGTGCTAGGTATTTGGAGTATGTGGGGTGTGTAAGATCACAGGGGGAGATCATCATTGTTCACCTCCCGGTGGAAGTGTGTTAATGTAGTGGCCCATTGGAGGTAAATTGGTTGTTTCTGCAAGTGGCGTACCTCCTCCTGTTGGAGGGTGTCCTCTTTGGCTGTACCCCACTTTCGCATTGCCCCATGCCAGGCTGTTTCTGGGGGGACGGTGGGGGACCGTCAATTAATTGTAAGGTGCGTTAGCCGGGAGAGCTAAGGACATTAAACGAGCTTGCACTTTTTGTCACCACACCCTTCGAACACGCCTCCACAACGCCGGGATCCGTGGCAAGGCCCTCGACTGGATCTCTTCTTTCCTCTCCGTCAGAACCTAGAGAGTCCGCCTTCCATCCTACCTGTCTGAATCCTCCAAAACCATCTGTGGCGTCCCCCAGGGATCCTCCCTCAGCCCAACACTTTTCAACATTTACATGGCTCCTCTCGCCAACATCGCACAATCCTACCACATCAACTTAGTATCCTACGCAGACGACACCCATCTGATCATCTCCCTCACGAAAGACCCCACAACCCCAAGAACCAACCGCCACAATGGACTTCACGCCATCGCCAACTGGATGGAATCAAGCTGCCTCAAGCTAAACACAGACAAAACAGAGATCCTCATCCTCAGCAGCAACCCCTCCGCCTGGAACAACTCCTGGTGGCCTATCTCCCTTGGAACCGCACCCACCCCCACCACCCAAGTACGGAACCTGGGAATCATCCTTGACTCAGCACTCAGCATGACTCAGCAGGTCAACGCAGTCTCCTCTTCCTGTTACAACACCCTTTGCATGCTCCGCAAGATCTTCAAGTGGATTCTGGTCGAAACCAGAAAGACAGTCACCCACGCCCTAGTCAGCAGCCGACTGGACTTCAGCAACGCACTCTATGCAGGAACCACGGGCAAACTACAAACGAAAATGCAACGTATCCAAAACGCCTCTGCCCGACTCATCCTCAACGTCCCACACCGCAACCAAATCTCTGCCCACTTCAGAGACCTACACTGGCTACCCGTATCAAAGAGGATTACCTTCAAACTACTCACCCACGCACACAGCCCTCCACAACACAGGTCCGGCCTACCTCAACGACAGACTCACCTAACACACCCCCGTCCGCCAGCTCCTCTCCGCCAGCCTCGCCCTCATTCGCCGCACCACCGCCGGAGGAAGATCCTTCTCTCACCTCGCCGCCAAGACCTGGAACTCCCTACTGCTCCACCTACGCCAGACCCAGGACCTCCTGACTTTCAGGAAACGCCTGAAGACATGGCTATTCAACCAGTAGCTCCCAAACACCCCCCACCCCCTTGAGACCCTGACGGGTGAGTAGCGCGCTTTATAAATTACATGATTGATTGAATTGTTGTTTTTTGCGCTTAACTGATTGATTTCCTTCATCACCATGCCAAGCTGTCAATGATTTTTGATCTTGAATGAGGAGTCTCTTACAGACTTTAGAAGGCACACAACCCCAATAGAAAAAAATGTTTGTGCTGCAGCTGACTTCTTTTTTTTTGTTAACACTTTTTGTTATACAACAAAAAAACAATGACTTACTGCATTGAGTGTTCTCAGGAACCGATTGTTGAATGCGTGAGAAATAGAATACATCTCCAAGGTCGGAATCAAACAGATTTTCCCCAGAGCCTTCTCTGAAGTCACAAAATCCTCCACCTCCAAAAGGTGACCCATGGCTCTGTGTTCCGCTTCCGCCACTCCCGCCAAGTCATCTATTGCTCCTTCCGCCCTTCCCTGTCACAACTCAGTTGTGTCTTTAGTTCCTTCTTTTTCACCCCCACCGACCTCCTTTGTGGCTATCTCACCGTCCATGCGCCCCTCCCCCTGCTATTCACTTCAATTAACAACGTTTACATCTTTCATACCGCCTTACCCTCCCCCTCTTTTTAACCGCTTTGGTGCACTCCTTAAATATGTTTTTTTTTTTTATTTGAACGGTAAATTTAAAGAAAATAACCGCTGCATCATGCGGCATGCACTTGGTTGCTTTTTGGTCATGGCCCTTACGCATGACCCGTACGTATGCATGCATAACTTATGCATAAGGATGCTCCGCATAGAAAACCATATTTTTCTATGCTGAACGGCATATGTTCAGAACATCACCTACGTCAAGCCATTACAACAGAACTGCTTTAGCAGTCAGACGCTACTTGATTGATGCAATTCATCTGCTTTAAGAGCCCCCTGTGAGAAAACTCTAGTTCCTCCTTTTAAAAAAAATCACCGATGTTCTCACCACTGTTTTCGGCTTTTAAAATACCTCCTGTAAGAAAACTTAAGTCCATCCTTAAAAAAAAAAAAAAAAAAATCCGTCACCGATGTTCCCACCTCTGTTTAATAATACTGATGTTTGCCTTCCTTTCTTGGTAAAGGCCTCGGCTAAAGAAAGCACTTATCTAATCTGAAGGATGGATAGTCGTGTCTGTTCTGAAGCCAGTCCCCTGCAGAGAAGTGGCCATAAGAGCCCAATTATAAAAGTCGTTCCGCCTCAGTGTGCGAGTTCTCATTGAGAACAAAATGTGATCCATGAAATAAATGAATTAATCTCAGCCACGGGTAGAATTACTTTGATCGGCTTTCCAGTCCGTTGCTTTGTTCTTTTTTTTTTTTTCCAAATAATTTTCTGCAGATAACCAAGCATTGGTAAACCAGACCCGAATTGGTAGGCCACGTGCCCTCTGTATAGGAAGGGAGACCGGTCATCGTGCGGGGTTTCCGCACTTCTTGCAATTGTTGAAAAGACTTTACCGACAGCATCTGTCAGCATCTTAGGTTATCGTACATTTATGTAGCTATTATGCTGCCACAAATAGTTGAAAGACTCAGGAAGACGAAACTGAATCTGGTTCAGTAGGTTTGTAGCATATCAACACGTCACATAATTTAATGGACCAGCGTAGTTTGTAGATGATATCCTCATACGTTCGCATACTTCTGAACATCCATCAACATAAGGGCTTTAGTACTCACGGGCCTAGTTCTTAAGAGGACGAAAGATCCCATCGACGCTGCGCAATACAGTTACTTAAGTTAAAACCCCGTTGTCACTATCCTGGTAGATTCACGTGCAAAGAAGGATCAGGTCAGTTGGGATATCCGAAATAGGCCAACGCTTGATTTTATTTTATTTATTTAATGTTTACTTATTTTGTCCGATTCTGGTTACTAACTGGTTGTGCATGAAATAGTTCCACAGTAACCTGAAATGAGCTAGTCTTGAGGTCTACAGTTGTCAAAACTCCCCAAAGCTGAACAAGAACGCGATATGTCGGAAGTGGCTTCGATCGGGCAATTGTTCTAAATCTAAAGATTACTAGACTCGAGTAATAGCCGTACTCTCGTATCTGCCTTAAGATCTACTGAGGAAAACACAATAACCCCCGTGTGGTGTGGTGTGCTTATCTTGTTGTGGCCATACATTCGTAAGCAACGAATCTCAAAATACACGCTGCTTATTTGTGGGGCTTGTTTATGGCCTCTGAGCTGTAGGGAAAGACTAACATTCTCTTTCCCGCCACACATTCTAGGCGAAGCAGGAACCGAAGGCGGAGGAAGTGAAGCCGGCTGCCCCTCCCGTAGGAGGGCCTGCAACGAGCGCTGATCCCCAGAGGGCGAAGGAGCTGACGGATGCTGTGATGAAACAGGTGAGATGCGAGCGAAGACCTTATTCTCGAGAGGCACCGCGGTGAAATATGACACCAGTCGGGATGTCGCGCTGTTAGTAAACACCCTCCTCCCGTCAGGGCGTATCCTAGTCTGCGCAGTCGAGGTGCCTGACACGCACGCGTTGCACCACCTAAAACAGATGGTTCACCGAAACACTGGAGAAGGATATTGAGGGAATTGCGGGTAGGGGCATCCGAGGGAGAGAGAACCATATTCTGAAAGTAAAAAAAAAAAAAAAAAAAATCATGAGCCTTTACCAATCTATCGAAGTCTTGGATTTTCTTTGTATTATATAAAAGAGCTTAAGAAGCGCTGCCAGTATGTAGGCTGGCAAATTGAGCAAATGCCACAGGAACCATCACATGCAGATCGGCTCCAGTTCCGTAAAACAGCTCAGGAAGATGAGTCGTCTGCAGTTATCTGTGCGTAACCTGCTAGCCACAGGTCCCAGTGCCAAACCGTTAGATGAATTAATGCTCCTACATCAAGGTTACAGGCTCCAATCCCACTGAGGTAGCCCAGAATGTTCGATGGCCTGTGTGTAATCTGCAGGTTACAGATTCTTGTGCCAGTAAAATAGTCTTGTGGGTTAATGCACATGGTGCACACAGTCAGATGAAGGGCGTGAGATGAGAGACCTCCACATGGGGTTGTTTTCATTTCAGGTGAGGTGTTTGGTACAGTGTGAACCTAACACCAAGAAGCAACGGAAAGCTTTAGAGAGAACATTTTGATGAGTGTGTGGGATTGCATTGTGGCAGAGAGGCGTCACGAGGAAGCGCAGTGCACGTCTGGTATCAACATTACACATTTCTTTGTTACACATTTACAATTTGAGGTACTCGGTGAAGCATTTATTTTTTCACACGCGACAGACTGAAAACCGGAGTGAGCGCCCAATTTCTAGTGTTAAAATGAGTATATTTGAACATAACAATAATAAAAGCTTTTTCTTGACTTGGGATGCAGAAGTCTACAGGCGATTGTGTTCTCTTTGTCCCCTACTCCGCTCTCCAACAAAATAAATACTCGCCTCCCATTATTGACGGAGTGGATCTCTAAGAGGATAAGAACGTGAAATATATCCTCACCAAATTTTAATGGCACTTTTCTTAGTTTAGTGAATTTTCTCCAAGCCGTTTCTGAGATGCAAGGCAAAATGCATGCATGTACTGTCCATGCTAAAGTACTGTACATTTCGTTTCTTGCTCACGAACTCCGGATTAGAACCAACGAATCCAACCCAACAACTAAAATTATGAATAAATAAACACATGTACGCGTGCAGTACATACTCACTCCCATCCCCCTCCACCATGTATGTGAACACGGAGGAGAGAAAGCATCGATGTGGGAAACCATGCTCTCTTTTTTGTATGTGAATGGGACGTGGTTCACCCGCTTAAGCATCTATCTCTTCTGCTCGTCAGACAAGCTGATGAGAGATTTTTCGTCTTAAAAAAAAAAAAGGTATTCGCCCACCCCTTAATATTGGCGAGGACAATGGTAGTTTTTTCACACACAGACCCAGGCCTAGCAAGCTGGTATTTTAAAATAATTATTCCCTTAACACCCTGCGAGGCCTGGCCTAGGACAGGCGTAGTTTCGTGGGGGAGGGGAGTGTTTGGGGTGTGACACCCTTCCTACAAATGCAATCTTGGCCTGGGAGTTGAGTCTGGGACCTTGAGTTGTCTCCTGTGCCTTTGTTGGTTTTTCTCTTTGTCCTTTTTAAACTTGTTCATTTTTATCTGGAACTTAGTTAGGGCCCGCCTAATACTAATCAGTGTTGAACCTGTTCCTCGTGGGAACAGTGTATCCCAAGCCTTGGTCATCTCATCCCTTCACTCTTTGGCATACTGTTTTTTAGTTAGGAAATTTGAGATTCACACCCCTGAATCTCACTGACTAAGCCACGCCTCCTGGCCTACCTGCTTTTCCAAAGGACAAATTTTGCCATATGCAGTTGACTTTGCTTGGCACCAGGGAGAAGGAGCTTTCCACTCCCCAACGACATTGCAGAGGTATAGTGAGACTTGGTAACTTTATTTTACAACTTGCCTTGCCCACGGGGCAGGTGGGGGTTTAGGAAAGAAAAACAAAGAGAAGAGGCAGCTATCTCACTTGATTGTGGTTTAACAAATTCACTAGGCCGTGGAGGAACAGGATAAATCACAGCTGCCACTGCACCCTTTAGCAATTGCAGCGTGATTAGACAACCACACACCTCATACGCCAACACCCATCATCCCAAGCCCAAACATCCATCATCTCAAATATATACACCCATAACTATACAGCCACACACCACCCATTATACAGCCATACGTTCATGATCACAGGCACACATACCCACCATCAAAGGCCCTCCCTCCCACCCACAGTGATATGTCCACATGTTACACCCATTATACCCCCACATACCATCCATTATACGTTTGAGCACACAAACCATCCTGCATTCATACAAGCAGCAACATTAAACATGCACACCATCATACTACTACACATGTCACACAGCAAGAAAACACATGCTCTCCCATAGAGTGATCAAAGAAAAAAGTAGTTCTGATGTGAACTGTGGACACAATTGATACAATCAATGAGTGGTAAAGAAGCTATGCTCCAGGGGATGCGCAGAGTGATGAAGAGGAAGGAAAGCCAATAAACAATGAAGGAAATTAGACTGATGGGATATCCACCCAGTGATAAGCAGTGGGCTGCCCTAAAGCCCACTCAAAGTATTGGTATTGTCTATGGTAGGTTTTAGACAACTGCCATCTAGACTTCTGTAGGAGAGACCGGAAAAAGAGTTAAGGTTTACTAATATATTGACGGTGGCTGTGGCATAAAACCTAAAAAGACTTGAAATTCAAAAGTCAAAGCACTCCCTCAGTCATCTTTTAATAGCAACATAATCATTTAACCTTAATAACTACCCATAACACAGGTAAATAAATTGAAAGTTACTCCTTTCCCCTAATCACAGGCTTCCGAACTAACTCAACCATCACACCCACTCCCACCATCATTTGTAAAAGGACGATGTAAGATGTGAACAAGAAATTCTGATATCACATAAATGTCTAATTGGTGAGTAACACCAACTAGAAAAGGCATTTGGTGAACAGTATTATTTTTCAGATTGGTTGGTTTGGTATTTTGTTACAGCTTGGCATTGAAAACACCATTAGTTGTGTGATGGTGGTCATCAGGTTTCATCTTCTCACAATGCATGTGTGCTAGTGCATGCTGGTGTATTTCTATTGTACCTATTATATCAATGTTGGTGTTACATACTTTTAAGGTTTAAAACTTTTTTCTATTCATACGCAGTTAGTGTAGCTGACATTCCTGAGATTACATATTTGGAATGTTATTTTGTAGGTGAGAATGTGTGAGATTATTACGTGTATGCCTGGGTAGGCCTGGTTGAATGGTTTAACACTAATTAGATGTTAGCATGTGACAGTACTTTGTGTATGGTTGTGTCTTATTTTAATATTTACAGTTGGATTACATACATGTGTAAACATGGTCTACATTCTTCTTTTTTTGTATGAGGTTTTTATCTCACTGGTAGGAGTGTTTGTTGGGAGTCGGGGGTAATGCTGAGTTAGTACGACAGGGATGGGAGATTATGTGAAGGTAGTAACTTGACATTTTTGTGAGTGGGCTATGGGTGAGACTTTAGTATAATTATGTTGATGTTGATATATGATACTGTTGGTGTATCATACCTTCTGAATTTCATATTTGTATTAGGTTTTGTACCATAGCCTCTGTTAACATGGAAGACAACCATATTTCCACTTTAACTGCAGTAGTTTTTGGTAAAATGTATTGTGTATTTTATATATTTATGAATGTTCATAGCATGTCTGACTGTAGATACGCATGCTGTGCATGCTCCTGTCCTCTAGTGTTGGGCCTGGACCTTTACAACTTTGTCACGTCTTCAAAGAGAAACGTCGCAAGATGTGTTGTGACTCCTTCATTAGTCCTCATTGCACACTATACAGGGAGTGCAGAATTATTAGGCAAGTTGTATTTTTGAGGATTAATTTTATTATTGAACAACAACCATGTTCTCAATGAACCCAAAAAACTCATTAATATCAAAGCTGAATATTTTTGGAAGTAGTTTTTAGTTTGTTTTTAGTTTTAGCTATGTTAGGGGGATATCTGTGTGTGCAGGTGACTATTACTGTGCATAATTATTAGGCAACTTAACAAAAAAAAATATATACCCATTTCAATTATTAATTATTACCAGTGAAACCAATATAACATCTCAACATTCACAAATATACATTTCTGACATTCAAAAACAAAACAAAAACAAATCAGTGACCAATATAGCCACCTTTCTTTGCAAGGACACTCAAAAGCCTGCCATCCATGGATTCTGTCAGTGTTTTGATCTGTTCACCATCAACATTGCGTGCAGCAGCAACCACAGCCTCCCAGACACTGTTCAGAGAGGTGTACTGTTTTCCCTCCTTGTAAATCTCATATTTGATGATGGACCACAGGTTCTCAATGGGGTTCAGATCAGGTGAACAAGGAGGCCATGTCATTAGATTTCCTTCTTTTATACCCTTTCTTGCCAGCCACGCTGTGGAGTACTTGGACGCGTGTGATGGAGCATTGTCCTGCATGAAAATCATGTTTTTCTTGAAGGATGCAGACTTCTTCCTGTACCACTGCTTGAAGAAGGTGTCTTCCAGGAACTGGCAGTAGGACTGGGAGTTGAGCTTGACTCCATCCTCAACCCGAAAAGGCCCCACAAGCTCATCTTTGATGATACCAGCCCAAACCAGTACTCCACCTCCACCTTGCTGGCGTCTGAGTCGGACTGGAGCTCTCTGCCCTTTACCAATCCAGCCACGGGCCCATCCATCTGGCCCATCAAGACTCACTCTCATTTCATCAGTCCATAAAACCTTAGAAAAATCAGTCTTGGGATATTTCTTGGCCCAGTCTTGACGTTTCAGCTTGTGTGTCTTGTTCAGTGGTGGTCGTCTTTCAGCCTTTCTTACCTTGGCCATGTCTCTGAGTATTGCACACCTTGTGCTTTTGGGCACTCCAGTGATGTTGCAGCTCTGAAATATGGCCAAACTGGTGGCAAGTGGCATCGTGGCAGCTGCACGCTTGACTTTTCTCAGTTCATGGGCAGTTATTTTGCGCCTTGGTTTTTCCACACGCTTCTTGCGACCCTGTTGACTATTTTGAATGAAACGCTTGATTGTTCGATGATCACGCTTCAGAAGCTTTGCAATTTTAAGAGTGCTGCATCCCTCTGCAAGATATCTCACTATTTTTGACTTTTCTGAGCCTGTCAAGTCCTTCTTTTGACCCATTTTGCCAAAGGAAAGGAAGTTGCCTAATAATTATGCACACCTGATATAGGGTGTTGATGTCATTAGACCACACCCCTTCTCATTACAGAGATGCACATCATCTAATATGCTTAATTGGTAGTAGGCTTTCGAGCCTATTCAGCTTGGAGTAAGACAACATGCATAAAGAGGATGATGTGGTCAAAATACTCATTTGCCTAATAATTCTGCACTCCCTGTAAGTACACCAGCCCCACATCAGATAGTTGTCTTCTGCCATTGGACTCCGACATTCAAGTGCCAGCTCCGGGATAGAAGAGTTCCTTGCAGGATTTTTTGGGCCCAGACCTTCGGACTCTGTTTCTTCAAGAGAAACACCACATTTCTGGCACTTAACAAAGAATTTCTCATTCTGCAAACATTGACATCCTCCTTTCGTATTTTGGAGAATTAAATTCTGCCCTACCTGAAGTGCTAGGTATCCTTGATTCGAAAAACATGGCATCTGTAATCTCTGCCTCTTGCCCAAACACGAAAAGGTTGCCTAAACACCTGCTATGCGTCTTGGTGCAAGATAACACTCTGGGACCTTGGAGGCACTCTGCTCATTACAAAATACAGGACCAGGCGTCACCAGAGACCCCGACATCTTCATTCCTGAGGAGTCCTTGAGCTCAAGGGAGAGCAGGAAGGCTCATCTGGCATTCCAGCTTCCCAGTGGGGCGAGCTTCCCTGACCTAACGCCTTTAGAGAGACCACGGATGTCAGAATACAGGTTGTCTAGCATCTGCCTCCTAAGCCCTCTGAACCAAAAACCAAAACCACATCCACTGCACCCCTACTGGTGTCACAGGTGCAAAAGGGTCAGTCGATAACTCTCCCCTTAACCAAGGAGGAGCACTGCTTTAGCCTGGAGTCGAGCCTCAAAAGGTGCTGGCAGCAGGGTTGCCTCAGCCTCAAGCCCCACCCTTGACTCACAAGTCATCGGCCAGGGACATCGAGCCATGCCATCCATCAACACTTCCTCCATACTGAGCAGCCTTCTTCTGAGCTAAAGTTGATGGAGAAAGCATAGCCCCTGACGGCTTGAAAGCAGACACCAAGAGCTCCCTCATGCCAAGATTAAACACCACAGATCGATTTATTGTATTGCAACTGCCCAAGGTCCTTGATTCTGGGTCGAAAAAATCTTAATGCATTTGGCAGTAAGATCCTCACCAAACCCCCACAGCCTATGCACACTCCCCTTTGCATCCCCCCAAAATGTAGGCCAGCTTTTGGGGAGGAGGTGCCATTGAGCAGGGGCAGCTCCTTAGCTGCGGCGAAGGTGCATCACCACACTGGCAGTGCCAGAAGCTGAAAAGTAAAACAATAGTTTTCTATCATTTTATTTTTCTACTTTTGGGACAGCAGGGAGGGGCAGGGCTGTGGAAGGTGGGGCGTAGGGGGGTGGGGGAGAGTGGAGAGTACACTAAGTGCACATGTGTGTTTGGCCAGCTGTCTGAGGCCGGCCAAACACATGCACACTTAGGTTTCTCCAGTGATAGCCGCACAGACCAATCCTGGTGCTGCTTACATGCTATGTATAGCATGTAAGCAGCACCAGGATTGCCAGGGAGCCTGTGATGGTGTCCCAGCAGTGAATGCTGGGACACCAGAAGAGGATCAAGGTGGCAGGTGGTGGCGACGGAAATAGGTAAGTTAATTTTTTTTTTTTTTTTTATTTTTATTCCCTCCCAGCTCCCGCATCCCCCCCTTTGAGATTTGCAGCAGCCGCCACTGCCATTGAGCCCCCTATCCAAGCTTCCCCCCAAAAAAAGATTAGAAACAGGGCTGCAAGTCCACCACAATTCTATCATTTCCAGAGTGCTCCATCCATATACGCCACCAGTTTCTGCACCCCTGTCAGATGGTGGCGGTCTATATTACCCACGGAACCCTTATAACTAGCTCTTAGAGCCTTGGAATGCGGACAAACCATTGGAGGACTTCAACATGAACCCTCTCAAGAGTCCCATCCTTGTATAGTCTGTATACTTGACAACACTACCATTTACAGCCATGGAGACATTTAAGTGAAGGCAAAAGACACACAGTTCCCTTGTAGTGTATATTGCACACAAACTGGCATCACCACAGACAAGAGGGGATGCGCCTTTACCTGAAAAGGAAAGCAAGGACATCAACACTGCTGGCAAGCTCATATCAGCGTGGGCAGTCTCGTAGAGACTCACAGGAAAAAGGAGCAGGAACTAGTAGCAGAGATAAAAATTATTAGCAGTATGAACATCAGGTGTCCTAGACGTGGCAGATACTGTGGCCAGAGGCATAAATACAAGCATCCTGCTATGCCTTCATGCATCAATCCGAAACTCTGAATTCTGGCTGAAGGTGTAAGTACACCTCTTTAACATACACTTCCAAGGCGAGTGTCTTTGTTCTCCAGTTCGACGGGATGCTCATAAAAAATAAAAAAAGGATGCTGACATTGCAAAGTTCATGGTGCCCTCCCATCTTCTAGCTCCAAATCCACCTTTTGGACAAATCGGCCCAAAGGGGTCCAAAGCTGTATCTCAAGGCCCTAATAAAGCCTACCAGCATCAGAAGCAGTCCTTTCAAGACTCCCAGCATACCAAATCCCACAAATGAGAAGGCTACAGGTGTAATGGGCATGGCATAGGCCATTTAGTCAGGGTGCCTCAGCACTCGAAGCAGTGACTCTCTTTCTCACCCCCACCCCAATTGCACATCACCTGTTGGGAAGAGACAGAGGTTCTTCATCCCCCAGTGGGATGAAATTACACCAGACCAGTGGGTACTCTGCCCTTCACAGGGGATCCTGCCTCAAGTTCCACCCCCACTACACATCCCACCCCACAGTTCAGCTGCAAACACCTCCAACTGCTCACCACAGCTGCCATCAAGCTGGTGCCTCCTCACCAGTGTGGCAGAGGAGTATAATATCACTATTTCCTAATCCCAAAAAAGGATGGCTCCCTCAGACCAATTCTCAACCAGTGCATACATATCCTTATGACCACCTTACAGGACATCATCCCACTGCTCTATCAGGGTGACTTCATTTTGAAATTGGACCTGAAAAACTGTTAATTCCACATCCCCATTGATCCAGCTCACCACCAATAACTTTGCATTGGGGTAAGAGGGCAGCACTACAAATTCAAGGTCCTATCCTATGGAATCATCATGGCCCTAAAAGGTCTTTATAAAGGTTTTGGCATTGGTCGCCATTCATCTGTGCAGAAACTACATTTACATATTTCCTTATCTAGGTGACTGGTTACTCAAGAGCAGCAGGAAACAACCATGCGTAACACCCTCTGAGAATGGTGTTCTTATTCCACAGGCTGAACTTTTACCATCAATGTGAAAAGAAAATCCCATCTCCAGCCCCAACAGATTCAACCCTTTTTAGGGTCCATTATCAGTGCTTGTAGAGATAAAGTAATACCCCAAGAGATAGTGATGGCATACCAAAGGTTGCTGCCTGTTTTTCAGACTGGACGTCTTTTCTCCATAGGAACTGAATTAAAGATTCTAGGGATGATGGCATCTAGAATTGCCATAGTGCTGCATGTAGGACTTTTTAAATTCACCCTGTTCAAAAGTGCCTTGTGAGGTGATGTTCATAGGTAAAATGACAAAATTGAGGATCTACTGTTGGCTAAAACTCAGTATACTTTCCTATTGTCGAACTGCAACAACCTGTTGCTGATCAGGACTTTTCCCGATCTTCTTCTTGGGTGACCTTTTCCACAGATGCTGCAGTCACTGTAAGGGCACCCCACCTCAACCACGTTACTGTGCAGTGCAGTTGGATCCCACAATATCAGAGTTGTAACATCAACTTACTGCATTTCTTGACCATCTGTCTAACCATCAGCACCTCCATCAGGCTTATTGGAAGAGGGGGGCGGGGTGAGCAGTGCTTTTAAAGTAGGACAACATGACTGCCATGTACTCCATCTGGAAGCAATAGGGAACCCACTCTCCCCACCAGTCTGCACCAGCATATGGGTTTTGGCACTGGGGAATTCACAACAACATACACCTATTAGCAGTATGCTTGGCAGAGGTAAACAACAGTTTTGTGAACCTGCTAAGCAGGACACATTAACAAGTTATATATGGTAACTGAACCTACAAGTCCTCCACAGATACTTCCACCAGTGAGGTAATCCGACCTTTTACTTGTGCAACACCACTGAAACTCACATTGCCAAAGCTTCACCACCAGATACTTACACCCACAGTCCATGTGAAATACAGCATGGTTTAACTTTTCTGGTATATTTGCTTACACACTTCCACTCTTGATCATTCCGGAAGTGGTGAGGAAAATGAGGCCAGTATCCATTACCTTTGTCCCATTGATGCCAACCTGGGCAAGGCAACCCTGGTACTCCATGCTCATGGAGATGTCCGTCTGCCCTCATGTGATTCTGTCCCTAAAGCTAGACCTTTTCATTCAGCATCAGGATCAACTTGGGTACCCAGACACAAACATCTTTACCTCGCAATCTGGCATCTGAGGACCTAGAATTCAGGTACCTCAAGAACCCAGAGGTATGAATGCTCCTACTCTGCAAGGCCCACTGTAAGTGGGAGTTTTGCGGCAAATTGAAAAAAGATAGTCTATTAGTGCATTGACAAACACATAGACCCTCTCGAGGTCTCAGTTCAGGATATCATTTGCTCCCTGCTTCACCTACAGAAGGCAGGATTAGCATACACTCCCATCCTCCTAGAGAAGACTGCAGTTGCAGCATACATGCAAAATAGGCAACACATGTCCCTCTTTAAAATCCCTGTAGCTAAAGGGTTCATGGAGGTCTTAAAAGGGTTGCAACTCTCTAAATACTGCCCTCTTCTCTTCAGTTCTTGTCGTGGAGGGTGGCATTCTTAACACAGGTCACTTCTCTAACTTATCAGTGAACTTTAAGCTTTAACCATGGAGTAGCCTTTCATTCAGTTTCAACGACTCCCAAGTTCCTGCTAGAGGTACTGTCACCGTTTCACAATAATCAAACCATTGAGCTGCCTGCCTTTTTTTCCTGTACCCAAACTCTGTTGTGAAAAGGGCTTTACACATACTACATGTTAAAAGTATGCTCATGGGTCACGTGTCCAAGAATGTGGCGTAGCCAGTCTCCATCCTCCCTAGCTCTCAGCCCGGCCGAGCTTCTGCCCCTGGAGCTCTGTTTTTTGAGTGGATGCGGTGCTGTGAGGAAAACCACCTGCTCCAGCAATGGAGGCTTTTCCTGCCAAAGGGTGGGTCAGTGGGACACCTAAATGCCCCAAAAGAAGGGGACACCTTGCGGAGGCCACCTGGCCTATTTAGATTGGCCCAGTGGGGCTTTGAGTGTACTGTGCGTCACTCCCCCACCTCCTCTGCAGACATGCGTCTAACAAAATCAGACCTGCTGGAGAGCCTCTGCACTTTTAAGAAGGAACTGTGGGAAGAATGAAGACAGGGTATCAAGGATGGTTTAGCTGAGATAAGAGGGACCTTGGCTGTACGATCCAAGAGCTCTGAACTAATATGGACTCAGTCAGACCAAGAGTTTGAAACCAAATGGATGTGCTGGAGAGCAGCAGGATGGCAGCAGGATGCAGCATTCCTGAGATTGCCAGGCTACTGATCATTATCTGAAAAATGCCCTAATTAAGCTTAAGGATCTTGACAACCCCTTTTACAGGGAGAATCTTCTTGTGCATTGCTTGAGAAAGGAAATTGCGGACACCGAAATCAGTGCTTTAGTAATAACTATTAGGAGGCATACATGGACAGAGTTCACCATGTGGGTCCAAGAAGATCACCACAACTGCAGAGGTTCAGGCACATCTTGCTTAACTTCCACTACTTCTCAGAGAAGGAGGCTTTACTGAAAAAGGCTCAGGAGATTTGTGATATTTTCTTTCAAGAGCAGACATGCACTTTCTACCAAGACAATTCACAAGCCACGTCCCAATGATGGTTTGAGTTCCGACCAATTACTAAGAAACTGAAAGAGGAAAATATCAAATACAGATGGCTTTATCCATTTGGACTTTCCTTTGAAAACAACACCAAAATCAGTTACTGATAAGTCCAGGCTGCTCGCATGTTTGGACTTCATGTGCTGGAGGCGGAACCTGAGATTACACAGGGCAGAGGCAGTACCAGCTTTCAGATCCGGACAGTAAAGGTGGCTGCATGGAGTCACCCAAGTGGTTGAGTCACTCCTTGGTGGGACTCAGGCAATCAAGAACAGTCTAAATCTTGGAGACACCTTGAACCTTGCATATTTCTGCTTGAGAAATCACTGTCCCCTGTGACGGGTCTATTATCCTTTTTCCCTTTTTCTTGAACTCACTGCCTCTCAGACTCCTTATGCGGCACTTCTAAGGGCTGTCGGGAGTGCATCCTAGGGCTGAAATGAGAGGCTTACATGCAGGGATTGTTTTCTTTTTGAATATAGGAGCCTTTTGGCCAGCCGAAGGCAGAAAGGGGCCCAACTTGCAATCTTCGGATTTGTTAGATGACCTGGGGCTTTTTTTGGAGATTCTTTGTCAGGGTCATGCTGGCTACTGAAGAGGGAAGACCCCAAACCTGCAGCGTGATGGACCAACCTTGGTCTGGCAGCACTATGGATTTATTCTTACTACATAGTATTTTGTATGGTGTTTGCATGTGAATTTGAAGGGTCTAAATGACCCAAATAAAAGAGTGACAATATGGAAAAGTCTCACCAACCAGACATCTTGGGTTTACAAGAAACCCACTTACTAAAAAGGACTATAGTATATGGAGGAACAGAGCATATCCCATAGCATTTCACTCATAGATAGGCCACTGCTAAGGAAGATGGAGTTGCCATTTTCTTTAGTTGTAACCTACCATTTATAGTCATCAGTGACATTAAATCAATTAAGGAGGGCTGCTATCTGATTTAGGTGGGCACTGTGTATAGCCATCAAACTACTCTGGCTACTCTCTATGCCCAGACACTGCCCAGGATGCATAACTTCTACACTTTTTTGGGAGACTAGAAGGGTTAGCAAATCGAGAGATTATTCGAACAGGAGACTTAAACATGGTATGGGCCCTTAAGAAAAAAGAGAGGTTGGGCAATTGGGACGTGCAGGCACCTTTTCAAAGAAATTAAATATGATTACTGAACTGGGTTTGGAGAGGTACTGCACAACATGAAAACAGACGACCCCTATTACTCATGTCTCATGTCCATCAGGCCCACTCCCACATAGACTATTTGTTAGCAATTCTACCCCCCCCCTTGCCAGGCTGCATTCTGAAGACTTTGCCACGATTGTGGTCTCAGACCACTCCCCAGTAACTAACCAACAGTAGGTGCCTATAAACAGCAGCCAGGGTAGCCGAATCATCCTTCCTTACTGAGGGATCCCATACTGCATGATGAATTCAGTCACCAAATAAATGAATACTTCACGCTGAGTGAGGGAGGTGAAGTCTCGGAGGGTGTAGTCTAGGATGCTTTCAAGGCCCATGGTCAAGGGCAGGTTAATTGCGGCAAATCACCTCTGCTTTTGGAATTTGAAGGACCAACAGTTGGAAAAAGAGGTTGTTTTGAGAGCAAACAATTGCGTCACCCAACCTTACAGATTACACTGAAGCTAGTTACATTGTGGGCCCAAGCTCGCCACCACCATACCAACAAAGCTGAACTCAAGCTGTTGTATTTGGGGGTGGGGAGGGTCTTTTGTTGCAAGAGGTAAGGTAGCCACGCATTTAGCTAGAGTTCTGTGGGATAAATAGGAAAAAGATTACCTAAAGAAAATTCATACCCCTACTAGTGAGGTGAAAACGATACTGACAGACTTAATGAATTAAAGTGGTTTTATTCTAACTTTTATATGGGGGAGGCTAGTTCCCCGTCCAGACAACTCACCTACCTGCGTCAGATCCAGCTTCCTAGAGTAAACAACATTCAAATGGAAGGATTGAAACAGCAAATACAGATAAAAGTACTTGCAAAAATTAAAAACCCTAAAGCTTAACAAAGCTCCATTCTGGGTGTGTTCACATCCTTTATTTCTAAGACATTTGCTCAGAAATTAGCACCTTTTTGGCTGCCAGTGAAGTGACAACACCTTCTATGGGGAAGGCAATTATATTGCTTCTCCCTAAAGCTATACTAGACTGTGTACCTCATATTGCCCTGTTACTCTTCTTAATAGTGATGCTAAACTATATACGAAAAATCTGGTCTTCTGCCACAATGAGGTTCTTCCTTATCTGGTCCACCCAGACCAGAGAGAATTTGCCCAGGTGCAACAAAAACACATCAGTTCTAGGCTGGCAGTAGACCTGTTTCAAAAGGCCACGCTGAGAAATATACCAGCAATTTTCCTGTCTTTAGACGCAGAAAAGGCTTTTGACCAAGTGGATTGGTCTTTATTGTGCCTTACTGTATTGCAGATGAACTTTGATCCACGCTTCTTGAAGATGTTTTTTTTTTTCTTTTTTCTAACTACTTGAATCCAGAAGCCACAGTGGCCCTCATTGGCTTTACTTCATTCACATTTGGGCTACAAGGTTGCCCACTTCCCCCCTCCTGTTTGCCCTACTTATTGAGCACTTGGCCTATTAGATCCAGCAATCAAGAGGAGGTCTCGGGCATCAAATTTGGCTGCTAGGAATATAACATTTCTGTATTCGCTGATGATAGGTTGCATCAGAAAAAGCAATACTTGCAGATCTTACCAAGCATATTACAGCACAGTAGAGAGTACACCAACACTCCCTGGAGGATCTGTAGCAAGAAAGAGGGTGCAATTCCCACCTGCACAAAGGCCTGATGAGGCTAGATAAAGGCTATAAGACAGAAAATGGAGAGAGTGGCAGGCACTGAGTGGTGCATAGCTAATTCTAATACTTGATAGATATGCACACCAACAATGGGAAGCCACTTAAGATTTAATATAAAAAATCTTCCAGAAGAGTTTGAAAAGAGAGTGAAAGCAGTAGTAGCAGGAGGAACCATTGCAAACTTATGCCTATGCTCAGTATTACATTCGACTGACATTGTAAACAGCAACGGAGTACTACGTAGGCATGCTTTGTTAAAAATATCTGGGTTTAAGGCCAAAGTACAAGTGAGTGTAATTGATGTACCTTTTAGGGGCAAATATTTAATTGGAGCACAAGTTGCTCAGTCTCTGAAAAACACGAAAAAGGCAAAGGAAGCAGCCAAAGAAATGGAAGCAATGCACAGATTGAGAGGCAAATATAAAAGGGAGACTTTCCCAGCAGATGAGGCCAGGGTAGAAATCAGTCTCAAAGACAAAAAATGGGGCTAGGGGACAAGTGGTTTACTTCGCTGTCACACTGCAAATAGCTCCATCACGTCAGATACACTTTTTGCAATAGAGACGTAGCTCAAGCCCCAAAAGGATCTACCACAGCTATAAACATGGATTTTTATAGCAGCACACTGGACATATATGAGTAGGGGACAGAATAATGGACTTTTTCTGCGGTCAGGTTTGTAACATACAAGTAAGTGCTAAACGTAACCAGGTATTGTTACTGCAGAGTTCATACAAAAGCCAGCAAGAGTCAAGTCAAAAACATAATAAATATGAAAAGGAGCGAATACACATTTGTTTTTTTTTTGTTTTTTGTAGCAAAAGGTGCAGGAGTTGCTCTGAAAGGGCGCAATAGAAAATGTTCCACTCAGGTGTAAGACATAGGAGTATACTGTCTGATGCTGAATCTAACCTATATAACATTGTGACCAATGATGCATCTGCGGCTTGTGTGTAGATTCATCGAAACACAAAGGTTATAAATTAGAACACTCCAAGAGGTCATGCCACTGTTGCAAGAACAAGTCTCCTTAGCAGTGATAGAGCTTAAAGAACCCTTATTTCATATCCCCGTGCATACAGTACACAAAGTGTCTCCGGTATCTCAGTTTTGCTATGATGGGGAAATATTGCCAGTTCAAAATGTTACCATTTGGTATAAGGTCTTCACCAGGAGTGTATATGAAAAGCAGTTGCACACCTGAGACAGCAAGCTATTCATGTGCATCCTTAGAGGATGATTTGCTGGAAATGGCAAACTCATTCCAGTAATGTCATTTGAACATGCAGGCACTGGTGGGTCTGTTGTGTAACTTGAGATTTATAGTCAATTGGACAAAATCCTTGCCTCCTTACCAAAAAAAGAGACTTTTGTGCGACTGAATTAGACACTGTGATGGTAATGGCCTACCCAACATTGAAAAGGTGCAGGCATTTAGAGGAACACATACTCCTTTACCAGATGTCTCGGTCTCTGCCATTGAGGATAAGTTTGAAGTAGCATAATGGCTGTGTGCATCCGTTGTATTCCAAATGCAAGGTTGCATTTGAGACCAATACGGGAGTGGTTGAGCAATCCATGTTCTCGGATGCAAAGGGACTGGATGAGCCTATTGTTTGTAGCAAAGTCAGCATTGATTAAAAATGGTTTAACAAAAAAAAGATGCCAGCGAGCAGAACTTTCTAGGCACCAGCTCCACAAGTCCTCTTATGAGATGTATCATGTTTACTGGGGCGACTTCATAGAAAAGCTCAAAATAAGAGGTAGCTCGTCCCCACAAGAAGAGATAAAGCACAAACTGTCTAGCACACAAAGCAATTGTCCTACACTTAAGTTTCTCGAATCCAAATTCTCAACAGTCCACACAACTGCAATGTTTTACCTTAACAAGCCTGTCATGTCACATAGTCGAAAATGTGTTCTCATCATCCAAGTGGGAATTAAAGCAGTCACTTGTGGACTTGTTTTTCCCACATTGATGAGCACCCTACATGCATTTGGCCACAACTGTGGAAAACAGATATTGCCAAAACTTTGTATAAGGGCAACAGTGTCATCTGTCGGAGGGAAATGCTCTGTTTATAAACTGGTGCAGAAGATTTGCTTATGCTGTTCCTCCGATACCGAGAAATTTAAAATGTCATAAATGACATTCATTCTAGTGATGCGGAAGTGGCCATCACATATCTGGCATTCACCTCTTATGTAGATGGCTCAAGGCAAGATTCAAAAGCACAGGAACACTCTGACATTGCAGTAGGGGAAGTTGCTTCACCCAAATCTAAAGGATCTGAAATTAGTAGTTTGACTACTGACATAGAAAAATTCAGTCATCGGAACACCCCTGGAAAATGTTTAGGTATTATAAAAGAAGCACGCAAACCACCATTTAGGAAGTGTGCATTGAAATGGAAAAGATTACAAGTAATAATTTGAAATACCAGTTAGCAGATGCATGTGTGATACTGCGGCATTTGCCACACCTATTAGATTACAAGCTTAGCTATGTTTGTTTAAGGTTTCGTTTACTAACAGTGTCTGCTAATAATAAAACGTTTTTTCATACCAGTAATCAGACTTTTCCTAGACGGGGCAAAAAGGTTAGATCTTCCACTGCGGTTCCACTACAGCAATGTAATTTGAATATAGTGTGAGCAGGATTAAAGGGGCCAGCCTTTGAACTGATGCATCCAACATCTTTTAAACATTTAATTTAAAATCTGCATTCTTAATTGCCCTTACATTGTTATTAATGGTGTGCAAAATACAAGCACTTATGGTTTAGCACCCATATTTCACTATTTTAAATGGCAAGGCTGAGATAGCACCCAAACTATATAGAAAGTGATTTTGCCTTATGTTAATAAGACAATACAATTACCATCCTTTTTCAAAAGCTAACAATGCTGAAGAGAGAGCATTTAATATGTTAGATATAAGAAGCGCTGTAATCGACTCTTTACAGAAGCCAAAAGATATCAGGAATTTTAATCAATTCTTTATTGCACATGCATTACTGGCATTTGGTACAGCAATGACTAAATAGACTGATGGATAGTACAGACTATACAGATTTGCTTTGAGTTAGCAAGTTAATCACTTGTGGTAAGGCCTAGAGGGCATCTGAGTTGGAAAAAAAGGGACAATATTGTTCTTTATATCTAATGTATATTTCTGAGATGTATGAATTGCAGTATCGAGGTCAGCCAATGCATATTCACAAATCATTACACTGTTTAGATACAGAAGCACATAAAGAAGTGGTAGTAATAGTCAGTGCTATGGCATTTGTTTAGTAATCACTCCTGCTTCACACTGCCCCAGAGGGGAAAATTGTTCCAATAACTTATCACTGCACAGCGTGTGGATTTAGCAGTGCTTTACTCTATAACTAAACCAGTTAAAACCTTTAAGAAGTTTGTTTTGCATCTTTAAGCTGTTCAAGATTCATATTACCCATCTGCCTCCTGAAAGAATGAGAATAGAGCAAGGAGGGAAAAAATAATCTAAAATGGAGGTTCTGTTAGTGGGCACTGTCAGCTTATGTTTCATGTCATATTAAAGCATATGTACTCTGCCTATGTCGACACACATTAGAAAAATGTTTGTAAGTTTATACTGCAGACCCAACCAACAGATGGCCGAATAACGCACAGCATGTGAATCTAGAAGAGCTTCACGCTGCAAAACTATTCTTACAGATAAGTGACTAAGGGCCAGATGTACTAAACTTTTTGCACGTCGCAAACAGCAAATTCTGCTGTTTGCGACGTGCAAGAAGCACATTGCGATGCCAAAACCACATTTTGCGATTCGGTAACCTGGTTACCGAATCGCAAAACGGGATTGCGAGTCGCAATTAGAAAGGGGTGTTCCCTTCCTAATTGCGAGTCACAGCGTGATGTTGTATTGTTTTGTGACCGCGAACGCAGTCGCAAAACAATTGCAGTTAGCACGCATTTCAAATGGGTGATAACCCATTCGCAAAAGGGAAGGGGTCCCCTATGGACCACTGTCTGCTCTGAAAAAATGAAACGAAAACGTTTCATTTTTTAGTTTTGTAATGCATCTCTTTTTCCTTTAAGGAAAACGGGCTGCATTACAAAAAAAAAAACTGCTTTATTTAAAAGCAGTCACAGACATGGTGGTATGCTGTCTCCAGCAGGCCACCATCCCTGTGAGTGCCGCGAGTCTCAAGGGGGTCGCAAAGTGCTACCCACCTCATGAATATAAATGAAGTGGGCCTTTGCGACCCCCTTGCGAGTCGCAGATGGTGTCAGGGACACCATCCTACATTCCGATTTGCAAATTGCGAGTCGCTCTGACTTGCAATTTGCAAGTCACAAATCGGAACCTACGTACATCTGGCCCCAAGTTCTTTTTTTAATACTACTGGAAGTTGTGTATTTTATTGTTTGAGGTAGAGGTAAATGTCATCGCTGAGTATATAGATTTTGAAATTGCATCTTTAACTGTGGAGGTAAACCAATTAATGGCTGGGGATTCCAACTAAAATATTGGGTGAAATATGTATTGCGATACTTGACTAGTACGCTCACAGAAAAATGTGGTCCAACATTTTTAGGCCTCAATTGACTTATTTTCTTAAAGCTATCAAAGTTCATATCTTACTTTATTTAAGAAACACTGTGTACCCAGGGCACCCGAATAGGTGTGTTGGTCAGGGCATATTAAGGATTCAAGAGTGTGATTTCTATTCCAGTTTATCCCCTTGGCCACATTTAGTGCTCACCACTGTATACTCGATAATATTTTGAAGTGCGATGTATGAAAACTCCATATATTCTCTTTTCTGTTTGCAATATTTAGGGGACCCTGGTGCGCGAGCTGAAAACTCAAAAAGCAGAGAAGTCCTTGGTCGATGTGGAAGTGTCAAAACTGCTGGAGCTGAAAAAAGAACTGTTGTTGGCAGAGGGAAAGACCCCTGATCCTCCAGCACAGAAAGGGAAGAAGAGAAAATGATATGGACACATGTGGCAACTTCTTTACAACAGTTGACTTCTAGTGGCAACTTAAGGCACAGTCTGTTACTTAAAAAAATACCAAACCTCTGCTGACCTAGTTAAATTTCACAAGCATTCAAAGGGTGAGCTGTGAGTGTCATCATTAATAAATTGTCCATTAAATGCTGCTATTTTCCCTAAAAAAAAAAGGAGTTTCTAATGAGTTTTTGGTGTTGGAGCTTCTACAAGAGTGTCCTGCGGACAATGATTTTGTTTCTCAAACTTCCATGTATTTGCTGTAGCTTTATTGTGAAACACAACACACTAGGGCAACCCAGTAAACCCCCAGGAGACTGGGTATAAACATATACATACAAAATAATTTCCTGAAGGAGATCATTTTTGCTTAGTATTTTGTTTAAGGAGACTCGGTAAAGAATATAGCCGCTCTCCGAATTGCACTATGCAATTGTTAGAAATTGGGTTTTTGGTTGGCTAGGGTAAGCACCTCAGCCAGGCAGAACCCACCGCTCTAATCAGGGCAAGGGAGTTACACACCCCGATAACCACTGCTAAGCCCCTTGGTAGCTTGGCACGAGCAGTCAGGCTTATCTCAGAGGCAATGTGTAAAGTGTTTGCACAACACACACAACACTAGTGACACAATAAATACACCACAAAGAAGACTCCACAACAAGTTATATAAAAAACTGTATTGCATAAAATATCATTAGACCAAAAACGACATGGATCAGTAATACCCTTCTACACAAGCAGTTGTAAGATTATCCCACCGGTTACTAGTACTCTGCAAGAATAAGCAGTTGTCGAGTAAGCACTGAGGTTACTCATTTTCTGCAATACAAGGAGTAATCAGGTAAGTATCATTATTAAAATAAATGCCCATAGCAGGAAACGTTTCCATGTCGCATGTCATAAAATACATCACAGAGAAAACATCACTAAGTATAGCCTATAGCCTCTGAACCAGTATTTGTGCTCATGCCTGCAGAAAACATGAATGCCACAAATTTCAGAATGCGACAATGCAGCCAGTAATGTCGCACCCCTTCCTCAGCAACATCCATTGTGAGTTACTAGTATCTCTATATGGAATAAAACTCACCCCAGCCACACAGGAGCGCCTGCTCTCCTACTTTACAATGGGTGGTAAAACAAAACAAACCAGGTCCAGTACAGGAGCTCTTGCACTCCTACTGCAATAACTGCAGCACGTTTCCTGCTAGTGGGACGGGGCCTCCGTTGAGGTTTCCATCCCACGCAAGGCTGATGAAACAAAAATGCCCTTGAAGATGTGTACAAGGTGAGGAATGGCCCCCATCCGTCTAAAGAGGCTGGCCACCAGAACATGAGTGAGGATCCACTCTCTCTCTTCCCTCGTGGGAGGCCGGGATCAGACCCCGGGCTCAACCTGCCACTGCAGCTGCCTGTGTCCACGCGGTACAGCTGCTAGTCTTAGTGTTGTGCTGACTGGTCCAGGTTCCTCTGAGGCACTGAGGGCTCTGGCAGCGCTGCAGGCCCCTAGTAGCATTTAATTCACAGGTCCTGGGTATACAGGATTCCATTGCACAAGGGACTTACAGGTAAATTAAATGTGCCAATCATGTGTAAGCCAATCATACCAAGTTTAGACGGGAGAGCACATGCACTTTATCACTGATCAGCAGCGATAAATTGCTCAGAATCCTAAAGCCAAGAAAAAGAGGGTCAGAAAAATAGGACGAGGAAGGCAAAAGTTTGGGGATGGCCCTGCAAAAGAGGCCAGGTCCAACACCACCTACCACCAGCTTAAAGCCAGGAGAGACCAATCATTACCTTGATGGGCTTCACTGCTTGGGGTTATGGAACATGGACCCTTGCCCACAGCTGCAGAGGCATGTTCCAGTTCTAGGCCAATCTGAACCCAGTTGGGTCCCTCTGTCTATGCTTCTCAGACATTCTAAGCTAACCCATGGGGGCTCCCTAGCCTTCTGTTGCCAAAGCCAGGTCCCAGGCCATCTAGGGGCCTCTGGTCTCTGAAATCACTCTGAGTGGGGGACGGTAGCCCCAGGTGCATTGCATCCTTTCGCCACTCCCCACCAGTTCAGGGGATCCACCCTGCAAATGGTCTTCCAGCATAGTATCTGCACCCATAGACTAGACGGGGCAAGGGGTTAGACTTTCCTCCCCCTGCCCTTCCTTCTGGGGTTCTGTACCCTCCTTTTGGGTGTGGTACCCCCAGAATCCAGAACTTTCAGGGCGCTGGTGTCATTAGTCCTGCTCTGCTCTCCTACCAGCTCAGGGGAGCTACCCCTTAACTAGTTTCCCAACCCAGGGTCTGCACCCCTGGGCTGAACTGTGGTCAGACGAGAGTCCTTCCTCCCCCCACCTTCTAGAGTTCTGTACCCTTCCACCAGGAGTGGTACCCCTATAAGACAAAACGGTAGGGATACGGCTGACAGCTGTCTCTACCCCCAGGTCAAGGGGAAGGCCCTGGGCCTGGTTCCCCAACCTAGGGTCTGTACCCTTAGGCTGTACAGGAGTTAGGGTAGAGTCCTCCCTCTCCCTCAAACCCTTCAATCTGATCTTCTGCACTCCTCTCTGTTCAGTGGTACTGCCAGACACCAGAGCCGGTTGGACGCTGGATTCAGTCACCCCCCCCCCCCCCCCCCCTTCTACTCGTCACAGTTCATCTGACACTATGGGGTCCCTCGCAGGGCTGTTGAAACAAAAATGCCCTCAAAGATGTGTACCACGTGGGGAAGGGACCCCACCCCTCTAAAGGTCGCCACAACACGATGGAGGATCCACTGTCGCTTCCCTTGCAGGAAGCTGGGATCAGACCCTGCACTCAACCTCTCACCGCGGCTCCCTGCGTCCATGCAGTGTAGCTGCTAGTCTTAGTGTTGTGCTGACAAGTGCCTCGGGGTCTCTCCCAACCTGTGCGTGGTGTCCTCTGAGGCACCGAGGGCTCCGGCAGCAGCTGGCGTTGTCTTCCTGTGGCTGCCTGGCCCTGCCTATCACCCGCCACCAGCAGAGTCCCTCCGTTTCTAACTCTAGCAGTCACATTCCCCAGTGCCGTGGGGGAAAACCAGCCCTCTTCTCCTTCGGGTGGTCAAACTTCAGCAGTGAACTCTTGGGCCCGGTGGTGGACAACCCCTTCTGCAGCCAGGACAAAACACAGCCGGGTGAAGGTCCGACTTCAACAATGAGTGCACAATTGTCCCCTCGGGGCACCCGGACCATGCGGATGTCGTCGCACCTCGCCTTCTTCCTATGGCTCCTCTATGGACAGGGGGGAGACAGTTGCACTCACCAGGTGCTATAGCTCAGCGTAGTACCCCATATGCACTATCCACAGATCCCCATGCTGCTCCTGGCTTAACAGTCACTCCACATGTGCTACCGACCAGGGGAGGGAAGACATACGCCGGCAGAACCCTGGGCTTGCAAACAGGGAGGGGGGACACACCAACCAGTCCCTGGAGAAAAACTGGGGACCATAGGAGCAAGGGACCAGCAGCAGGCTAGCACATCAGGGTCCTTGGAACAGTGGCAGTCCTCCTTATGGCTGAGCAGGCCACAGGTCAGCACAACAACCGGTCAGTCCAGTGGCGGTTCCTTGCAGCAGAATTGCCCTGTCCAGCAGTATCTGGTGTCTGTGTCTACACAGTGTCTGTCAGTGCCCACTCATGTGGGAGTACTTTATACTCATTCTCTTCAGCTCTCACAAAGGTGGGGAAGGGGTTCTATCTGTTCCAGGAATGCCCCCTTCTCCTCCAGCTCTGGCTCCAGGCATCAGTAGGGGGTAAACGAGCCCTTTGTGTGAGACCAGGGCACAGCCTTTACAGATGCATGTGTGCCCCCAATCTACCTTTCCCAGCCCAGGAAGACCACTCAGTATGCAGAAATGCTCCTGTTACACCTCCACCCTCCCTGTATACTGACTTTCTGAAAGGCATGCACAAAGCCCAGCTGTCACACTACCCCAGACGTGGATTGGAGTCAAGCTGCAAAAGCACCAGTGTAATGAACACAGAGACATGCTCACTTTCTAAAAGTGGCATTTCTACAATGGTAATAAAAAATCCACCTACACCAGTAAGCAGCATTTCTCACTACCATTTCATCCATACCAAATGTGCCCTTGCCACTTCTCATAGATCAGACAATACCACTTAGACATATTTCAGGGCATTTCCAGTGCAGTCCTATGAAAGGAGCAGTGCTCACAGTAGTGAGAAACTAGGCTGTTTGTCACTACTAGGACATGTAGGTGTAGTTAAAAGGGAGTTTAGGCCTTGTCAAATAGTTGGACTTGCCAAGTCAATGTGTCAGTAAACTGTGCACGCAGGCACTGCAATGGCAGGCCTGAGACAGTTTTAAAAGGCTACTTCTGGGGGGTGGCGCAAGCTGCGTAGCAGGCCCACTAGTAGCATTTAATTCACAGGCCCTGTGTATAGGGGATACCACTGTTCAAGGGACTTGCAGGTAAATTAAAGCACTGATCAGCAGTGATAAAGTGCTCAGAGTCCTAAAGCCAGCAAAAAGAGGGTCAGAAAAATAGGAGGAGCAAGACAAAAGGTTTGGGGATGACCCTACAAAAAGGGCCAGGTCCAACAGCAATGAACAGTGAATCATCCATAGATCATATCCAATATGCGGCGTACTTCTTTATATGTCAATGTCAAATACATTTTATTAATTACAATAGTTAGTTTAAAAGAAAGGTCATAAACAAATTGGATGCTCCCGCTGTCCACTCCAGATCATTAATATGTCTAAATGGTGATCCAAGGCAACACAGGCACCACCCAATTATGCTGCCAGAAGTCCAGGCCCCACCCCAAGTCGTCACTT
The DNA here is from genome assembly GCF_031143425.1 of Pleurodeles waltl. Lineage (NCBI taxonomy): Eukaryota > Metazoa > Chordata > Amphibia > Caudata > Salamandridae > Pleurodeles > Pleurodeles waltl. Next base: position 91,244,539 of record NC_090443.1, read on the forward strand.
TGGAGCCCACACCTGATGTTGGGTCTTCTTCACACTTCCCAGAGTTTCCCAGAACTAGAGCAACCCCTGCCAAACTCAGTTTTGAGGCCAGGAGCCTCATCTTTGGGTGGCCGGACCCCTCTTGAGCGCCTTTGACCCCATGGGTCCCAGAGGGACTCAGACGAATGCATGCAGCGGATCCATCCTTGATGCAGGTTGAGTCATCAGGATCCATTGGTGAATTTGGATTGGCCCTGGCCACACCATTCCAACCTCCCCTTGGGACTGTTCCAGTGGCACCGATCCAGACACTGCCAAACCCATCTTGATTTCCAACTCCCATAGACAGACTGGCATTGTTATTCTGGCACCACCGGGCCCACACAGCTTGAATTTGAGATGGAGCCCTATTTCCTTGAACTGTTCTCTGAGGAGCATGAATAGAGTGGATTTGAGAACCCCTATGGCTGTTTCCACCCCATCCCCCACCCTCGATTCAGCAGCCCACGATTGAAGTCTAGACCAAGGTCTCCACAGAGATGCTTCTGTATCTCCCTCTGAACCTCTTCTCTCCTTCAGTCTGTAAACTTTTCAAACACTCACCCGCCAGTCACAGATTTGGGTATAATCCATAGTTATTTTGCTTCCCATGTCACCCCAGTTTGGACCCAGCCATATGCAAATCAGTCGTGACCCTGTTCCCAATGGGAACAGTTCATCCTGAACTTCCAGGCCAGGTCCTCCCTGAACAGGGAAACAAGCATCCTGGGACCGGTTTCAGGGTATCGCTCTTCATCAGCTAGGCTAGCTTGAGTCCATGGCGCAGCTAGCAACGGACCCACGTCAAAGGCAGAGGCAATTGTGGTAGCTGTTTCCACCATCTTCTGTGTTCCATCTCGTATACTGGGTACTGTCCTAGTCTCTACATCTTTGGTTGCTAGCCAGTAGAGCAACTTGCCTGGCGTACCCCTTCCACTTGTACACATGCCTAGTAGTGGCCCTCCAGCATTTGAGGGCTTCGTCCAAGCATAGCTGATGCAAAGACGCTCTTTCCAATACTAGGTTTCAGCCTAGTGGTGCAGGCCTCCATGAGGAAGATGAACACAAATTCTTTTCCACCCACTTCCTGGACACCGACTCTAGAAGAACCTATGCTAGGGGCAGGAAAGTATTTTCTTTTGCTAGTGTTGCGCTGTATTCTTGATTGCACTTTGAGAATTACTGATAGAACCTAAAATGCAAACACAAAGAGAATTGAGAGAAACCAGCAACACAGCGCAGAATGCGAGCTGGGAGAGGGAGAGGGAGGAGCTGAGAGGAGGAGCAGCGTCTGCACCACTAGGACATTATTGGCCTGCGATACCGCTGAACTGATCTTTGCCCCCTGCACCACACAGCACCACACAGCATCACACTGCATACCTGGCACCCAGCATCCCAGCCCCGGAGCACCTTCAGCACCTCCCTTTCCTCTCTCCACAGCCCCGGATGTTTCTGCTGTGGGGGGGAAGATTGCGGGAGGGAGGTAGTCCGGGCGTTCTGAGTGTGGCCAGAGTGCGTCTCACAGGGAGAAAGAAACAGAAGGGAGAGCCCCAGAGGTCCCCTGGGCTGCAAGCTTCGATGCCAGAATCAAAGACAAAGCTCCTAGGAAGCTTTGCTGCTGACCTGTGAGAAACCTATATGAGTGCGGCGAGTTCCTTGTTCCTCTATTCCTTGTGCTACAAAAACTTCATTTTATTCCTCACAGGCAGAGAGGCAGTGCGTGCTCGTGCCCCCTCGACTCTGTTCCAGTTGTTCTCTAAATGACTTTGACTCTCATTGGGAGGAGGGGTGAGGTGTCACACACATTAGCATCCGCCAACTTGGCAGCAGAAGCTGAGAAAACTAAGGATAGCATCTATTTCAGACCCTACGGATGGTGAAGACACAATCAAACTGTAACTCCTGGCACCAGCCCAGCTTACCCACCTGGCTCATTGTCTAGGTGCTTAATTGCTCCAAGGCCACTTAAGAAACTACTCAACAGAGGACAAATGTGAGAGACCCCAGGCAGTTGGTGTCCGTAAGGGGAAGGAGCGGAAGCGGCTTGAGTTAGTATGGTGCTTCTTGCACCATCCCTACAGCCTGTAACCTCTCGCAGCTCCTATTTGAATTTTGAACCTCAAATGGAACCAACTCAGCGACACCCTGAGCATCAATTGTGGATAAGGGAAGGCTCTTTGCAGCCAAAGAGCCAAGAACCCAAGGAGTCCAGTCCTGATCAGTCTTCCTAGATTTACTTGGGGCGCACAAAGCAACATCACAAAACAAAATAAAATGATGGTCAGAGTGTTGAAACTTTTTAAACACTCATCCTCAGTCATGGATCTGGGTTTAATCCATTGTTATTTTGCTCACCACGTCACCCCAGTTTGGACACAGCCATATGCAAATCAGTCTTGACCCTGTTCCCCATGGGAACAGTCCAGCACAAACTGCCAGGCCAGGTCCTCCCTAGACAGGAAACAAGCATCCTGGGAACGGTTCAGGGTATCACCCTTCATCAGCTAGGCTAGTTTAATCCATGGCGCAGCGAGCAAGGCACCCACGTCCTTTATGGCTCAAAATTAATAAGAATGTAACTGAGCTCCCAAATGACAGCAATATTATTCTAGAGGGTGACTTTAATCTTCCCTGGACACAACGTTACAAAGACTTTCTAAATGCACTTGCAAACTGAAAAAGTCAAACGCACAAAATGTTTAAGATTAATAACATGGTGGACATATGGTGCTTATTCAATTAAACTGGGAGTGAGTTCACTTTTTGTCCCGAACGACTACCTACTACCAGCAATAACCTTGTCTCAATGCCCATTAACCCCCACCATCAAGCTAATTGTGATCTCTGACCCTGCAGCATTAATCTTACTGCCAATATATGAAAACTTTGCAGCACAAACAACACATGGAGGATGAATGACAACATCCTGAACGACAAAGACACCAAAGAGCTCATTCTCAAGTTCATTACAAATTTCTTTCAAGAAAACAAAAAATAAATCTCCTGCCAGAAAAGATCTGGGACACAACGAAGACCACTATTAAAAGGGTGATTCTATGTGTAATGGCAAAGGAAAATGAAGCTATTAATGTAAGGCTGAACGCCATTGAAACCCAAATGAAACAACTTGGATTGGAAAGATCCTGATCTCTTGACTAGAACATCATTTTAAACCAGTGCTTAATTTGTAAATAAAGAGGTGCAGGTGCCCAAAGCCATCCTCTTAAAAACACGGCTGCTGCAGTTAAATGTGTGAACACGGAATACTGAGGCAGTATAATCCTAAAGCCATCTCGGGCCTCTTCAATCCATTTACAGCCCCTCCCTGCCTCTCCAGCTCACTCTTTCAGCTTTCTGCTCTCTCCCTTTGTGACGCTTTTTCGTTTTTCCCTTCCTCGATCTTTCCCATATGTGTCTTTTGCCTGCAGCAAATGCTTGAGGCAGAAGAGCAAGCCCCGGCCCTCAAAAATAAGTGCTGATGCTCAGCACCGGAAACAACAAGCACAAATTAAGCACTGGCCACTACCAAGCAGTCTGTAGAAGGAGGTTTTGTTTGTGGGTATAGTTCGCCAAACAGTCAACAACCTCCATCCAAATCCTCGCTCCATGAGGGGAACCTATGCTACAAATGGTCAAATAAAAGGTAAATTACCAAAGGGGCAAGGGTTCTTTACACATCCTAGCGCTATCAGATCATGTTTTTTTCCCTTCAAACAGTTCTCTTAAGGTACACAACCTTTGCAGACTTGTGCCGTTTAGTCCCAGTGCTATTACTCTTAGCTTTTCAAAGGTGCTGGCCCCAGGGGTGGGCTACCCTTGACAGCAGAGGATTTACCTTCATGTATACTTGGTCAACTGACTTATTCGAATGGCATCAAGGAAGGGTGCAGAATCCCTTTCTCATACTGGTCTCTCATACTGGAGACCATGCAAAAGTGTGTGTTCTCAATAAACTGCCCAAAATAATTTTGGCTACTTCCTTAAGGATTCAGTCGATGGGGGTCAATGGTGGACTCCTCCACCAGCCATCAGCCAAACAGTCGTTCATCTCCCTTAACAAACAGACTGCTATAGCCTGGTAGTTCTACATGCCTATGTGACCATAAATAGTCTGAGTGGGAGTGGTGCTCCTCAACAAGCGCCACATGGGCTCCTTGTACGGCTTCTGGTGACTAGATGGAACCAACTCCAAGACCAATCAAAGTTCATCTCAGTCCATCCAGCCTTGGTTGTGATGTTGAAATAGTGGGAGCAGGCCCTGCCTAAAGCTCGTAGTCTCAACTGACTCTTCAGGATATGATTGGGAGGCGATTGCAGGGAACTTAATCAATGTTTTTATGGTTTAACTCCATGTATTAGTTTTCCAGTTACCAAAGCATACAACTAGTGATCAGTGTGGAGTTCAGTACCAAGTCGTAAGTGTCCAATACACTTCCCCCTCATCCGACCTTTAACAGAGCAACCCCTACTCTCCACCCCTTCTGTGTTCCCACTCCACAGGTCTCCATGCTAAAACCATGATGAATATCAGATTTGAATTATGTGGGCGTTGTTATACCTAAACAAAAATGTCTGGTTTAGTTGGGTATTTTATGGCGAGATTTTTTTTTTACAATTCTAAGGAATCTGGTGTATGTTAGCATGTCAAAATGAACTTCAGAAATGGCTCCCATACTGTCAAACTTCCGAGTGTTGTTTGCTCTAAGGGTGATAGTTTCCAGTCCTAATATCAGACAAATTTTATATAGCCAGTCTAGCAGTGTAGGTGTCTAACATTTACTCAACGCAGAAGGAACAGTTGTTTGGCGGCTACCAGCGCAAGTGACATTGCCTGTATGGAAGACCTAATGAAGTATAGAATGGGAAACTAGGGATCTTCATCTGGTGCATGTCATCTAAGGTGTCTAGCATCTTTTCCCAGACTTCTAGATTTGCAGGCAGTCCTGTAATAAATCGGAGAGGGTCCCCTCAGTATTGCAACACTTCCATCATTTATCAGAGTGTTTGTCCCTCTCACAGTTTGATTAATCTGTGATATCAATAACTGGTCTGTTTAACAGCTGTTTCTGTTATTATGGAGACTTGAGAAAGATGAATTATTGTATAAATAGGAATACATTTTTTGTTTGTGAGCTCACACCCAACTCCTTCTCCCATCTTTGATGTCCTAGAGTGTGGTCTTGTGTGATACTCGCTATCGGCATAGTCTCTCAGAGACTAGTTTCTTTTGATGTTTCTAAAAAGCATCCACTTTTCAAATGTTGTTAATTACAAGCTGCAACCTGTCTTATCTCTGGGTGCACTGCCCCAGCATCCATTTTGTAAGTAGTGATAAAACTCTTCCTCTGGAATCTCAAATTCTCTTGTTATTGTTTCATCAAAGAGATTTCTGTAGGAAATCAGGTGGCTGTAGGAAATCTGCCTTTTTGCATGGTCGCACCATATTTTTCACCTTTTGCTGGATCCTGTATTTTTGTGGATTTTATCCCTGCTAGCCAGTAGTAAAGTGCCTATGCTTCTCTTTAAACATGGTTGTATAGGCCCACTCCTAATTTACATATTTAATTTACACATAATTCCCTAGTGTATGGTACAACTTATACCTAGGACCTAGAAGGTAAATGCCAACATGCTTCAGGCCTACCATTGTAGCGTGACTGTAACAGTGCAAAACATGTACTGTGGTCTGTCAAAGTAAAACTCACTTGACAGGTAAAAAACATCCTTTTAAATGTTAATAAAGCACCCCTATGTAGGCATAGTAACCTCCAGGCACCCACTGAAGAACCCTATCTGGACCTGCAGAAGATCAGAGGGGGACTGGTCTTCTTGTCTGTGCCCTGAGAGGAGCCCTGAAGGGTTGGACCTGCTCCCTCTTTTTCTTTAATTGTGTATTTATTTATTGGCTTTTTGGATTACACAAACAGAGCAATTATCATGTATTACCTATTTGGCAGTAAGGAATACAGGATACATCTGATTAGAAAGCAAGTAAAAAGAGAAGACCGTATTTTCAGCTGTAGTAACAAATATATAAATCTTAGCCGTGCAGGTTTGGTCAATTTTTACCATATAATCCAAACAGGCAGAGACTATCAACCTCTACCCACTGATTGCAACATCTACATACATTCCCTTTCAGCCTGCACCAGCCTTTTACAGTCTCCGATGTCTCTCTGTAGATGCATCCTTGAGGATGGCTAGGGTGGACATATATGTTGCCGCCTTACTGATCAAATATAAGATTTCTCGAGAGTTGGAAGAGTAGGATGGAAAATGCCTCAAACAAGACAAAAAAAATTAAAATAAAACAAACCAATAAACAATTAAAACCAAAGTGTCTCAGGGAGATGCTCCCTTCTTGTGGTCTAGGAGTTATGTCCTGTCTAAAGGGAACTATAGATTCCCTTCATCTGCACTATCTAAAGTACACGGGGAGTATAGGAAAAGATCGCAAGTAAACTATGGGGGCAGTTTGGTAGACAAAGGGGTACCCATGATATTTGGTCAGCCACAAGGGAAGGAGTTTAAGGAAAGTCCCATGGGTGGTTGTGGGGGATTGCAAGACACTCTTTAGCCTCAGGGGTTCGTCCATCTCAACTTTTGCCCCTTTCATCCTCAGAATCCCCCAAGGATTGCTCCTTTTCCCATTCCCCATCCCGGTCCACCCCGGGGGTCTTACCATTATGGGTTTTTCTTGGTTTTCCCATGCTTCTAACACCTCTCTCCGAAGTCCAGCAATTGGTTGTCTCCATATCCCATGGGCATCCTCCCATATATATGCCCTCTCTTGAGCCCTCAACTATATAGTGACATCCCTTGACCACGTCGCCACTACTGAGTCCCCCCCCAGTGCCTTTCATTCCATTGTTATGGTTCTCTTGGCCAACACAAAAGCCAGGTCTATGAATCTAGACCCCACTTTCCTTTTCTTGGGTCTATGGGACAATCACAGAAGACAGACCTCCATAGAGCATGAGAGGGAGCGGTCCAGTGTGGCATTGAAGACGCTGATCACCTTGTCCCAATACAGTTGCAGGCGCGGGCAGTTCCATGTCATGTGGCAGAAGTCCAGGAACGCACATCTAGCGCAGCCTCTCTGCTCGTACCCATAAATGACCTGCTCCCTCTTATAGCCAGGGCAATGAAGTGGACAACAGGTTAGCTAGCTGACCTGTATGGCTACAGGAAGACAACAAGCTGAAAAAGGCCTTTTTCTGGAGTTACCCAGTGGCAGGTGGACCTGGAATGGACCCGCCCGTTGGCCTCTATGTGAAACACTGCGAGTCTCTAAAAGCCTCCTCTGACGTCCTGAGGGCCTTTAGAAGTGTACTCCCGTTGTGAATTGGGACTTACAAGTCTAAATGAGAAGATAAAATATTTGGCCAGGAAGAACCTGGTTGGTATATCTGACCAGTGCTCCACTGCAGTCTCAAATTGTGTGTAGGTCCCATCTACTGCAATCATTTACTATCATTGATGCTTTGTGGTGATGTTTCTACTTAAAACTTTAAAAATGCATTCCTCTGGCTCTCTTTATTAGATTTTCGTGATATTGGTGTCATTTTGTTAGGTAACCCTTACTCTGTTTTTCTAATTCAGTTTGATTTTTATTGTTTTGCATTTGGCAATGCAGAAATACTTTACACACTAGCCTAAGTTAAGCCTGTTTGCTGTATGCCATTGCTTCCAAGGGGTTGAGCTCAGGTTAATTTAGTGACCTGACAATGGTTGTGATTATTCCTTAAGATGGGTAGTCACCACCCCAAATAATTAAATTTCTTACAGTTACCTATTCAGGCAACTTGCTGAAGTTCAGACGTGGAAGACTTGGGTGTATTTTGCCAGGGCAAACCAAGAGTTATCAAATATTGACTGAAAAGTAGTAAGGCCCTTTCTCACAGCCAACTTGTCCCACACTGCTAGGGTGGACCTGTTAACTGGGGAGGAGTACAGCCCCCGTGTCCTTAGTATCCTGTGAAGCTAGATGACTTTCTATATGTGGGTGCCAGCGATTACCTATTCTGCAAAGCATCAATGTTTCACTGACTCTAACCTTTTTCAATCTAGCACATAATGGAGTTGTACTGCACGATATTTCACTATGTCCAGGATTCCTAGCCCACCCTGCTGATAGTCCTTATGAAGTCTGCCTCATGATCCTCAGCCGCTTATCGCCCATATTTCTCCACCAGTCTGTGCATTTTGGTAAGCGCCTTGGCAGGACCATGAGTGGTACTGTGTGCATATAATGTAAGATCCAGAAGAATGTAGTCCTATTTATTGCTATTAAGCGGCAAACCAAAACATATCTTTTGAGTGCCAAACCAGAATGTCTTCATGGATTAGCAGGAGCAGTGTGTGGCTGGCTATTACTAGGTTGTCCAACAAGTGTGTTATATTGATCCCAAAGTTGTCGGCTCTATGCTGGGCCTTCTTAAATGAGATTTTGGTGGTGAATTGTGCTATGTCCCTCTCATGGATAGAGAGATTTTGTTACTGAGAATTCACCATGTTCACCCGAAAAATCCAATTCACGCTGTATTCTTCTAATAGTTTTAGTAGTGTGAATATTGTGTTTGATAGGTCAGTAGTAACATTATGTGGTGCATGTACATCCTAAGTTTAAAGGTATTCAATCCATTTGTGATCCCTCCAAGGTTACCTCATTTCAGATTGCTGTCCACAGGCAGTTCTTTGGTTAGGGCAAATAATAGCTGTCACAAATGGCATCCCGATCTTCTCTCGTTCTTTATGTGTACTGTGTTTGAGACCGTACCATTTACTCCCAGTTTAGCAAATAGTGTTTTATAGCCCCTTACTTTCTAGGTCCAGAATGCTGGTGGATGTCGAAAAGTGAAATCACCAAATTGTCGTCCTTCCACAGCAGTAACCTGAGAAGAATCTTGTGCATTTTCTAGCTGCAAACCATTTCAAGCCTGATGCAAACAAGAGAACATGGACACAATCATTTTGAGAAAACGATGGAGATGGATGGGGGACACCATCAGAAAAGAACAAGACTCCACCACAAGAACAGCTCTCTGCTGGACCCCAGAAGGCAAACAGAAGAGAGGCAAGCCAAAGAACACCTGGGCCTCTATTACAGATTGGGTGCAGTTTTCCTGTATGTTCCATGGCCCACCTTTAAATAGGTATGCCTTGTGCAAACAGGGAAAGTGTGCATTATTACAGAGAATGTGCTGCCCTCAGAAAAGCCACAAACTCGAGCTGCCCTGAGGGCAGCACATTCAAGTGAAATATGGAGAGGCTGCTTCAAAGCTGCTCCGTGTTTTACTGCGCAGGCGGCAACCTGCCTGCATTTTTAAAAGAGATTAGCGATCCTCTTGCAGGAGGTTGCAGTGAGTGCCTGCACCAACCTGCAAGTGGAAGTCTGGGGAATCCACAGGAGCCTCTTGCCCCTATTCAGAGGGCTGCCATTCAGGTGGCACACTGATAGTGCCCCAAATATTTGTGGCACACTTTCAGTGTGCTCCTTACAGCATCTTTGCCTCTGCATCTCTGTCCATAAAATGGCATGCGTGGAGAAATGAAGAGTCCCTCAGTTGCATGGGGCTACATCCCTATGCAACTAAGGAAACGCCCTCTTGAGAAAGCACTGGCGCTACATGTGTGCCAGCACTATCTGTATTTCAGAAGGGGGACGCACAAGCATCTATGGTCCCTTCTGTAATACCAAAGTGCCCCGGGGGTGCACAAAAAGGAAGCACATGCCCGTTGCACCCCCAGGGCACATAAATTAGTAACCTGAACCACAGCTGGGCACCGCACAGAAACTTACCCAGGAAAGGCAGAAATGGAGGTCCTTTGTTGCTGCCCTACATGTCAGTCAGCATCACTGGCAGCAAGTAAGTAATATCAAGGTTCTGAATTAGGGGCTATGTCCGAATATCGGAAAGAAATAAACATTCTATGCCTGTTTGTGTAACATTGATCTGGAGGGCCAGAAAGAGATCTGGAAGTGATCAAGCATTGCATATGTGTTGTGGATTCAAGTGGAATGTGAAACCTTGCTGCATCGGGTGTTGTGTGTACCAAAGTTCAATAACGCCCATATGGCTATGCCATTCTACAGTGTCTGTTGTGGAAGTTCCCGACCCGTCCAATCTTAGTAAAGACCTATCTGAACTCCTGTTCATTGCTGCGTTTAAGACGCCCCCTGTTATTATTATGTCCCTCTTTTAATCTCCCAGAACTGCTGCATCCGTGTGAAAAGTATTGTGGCCTGTTTTGGGAACCAGGACATTCATGAGGATTATAGTGTGTGCCAAGCTTTTAATATCCAGCTTCAGCCATCTACCTTTTATAACTTCTCTCACCTCAGTAAGGAATTGTCGTGAGATTACTATAGCTTCATGCCCCTTCTTTGCTGAAGCAATGGAGAAGAATTGCCTGGTGAAACAACAGGATCTAAGGCCTATATGTATGGGAAAGTGGTGCACTGCAGCGCAGAAAGTCACCTTGCTGAGCTGCACTGCATCAGTGGGAAAAGGCAAGAATTGTTGTATTTAAGGCATACAGTGCATTCTCGACTTTCCCCCTGCGCTGGCACATAATGGGCTGCCTAACGCCAACGTAGGCACCCTTGCATCATGGTGCAAGGATGCCTGCGTTTCATGCAGGATTGTTTTATTGCAGTTAGGGACACCTTCCTGCACAAAAACAATACTATGAAGCATATTCCTCTTTCTATGTGTGCTGCAAGATGCAGCACACATAGAAAGAGGAAACAGTGAGGAGAAATAAAAATATTTCTCCTTGTTATGTTTTTTTGGAGCTTTCCAAGGTTTACAAGCGCTTGTATATCTGGGAATGCGTCAAAATCCATGGTTGTGGCATGGGAACAGCAACACAACACCCAAGTAAACACCTCCCTAGTGCAGAGTAATGTAATGCAGCAACTTGTGCTGCGTTAGATTGCTAGAGTTTTATGGAGCCACGAAGGGCCACACAAGGTGGCCTTGTATTCCTTCATAAATCTCACTTGAGGTTTGCGTCGCTCTTGCACACATTGACTGTGCAACAGCGACACAACCGAGGCCATAAATGTGGCCTGACGTTTATGACAATGGTGACATAGTAGCTGAGTTTCCTGAAAGAGTAAGGTGTCACCCTCCATATCCTTTAGCGAGCAGAGTATGGCCCAGCAGTTAGAAAGGACATTTAGGCCTCTGACATTCAAGCTAGCAATCTTTATCTTTGGTTTGGGCTTCATCTAGTGTAGACTGTTTGGTCCGGTTAGGTCTGTGCTGTGAGCTCACAGATTTGTAGAATGCATGCAACTTTATTTGTGTTTTTCTCTTTAGCACAGGACCCCGATATTCCCTTCTCCTGAAATAAACTCTACACACTCGTAAACTCACCAGTTTGTGATTCACGGTGGCAATAACTTGAGGTCATGACGATCTACGGGTTCATTGGTCTCCTTCTCAATTTGTTTTCCACTTGGAACCTCCCCCTTCAACCCTTACACTTGTCTGAGACTGTCTGTAGCCCTCAATTTGATATAACAAGTGCGCCTATTTCCTAAAACATGCCGTCTTTTTGAGCTGGTGGTTTCCTTATGCTGAGTCGAGTTGCTCCTCTTGTTGCATTTACTTAACATTGAGGTCCTTCTCCTTTGCTGTGCTCTCTGGCGACGGACACCCCTTGTAGCTGCACTTGTGACTTTCTACTAGTGCTCTCTCGCTCTGGGGTCAAGGCGTTCACCAGATACCATCTATGAGCTCGACTTTCCTTTCACCAAGTGGTTCATTCATCTCCAACAAATCTTTTGCCTCTTGCAGTGAACGTATCTTCTCAGTTTTCCCTTGCCTTTAAAAGGTACGCCTGAAAAGGGGTCCCCGCAGTGGGGTATAGATTTGGCTCTTAGGAACTGTTATAGTCAGGGTCACTGGTGAAAGATCCTACGAAAGCTGTATTGTGACGCCCTTGTCTACTTTCTTTCTCGTAGCCTCCTTTATTTTCTTTAAGTTGACATTTGTGCACTCAACTGTGTTACTGAACGTGAATTTAGAGATCGCAGGCTGTTGCACTACTACAGAATGCAAAACAGAGAGAAATGATGGTGAGAAAGGAGGGCAGAAGGATATACAGTGAGAGAAGGGGAAAGCAAGCGATAGTCGGCTAGCTCAGAGAGAGAAAGAACAAATGATAAAAAGAGAGACAAGAACAAGATGGGCCAGAGAAAGTAGTGAAAAAGAGATAAATACATTTGATGAGGTGACAGAGAGAAGGTTGAAAAGTGAAAAAAGGCAATGTAGAGGAAACAGAGAAAGCCTGTGGGAGAAAGAGAGAGGCAATGACAATGAAAAGGTAAGGGAGATGAGGGAACAAATACGGAAAAGGAAAAAAAGAGAGAAAGAGTTTGAATAGGGAGTGGACAGAGAGATTATGTGACGGTTCACTTTGTAACTTGATTGTCAGACCTTTCACTTCCAACATTATACGTAGCTAGGGAAGCTGAGAGGGATAGTGCACATGTTGCTGACATGTGTGCAGAACTCTGCTTTAGGGTCCTGCGCAGGGGTCAAAGTGGACAAAATCTCCTGTGGACCACATTCCCAAGCTTTCTTAAGTTTACCTGAACAGATCCCACAATTTTGGTTAAAAAAACAACCACTTCTCAACTGTTAGCCCTGATGTTGAGTTGCGCCAGGCTGTGAAGAAAAGTGAGGGTCTCCAGTGTGAGAGGAGGGACAGACCGTTAAAGAAGTAAAATGCCTTCTTTCCAGGGTGCCTGTTACATGAAACAATGTCAATCTGTGCGAGTTAATCAGCAAGTCCTAGAGCTGCTGGGGAACGTGTCCTATACTGTGTTAAGTACATTTGTAAGTCGAACTTACCAGACAGTTCAAGAACTTACAGAGGGCTACAGCCCACCATTGCTTGCCGTTGGTTGCCTTTATTATCAGTCTCATTTACATGCTTCTTATTTATTGGCTTTGTTTGTCCCAGCTTGTTCATCTTGTGTTGGTCCCTCCCTTGGAACATAGCCTGTTTACTATCTCTCTTATTAGCTGGCTTCTATTCTTCCACTGATCATTTTTAAGGAACCTTTTGTTCTTTTGGGTTAAGTATTTAATTAGAGTGCATATCTTTCAACTGTCTCCTTCTCATCTGTGTACTCTTCCCAAATTCCCACCATTGTGCTATGTTTCTCTCTTGTGTACTTCCCAGCCACCCTCCTCGCACTCAGTGTTGTTCTCGGCCTCATGTGCTTCTCCGCCCATGCTTGTGATGCTATCACTTTTGGGTGCTTTTCGCTTATTTGCTTCTACCCCTGCATTCAGCGTTCTTCTCTCACATTCCCCTTTGCTGTGTCTTTCACTCCTTGTGTGCTTCTCCTCTGGCTCCCGGTGTTGCTCTCTCCTGTGTGCGATACCTCTGTTCTCCCCTCTGTTTCCCCAACCACCTGCAACCCTTAGGTACCGTAAAAAGAGCCTCACATTTGTGGATTGCAAGCTTTTGTGAAGGATTGCTTGGTGTGTAACAGGTGATTCATTTGGGAGAGCTTTTTGGTAAATAAAACCTTTGATAACCTGTAGACAAGAAAACATTAGATAGAACTGAAAGCTCCATATTATACTGCATCTCACCTGCCAGCCTACTGACACTCATGTGCAGGACCATAAACCTCACTTTACCCTTGCTCACCCTCAAATCCCTGTGTCTTCTCTCTGTTCTTAGGTCCTGAAGCTCCTGTTCATTTATGGAGATCCCCCCTGTCCACAAACCTACAGGCCCCCAAGGGTCATGTTCACCCCTATGTGTTATGCAGTATTGGAAGAGTCTAAAATGGGAATTGCGGGACACCACAACAGGGTATGCCAGTATGCAAAACCATTCATTGTGTGTGCAGGGGCAGTCCAATTCGATATGCCTGGTGGCGATGAACGGATGTGAGTGGCGTCGCTGCATGTGTGAGTAAGGAGCTGGCATGCCAGCATGTTAAGTGGCAGCCCTTTCCCATGACATGCAGGTATTGAATGGTGGGAAGCACTTTTAAGTTTTTGCTACAGGTCCCCCCAGTGTATGCTTAGCACTCTGATGAGGGAATTGTAGAGTAGAAATTGGCCTGGAGGGTGCCCAATGTTGGCTGTTAGTTTGCCCAGGGGAAGGAGAGTGCTGTCACTATAAAGATCTCTTAGTGTGTGAAGTCCCACAACGTGCTAAGGGGCGATCTCCGTCAAGAAGATGACTGACAACCCATGTGGTGTGCCCAAGTTATGAAGCACCGGAGCGTACGGCAGCACTGCTTTAATGAGAAGAAGGCAACATCAATAACAAAGGAGAGGTATGTGTAAAAGGATGGGGTTAGGCAGCACGTCTCTCTCGAACATGGGTGGAAAAGAATTAGTAGACGGAGGCAAGTCTCACTGGGGAAAGGCAGTAGCAGTGTCTGCCAGCTGGAGGCCCGCCAGCCACCGGGACACCCATTGCAGCTGAGAAGCCTGGTATTAGTGCTGGAAGTTTGGCACTCCAAGACTTCCCTGATCGGTGGGGGAGTAAAGTTTGTTGAGGGCCAGTCTGCAGTATGTACCTTGCCAAATAAATTCACCTTTGAGGCGTTCAAGGGAGTGGATGAATGGTTTGGTCATGTAATGTGGGAGGTTGGCCAAGAAGTATAACAGACAGGACATCATCACTATTTTTATTAGGGCTATGCGTCTGCCACAGAAAGGGACCTCCAGATTGCCAACTTTGTGCACAGAGAATCCACTGCTTATGTAAGGTTACCATCTAAGAGTTCAGCAAGTTTGTGGTAGATGTGAATGCCTTAACACCGGAAAGTGTCTGGTTTCCATGACAGTAGGGCACCACTGATTTGGCATGTCGGATTAGGTGTTGTGGGTGGAAGTGTGAAGCGGCAGGATTTGACCCAATCGACTTCGAGTCTGAAGAGCTCTTCAAATTTGTGGAGTGTCAACACCATGTCAGGTCGAATATCGTGGATGTCTTTATAATATAGTAGCAGGTCATCCACATAAAGGGAAACAGCGTAGAGTCTATCACCCAGTGGAATCTCCCAGTTGTGACCTTGTGCGAAGAGTGTGTACTAGTTGTTCCATGTCAAAGGAAAAAAGCAGTGGGGATAAGAGGCATCCCTGTTGGGTACCCCACCTGGATAGGAAAGGGGGTCTGATATGAGGCCACCAGTTTTCTCTCTAGCCAGTGGTTGGTGTAAAAAGATTTGGACAAGCTAAATAAAGCGGCCCCTAGGCCATAACACGGCAGAACTCTAAACAGGAAGGCCCAACTTCAGTGAATCAAAGTCCTTCTCAAGGTTTAGCACCAGGCAGATAGCACAGTGCCAAGCAGGAGGGCGTACTCCAGAACTCTGAAAAACCTACATAGGTTGAGTGAGGTGTTGGAGATGGTACCAAGCTGTTCTAATCTGGATGTACGGGCGTGGGGACCAAGGGTGCTAAGTGATCCACCACAATCTTAGCAAGTATTTTATAATCTGAGTTGATTAATGTTAGCATGGGGTCGCTATTGGGTTTTGGGAGGGATACAAGCAGCGCTTTGTGGTGTGTGGCCAGTAGGCAGGCAGCCATTAGTGCTTCATCATAAATTAAGGGAGGGGCTAGGGAGGAAACCTGTGTCTTACAGAATTCCAACAAGCTCATTGGGGCCAGGAGTTCTGTGGGTAGCTAGTGCAAGGACATCTTCCTGAATTTGAAAGAGTGAAATGTCACTGTCAAGGTCCACCCTCTGTTCTCCTGACATTTGGGAAAGAGGCATGCCAGTCAGAAAGGAGTCGATGTCCTCCACTGAGGAGACCGCCATCGATGTGTTGAGGGAGGTGTAGTAACGTGTGAATTTGGCATGGATGTCTTGCCGCGTGTGTAGCAGGGTTTCAGACATGGCACGAAGGGCTAGTATTGGATGTTGGGGGCTGTTCCTAGTGGATGAGCCAGGTGAGGACTGTCCCAACTTGTCCACCTCAGCTTGTGTTTTGTCAGAATGGGACGTGTAATTAAGACCGTGCAGGCTTTCCAGCGACTGTGTGATCAGGATGCACCTGTACCTGGCAGCGTTTGCTTTCCAAAGTTGACCACATTTGGATTTCTTAGCCTAGCGTGGCCCACTTGACCCTAGATATGTCATAATCTAGCTTGCAGGTCATGTTACAGGTTCTGCCCAGGGCATGACCTCTAATTGCTACTTTATCCCACTCTGTCAATCGAGAGTCAGTTGTATTAGTATTTATGTAAGAATATTCTGAGGGATGTACCATAGGGGTGGGTGGATCGTAGAGTGCTACAGGTTGCAATCGCCAGTTGAGAATGGGTGGGGGACCCGAACCCTGCTTAAGCGCAGGTATTGGGGGTTGTGGTCTGAGTGAGTTCTGCCAGGGTAGTGGGTGAGGGTGACATGGGGGCGGGCAGTATGACAGGGGTGCCTACAAGCCTGTCTACATGGATGTGCAGGTCATGAGAGTAAAATGAGTAACCTTATCTAGGGCGTTGCATAACCTCTATATTTCCTGTAGTTATCAGTGCCGTAACCAGTCTGCCAACACAAGTACATTGTAGATAGCAACTGTTCTGGGCAGGGGAGGTAACAAACTGTCTATGTCGACCCTCGGGACGCTGTTGAAATCCCCTCCCAGCAGCCAGGGAATCCCGTTCCAGTGTGATAGCACGTCAGATAAATTGGCCAAAAATCCTGTTCGGTCAGAGTTGTGTGCGTCTATGGATCCTAATAGTATTTGGCAACCTTCAATTTGGCCCTCCACGAATACATAGCAGCCCTCCAGGTCAGCAACCATAGAGTCTGCAACAAAGAGGACTCCAGCCTTAATCCACACCAAAATACCACGTGTAAGTGGAAGAATTGGTGGAGTAAACCTACCCTCCCCAGTACTTCTGTAACCTCCAAGCCTCTGTGTGGGTGAGATGGGATTCTTGCAGGAATGCTAAACATGTGAGCAGCAATGCAAATAAGAGTACACTGCATAACTGCGGGAAGGTGTGTGCATACCCCGTACGTTCCAATTGAGTATGGTGGTGTTACATCTCAGGTCAGATGGTTGGAATGCAGTGACCAGCCCCAGCTAGTGGGTTGGGCAGGAGCCCACTACCAGTACATAAGCAGCGAGGATTCAAGCAGCAACT
Source organism: Pleurodeles waltl (assembly GCF_031143425.1). Lineage (NCBI taxonomy): Eukaryota > Metazoa > Chordata > Amphibia > Caudata > Salamandridae > Pleurodeles > Pleurodeles waltl. The sequence goes on from NC_090443.1 coordinate 91,261,704, forward strand.
AAATAACATTGAACATGAAGGCAAGCAAACTTTGAATACATAGGGAGTGGAGGTACAACGTGTGTCTGCCCAAAAGGAGGAACATCTGGAGCCAATAGAGGCAACTAACAAGGATGTGTGTGTTTGCTGTTAGCCCGCAATGCAGCATGACTGTGTGGCCGCCACTCTATAGGATGCAGTCTCACCCAGGTCATATAACAGACAATCAGGATGCATACAAGGCAGGGAGTTCAGTCAATCGGTTGCGCTGCGAAGGAGGAATAATGTGTGGTTAGCTATGATTGGCGAAACATGACCAGTGATGATGACAGTGCAATAAAAGATATGTGAGGGGTGCACAGCAGGGTGGAGATATAATAGTAAGGCTCCAACAACGTTGTCTGTGGTTTGTGGAGTCACTCTGAGTGGCGTAAAAGAGCCTTGACAAAATGGGCAAGAGATCGAGAAGCCATCTCTGTTGGAGGGCCTGGTGTCATCGCCATCCGAGTCCATAGGCTGTGGATCATCACGAAAAGTGGCAGCCTCCTGCAGGGCATTCCTTTGCTCCCAGATCAGCTGCTCCCAATCAGGCACAGCCGGCATCCATGTGACCTGCACTGCACAACAGTCCTTCCAGCACAACTGGCCCCTGCCCGCACTCCCTATTTCCACAGCCAGCTGCTGCAAGGGGCCAGGCGCCGGAACCCCATATCCGTCCACATGGGGTGCCTTATGCAACACCCCAAAGCTGCACTGGAGTACATCACATTGGCATCCCAAGCCTGAGTTTAACAGCAAGTAAGGTCCTATGTTGGTGCTGCACAGCAAGTGTGTAGTCCGGAAAGATCATTAGACATGTAGACGTACATTGTTGACCACCAAATCGGCTTACTTGCGGAGTTCAGAACGAGATCGCGATCCCAGCAATGCACGAAGTGGGCAAAAAGGGGCCTGATGGCAGTCCTGCAGGGGCCTCCATGCCAGGATCCGGTGTGCACATTCAGTGGAGAAATAGGGTGCGAATGAAGCAGGTGAGAAAAAAAACAGTGAGCCAGTCCTCCAGGTAGGTGACTGCATCCCGATCCCACTGCTCTCTGGGAGATCCAGCACACGTATGTTGTTTCTGCGGGAATGCCCCTTAGCATCTTCTGCTCGCTCCTCCAGCATACGGACTCAGTCCTGTAGTATGCCAAGTTGTGACTCTGTCTCTTGGGCCTGTGGCTGGAGGGCAGACAGTGTCTGCTCTGTTGTGTGAACTCTTTCTGCCAATTTACAGTTATTGTCATTTAGTAGGGAGAGGTCTGCTGCCATGCTGTTGATATTATTTTCCAAGGAGACGTGGGAAATCTCGATAGCTGCCAAAACGATGTCCAGTTTGTCTCTAACTGAGGAGTGCCCCTCAGGGAGGCTCATGGGGTCCACCACAGCAGGAGCCCACATCTGTGGGCTTGATGGGCACATGGTCACAGGCTGGGTTCCAGATCAGAGGCCACTGGCAGGGGTAAACGCCGCCGAAGGGAGGAAGCGATTCTCCAGTGTGAAGGGGCCTGCTTGTGAATGCCAGAAGTCAGGGTAGCACAACCCAGCACTAGCAGCCCCATGAGGTGGCGTCGTTCACAATGCGTGACAGTGTTCAATTCAGAAACGAAAGGCCAACCTGTAGAGTCCAGAAAGCAGGGCACAGACTAGATGAGTACATGAACGACCATCAGGATCCGCAATGGGCCCATGAGGGAAGCCAGTGGTGAGACGAGGCCTGCTTGCAGTCTCCACAGGGCAGAAAAGTATTGTGCAGCAGCCTCAACCATGAGATGGGCACCCAGCCGTCATTGATGTCCAGAATGCGGCCACTGCTCTGCCCAGGGAGTGCCTCTGTCATTATGCGTGCAGTGGGTGACCGACTGCAGGGCACCCACCAGGCTGTCAGGGGATGACCAATGCCCCACAATAAGTAATGTCAGGAATGTGCCAGTATGGCAGAATCCAGATTATGCCCCAGACTGGGGCCCTCTTCAAATGGGTGGGCGTAGGAGGTACAAAGTCTGGCTAATGTCGCAAGTCTAATTGTCTCTCGCCCCCACCAGGTGGAGCAGGCAACACACTGGGTCGGCAGGCTCTTCCGCTCCACAGGGCCAGGCGCCCAGGCCAGGAGAACTCAACCAGCCCCTACAATGATGTCTCTGGCCCTCATCACTAGGCCCCACAGGACCACACAGGTCCAGGCTGTATGACTGCTGTGTGGGGGGCAGGGGCGAGACTCCAGCAGGCCGGCTTCTCTGTGAGTGTCCCAGCAAAGCAGGCCAATCACCTCCCTGGAGCAGGGGTTAGAGTTACTCCAAGGCAGTGGAAGCCAAATGCAGGAGAGAAAGTTTGATGGCATTGGCATAGGCCGAAGGCCCCAGCCGGCTTCAATGCCCCTTACTCAATACCCTGTGGTCAAGTCAGAAGGCCCCGCACAGTGGCTGCTGGGCCGGGGCACCACCCACCGACTGTCTCCTCAAGGTTCGGGGGTGCACAGTCATGGCACAGGAGGCCAAGATGAGGGAGGGGCAGTGGGGAGGGATGTGAGCAGCGTTCACCTTGTGGAGGAATCAGCCAGCTCCTTTGTGTCAGCAGGCACAGCTCTCCATGATGGTGCCAGTGACATTAGACACCAGCGGCACTTCTAGCAACCCTGCAGCTGCATCAACAGTGCTCAGGGACCACCATCACCTGACAAGGGCCATCCCTCAGGCAAGACGGGGAGATGGTGACCAGACTAGTGATTGTGGTTGATAACGGGGATTTTGGTGCGGAGTGACTCTAAAAAAAGGCCGTCATCTTAGCTCATCAGGCCAAGCCCTGCATCATTTATGAGATCACTGATGACATTTCAGATGACATAACTGATGACATAACTGTTGCAGCCCCCTTCCCTGAGCCTATTTATGCCCCAGGGAACCATCCCCTGCGGCTGAAATGTAAATAAAAGGGGAGGGGGGGGCTGTGCAGCATTCCTCCTCAAACCAAATTTGGCCCTGGGGTCCCCAACCCTCAGGACTGTACCGTCCTTAAAAAAAAAATTAAATGGCAGCTGCCATTTTATAAAATATATAGGGGAGTGTCCGTAGGGCCCCAGCTCATTTAGAGCCCTGGCCCCCATCCTCAGCGATGGGTATATCTAAGGGGATGGGGCCCAATTACTGTTTAATGGGAGGGGGGCAAGCATCTCCCCGCCATGAACCACTATAGACACCAGCGGCCCCCTCCCCCACAGCTGAAATGTGCATTAAAGGGGAAGGGAACTCATGGCGTCCGTCCCTGAGTCTATTTTGGCCTTGGGGACCCCATCCCCCAAGGCCTGCATCAGTAATAGGTGGGTGTCCCGGTGCCCAGCGGGGGCATCCACTGACCAACACATTGGGGGAGACAGGGGTACCACAGGGGCCCGAGGTCACAGCTGGCTCCCCGCATGGTGCGAGAGCCGGCATTGCTCCCATCCTCCCAGGTGAGAGAAATATGTGTTCTGTTTCCCTGCCCGCAGCAGTACCCGCGGGAAAACAGCATTCAGTTCTCTTCCCGACTGGTGGGAGCATTTTTACATTTCCTGCCCACTGGAGGCAGGCTTAGTGTTTGCTTCCGTTTGGCGGGAGATTTAAAAATGCTCCCACCAGACGGGAGCAAACACTGGGGCCTATAAAGGCTCAGTGAGGGGTGGCCACGTGGCCTCCCTCCTTTTTGTTAAAAATGGTTGTACTGGGGGGTGTGATGTCCCCAGGGCCTTTTTACGACTCAGAGGGGGGCTACACTCGCTCCTCTCCCTAATCACTAAATGGGGCCCAAGGTATGGGATCCATGGGGCCAAAAATAGTTGGGGAAGGGAGGCCGATTGCCCTCTCCCCCCACTATTAAAGAGATTGCCCTGGGATGAGGTCGCCAAAGCAGAAAAACACTCGGGGAGGGGGGCAGTGCACCCTCTTGCCTTATTTACACCCAGCCCCGTGTGATGGGTCCCTGGGACCCTAAATCGGCTGGGCAGGAAGGCCCTCCTTAAGCTTCCCTCTCCATATATATTTTATAAAATGGCTCCTGTCATTTTTGTTTTTGCTGCAGTCCTGCGGGACTCCTGGGTGATTACATAAAAAACTGCAGATTTGTTTTTATAAATTTTTGGCTTCCAGAAGGGAGTCCATCTGAGTCCTCCTCATGAGGTCCAGGAAGGGGCAGGGTATCCTTACTCTGCCCCCTTATATCATTTTTTTGTTTGTTTTCTTATTTCAGGACAGGGACTAAGGCTCATATTTATACTTTTTTAGCGCTGCATTTGTGTCATTTTTTGACACAAAAGTGGCGCAAACATACAAAATACAATTATATTTTGTAAGTGTGTGGCACTTTTGCGTAAAAAAAATTATGCAAATGCGGTGCTAAAAAAGTAAAAATATGGGCCTAAGTCCCCAAGACCTGTAATGGCTGCCAACAACATGTTTCTAATGTTGCTAGCAGCCAGAGCGCTCGCTCCTGCGGGAGTATGACTCCCATAGGAACAAGATGACCCTAGGGGGAAAAAAGTTCCCTGGGCCAATCAGAATGTTCTATTTTCTACTTGCTGCTCCACAAGTCTCAACATCCTTTCACAGACCCAACCTTCCAGATATAGAGATATTTTTAAACCTTAATTTCTCAAAAATTAATCAATGGAGATCTGCCAAACGGAAAAAGCACAATCTGCAGACAAAGATCTAGCTTCCTGTTAAATTTGGTGTAATCTTTTCAACAGTTTTAGCAGTAGCGCGTCTTAAAGAAGTCTAGGGAAAATGCATGGAGATTTACTTTTTTGGGACTCTTCCATTTTTTCCACCGCCCCCACTTGATGGATCGCCCTGAAGCTTTTCAAGCACGAACTAGACAAAAAAGAGCACTTTTTTGGAAAGTTTCATGGTGATTTATCAAACTGTACCAAAGTTATTAACAATACAAAAAAAGCTTCCCTATGTAAATGCTCACCTATCAATAACTACCCAGTAGCGACTGGCACTGGGTTTTATATATATATATATATATATATATATATGTTCGATGGCATGTGTAGCTGCAGATACACATGCTGTGCAGATCCCGCCATCTAGTGTTGGGCTCGGAGTGTTACAAGTTGTTTTTCTTCGAAGAAGTCCTTTCAAGTCACAAGATCGAGGCACTCCTCCCATTTCGGCTCCATTGCGCATGGGCGTCAACTCCATCTTAGATTGTTTTCTTTCCGCCATCGGATTCGGACGTGTTCCTCTACGCTCTGTGTTTCGGTTCGGAAAATTAGTTAGATATCGGAAAAATTCGACAGTATTGTTTGCGTTCGGTATTGGGTTAGTTAACACAGATGGACACCGAATTTTGAAAAGCTCCGGTGGCCCTTCGGGGTTTCGGTTCCCCGGCGGGGCCTGGTCAGCCCGACCACGTGTCTCTTCAAGGCTAATGGAACGGACCCCATTCCGCTTCTGTCCCAACAAGTATCCTTACACAGATCAGCATCTGGTCTGTAACTTGTGTTTGTCTCCAGAACACAAAGAAGATACTTGTGAAGCCTGTCAAGCGTTTCGGTCGAGGAAGACACTAAGAGACCGAAGAGCGAGAAGACTACAGATGGCGTCGGCGCCGACAGGACAAAAACACTTGGAGGAGGAAGAAGAAACCTTCTCCATCGAGGATTCGGACTCGGACGAGGTCGATCCCAAACAGACGCCGAAAACCGTGAGTAAGACGTTGACACACAAAACTCACAGAAAGACCACTAAAGCCCAGTGGACGCCACCGACAGCAGGCCATGGCTTAACCCGGAAAATAGGTGACCGAACATCGGCACTGAAAAAGGGCACGCATGTGTCGAAGGCATCCGACTCCGGTCGAGATACCGGCACAGAGCAGACTCGACCCTGAGACAGCGGGTCAGAGCAAGTTCGGCACCGAGAGGGCGGCACCGAAACGAGTCGCACCGAGAGACCGGAACGTCGAAAATTAAAAAAGTGTCGTCGGAGCCAAAAAAGACTGCCGAAAAGGTTTCCATACCGAAACATCAGGCCTCGGAACCGAAAACAAGTTCCTACACAGAGGAACAGGGACTGTCCTCACAAATGCAAGGACATAGGTTCGGACAAGAACTAGAGTCAATGGAGCCAGATTACACTCAGAGAAGGCTCCACATCCAAAAAGGAACCTCAATATTGAATTAACGCGACTCATGGGTCCACCATTCCAACCCATGCACTCATGTGAGATGCAATACTTAACATGGAAAGTAGCATTTCTAATTGCCATCACATCTCTAAGAAGAGTAAGTGAGATACAAGCATTTACCATACAAGAACCCTTTATTCAGATACACAAGCATAAAGTAGTTTTATGAACAAATCCTAAGTTCTTACCAAAAGTCATATCACCGTTCCACTTGAATCAAACAGTAGAACTACCAGTGTTCTTCCCAGAGCCAGATTCTGTAGCTGAAAGAGCACTACATACATTAGACATCAAAAGAGCGTTAATGTACTACATTGACAGAACAAAACAAATTCGAAAAACAAAACAATTGTTTGTTGCTTTCCAAAAACCTCATGCAGGAAACCCAATATCCAAACAAGGCATTGCTAGATGGATAGTTAAATGCATTCAAACCTGTTATTTCAAAGCAAAAAGAGAACTGCCTATAACACCAAGGGCACACTCAACTAGAAAGAAAGGTGCTACCATGGCCTTTCTAGGAAACATTCCAATGACTGAAATATGTAAGGCAGCCACATGGTCTACGCCTCATACTTTTACTAAGCACTACTGCGTGGATGTGTTAACAGCACAACAGGCCACAGTAGGACAAGCAGTACTACGAACTTTGTTTCAAACAACTTCAACTCCTACAGGCTGAACCACCGCTTCTAGGGAGATAACTGCTTACTAGTCTATGCAAAGCATGTGTATCTGCAGCTACACATGCCATCGAACGGAAAATGTCACTTACCCAGTGTACATCTGTTCGTGGCATGAGACGCTGCAGATTCACATGCGCCCGCCCGCCTCCCCGGGAACCTGTAGCCGTTTGAAGTTGATCTTGAACATTTGTAAATTTGTAAATATATTGCTTTAAACCACATTATGTACATACATATTTACTCCATTGCATGGGCACTATTACTATAATACACAACTCCTACTCCTACCTCACCCTCTGCGGGGAAAACAATCTAAGATGGAGTCGACGCCCATGCGCAATGGAACCGAAAGGGGAGGAGTCCCTCGATCTCGTGACTCGAAAAGACTTCTTCGAAGAAAAACAACTTGTAACACTCCGAGCCCAACACTAGATGGCGGGATGTGCAAAGCATGTGAATCTGCAGCGTCTCATGCCACGAACAGATGTAAACTGGGTAAGTGACATTGTTGCTGTACTGGCGTGCTCTTGAATGCCAGAAGTGCTTCCAGCATGTCCGCCACACGAAATATATATATATATATATATATATATATATATATAAATACATAAATCCTTCCTTTGAGGATGGATGTCGCTAACCAGTACCCTCAAAGGTGTCAAATATTTTATAGATCTAAGGCAACAGAAAGATGTGAAAATACGTACGTGTATCAAGCTTTGTTTGCTTTTTAGTTCTCACCTAAGACGAGATATGCAGTGCTGCCACTTGGTAGATCTTTTGTTTTCTATGCAGTGGACTTAGAGCCTACCCCTTTACTAACCATTGGCTGGCTTCATAGTCATTTTCATTTTCTTGACTCTTGTTGGTCAACTGCTGTAAGCTTCCTACCTCTTCATGTGTTTGTCCTTCCCTAGGAGTGTGGATGCATAACTTGTGTCCCACTTCTTTCTTCTTTAGGAGCTACTTTTTGTGTATTTAAGCACTCTAGGGAGTGCATATTTTTCGGCTGGCTTCCTCATGTACCACTACCCCTCTATGTACCTTCCACTGTCCCTGTTGCCTTTGACCTCTCTCGATGTCTGTCTTGCCTTTGCCTTGTCCCTCCCACTGTCCATGTTCTTTGCCCCTCCTTCCAACTTTCCAGTTTGCCTTTGTCCCCTCTCTTTCACTGTCCATGTTGCTTTGTCCTACTCCCTAAACCTCCTTGTCTGTATTGCCTTGCCCCCAGCCAATCGCGCTGCCTCCACCAACCAAAAAAAGGTACATATGCAGATTCCACTGGCCATGCCATATCGCTGTTTTGCCCCTCATCCGCCCTCTGTATTGCCTCCTGCCATGCCCTCCTTTCTGCCAGCAATAAAAAAAATAAAGCACTATGACACGGCCAGTGCGACCCATGTCACAGTGTATTTTTTGTTTTACCCTAAAGCTGTGCTGCTGTAAATCATGGCCAAGAAACTGGGGTCGGTACAGCGGCGGCAGCAGGGAATGCTTCATCCGACTCGTCTCTATTAAGATAGTAAAGTGTACTAACTACCAGATTGCGGTACTGCTGATAAGGAGACTCTAAAAGCAGGGCCATCTAAATGTAATAGGAGAACTCATAGAACTATGAAACATGAGTGATTGGAGGGGCAATGCAAGGTCTACACAAGTGACTGTTCCTTGCTGGTAATCTTCTTTAGTCCAAGTCCTAGTCCTCTTCGACCCAGTCTTGACAAAGTGAGCACCAGCTCCGCTTCAGACAGTTAACTCCCCTTTCACATTCCTTGTTGATGTGTCTCTCTTCCTAAGGAGGTAAAAAGGTTTGGTAAGTAACTGGGTAATTACCTCCTTGTCTGTCTTCCTTGTAGCAGTAATGACAAAGTGAGCTATACCCACGGCCCCTGGAATTATGTCATTCTGTGGCCACAGCGTTCTTAGCATAATTATAGATTTACTGCATTTTCCACATAATCCATTCTTTGTGGCATAAATTTATTTCAAGCTCGAACAGATCAAAAGTGACTAAAATTGCAGTGATGTGTTGTTGCGCAGTTCAAGGCCTTTCGTAAGGGTTGACTAGTCACTTTTCAGTTGATTAATCCATTTGGGTGTTAAACTGCTACTTATGAGGTGATATCTTTATCCAAACAGTGTTAACGTATATGAATAATAAAATAATGAAAAGAGACTATCACACAATGTGCTGCATTACGCCACATAATGTGCGTTTTATTGCTGCATAATTTAGTCATCCCTACTGTATAATTTGGCCTTCCCTTGCCACATAATTTTACTGGACCTGGTTAAACCCACACTTATCAAACATTTTGTCACAAGGAGTAAAGAAAACATCAGACACTTAAGGTTTGCATGTAATTGTTGTACTGAGAAATCAAAATAAGTCTTTAAGATAAAGATACAAATTACAAAATTATTTACGAGTTGAGTGCACTCACTACAATTCGCAAACTCCTTGAAAAGTCCACTTCAACATTCAGTTGATAATGAGAGGTGAATGTGTGTGGAGTTTTCCAAGATGCCGCCACACATATGTCTCTTATTTGAACTCCCTTGAAAACCACCAAAGACGGGGCAAAGGCTCTGGTAGATCAGGCAGCCTTAAATGGAACTTTGTAAGGGAACTCCCTTAGCAGAATATGGGGAGGATATGTTGAATCGAGTACATTTGCCTAAAATGGCTGAACTAGGACACTTCCATTGTCACGAAAGACTGTAAGTTACAGAAAAAATAGTTTTACAAAAAGATGCTGTTTTCTGAGGGTAAACAGAAAGTGCTCAGTGTACATCCATGGTGTGCCCCATTTGCTCCTCTTCTGAATAGGGAGAAAGAAAATCTAAATCCTGTGAACATTGGAAGGCTGAGAGAATCTTAGGTCGAACGTTTTGAGAAGGACGGAGAACTCTCATCAGAAAAAAAACCGAAGGTATGGTTCTTCACCTAACAGTGCCACTAATTCGCCCACTCTTCTGCCAGAACACATTGCCACTAGAAAAAGAGCTTTTGCTGGAAGGAATTTAAGTAAAATTGATTTATGAGGCTCAAAAGCAGGTTCCTGAGGAGGTTATAACACTCATTAAACCCGAAGATGGTACAAGGCAGAGCAAAACAGGCTGTTTTAGAAAAAAACTTTTCAATAGCATGGAAATTAGGTCAGAGATACATTAAGGCCCATATTTACACTTTTTTAGCGCCACTTTTGCGCTACTTTTTAACGCAAAAACGGTGCAAACTTGCAAAATACAATTGTATTTTGCAAGTTTGCGCCGCTTGTTCGTCAAAAAATGACGCAAATGCGGCGCTAAAAAAATATAAATATGGGCCTAAATCTTTGGTCCTCAAAAGGCTCTGATTACTACCCACTGACTTCTAAGAGTGGACACAGCTAAGCTCATTAAAAAAAAATCTTCATGAAGGAAGTCCAAGATTTTAGTAGGACGACAGGATGATACCTGGAGGATGTTCTTCTATACCAATTAGGAAAAGCCTTCAAGTGTATGGAACAGACTTTCAAAGTACCAGGTCTACTGACTGTTGAATATACAAGGCAACATCTGAAGAACAACCTCTAGATTATAAAGTTACCCTCTCAAGTGGCAGAACCCCAGACAAAATTCCCAGAGTGCTAACTTTGCAATAGTTGGAGCTTTCAGAGGGGCAGGAGAAACCAGGAAGCTCCGTGGAAGATTTGACGCAAGCTAAATTAGTACTGTATGCCAATATGTCCTGCGCCAACAAGGGAGTATTAGAAGAATGGTGGCTTTCTCTTCCTGACCCTTCGTTAGGACTTTGGGAATCAGGAAGACATGCAGGAAGGCACGAAAAAGACTTATGGGCATAGGATTGGTAAGACACCCGTTAGCAAGAGCATTCTGTAAAAGGACTATACTGGAAGATATGGGTACTTAAGCATTCTCTTTGGAGGTGCAGAGGTCTATCAGGAGAAGCCCAAACTTGTCAAACATCTTCTAGACGAGAGAAGGGCAAAGCATCATTGACATAGAGGAGGAGAAGACTGTGCTTAGGTTGTTTTTCGGATTATTCTCCCTCCCCAGAAGATAGAGTGTAGATAGATGTCATAGATTCTTCTCTGCCAGGAGAAAAATCTTTTGCACCAGAAATTCAAGAGGACTGCTTGGGGTTCTTCCATGTTGATTGATTATATCGACAGGCCATCTGGTTGTCTAACCGTAGACATACCACTTATTTTTAGATTGATCAAAAAATGTTTCAGGCTGTGAAGGATTGACACAAGTTCTCTCCAGTTGGATGATCTTTGGGCTACAGACCCTACACCTTCAGGTCACCTAAAATTGCACCCGAACTCACATTCATTCTTATGACTTGTGGGGGATGGTTGGATGGATGCCCTTTATCTAGGAGTTCTGGAAAAAGCCGCCATTGGAGAGACTGGCAGGTGTTCCGAGTCACACGTACCAAGGTTTTGTAATTTAATGATGCTAGATCCTATTAATCCTGCACATGTTAGATGAGAAGTTGGAGATGACCGAGAACCCAAGCTACAATCACAAGCGTCATTTCCATGTATCCTTGCACCCTTAGCCAGTCTCTTGCTGGCACCCAATCGTTCTGTAGCAGAAGAGTCAACTAATGCATTAGATGCTCCTTCCTTGTCTGAGGAAGAAATAGCTGTCCCATGTTTAATCCAAAGACTGCTCCAAAGAACTGGATGTTTTGTATTGGATTGAGGTTGGATTTCTTCTAATTAACTATACAGCCAGATGATCAGATCAGTCGACAGACTGTCTCCACGTCCTTCGTAGCCTGGAAAAAAAGAAGATGCAGCAATTAGCCTGTAATCAAGGTAAGGGAACACATTGTTACCTTCAGCATACAGAACTCCATCCAAGGGAGCCAAGATGTTCATAAATTCCCTTGGTGGCCTTTGAGCTTCCAAAGGGGGGAAATCTGAATTGAAAGTGAAGATTGAACACACAAAACCACAGGAATCTTTGAATGTCTGGCTGTGTAGGGATACGAAATTATGCATCCTTCAGATCTAGTGATGCTAAATAATATCCTGTGTGTAGAAAAATAAATATTTTTTGTAGAGTGTCCATTTTAAAAGTTGTAAGGGGAAAGTATTTACATTCTTTAGGTTTATCACTGGTCTGACCTTTCCTTACTGTTTTTGTGTGTAAAAAAGAATTGGAATAACACCCCTAGTCATATTCTTCCAGATGTACTTGTGTAATTGCTGCTTTCTTGAGCAAGTCCTGGACTCCATGTTGCAGGACTTCTTGATGAATGCAACATTGAAGAATTGGAGTCTTCTGAAATAGCTGGTTAAATTCTTGAAAACTGAATCTTGTATTCATATTGAATGGTTGAAAGACCGAAAACTCTGAGATCATTTTCCCCAGTATGGCAGAAAAATATGCAGTTGTCCTCCTACAGGACAATCTTCTGCAGAGTCCGACGAAACATAGTTAGGATTCTGAAGCTCAAAATAGTCAGGGTTTGAAGCTGTATAGTTGCCTGAGAGCCTGTAGTATTCAGAGAAAGGGGTCCCTGGCATCAACCCATCCCTCGAGATTGATTTCTTTTAGAAACAGGATAAACAAAGACACTTCTTAACTGAAACATTTTCCTCTAAAGGAAAGTCGAATGGGGGTCATCAGTTTATGGCCTACAGCAGTTCTCTTCATCATCTCTTCTAATTGAGATCCGGAGAGTTTCACCTTCGTGAAAGAGGTGTGCATCAAGAGGAATGTTTGTGAATTATCTTCCCTCCAATAACTCATCCACAGGTATCTTCTATCTGCAGTAGCTGTGGCTGAAGCTGCTGCTCCCAAAAAGCCATATGAAATTTCAAAAAGGTATCTGACTTGTTCTTCCATTTAAAATAAAGTATCAACTGCATGCATATTCTGTAGAATGGTATTAGCCAGTGTCTGAAAGTCTCTGAGGAGGGACTGAACCACATAAGATGCTTAAACGTTAGCATATATTGAAAAATAAGAGGCTACATAAAGGTCATTTGAATGAAACTTCAACCTTTCTTTATCCATGATGTTTAACGGGGATGCATGGTTTGAGATGAGAGAACCTTGTGATGCTAGACCATCAAAAAAATAATCGACTTTTGATATAGCTGTAAATGTGCCTATTAAACCTTGTACTGTATACTTCTGGGAAGGAATCTTGGGAAATTAGATGTTTCCACTTCTTTCCATTCTTTTGAGACAAGTTTACTTATAGCTGAATGCAAGGGGAATTGTTACAATTCTTTTATCTGATACTGGAGAAAGGTTTCCATCCCTCTTAGATTCTATCACTAGGATCCCATGGTTTTCTCTATTATGCTGCATTAACTCTTTTAAATCAGCCTCTTGAAACTAGGACCCTCTGACATTCTGCTCTTTATCTTGATTGCCAGGGTCTACACCAGGCATTTGCTTGTGCTGTTTAGGTAGTGGGCTTTTTCTGGCCTGTAAAGCTGAGTCAATCGCTCTATCAGCAATTTGTATGATGAAGAAAATCTGTTCCCACACCACTGCTGGGGTAAGCCGGAAAAAGAATACATGTATAAAAACTAACATTGGCATAGCCAATAGGTCTCGTTCTTGGGACCTTATAGGTTTTTAGCCATGCAGCACATTATCCTGGGGTGCTACAACATCTACTGTTACTTCACGTGCCACACATCCAAGGATGGGCTTATGTGGTATTTAATGAAAATATGATGAAGTCCCTTCAAAATTCAAAACATAAAAAACAAGTATTAGCAAAGCTACGGTTTAAAGTTAGGGGAAAAAGCACTATGATGCAGCCAGCACTAGCCGTGTCATATTGATTACTTCTGATGGGGGGTGATGGGAGAGGTGCAGGAAACAACTCGAGGGGGGGAGGCAAGTTGTGACAGACAGTAGAAAGGGGACATGGGGCAAGCACAAAGAACGGGCAAGGAAGTAGGTGTGAGGAGGAAAGACAACTGGCAAGCAAGGATGCAGGAAGGGACACAGGGAAAATACAAACTATAGGTGAGCAAGCAACAAGGGAGCAAGCTTGTTCAACGACGGCAGAAGAAGAAAATAAATTAATGAAGGTGCTCTTTTTTCCCTTTTCTGATTTGAGTTCAAAAATGGTTAACTACATTAAAGACAACTGTTCAAGATCAGGGCCACTGGAATTATGAGAATCTGCGTCTGCGTCAATTTTCGCATAATTGTGGATTCGCCATGCAATCCATCATCTACTGCATAATCTGCAGATTTAAAAAAAAATCTAGCTCAAACGGATCAAAAGTTAGAAAAAATATATGGCGACACGGGTTCCGGCGCACTGGAGCTTTTTTTGCAAAGGCTGACTGGTCATTTTTAAGCTTCTTATTGCTGAATTTTGATGTTATATTGCACAGAGAAGAGGGGGCACTGCTAGGATGCAGTTGGCACAAGCAAGTCACTCAGGAAGGGTATATGCGTTTAACTTTCTCCTTGGCCGAGAAGTGCCTTAAAAGCAGGGTTTCAATTTATAGCACAGAATCAAAGACGGAGCTGGTGCCCACATGATCAATGTTGCTGAATGAGGCAGAGATATGAGCAGAGAGGGTAGGCTGGCATCCCTCTTCTTATGTGAACATGTAAGGCCTCAAAGTTCAGCTCATTAGAGCAACACAGCACATCACGCTTCAAGGCTCTTCTCCGCGTGGAGCAATTTTGGACAGACATTTAGGCCCATATTTATACTTTTTGACGCAAACCAGCACCGGCACTGGTTTGCGTCAAAAATTTTACCGACGGCTAATGCCATTCCTATGCGCCATGCGGGCGCCTTATTTAAGGAATGACATTAGCCGGCGCTGCGGACTGGTCAGAGTAAAAAAAAATGACTCAAACCAGGCAGCGCCGGCGTAGGGGAAAATGGGGGTTGTGCGTCAAAAAATGGTGCAAGTCAGGTTTGAGGCAAAAATCATGCCTCAAACCGGACTTGCGCCATTTTTTGACGCACAACCCCCATTGAAATGACTCCTCTCTTAGCAAAGACAGGAGTCATGCCCCCTTGCCCAATGGCCATACCCAGGGGACCTCTGTTCCCTGGGCATGGTCTTTGGGCACAGTGGCATGTAGGGGGGCCCAAATTAGGCCCCCCTATGGCACTTTAAAAAAAAATAAAAAAATACTTACCTCAACCATCCATGGGTGTCCTCCAGGGGTGGGCGAGGGTGGCAGGGGGTGTCCCTGGGGGCAGGAAAGGGCACCTCTGGACTCCTTCCATGGTCAGAGACAATGGAAGTGAGCCCACAGGTCCCTTAACGCCTGCCCTGACCCAGGCGTTAAAAAAGGGCAGACATCAGGCTGTGCGCCATTTTTTAAGGCCCGCCCTCTCCTGTGCGTCAAAAAGACGCAGGAGTATAAATAAGGCACACAGGCCTTAAAGTAATTTTTGGGGCGGGAACGCCTCTCTTGCATGTCATTAACGCAAGGCAGTTTCCCACAGCCAAAAAATGACTCACACAGAGGAATTTTGACGTCCGCGGGCGTCAAAGTTTAAATATGGTGCACGGTTTGCCCCGATTGTGCGTCGAAATTTTTGACGCACATTTGGCGCAAACAGAGTATAAATATGCCCCTTAAGATCTTGAACAGAACAGAACAGAAGAGAAGAGAGTGCACAAAGCTGCATCTTTTGGTAAAGAGAACTCCCTACAAAAAGAAGCCAGAGACTGGAGGGGCAGTGTGGGGTTGATGGGAAATATTTATTCATGCAAAAGAGTGCGTGCGTGGGTCACTCTCCCAGCAGACATGGTGGAAGCACACTCTGTAAATCAGTTTACACAAGAGCACAAGGGTACCAGGGCTGAAGCTGGGGACCTTGTGCTTTAGAGTGTAGCTGACGATGGAGGTGGGGGGAGGGGTCAGGGTCTCCTGTCTGCTGCCAAAGCCCCAGCTTCTCTTGCCCAATGCATCATCTCATGAAAGAGTCAAAAGACTAGCAAGGCACATACTCAGCTGCACATTTCACGTGCCAAAGGATGATGTCACTCTACGTGCAGATGCAGAAACACACATACATACATACACACGTAGATACAAGGGTGTGCACAAACGCACAGAACATGCACACATGCAGAAACAAACACTCAAACACACACCAGAAACACAAATATATACAAACAGATAAACAAATACACAGATACTTGCACACACAGACAGAGCACAAACACACACAGAAACATACACATACCAGAAGCTCAAATATATACAGACAAACGCACACACACACACACAAATATTTATAGTAATACACACACACACACATAAACAGAGGTGGGTGCGCAAACACACACTTATGCACAGAAACATGCACATAAACACACACCAGAAACTCTAACATATGCAAACACACACACAAACATCCCACAGACACACATACACATACACATACACATACAAGCGCATGCACAAACACACACAACAGAGAAACATGCACACACAAACATACACAGATGTCTGAGAGTGAAGCAGGTTGCTAATGGCAACAGGCCTCTTCCCTGGCGGCTGCAGGGTCCCGACAATGCCTTTTGAGAACAAGAGCCTTGTGTGTTGCTTAGTGTATGATTATTCAACCTTCCCAGCATAGCGTTCCCAGCATAGCAGGTAATTCACTCAATTATCCCATTCCTAAAAAAACAAAAAATAAAAATGAAATGCATAATGTAACTGGTGCTCATGTAAAGCACTACAATACCTTGTAACTGCATGGGTATATTTGTACTAATAAATGGGTGATCTGAAAAAAACTCAAAAAGAGTCTAGTTGCCATATTCTCCAATCTTATTGTGAGTTCCTCCCAAGTGATGTATCTGCCTCTGAGCAGAACATCCCCAATCTCTTTGAACCCTTTGTTATTCCATTGAGCTATCACTGTTTCTGGAAGGTGTAGACCAAAATATTTGCACTCCGGCTGCTGGAACTCTGGGCACGTGTAATGGTAAGATCCGCTTTGCTATTGGCTGGCTCTGTTAGAACATGCTGTTTGATCAGATCTGTAATTAATTTAATGACCGTTTGACCCGTCTCTCTCCCTTCTGGTATCTCTGTGAACCTTAGATTAGAGCGGCAGGAGTGATTTTCAGCATCATCGACCCGGATATGCAATTTGGTCAATTCAGCTTGATATCTGTCAATTGATGCTCCCATATGTGACCTACTATCTTCCAAGTCTGATATTCGTTGTTCGACTTCTTTAACATGAGTGCTCAATTGTTGTATGTTGGTGTTTATGAGGCTGAGCTGAACTTCTGTCTTACGATTTGCTTCCTCCTGTGATAGTTTTAAAGCCTTAAGTTCTGTAAGAATATGGAGAAGCATAGTCTCTATTGCTAAAGAGCTTTTACTGATCTGTCCCCCTTCGTCCTGGCCAGGATGCCCAGGAACAGTGTCCTATTTTCGACTCTTTTACCGACTTCCTGGTGCCCTGCTGCAGCCTCCATCTGAATTGAGTCTGGCGTCGACAATTAGTTAATTGGCCCAGGAGAGACAACAGGGTCTGAGTGTCGCTGAGTATTCAATAAATTATAAGAAGATGAAGACTGGTGAAAAGGTACTGAATTGCGTCTGGCCTGCCCCCCCTCCTTTAACCGTTCCACTGGAACTGCTAGTTTAGGTAGTTCTCTGAGCTCTTTAGATCCGCACACGGAAAATAGCGGATACGTCTGTAGTTGTCCATTGCTATTATGTTGGATGGTAGCCTGACCTTGCTGTCTGTTAGAAAAGGTGCAGATCTTGTGGACGGTGCTGATTATCACTGGAGTTCTGCAAGTTGCCATCTATCTGACTATCGTTTACAAGTTCATTGCACTCGGATTCCATAAAAGCACCCTTTGCTTTAGAAGTGGTTTGGAAGGTGGAGGAGGGGAGTAATGTTTGAGAGGGGGGTTACAGAACTGGAGAGGTTGAGCCTGGGCTAGAGATTTCTTCCCATGAAGCAGGCGTTTAGGGCCATAATTATACTTTTTGACGCAAAACTGCGCGAACGCAGTTTTGCGTAAAAAACATTAACGCGGGCTAACGCCATTTTTTTGCACCACCCGGGCATCAAATTTATACTTTGACGCACTGTGGCGCAAAACACGGGTTAGAGTAATTTTTATTTACTCTAACCATTGCGCCTCGTCGTAAAGCAAAACGACGTTAATGTGGAGAAAATGACTCTAATCCGGTTTGCGACGTCGCAAACTGGATACGTGCCATTTTCCACCACATTAACGTCAAAAAGCTAATATTAATGACAGGAACAATGAACAGGAACCAAGATTACAATGTCCCACTAACAGGAAGTCAGTGACGTCACATTACAACTGCCAATTGTACGATATCTAATTGCAGAGGACGATGGCTCTCCTGTGGAAATGCCTGTCCTGGACTTCCCTGACGACATGGATGACGAGCTGACAACCATTAGCCAGCAAACCCTCCAAGATGTCCTTGGAACACTCCAGACCCCACCTTCACTCGCAAGAAGGAGCACAGATGTAGCAGCCATCACAGAGGACACACCACCCCAATAATACGGCCTGCCAGCTCAAACTTAGCTGAGGACTCTGATGACACTGGTACCACCTTTGAGAGGACAGTAGTGGGAGTACAGCAGGAGCTGGCCAAGGAGGTGCGGGTGGGGATGCAAAATATGGCAGCCAGCCTTGGGAGGATGCGCATGCGCATGTGCATGATGTCATCCGCAGAACAGTCAGCAGCCATGCAAGTCCAACAATCCCTACTGCAAGGACTACAACCGTGTGTGAGGGATTTCACCACAGCAGTTAGGGAGTTGCTACAACACCTGGCATCCCAAACATTTCACTGCGTGCACAACTGCAATCATGACCCCCTCAGGGCCGACCTGGCTGCCTACCACAGCAATGTAGCTGCTATACTCAATAATCATCAGCTCCTCCTTGCTGCAGTAATGCCCTTAATAGCCCAACAGTTGGCAGCTACTGGGAATTCTAAGTCCACGTCTTCAAACACTGAAGTGTGTGTTGCCCCTTCAAACCCACCACCACCAAGGGCAGAGGAGACGACACACACATCAGAAGATAAAGAAGTGGTACAGATCACCTTCAGCCGTAGGAGTACCCGGTAGCACCAGTCCATGCCACATGGGCACTGATTTCCTATGTCCTGTGCTTGTTAACATGCCAGTTTTGCTACAGTTGGTAACATGCACTGTTCTCCAGCACACTGTTTACCTTACCACTATGCACTGCAATTGTCTGTCACTACCTAATTGGCAATTCATGTTCCTTTTCCCCGAATGACACTCCATCACAGCATGTCCAATGACATGTCCCTCACCATTGCACTTGTGTTGCGTCACAATAGAAGGCATCACACTAATGGACATACAATCCTGGACTATGTAAATATTGCACTACAGCACTTTAAAATAAATAGCACTTATACAACCACTTTGTCTCTGTGTAATGTGACACATCAACTGTGTAGGAGATTTGTGATGCATATAACATGTCAATGGCCACAGAATGTCAATACAATAGTTAGAAAGAATGTGGGCTGATAACTATGCACAAGTGTCTGGATTTTATCATAATCTGTGCTTCCTTTGGCTTATTTCTGAAGTTAAAGGATCACAAACAGTATAATGCTGTGTAGAAATGAATATGTCAGGTCCAAAGTATGTACAAGATGAAACTCAATGTGGCCCACATTCCCTTCAAGACAATCATTATGTATGTGACATCTGACTCTAAACTTTAATCCCACACCCACACCATACAGCAGGAATGGATGTGTATGAGTGTATGGACAATAACGTCACCTGGGAGTGCAATGTAAGAAATGATAGGGGTGATTTATGTACACTCAACTTCATAAGATTATGACACCGCTCAGTTTCTTAGAGTTCACATAAACATCAGGCTGCAGGCAGACGTCCCACAGTGCTCACAATTCCAATACAGGACTCAAAAGAGTGACAATTTTAAAATCACACCAACCTTTACAACACATTGGGAACCATAGTTACCTTGAGTGGTGGGTGCAATGGATGTCAGATGCATAGAGAAGTAGCTTTGTTGTAGCTGCCAATGTGACAGCTCATTTGGAAGTGGGAATAACCATGTCAAGAATGGGATGTGGATGTAGGATGGAACACAAATGCAAATACAAAATTGACACTGTACACTCATGCAAAGGCCCTGATCCCCAAGCACATGACACATACTGTAAAGGAGTACACCAAACTTTATTATATCTGTATGGTAGGAAACTTAAAATATGGGAAACACCTAAACCAACCTAACCTATCCTAACTATACATTACCCACAACTGGCCCTAACTACCCTAAGCTAAACTTACTTACCACATGTAACCAATCACTCTAAACATCAACCCCCTTATATGACGAGACACTTGTAGGACAACATATACTAATCTAAACACATACTAACTTATCCTAAACAAATATATATTTTTTTGTATTTTTTTGTTTATATATATAAATATATATATATTTTTTTTTTATACACATAAACCCCAACATCATCCCCCACCCACAAACAAACATGTAATAATATAACTCCCCCCACCCCCAACCCCCTTATCCTAACTAAACTAACAGCCTACTATAACCTAACACCAAGCGCCCTAAACCCACTAAAGAAAAGTACGAGGAAAGAGGAAGGAGGGGATGGAATTAGGGGGGGAGGATCAATAAGTCACAGATTGGCCCTCCTCAGAATTTTGTTAATCCCTCGCAGTTTTCTGCTATAGCGGGCCACCTCCTGCTGCAGGGTGTCCATCCGGCTCAACATATGTTGCATGTCACGTTGTAGTGTTCTGAACTCGGTCATGTCCATTACTGCAGCTGGGGTCGTCTGGGTAGCACTTGTTGTACCTGGTGCTGGTGCCGTGGTTGGAGGTGGAGATGCAGAAGGTGCTGCTTGTGGGCCTTGGGCTGACGAGGTCGAGGGACCAGCTGGAGTGGCTGTCATCCCTGTGTCCATTGTGGTGGTGGCAGTTGTGGGCAATGCTGGCACCCTTGGCTAAATGCCCTCCATGCCCCTGTGTCTCTCTCATGATGATATCGCCTAGCCATACTACGGATCCCAGCCTCCACATCGAGGATGTGGCGGTACTGCACTGCCCGCCTCTGAAATTCACGTATTTCCTGGACATTCATGTTGGCAGCTGTAAAAATAGAGACAGGCAAACATTTGAGTCAGCGGCATCATGCTATGTGTCTCATGGTGTTTCACCTGCAGCAACACACATTACACACCCCTTACACAGGACGTATTGCTTGGAAGTGTGTGGGATTGACTGTAGCCTTATGTGATATTTAAAGGTTCATCTTCCAAGTTGTACTGCCAGTTAAGGCCATGTCATTGTCACTGTGTGGTTTTAAATTGGTCCTGTGTGGCTCTAGAGTGGCATCTATTGTTATTTACATCTGTCATTTGTCCATAGGTGTGTATCCCACTGGGTCAGGATATCAAACATGACTACTAGTGTCACACCTCAGTGTCTTCCTGGCCACGTGTCAATGTAGTGGTGTGTGTGTTGTGTGTCCTACAGGGTTGCTGTGCTGTGTGTAAATTACTACGTTTCTATACTTACCAACAAGAAGGCCATTGCCATATCGTCCATCCTGGAAGTGCTGATTGATGGTGCTGTGGCGGAAGATGAATGAATCTTGTACACTCCCAGGATACTTTGCCATGAAGTTGGTGAACAATCCTTGGTGATCCACAATGGCCTGCACATTGATGGAGTGTGTGTGCTTCCTGTTGTGGCATAGGTGCTCAGTTGCAGCAGGTGGCACAATCCGGACATGTGTGCAACCAATGGCACCAAGCACGTGCGGGAAGCCATTAATTTTATAAAACCCCTGTTTGGTCTCGAGCTGCTTCTGCTGTGTATTGGGGAAGCTGATGTGGCGGGGTGTGAAGGAGATGATAGCATCAAGTACCTTGGGAAGGAAGGCGGAGAATGAAGGCTGTGGGATCCTGGCAACCAGGGCACCAGGGTTTTGAAATTAGCTACTTACCAACATGTGCAGGATAGCTAGCAGCTTGGTCTCCGGTGGAATGATGTGGGGTGTTTGCAAGCTGGCTGCCAACTGTGGCTCAATGTGAGGCAGCAGCTGCTGTTTGGCTTGCCAGTTTAGTCTGTACCTCTGGATAATATCATGTTCCCTGAGGCCCTGAATGGTTGTCCTGGTCCTGAATATCTTCTCCTGCCCTCTGCGTTGCCTTTGGGGTCCATGTTGGTGTGGTGGTAGCTGCTGCTGTTGGTCCTGTGCTCTGCGTCTTCTTGCATGCTGCATGAGTAGCACCTCCATGTCGTCCTTCTTGAGCAATGATGTTGAATGTGTGAGTTTTCCTTAAGTATTGCTGTGTTTGCCCCATTTTAACGCCTGCCCTGACCCAGGTGTTAAAATTTGACGCAAATCGGGATTTGTGTAATTTTCCAGTTCTGTCTACCTGCCGTGCGCCATTTTTGCCCGGTTGGATAAATATGGCACACGGGTGTTTAAGTAATTTTTTGGAAGGGAACGCGTACCTTGCATCTCATTGACGCAAGGCGGTTTCACGCATCCAGAAAATGGCGCACACTTGGATATTTTGACATTAGACGGGTCTAGCGTCAAAATATAAATATGGTGTTAAATTTGCACTGGATTAGCGTAAAAGAAAAATGGCACTAATCCGGCGCAAAGGGAGTATAAATATGGGCCTTAGTTTTTGAATATCGCACCAGCTTTATGTTTTTGCATGTTGGACGTGCCTCAGACTGGATTTCCTGGGTAATCCTTTTCATAGTGTTGGATATTGCTTCCTTCGAAATGTAGCAAGCCCTCCCCATCTAAAAGCTTGGCTACCACAAACTGCACCCACGCCTAAGTGGGCCGCTTCCGTAGCACACCATGCTAGGGCTGACCCTGAAAGAGAGCCTAGTGCCACTCTCAACTTCCTGTTCTGTACCCTCAAGTACTGTATCACTGTCCGTGTCTGTGCTGCTTTTGCTGGCAGTTGAATCGCATCTCACTACCCCCCGTCTGACAACAGTAGGTGCCATGACATAGGTGCAGGTAATAGCCAAAGAACACAAGCTATGAGAAGGCAATTGGAAGAATGAGGAGCCTGTGCGGATACTATCTGTAAAGATATTTAGTAGGCTGAGCGCCTGCTGTGGTAAGCTGTTGTGCCAAATGCAGTCAAATACGATCAAAGTTGATTTCATGTGCCTAAATGCAGATGGTATGCAATCAAGTGACGTCTAAAGGTTCCATTTATATTGAGTTGTTCAATCTTAATTACTAGCACAGGCACAACAGGATTGAAAAATAGTAACTGTAGTTTTTTTAGGGTCGAGCCTGCGTCGCGTGCATATCGCAGCAAGACGCTTTAGGTATTAGAAAAGGGCTCGGAGCCCTGTCGACGTCACGTCAGTGTTTTTTATTGGTTCGTGGGCTTGCCTATTAAAATCTGCTTGCTTTCATTAGTCGAAGGCATGCATACGTCATGCCTTTTCCAGTGGCTAGCCTTCCTCTAGCATATTGACCAAGTACAGTAAACATGCGAGCCTCGCTGTTTTCTGTCCAGCTCGTGGACTACTTTTTCTCTATTTTCCTAGTGCGATTTCGCTTGGCAGAAGTCGAGTGCTTTACACCGTTAATTGCACTTTTTCAGGTTACGTACATAAATGCACTTTTGCCGATAGGTGAAAAGTCGGGTTAGGAGTTTACAACGCTATCAGCTCTAACATGAGCAAACGCGAGACCCGTTGCATTGCAAATGTTTGTTTGTTTGTTTGTTTTTTCTACTCACCCTCTCCACCATCCGTAGCCGTGACCATGCTGCTGCTTTTTCTGCCTTGCCAGCTATAATTCACTTCCCTCGAGTGAGCTCGAATTCCAGCTACGGAGAGGAGGGGAGAAGGGCTTCATGGGCTTGCCAGATCCTCTGAGCATCTCCAAGCAGCAGTTATTGTATCCAAGATTGCCGGAAATTGTATGCATAAAAAAGCTCATAGAACCACTGCTGTCAGCCCTAAACTGCTGAGCGGCATTGTTTCCGCGTCGTCTGACGCCGCGGTGCTTCCCGATCCCTCAGTCGCTTCACTTTGGCTTTAGCCACGGAGCATGACGGGAGCTCCTGATGCCACCACTAAGTTCAGTGAGAGTTGATGATATCTTAACTCAATGAGACAGAAGAATCGGGAATTTACTCTGTCAACCAATTCCATTTTACTTCCTATGGAAGTAAAATATATTGCAAAAATATATGGGATTGGTAGTTTAATAATCTGTCAGAGGCGGAGGTAGTGCTCACTTTATCATGACTGTGACCTGGAGGTAATATTCTATTAGACATCATATTTTATCTACACTGTGGGAAACAGCAACATATGTCGATGAACCGCAACAGTCTACTTCCGGGATAAATGCAACAGCTTTCTTAGGCAATCTTGACCTGTATACCACTCCATCTGCAACCAAGGTAGAATGTTGACTCTAACTCCATGCAACATGGCTATTTCTATTTGTTCTTCTCCCTCGTGCACGTTTTATTCAGCACACTGACTTCTGCCATCCATCATTCTTCTTGTTTCCTTCCACTGTCCTTACTTGTCCGCTCAAATCAGAATCGTGCTACCATCTTTTTAACTCTTATTAGGTTTGCATTTCGTTTCCACAGGCCAGAGATTTGGAGGGATACAAAACAAATACACCACTAGAGGGTATTCTACCTGCACACAGGTTGGACTTCCTTTTACTTGTGAACTTTTTTGTCTTAGACTGATTGATAAAGCAGAGTTCTTTATTGAGTTATCTTGTGACGAAAACTGAAGCATGGATAGCCTTTAGGAGAATCATGCCAGGGTTCTGCTAACATGTATCTAGAATCCAGAGCACAAGCCGCACCAAGGTAAGATGAGCAGGTTTAAATTGGTGAACAAGTGTTCTACAAACTTGTTTACCAATGCTTTGTGTTCAATTGTCCATGAAGGCTGACTGCTCGTCATGTACAGCCATCACTTACTGAGTACTTAGGAACTAGTGGGTTCGGGTTTCGATGGCTCTATTAAATCCTTGCGCATGTAGTACAGAAAGCCGACTGGGGCAGGAAGTTAAGCACATCTACCAGGGTCGAGGACAGCACCCCTTATTACACAGAGTTTAGAATAGCAGCAGCGGCATGCATCAGGACTACAGTGCCAGCGTTTGGCTGGGCTGCAACCACAAGCTCGACAAAGTAAACGCTACTGATTTGTACCATTTTTTGTGCCTTAGCACTTCAGCGACTGAGATAAACGTTAGCAATTGAGGAGTTGGGGCGATGCCTTGTAAGGGAGACCAACTGCATCACTGAGATGGGTAATAAAAGCATCTGCTTTTAAAGTGCTTCATGGCAACACGACAGAGATCGCAAGTGTTGTTTAAAAAAACAGGTTATCACTATTTTGTGGTAACTGACACCTGTTTATTTACAAATATGTAGCATGTTGCTAGAGCAGTTTGAATGCTCTTATTGTAAAACGAGGGTGAGAGCATGATAGTAGGACTACCGTTAACAATATTTACATAGCACATGCTATAGAGTAAATTAGTCTCTAGGCACAGAGTAAAATGTGCTAGTTTTAACCAACTCAGTGTCACTTTATTTACACAGACTAATCACTTCAAGTTTCATAGTTGCTCTAACCCACCCTTGTTCGTTGCCTGAAGTGTAGCTCTCCCCCACTGCTGTTGCTTGTCCCCATCCGTCATTGTCTATGTTGGTGCCTGCCCCACCCTGTGTTTTCTGTGTTACGCCCGCCCTGTAATAATAATAATAGTTTTAAAAAGTGTTTGATACAGCCAGCACTAGCCCTTTTCCCCATCCCTCTGTTGCTTGTATTGCCCTCCACCCATCGCTCTCCTCCCTCAGTGTTGCCTCTTCTATGGGAAGCCGTTCATGTCAAAATTACAGCTCCCTATATAGGACACCTCCTAGAATGCATAGCTTGCTGCAAAATGAATATGACATACACCAGAATGAATGTACTATGTGTCAAAATAAATACGATACCTGGCAGAGTGAATCTGACTTGAACCAAAACAAATATGAAACCAGGCAAAGTGAATATGCTACTTAGTGATTATCATGAATAACTCACACTCAGAATTCAATAAGAGATATATTGAAATATATAGCAATCATACTGAAATAAATATGGCCCTCACTGTAAATAATAAAGCAATCACTGAAACACATACAATATTTGTCAAAAAGAATGTGACATTTCTTGAAATGACTGACATATGCCAAGAGGAATATGACACACATTGGAATGAAGCAGCTTGAAATGGATATAAGGTACTGAAATGAAAATGCATTATTCTGAAAGGAATATAATGTGCAATGAACTTTACATTCATAAAAAAGTGAATATGGTTTGCATTGAAAGTAATATGACACACATTTACATGATTATGATATGTGTTGCAATTGGTATGAGTCATGTTAAAATCAATATCATCCGTTAATATGAATGAGACATCTATTGAAAGGAATATGACACATGCTAAGATGAATATGACATGAAATGAATATGAGCCCTTTTGAAAATAATTCAACATGCCTTAAACTGAATATGACCAATGCTGACATTAAAATGAAACTTGTCAAAATTAATGTTATACTTTGAAATCAATTTGATACACATCGACATGAATATTGTACATATTGAAATTAATTTGTGTTTATGTTGAAATGGATATGACCCATGTTAAAATTATAATGTCAGGTGTTAAGATGAATATAACATCCACTGACACGAATATACCATTCATATAAAGCAAAATTACACATGTTAAGATTTATATGAACCGTTTTCAAATTAATATGACATCTGATCATGTTGATATGACCCATATCAAAATTAATATGACATTCATTAAAATTAAAATGACACTTATTAAAATGGATATGAAACTATATGAGATAAATAGATAAATATAGCATGCTTTGAAATGAATAAAGCACATATCGAAATGAACACAAGCCATGTGTAAATTAAAATGCTCATTGTTTAAATATGGCTTGCCTTGAATCGATGTTGATTTGCTTTAAAATTAACAATACATATTGTAATTAATATTACATATTCTGAAAGGGTATGATATGAACACAAATTAATTAACTAAAATAAATATATGTTTTTGACTATGTGCTCATTTAGTTTTTGCCGGCTTTCGGACCCTGTGCACTTTACCACTGCTGACCAGGACTAAAGTGCAAGTGCTCTCTGTCTAAATTGTCCTGATGATTGGTTTATCCATGATCAGCATATTTGTTTTACCAGTAAGTCCCTAGTATAGTGCAACATGTGTGCCCAGGACCTCAAATCAAATGCTACTATTGGGCCTGCAGCACTGATTGTGCCATCCACGATTAGCCCTGTAAACATGTTTCAGACCTGCTACTGCAGTGCCTGTGTGCAGTTGTAAACTGCCATTTCAACCTGCAAGTGCACCCACTTGCCAGGCCCAAACCTTCCCTTTTACTATATGTAAGATACCCCTAAGGTAGGCCCAAGGCAGCCCCATGACCGGGGTGCAGTGTATTTAAAAGGTAGGTCATATACAAGGGTATTTTACGTGTCCTGATAATGAAATACTGCTGTAGGAAAGTACCATCTTCCTTGGCATGTTACCCCCATTTTTACCTGTATCTCAGTATGTTTTTGCCTGTCTCACTGGGATCCTGCTGGTTAGGACCCCAGTGCTCATAGTTTATGGCCTAATGTGTGTGTCTGTATAGTGCTTGACTGTGTCACTGAGGCTCTGCTAATCAGAACCTCAGTGCTTATGCTCTCTCTGCTTTTAAATTTGTCACTGTAGGCTAGTGACTTCATTTACCAATTTCAATTGGCACACTGGATCCCCCTTATAAGTCCCTAGTATATGGTACCTAGGTACCCAGGGCATTGGGGTTCCAGGAGATCCATATGGGCTGCTGCATTTCTTTTGCCACCCATAGGGAGCTCAGACAAACCCTTGCACAGGCCTGCCATTGCAGCCTACGTGAAATAGTGCACACACTATTTCACAGCCATTTTCACTGCACTTAAGTAACTTATAAGTCACCTATATGTCTAACCTTCACTTGCTGTAGGTTAGGTGCAAAGTTACTAAGTGTGAGGGAACCCTTGCACTATCAAAGGTGCCCCCACATAGTTCAGGGCCATTTCCTGGGACTTTGTGAGTGCGGGGACACCATTACACGCCTGCACTACATATAGGTCAATACCTATATGTAGCTTCACAATGGTAACTCCGAATATGGCCATGTAACATGTCTAAGATCATGGAATTGTCCCCCCATTCCAAATCTGGTATTGGGGAGCCAATTTCATGCATCCTGGGGGTTCCAGCATGGACACCCAGTACTGCCAAACCAGCTCTCTGAGGCTTGCACTGCAGCTACAGCTGCTGCCACCTCACAGACAGGGTTCTGCCCTCCTGGGATCTGAGCAGTTCAGTCCCAGGAAGGCAGAACAAAGCATTTCCTTTGAAAGCATGGTGTTACACCCTCCCCCTTTGGAAATAGGTGTTACAGGCTGGGGAGGGGAAGCCTCCCAGCCTCTGGAAATGCTTTGAAGGGCACAGATGGTGCCCTCCTTGCATAAACCAGTCTACACCAGTTCAGGGACCAGGTGTCCCCTGCTCTGGCGTGAAACTGGACAAAGGAAAGGGGAGTGACCACTCCCCTGTCCATCACCACCCCACTGGTGGTGCCCAGAGCTCCTCCAGTGTGTCCCAGACTTCAGCCATCTCGCTTTGCAAGGTGTAGGGGCACTCTGGAGGGCTCTGAGTAGCCAGTGCCAGCAGGTGACGTCAGAGACCCCACCTAATAGGTCCTTACCTGATGAGGTAGCCAATCCCCCTCTTAGGGCTATTTATGGTCCCTCCTGTGGGTTCTCTTCAGATTCTGCTTGCAAGTTTTCTTCAGCAATCCTCTGCAACTACTACTTCACCCTCTGACCTCAGATCAACCGCAGCCTGCTCCAGGAATCGCAAGGGATACTTTTCTTCTGCAACTTCAGCTCCGGCCAGCAACTGCAACAGTTTCCACGGTGTGCATGCTCTGGGGACTTCCTGTCTTCATCCTGCACCAGAAGGACCAAAGAAATCTCCCGTGGGATGACAGTCACTCCCCTGCTCATGCAAGCACCTTCCAAGACGACGACCGGTACCCTTGTGACCCTTGCACAGCGACAAGCGTGCTCCTAAGGACACAGAGGGTGGACCCCATTGACATAGGTTGTCCTGAGGTCCTGCTGACGCAATTTGGAGGAGGTAGGACCTTACCTTCTCTGAGAGCGACGGTACCCCTATGGACTGCGTCTTCTTCACCTCCTGAGGCCTCTGTGCACTATTTGCAAAATTCCTTTGTGCACAGCATGGCCCATGTCCCCAGCACTCCATCCTGTGATGCTCAACTCGCTGAATTGTTATCTTTGTAGGTTAGAAACATATGTTTAAAGGAGTGTTTTGTGGTACAGGTACATACCACCGAAACCTACTCTGAAGTGACATGAGTCTGCATTTGGTAGGCCACATGTCCACACATGCACAGGGAAGATACTTTCCGTGCCCACCATGCCAGCCCTTTCGTTGTCACTCAAGTGTGAGGGTGAAGTCTGTACTATGATAGTTGCCTGTAGGGACTGTATGCATTCAGTCAGTGTTGCAGAGTGTAAATGTGTTTGTCCAGTCAGGCCTAACAAGTTTACCCTTCAGAAACCACATTGCTGTGTGGTGTTTCATTGTGGCTCACATCACAGTACATGTAGCTGGAGCATCAAATACCTGATGTCATTAGGCTTGCTAAGTCATTGCAGGCCTTGAGCAGGGTGGTGGGCTAGTCTGCAGATGAATCCGAAAGTGTGTACCCATGTCCCTGTACTTATTGGCATGTGCTTCACACTTGTGGTGTGTTGACAAATTGCCCATTTTATGCTAGGTGTTTTTGACGTGTGTGACACAATCATTTGAGCAAAAATCTGTGTTTGTAGTCACTTGATTTGTCTCTTGCATCTATATAGGTAAACACCCATCAAAAGAAGGAGATTTGGAGAGCCATCGCTCAGGAGGTGCAGACCCTGGGGGTCGATAGCCGGCAAAGTGCCCACTGTTGCAAGAGGTGGAAGGACCTGAGGTGCTGGGCCAGAAGATCTCAGAGATAAAGATAGGGTTGTCCTCCCAACGTCGGCGGGCACACCTCGAAGCATGACCCCCCCTAGGGGCCCACATTCTGGTAGTAGCATACCCGGACTTTGATGGGCACTTGCAGGGAGCACAGCAGCCACACTGAGTACAAGACATATTACTGCCTGTCACACAGCCAAGTTAATGTGTTAGGTTCTGACATCTACTCCTGATGACTGGGGATGGACCATGTGTGACACAAGATAAGTAAATGTTTGTGTAGATAAGTAATTTGGTGCATATTGATGTGCCTTGCCTAGTAGCCCAGGGACCTAGGACACAATTGAGTACAATCCATAAAATAATTGTCCTCCAGGGACAACACATTGCTTTGTACAGTGATCAATCAAGGAAGGTTTGTTGTTGTAGTGCGTCTAAATTCTACGCAACAGACCACTACTCCTCAGTGTTACAGTCCAAAGAAAAATAAGTGATGGATCACTGTCCTCAGCCATGTGTCTGGTAAAGTGAGTAAATTGACATCTGCTCCCAAGAGGCCACTTGTTTTCAGTGTGTAATGAGTGCTGGTGCCTCACTACTGTCTGACATGTGAAGGTGGCATCACACATGTGACAGAGCATGCATTGTTCTTTGGGTGCAGCTACAGATCAAAACTTTCCCTTGGTAAGTGGGGAATGTCCATTGACATGATTTATGGCCCATCACTATTGCCAAAGTTCCTTGTGCTGACATGTTAGCATGTGTCCCAATCTCTTGTAACAAAATGTGTACACTGCTGTTTCATGCTTCGTCTACCTGTGTTCACAGTAAGATTTCTGTATTCCCTCACATATAGTTGCATGCCAACCTGTCTTTGGAATTGGACATATGCAATGAGGCTACATTTTATGTGGTGCCACAGACAGGAGTGTGTCACCATTGATTGTTGGCTCACACAATCTCTCAGTAGCAATGAGAGATATGACATGTAGGGCTAGAGTTTTTACACACATTGTCCATTTCCATGCCATTGATGTTGCATCAAGTGGCAAAGTGTACTGCACATGTGAAATGGGAAAGATTTGTTGCCTGACTGTTGGCACACATCATGGAGTGACTTGTAGTTTTGTTGGAATCACATGTGGTTGGGTAGAACTATTCATCCATGGACATCTGGGTTTGCAGGACCAAAATGGAGACAGTGATGTAGCTTCCAAATGGGCAACATGTCCAGGGCCTTCTACAAGTGCTTGTAAATCCCTGGACCTCTCCAATATACAAAGAACTAATGGCTTCTACTGATGCAATCAGAGTTTGTCATTGTTAGGGGTGGTATATAGTAGTGGTGATTTTCCTGGGGCTAGCTGTTTCATTGTGTTATGTATTTTAGCAACATATCTCCCTGTCAATTTGTACATTTGACTACAGTGTACATTTCCATGCCAAATATGTGGTATATCTGAGCAACATTAGTACTACCTCCATGACTCAATTAGGACAATTTACACATGGTGAAGTGTGCATTGTTGACATGTTTCCAGTGTGATGTGAGTATTTCCATGTCACCTTCTTCAGGATACTGTACTGCTGTCAGCAACATGGCAGGATTTGGAGCATCATTTCTTATTGTTGTGTTATTGCGTATGTGACAAATAGATGTCTGCATGACCTTGCGTGAGATCTGTTGGAATGAACTCGACATTGGCCTACTATTGTATGACAACAAGTAATAGGTATGCTCCATGAGGCAAAGCATTGAAGGTGATATGGTGTTCTACATGTTCAATGGTTATTATGATTGCACAACTTTACCCATGCAATTGGAGATCTGAGACCTGATTTTCCTGTGGGCAACTGTTGACAGTTCATATGACATACATGCATATGTATGATTCACGTAGGAGCTACCTTGAAGTAGTTTGTTGCTGGGGCCTATTTTGACATCATGGTACTGTTTGTAAATCACAGCTTTTGTTCAGGTGTGATCAGGTACATGTGGAGACCCTTTTCCCCTTTGTATTTGGAGCATCATCCCAGGCAAGTGAAGGAGACAGGGCGAAACCAAGTGGGGAAGCATCTGGCCACAGTACCTCCAGTCGTGACACCACTGACAAGGAGGTATCCAGTGGCCCGGAAGGTGAGGGGAGTGCCACCGAGGACACAGGATCAACCTCGTCATCTTTAGATTCTACCTACAGTGGCCACTCCCTAGTGGTGGAGGACCCATTAGGAACTGTTCCTGTACCATCCTCGTCCGCCACCCCCAGTACTAACACCACCCTTCCTCTTTGCTCCCCACCCAGTTGGACATGCCCACTCACCTAAGAGGGAGGGCGTCTCCTTTGCCCTAGGTACCTCAGTGCCAGCCCCTGTTACTCCTGCTGCCCTGAGTGAGAAGGCTATTGACCTCCTGAGTGAGAGGAGTATCAGGAGGTCAATAGCCTTCTGTGGGGCAGACTGCCATTGTGAATGCCATCCAGGGGCTGGTAAGCCAACTTCAGAAAAATGCTTTCCTGGAAGACATTCATAGTGACATGTCAATCAATCAATCAGGAATTTGTAAAGCGCACTACTCATCTGGGAGGGTCTCAGGCGCTGAGGAGGGGGGGAAGGGTGGGTTCCTACTGCGCAAACAGCCAGGTCTTGAGACGTTTCCTGTAGGCAAAGAGGTCTTTGGTCTGGCGCAGGTGGGTGGAAAGAGTGTTCCATGTTTTGGTGGCGAGATGCGAGAATGATCTACCGCTGGTTGTAGTTCTGTGGATGCGTGGGATGGTTGTGAGCGCGAGAGCGGCGGAGCGGAGATGCCGGGTCGGGGTGTAGAAGGAGTGCCATCTGTTGAGGTATTCTGGTCCGATGTTGTGCAGTGCTTTGTATGTGGGTGAGGAATTTGAAGGTGATTCTTTTGTTGACTGGGAGCCAGTGCAGGTTTCTCAGATGGTCTGTGATGTGGCAGGGGATGTCCAAGATGAGGCGAAGAAATCTCCAGTGGAGTGACAGAGTCACTTCCCTGCTCCAGCAGGCACCTTCTAAGACGACGACCGGTTCTCTGGGACTCCTCTCCTGATAACGAGCGTGCTCCTTGGAACACAGGTGGTGAACCCCTTCGACACAGACTGTCCTAAGGTCCAGCTGTCCAAATTTGGAGGAGGTAAGAGCTTGCCTTCCCCGTTTGCGACAGTACCCCTGTGCACCACGTCATCTTCGCCTCCTGAGGACTCTGTGCACTATTTGCAAGAATCCTTCATGCACAGCCTGGCCCAGGTCCCCAGCACTCTATCCTGCGATGCTCAACTCGCTGAGCTGTTCTCCGGCGGCGTGGGACCTTCTTTTGTAGTGTTGCAGCAACCGGAATTTGCATCTTCTTTGTCCCCGTGTCCTGGGACCTCTGTGGGTGCTGCCTGGTCATCTGTGGGTTCCCTGCAGTGTTGGGAGCCCCCTCTGCCTCCTCAGTCTGAGTTGAGGCCCCCAGGTCCCTCCTGGGTCCAGGCAGCGCGATTTGGATACAATCCGCGACATTGCTTGAACCAAGGCTTGTTGGACTAATCCAGCGCAACAACTCGCCTGCATCCAACATCTCCACGTAGGACATCCTTTGCATCATGCAAGAACCCACAGCCATCTTCTTTGGTGCTCTTCTGCAGACTTCTTCCAACCGGAGAATCCTCTTTTGCACCATCTTCTAGGTTGGCAGGGGCTCCTGTCCTTCCTGGAATCTTCTGCGACTTCTTGACTTGGTCTCCTCTCTTTACAGGTCTTCAGGTCCAGGAATCCACCATTTGTTGCTTGCAGTCTTGTTTGGTTCTTGCAATAACTCTATTCACGACTTTTAGTGTGTCCTGAGGAAACTTGCAGTATTTACTACTACTTTCCTGGGCTCTGGGGTGGGGTATTTTACCAACCTTTGTGGTTTTCTTACACTCCCAGCGCACCTCTACACACTACACTTGCCTAGGGGGGAATTAGTGATTTGCATTCCACTTTCTTAGTATATGGTTTGTGTTGCCCCAAGGCCTATTTCTTCCTATTGCATTCTATGGTATTTTCTATTGTTTGCACTATCCTATGACTATTTACTTACCTGATTTAAGTGTATATATTGTGTATAATACATACCTCCAGAAGGAGTATTGCCTCTAAGATAAATTTGGCCTTGTGCCACTAAAATAAAGTACCTTTATTTTTGGATAACACTGAGTATTGTATTTTATTGTGTATAAGTACTGTGTAACTATAAGTGGTATTGCAGGAGCTTTGCATCTCTCCTAGTTCAGCCTAAGCTGCTCTGCTACAGCTACCGCTATCAGCCTAAGCTGCTAGAACACTAATACATTTCACTAATAAGGGATAACTGGACCTGGTATAAGGTGTAAGTACCTAAGGTAGCCACTACAAGCCAGGCCAGCCTCCTACAACAGTTCACAACCCACAGCCCCACACACCTCAGTCACCATACCCCCAGACACCACCACAACACCCACAGACACATCCACCACATTTGCTGTTGTTTTTCAATATCTGACTTTGTGGGAAGTGTTGATCACCCAAGACAAGGGTAGATGTTCACTGTATGGATATGTGGGTGTTGATCCAATTGGGGTGTCATTGCATTGTGTTATGCTTGCTAGGGTACGTATTTCATCTTGTGTTGGCCAATGTCAGCATGTATGTTGTAGATTTGTCCCCTGATATAGATTGTACTTTCGTCTCATGTGCGGGAGCTAGAGTTTTGTTTGTCCACACATGGAGGGTGTTAAATTGTGGTAGCTTCCTTTGGATTTGACTGACCATGTGTCCACTTTGATGTTTGTACCTTACAGCCACATCATCTAGATGTCTGGACCATTCTGTTGCCGTTGTATGTGCTTTCTTGACTTGCGCTTACACATTTGGCAGCTAGGCATATCACGTGGCTCAAATATTGTTTGTCCCTGAGATGCATGAAGGGTCAGTTCCTATGCAAATGCTGCTTTAGGGGCATGTGCAAAGTGAAATGTGTCCATGAATGCTCCTGATGTCGCCATCACTATTATGCAGGTATTGTTTGCATTGTGAGCTTTGGATATTTGTTTCACAACCTATTGTGCATCCCATTGACCTTCCATTGTGTTGCAATGTGGGTGTTGTGTGGGTCCATCGATGAGCAGCACCTGAGGCAGGAACTGTGTGTGTGATGGGCTCCATGGCGGCACAGGTCATACAACACTGCCTGGAGGTGAGTTGCTTCCTTTATGCTTTCCGTTTCCACCTGCTGGTGTGTGGTGGTTGGACTGCCACGGTCATGCTGGCGGTAGGCAACCTTATAATATTTCCATCCGAAACACTGGCTCCGTCGGCCTTTTTGGCCTGCCTCGTCGCCGCGGTGGTCTCCGCTGCCTGGTGGTGCTGGTGGGACTGCGGCAGTCTTTCCCTATGGGACTGTCAGCATCGTAATACTGTGGTCTGACTGCCAAGCAGATGGCGGTCACACCGCCGCCATGGTGGTGCACAAACCGCCAAACTCGTAATGCGACCCTTTGAGAATATGTAACATTGATTTCAATATGTAATATTAATTTTAAAGCAAATCAACATAAGTTCAGAGCAAGCCATATTCATTTAAACAGCAGTCATATACATTTAAACATGGCTTGTGTTCATTTCAATATTTGCCTAATTCATTTCAAAGCATGTTACATTTATCTCACAGTTTCATTTCAAAAAGTGTGATATTCATGTTACAGAATGTTATATTACTTTTGATGTGGGCCATAATAATTTCACCAGGTGTCATATTCATTTCAAAGTGGCTCATATTCATCTTAACATGTGTTATATTCCTTTCTATGAATGTCATTCATTTCAATGGATGTCATATTCACTTTCACACCTGTCATAAGTTTAACACGGGTTATATCCATTTCAACATAGGTAATATTAATTTCAATATATGCAGTATTTATTTTTCTGTGTATCATATCAATTTCAAAGCATAACATATTCATTTTGATAAGTTTCATTTTAATTTCAGCATTGGTCATATTCAGTTTAAGACATGTTGAATTCATTTCGGTTGAGCTCATATTTGTTTCAATGCATGTCATATTCATCTTAGCATGTGTCATATTTCTTTCAATGGATGCTTCATTCATATTAACACATCTTAATTTTAATATGAATCATATCCATTACAACATATATCATAATCATGCCAATGTATATCATATCACTTTCAATGCAAGCCATATTCATTGTGATAAATGTCATGATCATTTTAACGTTGGTTGTATTAATTTTAAAACATGTCAAATTCATCTCAATGAAGGTCATATTCATTTCAATTCATGTCATATTCATTTTAACATGTGTTATATTATTTTTAATCAATGTTAAGTTTATTTCAATGGATGTCATATTCATATTAACACTTGTCATATTAATTTTAAGATGCAACTTATCAATTTTAACACATATCATATTAATTTGAATGTGTGTCATATTAATTTCAAGGCGTGCCATATTCATTTTAACACATCTCATGTGAATTTCAGCTGTGGTCATACTCGTTTGAAGGCATGTCAACTTCAATTCAATGGGATTGCATTAATTTCAACACAAGCCATATTCATTTTCAATCATCTCCTATTCATTTCTGTGTGTCTCATATCCATTGCCATCTCGGAAATATTGATTTCAACACATTTCAATTTGATTGCAACATGTTTAATGTTCATTTCAATGTACATTGTATTAGTTTCAATGTGCATTGTTTTCTTTTCAGAATATAATATATTCATTTCAATACTTTATATTATTTTCAATCTGCCATATTAATTTCAATGTATGTCGTCTTTCTCTTGGCATAAGTCAATCATTTCAAGAAATGCCCCATTCTTTTTGGTGAATATTGTATTCGTTTTAGTGATTGCTTTATTGTTTACAGTGAGGGTCATATTAATTTCAGTATGATTTATATATATTTCAATACATTTCTTAATCAATTTGGTGTGTGTGTTATTCATATTAATCACTAAGTAGCATATTCATTCTCCCAGGTTTCATATTTGTTTTGGTTCAATTCAGATTCACTCTGCTATGTATCATAATTATTTTGACACATAGTACATTCATTCTGGTGTATGTCATATTCATTTTGCAACACGCTATGCATTTCAGCAGGTGTCCAATATGAGGAGCTGTAATTTTGACATGACCGGCTTCCCATACCCTTCTGACCACCTAGCCCTGTCAGCAAAAAAAAAAAAAGTGATGCTATACAGCACGACTAAAAACATGCTGTATAGGACGACCAAAAACTTGACAAAGCTCTCTCATACACGACCTATTTGCTTTACCAATGCATCTTTTTTTTTTTTTTTTTTAGGTCACACCTACCATGGTTGAAAAAGATCTATTGGCAGCATCCCAAGTTCTTACAGTGGGCATAAAGCTCGCACAATGCTTACCGTTGCTTCGCTTTTTTCACTCATGTCTTGTTTTTATTCAATGGCTTGCCTTGTCCAGCTCGTGTTTAGACCACCCCAGAGCATTTTCTCTTTGTGTCCTTCCACTGCTTAATGTCAGGTAACTACTTTATTCTCTATGCTTTGGCACTCCTTGAAAGTGCATGTGTTCCAGCTATCTCCCTTGTGTACTTTTCTCCCCTGCCTTTGTGTTCTCTCATCTAATTGCCCCCCCCATCCCCATCCCCTTGATACTCGGTGTTGCTCTCTCTCGCTTGTGCGCTTTTTCCTCCCAGGACTCATTTTTGCTCTCTCGCTTGTTTTCCCTGTCCCCCAGTGTTGCTCTCTCTCTTGGAATATCTTTTCCCCCCCCTCCTTCCGTTAACTCTCCATTGTTTCTCACCGTCACCTGCTCCTTCGTAGTCGCAACTCCGGCAGTCCTATTTTTTTTCAAAAATGTTATACTTAAGAAAAATCACTTTTGTGCATCTTTGTGTTTTCATTTTGGATTGGTAATTAAACATTAAAAGGGCCTTTAGTCTGATTTTGGATGCATTAATACACAAATTGACCCAACTGCAAGCCTTTTTTTGGTTTATATGTACAGCGTGAAAGAGAAGCAATGTAAGAGGTAAAAGTAAGATATATCGCCTTTGCAAATGCTTTTTCTGTGTGTGTGCAGCTTCTTGCCCAATTCCCACCTGTCAGTTCCTCTCATGGATCAGGCAGCTGTGAAGACTAACAGACAGCACAGCTGACTGGTTTGCTAAAGACATCTTGGGGACATTCAGAAAGCTTACATAGCAATGCACTCCGACAATTGCTTACCATTGGCTTTGTGGTTTATAACTCACATTTTCTGTTTTGTTTATATTTGCTGGCTTTAGTTGCTTTAGGCTGTCCAGCTTGAGTTTGTCCCTCACCTTTCCCAAACTTTGTTTACTGTATTCTTCCACGAGCTCACTTTCTATAAACAGGCTCTTAAATCTTGTTCTTATTTTCTCACATTTGTTATGCATTTAAAGACAGAGGTCACAAGTCAGGCTCTCTCTCTTTCAGGAAGCATGGTGTTTATTTTTATTTCCCCGACTTCAAAGTCAGAGAATGAGAATCCAGCTGACTACCCATGTAAGAGGCGAGGGTGTAGGATATTTTTTTCCGAGCACACAACAAGCAAACATTGGCAAAGCCAATAGGTCTTGTCAATGCAAGAGCTATGGGCTTTACCAATGTGTTGTAGCCATGTTGTACACCAATGTATCTGCTGTTCAGCATGGCTAAAAGTTAGCAGCATGGAGAAGACTGGTGTGGAGTGTCGTAGAGTGGAATGGTGAAGAGTGGACTAGTGTTGTAGAGTGGAGTGGCAGTGTTGTGCACTGGAGTGGCATTGTGTGGAGTCACAGAGTGGCATACGCTGGAGTGGCATACAGTAGAGTGGACTGCTGTAGAGTGCATTGGTGTATAGTGTTGCAGAGTATAGTGGTGCAGTGTGGCATTGAATTCAGAAGCGTACAATGCAGCGTCGCGGAGTGGCGCAGAGTGGAGTTGAGTGGCATACTGTAAGGAGTAGAGGCATAGAGTGCAGTGGAATAGAGGTTCAGAATAGAGTGGTGTAAAGTATAGTGCAGTGACAGTGCAGTGTTGTAGAGTGGAGTTGTGCAGTATAGAGTGGCGTAGAGTTCAGTGGCTGAAAGTGCAGTATTGCAGACTATGGTGTCAGAGTACACTGGAGAGAAGTGGAGCAGAGTGGCGTAGAGAGCAGTGGCATAGAGTACAGTGATGCGTAGCAGAGTACGGTGGCATATAGTGCAGTGAGAGTGCAGTCGTGGAGAGTGCATTGGCGTAGGGTGCAGTGCCACTGAGTGGAGTGGTACCGAGTGTAGTGATGTAGAGTAGATTATTTCAGAGTAGAGTGAAGTGACGTAGTCGAGTGGTCCAGGGTAGAGTGCAGTTGCGCAGAGTGGCATAAAGCGCATTGGCCTAAAGTAAAGTAATGTAATGTAATGTAGAGCGCATTATGCATATTTGCATTATGAGTCAAAGGGCTGGTGATAAAATGATTTGACCAGGATCATACAGTTTTTACTTAGGCAAGCACAGAAACCAGGACCAGATTTGCACAAATGCAGTGTCAGTAATATGGCCATTAGACAATATACGTCCATGCAATAAGCACAGGAAAAGTTTAGGGGAAGGTTGCAGTGGTCATTCTATTATCTCATGGAACCATGCATCTTAGTCCCAGATTTATACTCTGTTTGCGCCAAATTTGCGCATTTTATTTTGGGCGAATTCGGCGCAAACCTAACTCCATATTTATACTTTGGTGCTAGAAGCTTCGAGCCCCACGGTTATGGAGTTAAAATAATTTTTTGCTTTGCAGGAAACTACCTTGCACCAATAAGATGCAAGGCAGGCATTCCCGTGCAAAAAATGATATGGCCATAGCGCCATATTTATCCCCCGTGCTAAAATCAAGCACAGGGGGAAGGGGGCCTTAAGTAATGGCAGCTAACGCCATTATTTAATGCCTGGGTCAGGGCAGGCGTTAGGGGACCTGTGGGCCTATTTCCGTGGTCAGAGACCATGGAATGGGCCCCCAGGTTCCCTTCCCTAGCCCAAGGGACACCCCCACCCACACCAACACCAGAGGGACGCCAGAGGATAGGGGGACCCCATCCCAGGTAAGTGAAGGAGGGTATTTTTATTTATTTTTAAAGTGCCATAGGGGGGCGTAACTTGGGCCCCCCTACATGGTTCTGGGCCCAATGGCCAAGTCCAGGGGACACATGTCCCCTTGGCATGGCCATTGGGGTGGTGGGCATGACTCCTATCTTTACTTAGGCAGGAGTCATGTCCATTGGGGTTGTGCATCAAAGGATGACACTAGTCTGGTTGGAGGCATTTTTATGTCTCCAACCAGACTAGCATCATCCGTTGACGCACAACCTCCTGTTTCCCCCTACGCCTCTCCCACCAGGCTAGTGTCCTTTTTCATGACGCAAGATGGGCCTTACCGCCGGCTACCGTCATTCCATAAATATGACTCCTTGCTGGTGTCTTGGAATGGCGCTAGCCGGCAGTATACTTTTTCACGCAAAACTGCATTAGCGTGTTTTGCTTGAAAAAACATAAATCAGGGCCTTAGTATTTGAAACTGCAATTTATATAGGTAATCTCTTCAAGCTGGGTTTAAAACAGCTGTGCAATAAAGTGGAATTTTTAGCCTCTTTGCTGATAGGTCTCCCTGCCGCAGTGCTAAGCCATTTTTGACTGTTTGGGTAGTTTGCACCTATGGCCTCCATAACTTTTTGTCCACTCAAGCAATCTATGCCAAATTTGCATCCTTTTATTTTTTATTTTTTTAAAACATCGCAGAGATTCTAGAGGTTCCCATGGTTTGTGAATTCCCCAGGAGGGAAATAAAAATTAGCCAAAATATAGCTACAGTTTGGATTTTTGGGAGGAAATGCAAAAATAGTGCTGCAGAAGAAAGTGTCTTTTTTTCTGCAAATGGCATCAACAAAAGGTTTGTTGTGCTAAAATCACTATCTTCCCATCTTTCAGGAACAGGCAGACTTGATTCAGAAAACCAAGATGCAGATTTATGGAAAGCGGCGCTGCACCAAGTGCAACAATGACCGGCAGCTAGGATCGTCTGCCATCCGGCTTCAGGAAGAATCTCCAACATAGGGGTTTGGGGAGGGGGGAGTAGTCCCCTTGGTGCTCTTTACCTGCTGTCTAACTTGAGAGATGGTGAGCCTTTGCCTCTCCTTGCAGGACAGTACCCCTGTGCACGGTGACTTTTGCAGAAACCAAGGCTTGTTGACGCTTGCTTCAAGGGATCTTCAGGCTCCAAGTAACCCTAGCCTCCAGCACTTCATCCTTGCAAGGACAGTCTCTTCTCTGCTGCTTCAGCGACGTGGGACTCCTCTCCAGATGTGCTGACTGCTCCTCACTGCAACTTACTGTGTCTGCTGCCTGTGGGCGCTGCAAATACTTCTTCTGGCTCTCCCGACTGCTGAGGGTCAGACCGGACTCCCCTCCAAGGGTCGAGTCCCCTGGACCTTGCTGGTCTTCTTCAGCTCTGCAACTCTACTTTTGCTCCAACTTGTATTTGCCAAGACTTGTTGGTATCAAGTCCTCCTGACCACTGACCAACTGCGACCCGGCGACCAACATGGGACATCATCTGCACAATTCCAAGGACTTCTCTGCAGCTCCTGGGCTCCACAGGTGATCTTCATCTTCCCTTATCAACCTGGTTCTTCATCCACAGAAAGGTGAGTAGTGGCTCCTGCCCCATCTGGACACTCCTGGGTGGACTGGACTCTAACTTTCTTGGTCTTGCAACTTTCCTCTTTCTAAGTCCTCGTTAGTCCTTGGGAAGACCAGGTACTTACCTCTGCTCTCCTGGTCGCCACTTCAGTACTCACCTCTTGGGGTCCAGAGTTCTCCCAGCACCCCTCTAACTATACCCTATCCTTGGGTGGGGGACTTCACTTCACATTCCGCAATTTTAGTATATTGTTTGCCCCCCCCCCCCCCCCCCCCCCCAATAGGGCCCTAAATATTTTCCACACATTTTTACCAGTGCTTTTTTTTATTTATATGCTAATTCCTTATAATTACTATATATATATATGTATATATATATGTGGAAAATGTCACTTACCAAGTGTACATCTGTTCGTGGCATGTAGTGCTGCAGATTCACATGCTATGCATATCCCTTCCGACATCTAGTGTTGGGCTCAGAGTGTTCCAAGTTGTTTTTCTTCGCAGAAGTCTTTTCAGAGTCACGGGATCGAGTGACTCCTCGTCTCGGTTCCATTGTGCATGGGCATCAACTCCATTGTTAGAGTGTTTTCCCACAGAGGGTGAAGAAAGAAGTGATAGAGTATAGAAAATAAAAGAGATGTCCATGCAAATGTAAATGTATATACATATGTACAAACGTTAGTAACTTAAACGACTACAGGCTTCCGGGGAGGAAGGAGGGTAGATGCGAATCTGCAGCACTACATGCCACGAACAGATGTACACTGGGTAAGTGACATGTTCTGTTCGATGGCATGTGTAGCTGCAGATACACATGCTATGCATAGACTACAAAGCAGTTAGTCCTCCCAAAAAGCGGTGGATAGCCTCTAGGAGTTGAAGTTGTTTGGAATAATGTCTTTAAGACAGCTTGGCCTACAGTGGCTTGTTGCTGTGAGAATACATCAACACAGTAGTGTTTTGTAAATGTATGAGGGGCTGACCATGTAGCTGCTTTACATATGTCAACCATTGGTATGTTTCCTAAAAAAGCCATTGTTGTACCCTTCTTTCTTGTAGAATGTGCTTTAGGAGTGATCAAAAGTTGTCTTTTTGCTTTGATATAACATGTTTGTATACATCTAACAATCCATCTTGATATACCTTGTTTTGATATGGATTGCCTGTGCGTGGTTGTTGGAAAGCAACAAAAAGTTGTTTTGTTTTCCTAAAATCTTTAGTTCTGTCTATGTAGTACATAAGAGCTCTTTTGAGATCTAGGGTATGAAGAGCTCTTTCTGCCACAGAATCTGGCTGTGGAAAGAAGACTGGCCATTCCACTGTTTGATTGCTGTGAAAATGAGATACTACTTTTGGTAGAAATTGTGGATTTGTTCTTAGTAACACCTTATGTTTGTTCACTTGGATAAAAGGTTCTTCAAGAGTGAATGTTTGTATTTCACTAACTTTCTTAAAGAAGTAATAACCACAAGGAAGGGAACCTTCCATGTTAAAAATTGAATTTTGCAAGAGTGCATGGTTTCAAAAGGTGGTCCGATGAGTCTGGTAAGTAGCATATTTAAATTCCATGATGGAACAGGTGGTGCTCTGGGTGGAATAATGCATTTTAATCCTTCCATGAAGGCTTTGATAACAGGAACTCTGAATAGAGAAGTATGTTGAATAGTTTGTAAGTATGCAGATATTGCAGTAAGGTGTATTTTTATAGATGAAAAAGCCAAATTTGATTTCTGTAAATGAAGTAAATAGCATACAATATCTTGTATAGATGCTGTAAGTGGATCTATGGTCTTAGATTGACAATAGTAGACAAATGTTTTCCACTTGTTTGCGTAGCACTGTCTAGTAGTAGGTTTTCGTGATTGTTTAATTACTTCCATACATTCAGATGGAAGATTTAAATAACCAAATTCTATGACTTCAGGAGCCATATCGCTAGATGGAGGGAATTGGGGTTTGGATGCCTGATTTGACCTTTGTTTTGTGTTAACAAATCTGGTCTGTTTGGGAGTTTGGAGTGAGGTACTACAGATAGGTTTAATAGTGTTGTGTACCAAGGCTGGTGTGCCCATGTTGATGCTATGAGTATCATGTTGAGTGACGTTTGATGCAATTTGTTGACTAGAAATGGAAGGAGTGGGAGAGGGGGGGGAAAGCGTAAGCAACTATCCCTGACCAATTGATCCATAGAGCATTGCCCTTGGATAG
The DNA here is from genome assembly GCF_031143425.1 of Pleurodeles waltl. Classification (NCBI taxonomy): domain Eukaryota; kingdom Metazoa; phylum Chordata; class Amphibia; order Caudata; family Salamandridae; genus Pleurodeles; species Pleurodeles waltl. The sequence goes on from NC_090443.1 coordinate 91,305,696, forward strand.
GGGATGTGGGTGTCTGGATGCAAGTTTTGGCATCTTGTGTTTTCACTTGTTGCGAATAGATCTAGGTCTGGTGTTCCCCACCTTTGAAAGTACTTTTGAAGTACATGGGAGTGAATCTCCCATTCGTGTGTATGTTGGTGGTTTCTTCTGAGGAGATCTGCCAACTGATTGTCTATTCCTGGAATGTATTGTGCTAGTAGATGAATTTGATTGTGAATTGCCCATTTCCAAATCGTCTGGGCTAGATGGGACAGCTGAGATGAATGTGCCCCTCTCTGTTTGCTGAGATAATACATGGTTGGCATGTTGTCTGTTTTTATGAGAACATTATTCTGTTTGAGAAGAGGTTGAAATGCTTTTAGGGCAAGGAACACAGCTAATAATTTTAAGTGTAGCTGGTTTCTGTTTGACATCCCATTGCCCTTGAATGGTCTGATTGTTTAGGTGAGCTCCCCAACCAATCATTGATGCATCTGTTGTAATTATGGTCTGAGGCGCACGGTCTTAAAACGACCGCCCCATCATTAAATTGCTGCAATTCCACCATTGAAGGGACATGTGTGTTTGGCGGTCCATCAACACTAGATCTTGAAGTTGACCGTGTGCTTGTGACCATTGTTGTGCAAGGCACTGTTGTAAGGCCTCATGTTCAATCTTGCATGTGGGGATCTTCATGATCATTCTTACAGTGTATTGTTGATTTGGCTGTATGAGTGGTATTAAATTTTGGAAATCTTGTATCCTTTGTATATTTGGATACGCTAGAGCTAGTTGAGTATTTAGGACCGTACCTAGATACGGTTGTACTTGTGCTGGTAAAATCTTGTTTTTGCAGTAGTTGAATAACATCTTGCTGAGCTACCATGTGAAAATGCTCGGACAAGGTGTATAGATTGAGGGGCCTGAGGTATAATATGGGCCTGAGGGTGCCATCTTTTTGGGGAATTAGTAAGTATAGTGAGTATACTCCTGTTCCTTGTTGGGACTGTGGAACTAATTCTATTGCTTGTTTGAACAGTAGAGATTGTACCTTTTGTTGTAACAGAGCTGTATGTTCGGGGGAAAACTTGTGATGTCTTGGCGGACTGTTTGGATGGGTGGTAATCAATTCTAGGCAATAGCCATTGCAGATAATTGATAATACCCAGTTGTCTCTGGTGATATTTTGCCAATGAGAGTAGAACTGCTGTAGTCTTCCCCCCCACAGGAGATGTGTGGAGTGGAAGGGAGGGAAGGAAGGAAGTCACTGTTTAGGTTGTGTTGATGCTTGCTTAGAGGTTTGGAATTTACCTCTATTTCTAAAGTATTGACCTCTGTAGGATCCTCTAAACCCACCTCGTTGATACTGTGTTTGTTGTGGTTGCTTTGTTTGGGAGGTGGAAGCATCTGAGGATTGTGGTTTAAAACCTCCTCGAAACTGTGGCCAGCGAAATGAACCTCTATATGGGGTGGTGTACAAAGTGCCCATTGCTTTCACAGTATCTGAGTCCTTTCTCAATTTTTCAATAGTCGTGTCCACTTCTGGGCCAAAGAGGTGCTTTTTTTATCAAAAGGCATGGTAAGGAGAGCCTGTTGAATTTCCGGTTTAAAAGCAGAGGAGCGCAGCCATGCATGTCTTCTGATTGTGATGGCAGTGTTTATGCTCCTTGCAGCTGTATCTGTATCTTATTTGATTATTACTAATGACTTGTCCCTCTTCTACTTGCTGTGCCCTCTTCTGGTGCTCTTTTGGGAGATGTATAATATCCTCCCATGCACCTTTTTTTTTTTTTTCTTTCTTTCAGACCCAAATACCCATGTCAAATGTAAACTGTATTTTACATTACCACTCAGCATCTACTATGTTACACTGCATTTGTAACTATGAGATGTCCTCCTTTCCGACAGCACTGCTATTACGTTGTAAAATGAAAATTAATAAACCGATACAAACAAAAAACAGCAAGTAGGCTTATTTGTGTGACCACATTTTGTATAGCCTCAAACTACATTTACAAAAAATCATAAACCGAAATAGGCATATTTTGAACTCTAAGTTTGGGGTTATAAAAGCCTATGTTTTCATTCAAAAAGAGTGCTAGCATTAAGAACAGTATAGTACACACAATCCTCAAGAGAAGAAGCCAGCACCACAGTTCAGAGTATGGCACTTACCCCCCCCCAGTAGTTGGCCACAACGCATGTGGCTCATGTAAGGTTTGTCACTGTACCAAAACCACCAAATCAATTGATTTAGGATAGAAATATTTGTGGATTTTGACCAAATACAATGTGGAACTCAGAAAATGTGATCTTCCCGATTAGTTGCCCCTGCAACCTATTATACATATGTACAACTACCAAAAAAAGTTAAATTTACAATTATAGAACACAGAAGCAATATTAGGTAAACCAAATTGATCATACACTCTTGAAAACAACCATTCAATTAAAGACATTAAACAGGTGGTGTTACACAAACCTTAAGTACCACCCAGTGCCTGGGATATTACAATGTCTTTCCTCTTGAAACACGATCATTGGATATCTAGACTTGGTAGCCACATTAGGAGTTGGAACAATGATATCTCATGGCATCACTTGAACAATCTTACCATGCTGAGATAATCCGGTCACACAGCAAGAAAAAAAAAAAAGTATCGGCATAGTGACCTGACTGATCAGCAGTATAAAGGATAATGAACCACTTGCCACCTGTGGTTTCGTAAATTGTGGTTTGGGCTGTACCCTATAGGGAGAATTGAACTGCATGCCTCCTTAGCATGGTTAACAAATAACTCATTTGTCCCCTTTTTACACACCAAGGTGTGAACTATAGTGGTTTGAGAACATTGATTTTCTCAAAGAGATTGGGCTCTAGCTAGCTCAGCCATCAGTCTCTATAAAACATAGGGTTAGCAGGCTAATTGCCTAGCCATCCAACGTCATGACGACACTTGACCTGACGTGGCCCACAAAGCCTAATCTAAAAGGCCCCACTACAAAGACTACCACTACTGGCGTCAGGCTCTTGAAGTAAAAGTGGCAAAGGCCATTAACTGACTTCTTATGTTTCCAGCTCTGACTACAGTAATACTAACCGGGTAAGAAAGGATAGATAATATAAGAAACAGGAACAATTTACAACTTAATGATCACTGGCCGGTTTTTGAAGAGGCATGATGGCTAAGTGCAAAACGATGTAACTCAATAACAAACTGTAAAACAATAGATTATATAGCTACCAACATTTACTCATTATGCACACAGTATGCGACTACCCCCACTCTGGTTAAGAAACACTAACTAGACATTTGGTTAGAGAGGACCCTTGACTACATATTATGTATGTCTTCACCGCGTGATTCACGTTTTTGGGTGCAGTGCCTCACGGCTTCCAGTGCTTCACTTCTTACTCACAAATGCTTTGCATAGAAAGGTAACCAAATGTGTTAATGTAACAGATGCATCACAGGCCACATTCTACTATTTATGGCCTGGAACATTTACCCTCTTTGGTGTATTATTTACAAGAATGGTCTCTTGTTTTCCAGATAGACTCTTAAATGACAAGTAAGGTCTCTGCATGGTATACTACTCAACACTGCTGTTCACTGACAGACTGACCTCGACAGTGACTTTGGGAAGAGTGATCTCAGTTCTGAAGGCGGCCATCGACCATTAGTGGCACAAGATGTTTGGCCAAAAGACAGATGTCATCTATTAGAAGGATGATAGAGAGATAAAGCCCAGAGACCATCCACAAGGTTTTTAATGCTGTCTGGGGAGCCCATTATTAGAGGGTCAGAATAAATAGGGTATCCCTAAGGAAGTTTATCATGTCTCACTCAAAATGATTGGATTCCTAAAAACTAAATGATAAGAAAATGTGTTTTCGCTCCACCACTGTTGATGACAACATAGGAAGAGCAGTAGCAGTCTGATGAAGCATGCCAATATTAGTGGGTGAGGGTATTTTGATCCCACAAGAAGGGATTCCTTCCAGGGTAGCTATATTAAGGTTCAGACTCATCAACCCTTAAGTGTATATGTATACAGGGAGGCTGGTCGATGGCTGAATACATCTCGCCACCTTCTCTGTTAATGGTCAAATGTGTCATTGTCTGTGCAAATGAGGGCTACGGTGTGCGCGATGTGACCGAGGAACTCCTCGATTGCCAGCTGGATGCTGAGCAGCTCCAGGTAGTCGTGGTGACTCGGTTGATGGGATGCCCACATTGTGCACCCGACCTCCCCCTGTGAGGGAGGTGTCAGTTGTGATTGTCACCTGGGGCACTGGATCAAGAATGGGACAACCTTGCAAAGGGTTGCTGTTCCACCACAGCAGCCACAATGCAGCCACAGTGCAGCCCCAAAGAAACATTAGACCCTACCAGTGACCTGGTGAGGTTGACCACTGTGCAACTAGGCACTCCTGTAAAGGGTGCATATGTAACCTGCCATGGGGAACTATGGCATTAAAAGAGCCCATCCTGCTGAGGTGCATGACCATTCTGTTACTTGACGACCTGGCTGAAAAAGGGGGATACATAGTGATTGAGAAGCTTGCACCCTTTCCCCAATGACAGTTGTGTACTGCCCCCAAGAATAGCAGGATTTGAAGGTGCTTGAGGTGGGACATTATGGTATTGATGGTAGGTAGTAGAGGTCTATAGTGATCTGTGAGTTTCAAGCACTGCCATTTGGTTGCGCTCTTGATCAGCCAGACATCCAAGTGAGGGAATACGTGGAGGATGTTCCTCTGAGATAAGAGGCTACCACAGCAAGACACTGACCACCCTAGGGGGCTGTGGTAACTCCAAAGGACAACACTTTGAATTGAGAATGCTGGCCATGGGAAAAGGGATGTGGAAGTAGGAGTCCTTCAGGTCGAGGGTGGTCATAAAGTCACCTTGCTGTGATAGAGGATGGCATTCTGGAGTGACACCATTTGGATGAGCTCTGACAGGATGTATTTGTTGAGGGGCCTGAGAAACCCATCCTTGTTAGGAATAATAAAGTAGAGGAGGGAGTACACCCCCTGGCAGTGGTGGAAAGCACAAGCTCTATGGCCCTTTCCAAGTAAGTGCGTCCGCTTCCTCTTCAGGGAGAAGCTGATGTTCTGGGGAAAGGGTGTGTTTACGGGAAGGGATGTTTGATAACCCTTGCTTCTATGTTGAGGAGCCACTTATCAGAGGTGATTTCTACCGACGGGGACAAAAACTCCTGCAGTCTTCCCCCCAACAGATGTGTTCAGGTTAGCGCAAGCAAGTCACTGCTTTGTAGCAGCAGCCTAATTGGTGATCCTAGGTCAAGTTATTCCTCTTGCAACCACCACCCCCCTCCCTGTAGCAGGCCCTGGAGGGAGGTCTGCTGTGTTTGCTGTCTTTGGAATGGGGTGGACACCTCCGGGGAGGTGGTTTTTGAAAAAACTGCAGTATGAAGACCGACGAAAGGAACCACAGGTAATAAGATGTTAGTAGTGTTCCCATGGCCTTCACAGCGTCCGTGTCCTTTTTCTTTTCAAGCATCAGGTCAACCTGCAGTCCTAGAAGGGGCTCTCCATCAAAAGGCAAGTTGGGCAGGTGCTGCTGGACTTGCAGCTTGAAGCCAGAAACACAACCAAGCGCGTTGGTGAAGGAGAACACTTGAATTTATCCTACAGGGTCAGCAGCTTAGAGAGCACACCAAAAAGTGGTGTTGGATATGAGCTTACCCTGTTCCACAAGTTCTTGAACTCTTCGTACTGGTCTAGGTGCTGAAGAAGCTCCTCCATTTAGTTTGTGTGCCCTGTCGTACTGGGAAAGTAAACTGACAGAATTGGTAATGTGCAATATGACAGACTCTGCAACAATGTTTTCACCTTCAACATCCATTTTCTTACCATCACTGAATGGAGATGATTGATCACCTGTGCCTTGTGTTAATGGCATGATTGCAAACAGAAAAGATAAGGGGGTCCAGTGGAACTGGACTTGCCCCTTAATATGTACTGGGCCATAGGGAGACACCTTATATTTCTTATCCACCTCTGGGGGCATCTTTTGATAACCCAGGATTTTTACAGGCTACTTATGGATGTCAAGTAGGCTTAAGCATGGGGAGGTACTGCATGGAGCACTGAGTGGAAGACAATCTCCAGTCAGAAATGGTCATCCTCCAATAGCTTTTGCAGCTTGACCTTATGGCATGTGGTCACCCTATTGTGTGTGGGGGTCTCATAGAAGGAGGTGGTGTCAGGCAGGCAAGGCTTTGCAGGATACAGGTCAGGATCTGTATCCCAACTGGGTCGACATGAGGGTATGGGTCTAAAATTGTCATGAGGCTATCCTAGCTGCCTCCCACAACCCAGAATGCAGTGACAACTGTGAAGCGTGAGATGATGGGTCAGGAAGTGGTGACGTGAATAAAGACTAGGGAGAGCTGGAGAAGAAGGCAAAAGCGAAGTAGGGGGAAAGGTGAGGTAGACAAACTAGAGGTAGTGGCCTGGTGCCTCTGTGCGCAATCTTAAGTGCTGGCTTGGCTGGTGGGTTGAGAGCCTCCTGAAAGGGCAGCTTTTTTTTTATTTTATTTTTTATAGAGGAGCAGGCTTTGTGAGGAAGCCGAGAGCAAGGATCCAACTAGTCTATGGGCGAAGGAAGATCTGCTGCTACCAGGTGTCTAGCTCACCCTGAAGACGTCGGAAGATGGGCTGATCCTGTTCTTTGAAGGATGGTTCTTTGGCACCGAAGATATTGACAGCTATGCATGCCATAAGCATTAATGTTACCAAATACCTACAATGACAAATCCCTGTAAGGGACTATCACAGTGACAGGCCTAGTGGTCATATGTAGACAATCTGATTTGTCATTTTTTCACCAAATTGGGCATTTTGACTATTGTTTTCGTACAGAATAAACACTTTGCACATTGCCCTTCATTAAGCCTATCTGCTCAGGGGGATGAGATAAGGTCATTCTTTTTTATTTTTTTGGGAGGGTTCACCCTGACAAGGCTTGTGATTAATCCTTGAAGCGGCAGTCACCTACTCAAATAATCTGATTTCTTACACTGATCCATCTTGAATGGTTTAAAGAAACAAAATACCACCCGCATCATTTTGTTGGCACACATGTAATGGAACATGCACACCTATAAAATGCTTCTCTTTTTTAGCAGGATTATTCAGATTTCCACCATTCTACACAGCATCTTGCTGGTCACAAAGGCATGACCTATTGCCTTTGCCAATGCTTGTTTTATAGAGCTTTTAGAACAGCAGCACATTAAAATATTTAGGAGGGAAAAGAGTTCATAATCCACCATTAGCCAACAATTTCAGTCTTATACAGTCCTGGAGGACAGAGCTCAGTTATGACGCATACCTCAGTTTAAAAAAAAAAGTTTGGATAAGCCTTAAAAATAATGCAAGGGAAGGGCCACCCTTTATCAATAACAAAGTAACAGACAACAGGAATCCATTTTGCCATAACTTGAAATGCTCATAACATTAGCCAGAGAGCAACTGGACGGTTATCAAGCGGTCTATTGAAAGACCTGTCTGATATATCCACCACCTCCCTTTCAAGACACCACAGATAGCAGTTACACAAATGGGCTAGATCACAGTGGTCTTTGCAGTTGCACATATAACACTTCATATCCCACTGTGTGGCACAAAAACACATTATTGGATGGGTGGCACAATACACAATGGGGAGTGGAGTGTTGGAAAGGTAATTTACTTGCAATCAGACGTATGTATCGTGAGTGACAACTGTGCACCTCTATCCTGTCTTGGCAGTGCTGAACTGAGGTTTAAGTTAGGGCATGCTTGGTGTACTGACCGTTTCGAGTTGCTCTGCAGGGCCTTTATGAAGTATTTGGTGATTATCAAGCCTTACCATATTTTGTGATAATACGATTAAGACATCCAATGTTCATTATTTTACATATAAGGTAATTGCTCGGTCATGACCTTAACTTTAACTCTTGGCCTTAGTAGACCGCATTGGTAGATATGTTTAATATGAACAGCAAATACAGATAACTAATTCCACAACACGTTAAAGTACCAAATATACAGCATGCACAAGAACAAACATTCAAAAACTAAAAAACTTCACAGTAAAGACCCCTAGGATCAAGGAAAACCACAGTTAAGGAACATTGAAGGTTAAAATGTGTCTTTAACCGGCTTGAATGAGCAGGCATTGTAGATAAGTAGTAAAAAAAATATACTCTGAGTGATGTTTCCCACTGCAATGATTTTACTAATCACACCACTGCCAGCAGTTGCCAGTTCGCCCACAATGAGATCTCAAAATGTAAGTTTAATAGTTCAGGCCTTTACAACATAACCCTTAAATTACATGCATACCACATGTGAATAATTGAAGTGACGTTTTAAAAGAATGGCCAATCAGCTTGAAAGTTAAACTTGCGGTGATGCAACTCGCCTTCCTGCTCATTTGTTCAGTATTAGTAAGGCGGTTAAGTCCCAGATGGGCTGAGTTCAGCAAGAGATACCGTGTAAGCGCCATGTCGACAGGGAACAGTGATTGCAAGCATGGAGTGTGATGACATTCTTGCAAGCATGGCCACGCCCGGGGGAATGCTGCTAAAGGCATGCATCTCCTGAGAGCATTGCTTCATTTTTTTTTAAAGGGCACATGTAAAACCGCCTCTTGCACATCTCAAAGACGCAATCAAAATCAGCATCTGCAGCCAGACAATAAAAGGATAAGAGAATGTGTATTCTGACATTGTTTCACATACTTGCCAATCCTTATTTCTCAAGTAGCGAGGCTCAGCAACACCTGTCTAGTAACCCTTTACAGTGTTCAGGCAACAGAATAAACTGACCCTGAAAAGGGTAAGAGTGCATTTTACAGCATATCCTTTATTTAAAGAACTTTGGCTGCAAGCTAAGATGCCAACTTATGCATCAGATCTTTGATCTATCACTTCAAAAGCCTGGGGAAATGTACATTCACCCAGGAGACGGCGGTTATATAAAAAGTTTTGGGTTATTAAACTCAATGGTTATTTTATTGGCCTTATGGTGGATGAACGACTAAGGTAAGCTGCCAGGAATCAAACATATAACCCACTGGATCAAACAGATCAGTGTAGAGGATGCATTAGTCCACTAAGCCATCAGGCCTGTACCTAACCCTAAAAGGCAATGAACAGGGCTTGCCAATTCATGCACAAGCCACATTAACCCGTGGAGCACTTTAAATATAAAAATTTAACGAAAGGACCAATTTTTCTTGTTTCCACACACCAAGAATATATGCTGCCAGACACCCTCTAGAGCTGAATATTTATTTCAAGAGGTATACATCCCTTGATCAAAGATATTTTAACAAACAAGAATGTCTGCCCTAACATAACCATGTAAGTCATGAACCCATTTACATATTTACAGAGCACGTTGTCCTTCGACCCTTTCCTTTCCCACTTTCGCTTAATTATTCCTTCTTCAGGTTTACCATTCTGTCTATCAGGGCTTTCCTTGTCTTCTCAACTTCTGCACTCAGTCGCTCAATCTCCACTTTGAGGCGTTCATTCTCTGCTAAGAGTTCAGACACTTTCCTGTCTCCTTCCTGCTCTTTCTCTTTCAGTCTTTTTCCTCCTCTGGGCTGCCCACCACGCTTCCTCTTTGCTCCACATGCAGAACTAGCAGAGTCTTCATCCTCTGTGTGATTAATGCTGCCAGAATCTGACTCCGGGACAACGGGCAACTGTTCATCACTTTCCGGGATGCCTACAGTTGCACAAAAACTTGGTTCGGGGTCCTGGATCAAAAACTCAAGGAGGCTGTCCGAAAAATCATCTTCCAAACCCAAACTCTGACATGGTTCAGTGTTGAGGTCTGCTGGGCAGCATGTCGGCAAAGGCTCAGAATGCCACAGTAACGATCCATCAAGCGGGTCCCATACTTTCACCTCATTCTGGATGGATGACAAAACACACAAAATATAGAACACAATATATATTCATCTAATTTTATCTGCAACTTAAAAATAAAAACCTTTGGTTGGTAGCTTTCTAGAGGACAGTAACAGGCAAGACTGGGGAGCCTAAAGGGGGGGGGGGGGGGGGCAACTATTAGGCATTCACCCATGTTCAATGGATGGAGTAAGGATCATTCTGAGGCACTGATAAGGGCACCGAAGACTACATTGCCCATAACTAGATTTGCATATTTGTGGCACAACCCAAACGGCATAAAGCTCTGTTTGGATGGAACCCCCAGTCTCACAGATGTCAGACAAAACACAAGGAAACACTGGAGTACAAGTTTTACTGTCATTTCGTGTAATCATCTATCAATTGAAGCATTTAAATGAGTCTTGCTGAAGCGATTGGTATGGCTGAGTAGACATGCCGCAGAACTGTGTTGTGTGTCAATGTTTTTCCATTACACGAATGTCAAATCTTTGCTGGCCTGAAATCAATACTTTTTTGCAGAAGACCACTGCTCTCCTAAAACAGTTTGTCTCACTCTTTGGGGGCTGAGGGTGTAATCACTAAACTTGTTTTGTAATTAACTCATTAAGTATTGACAAATCTGCTTTCCCTGTGGAATCCCTGAAACGTACCTCTCAAAACCCTCAGATGACCAGACTGTTGCTGAACAGCTTTTCATTAAACATTTTAACGTTAGCCAACTCTTAATTACGGAAGTTATATTATAATGTGAAAAGTCCAGTTTGCTGTTCTATATGGGTATAAAGAAACCTCTTGCGCTTTCTAAATGCTCTGATTTTCATTTTTAAAATCATTGTATAGCATTTATCCGGGAACTTCAAATTCAGTGAAAGAACACAATCATTTAGCATGCTCACATGTGCAGCCATTTGATGAAAAGGTCATGCCCTTATTGAATTTCCTATGTTGTCAATTCGCAACAATATTGGCCTGATACACAAGCCTAATATTTATTCAAATACCTATTTTTCTATTTTAATACATGACTACAGAGATGAACTGTCAGTAAAATGTGTACTTGGAGGCCTTAATAGGCTCAGTGTTGAATGTACAGTTCTTTTAAAGTTACTGCACAGTAACTTCATTAAGTACAATCCTTTGCGCAAGGTCTCCATTTTGCCTGGCAGTGGCTTATTGTGTAAAATTAGTATTTTACCAATCTGTTGTAGATGTTAACTCCAATATATTAACTGAGGCAGCACTGAGGAACGGATTGTTCCAATAGGAACCACTTATTTTGCACACGGCCGTACTCCATAAATCTGTCCCTGGCTGTAGAACACTATATCTTTAAATTCTCCCAGAGGTGCATGCTCCCATGTGTCAAGATGGGTTTTCCTGAAACTGCTAACAATAAAATTACTTTAAAAAATCCTGGACCATTGTAGGGTTAAGAGGGAAGGATTCAAATAAACCACTGGACACAAGTCTTAGCTTTTCATCCAAACATGTAGCAAAGCACATAGGTTCTCAGAAGTGAACCTCCGAATCCCAGGAGCTGCATTTACTTTTCCACAGGGGCTGGGGTGCTAGAGACAGTCCTGCATGGCTGTAACCATTACAAATCCGTCCCGATTGGTCACTTACACTGGAAGAATATAGCAACACGATCAGCAGCAGAATGCACTACAGTCAGACAACTGAGATTCAGTCTACAATAAAGAAACAACCTGCTGACAAGTGAATTCAGGATTCTGCTTCACTAAGAACTGAAACAGTATGCCAATATTACTGTCATAACCACTTCCACAGCAACAGGTCCGCTGCTACTTAACTGATGTTTCATACTGCTTTAGGTTACATGTGCTACATAAGTGGTGGGAACCACTTCATTATGCCAGGACTCACACCTTTGATATAGAAACCAATAGCTTTTTAAGTAACAGCTACAATGACCAACTGTTATCTTTAAAGCTTAGCAAGTCAAAAACCAAGGAGAAGCGGACTTTAATTGAGCAGCTATATTGCATATAATAGTGATTCTGGGAAAAGTAGATATTGCGAACTGACCATAACGCTTACTTTTAGCGGCTTATCTCTGTTTCAAGTTTAAGGGCAGCCTAGGTTATATATCCTGTGGCCATGTGCTGCACGTCTACAAGAGATGCTCATTTGGTTAACATTAGATCCATAAATATACTTAGAGTACACACCACAAAATAAATTCTCATCTGGCGATGTAATTTGTGGCATATAGTGGACTGCCTGTCTGTACCTCTTTGTACGTTCAGTTTGTCTAAGGTGTCTTAGTGTGCCTTCTAATGAAGTCTGACTCCCTCGCTTAGTCCATGCTTGTTCTAATAGCATTTGATACTGGAATGTGCCCTTTTCTAAATATTTTACCAGGAAAGGAACCAAGGCACCAGGATTTGAACATATGTGCAAGAATCGCAAAGAAAGTGGGGACTGCAGGTTTAAAACTGTTGAAAGTGATTGCTTTACAGCATACAGGTATAATGCCCGAATTACCCTCAACCAAAGGCTGTTGAAGTTAGGTGGTAACACCCCCAAGGCCTCACCTGTTTTCCCACAGGCTGGCTGCCCTTGACATCAGAGAGTAGCACATCATGGAGGTCCTCATACCACGCCTCCAGCTCCCAGCCGGACAGTGTGGTGGGTGCTGGAGCACAGGAGGTAAGCGGCAGGGACTCTGCCGTCATTTCCGTAACTATGCAAGGTGGTCTCGCTGGAAAAAAAAAAAAACTGTTTCAATCACTAAACACTTTGCAATTTCTACACATGCATTCGTTAGTCGGGGTTGTATTCGAAGATTTTGATCAAGAAAGTATTCCACTATTTTGTTTCGCGTTTCCATGGAGTATGTATTTTCACAAATGTGATGAAGCACAATAGCATCATTCCTAGATCTAGTATTGCTAGAACAATATTCTGCCTACAGAGAACAGTAGTTAGTTTTAGCAGTATGTCCATTGCACTGCTCAAGCCTTGCATCTTATGACTCTGAAGTGCCTCAGCTCTAGCTTTACCCAATGACTTTCATGGGGTCATCGAGATTATGTTATAAAGTTATGATGGTATGTCCACCATTTCCAGTGTCCGTTTAGCACCGATTGGAGCTAGTATGACCCACGAGAGAGGATGCACCCATAGGGGGAAAGGATAGGAGTCAACACAGCTACGTGTTTCTGCTGCGTCAAATAATTTGTGATGTGGTGTCGTATGTAGAGTATGTGTTTTTCTGCCTTTTCTTCATGTCACAGGCAGGCGAATTTCCTCACTGCGTGCACTGCCTGACTTTTACTGCAGATATTGGTTGTGGGTTAAGAGAGCAGAAAGACCTGCATAACAAGGCATTAACCATGACCCACCATCAACATGCGTTTGTCTGCAGACTATGAGTGCATGTTGAACCAGAGGCCTTGTCGTTGGGGTGTGGCAATGATGTTTTGTCTGACTTCACTTCAAAGGGCTCTCATGGATGTTATGTGGTGCTTAGCTGATTGTGTGGATCTCTAAGCAAGATTAGATTTTTTTTCTGGTAGTTAAACTAAAACCACTGAATTCCTGGTCAAACTTAAACTCCATTCCCCTACATTAATGTCGTTTTTGGTAGCTGGCTACTGGTAATATACTCCTACTGTCCCTTACTATGATCATGGGATGTGCTGCTCAGTAAGTTGTACAATGACTGGACTATAGTGGGAGGTGGTCATCAGACTGACCTAACTACTCACATGGAAGCTTCAGAGAACACCACTGGGAGGATGGAATGGATTATGTTTTTATCACTGTTTTTTTTTAATCCAATTTCGTTAGATAAGCTAATTTGAGTCTTGGAAAGTACTTTGGACGCTGTGTCTTTAGGACAAGAGCTCTGCATGGGAAATCCATGGCTGTGTTACAGTTGGGATGATGCTTCTTTCAATCCAGGTGTGCCCTACAAATACCACAACCCACTTTTGTGCAATGAAATCAGAACAATTTAAACAGAGACCGAAGTTTAAATAAGAAGTGGTGCAAGGAAGCCCTGAAGTGCTTGCTGAAGTTAACAGTTGCTAGTCACAATGTGGTCAGATCATCGCTGTCACAAAGGGCCCGAAAAATTCATGAGTAAGAAAAGCAGCTCATTCGCTGCTGCTGGTAACAAATGAAGGAAATTGTAAAGCAAGTATTTATTTGTAGTTACCTGATCATGTGTGGTGAGGAATAAAGATATTCTTTCTCTTCCAACACTGAGAAGGAAAAAAGTAAGATAATTAAAACCTCATAAGTAATTAATACCAATCGTTTTCATTAGTCTATCTGAACAAACAAGAAACTAATGTTCTAAACCTAGTTCACCCCTTTGGGCTCAAGCGTGATCCTGGGAAAACCCACGCACGGTGCATTGGCTGACACTGTACACGGGCTCCTGACGTGAGGAGGGGCATTGGGGGTTGGGGGAACAAGTTTTGTTTAGCCACTGTATTAAATAGTTACGTGCAAGCAGAGTACAAGTCGGAGGGACACGTGGGTATAAGGTGTCACCGTCCACACTGCTAAGCAGTTATGCCACACTAATATACTAAACTTGCCCGGTGTAATGTTTAAACACTGCAAAGCATTCATCAGCTCCTGCATGTTGCTTGCTTTCCTTCTGAGCAGCAACCTGCAGGCGGCACAGAAGGGGCTTTATTTTGAATTTCAGCTGGGTCTAAAACAAAGGTCAAAGTTAAGTGGCCATCAGGCCTCCTTTTGCTCTCCCTGAAGCTACCTGGAGCTGCCCGCACACCTATCTACAAATGCAATGGAGGGGACACAAAGGCTCACTGGTTCTGATCACTTCACAAGTACTTGAGAGGAATGATTTTGACTTTGGTCAGTCACAGAATATAAGAGGTATGCATGCAAAGTAAGAATGTCAGATATACTGGTGTCTTCCTGTATTTACACAAATAGCAATTTAAATATCCCTATTTTGTTATTTCTTTTATACGGCTACCAATCTCAATGCAGGGTTTCAGAGCGCTTCACATCAAATGTACATCTTATACACTGACAATAAATTGTCAGTGTAAATCAAGTACAGGATGTTACATAGGATAGAGAGTGTTACAAGGTTTAGGAATCACATGTCCTTCATAGCTCCCTGTGCTATATTAGAAGGATTACAATTTATGAACTGCGAGTAACAAAAGGATCTCCGTGTTAAGAGCAGTAGCCCACTCACCTATCTACATAAAATACAAATCATTTCATGATGTGCTTTGCAGGAGACATGTTAATCCTCTATACTACGTTCATTCACAACTGGGACTAGACATGACATCTCTCCAGCAAATGTGCTAACCACCAGATATTTTACCATTATAATTCCCCTGAGATCTACAGGGCATGAGAAGCTCTCTGCAGCAAGTGCCTTAACCATACAAGTTTTTTTTTTTAATTCAGTCTTTGCAACCAATTAAGCAGAACAGATCTATTGCCAAGTTTTTCCTTGTGTCAATTTCTTTGTGGCAGAGATTTAAAAAAATAAATGTTGAAATTGAGGCCCTGATTTTGCGTTGAGATTGGGTCACTTATTTGGCATAACCCCACTGCAAAATCCCATTTGTTAAATCTGGTAATTTGCTCAAATGTACTCCTTACAGACCTGCTAAATGTGGGCGCCCTTAAGATCAAATGTCACTTCCTGTGATGTCACTTTTGTGGTATGGGTAATAATGCCACTTTGAGGCCACTAGCAATGTCACACTCCATGATGTCACTTGTCTACAGTCTAACTTGGTTACCCCTTTTTTTTTTTTTTAAGGACTTATGGCCCGGGTTGCTTTTAGTCAGATATGGTGAGGTTTTCTGTCGTATTTCCCTCAGGAATTTTACATGCACAGACTAAAACACACGCTTCTCGGTCTTGAAGTTCTTGAAAAACGTTGATTTTACTAATTATTTTAGTACTGCTAACACTCCGTTCTCCCTTTCCACTTGCCCTTAGGCCCCCCTTCATGTCCTGCTTCTCAGATAATGGATTTAACCATGATATGCCAAGCATGTTTGTTGGGGAATTTGAATTCCGCACCCCCCACACCCAATCTTACTGACCGAACTAGGCCCTGGTCCACTGCGGTGTTTTTAAATCCTTGATCGGCGTGGCTCCCAGCCAAATGATATCACTAAGATATTTTGTACCAGGTTTAGAGTAACAACGAAGGAGAGAAATTACTACATTTTGACTTCTCACACCATTTTGTGAAAGAGGCGATCCTGAATATAAAGCTGATGAGAGAATGTCCAGGCAAGGACGGAAACAGCCGTTTCAGTAACGGTCACCCACTCGTTTTATCGTTCATTTCAAGCACAGGTTTACAAAACCTGCCAGCGGGCGCATTCTAGTAAAAATATGTTAGCCAGGAGATAGGACTGCAGTTACTGAATGGTTGCAGAATCCAAGAGAAGCCCTACTCATCTGCACTAATGTTGCTGTACGAAGCAGTCGCCGTCCCCGACACCGGCCTCTTATCCCGGAGCCATCACCCTTCCTCCAGATGCCACTGGCACAACTCCAGCCGCATCCTAACATTTCCAGCTGGCGCCAATCGACAAAATCGCCACGGGATTCGACGGGAGTGCAAATCTGGGACGCTCCCAAGGAAAGCACGAGGAGCGCCTCACTGGGCCTTAGGTGTGACGTGGCGCTTTTTCCTTTCTTAAGGAAAATAACAGATGGGCGAAGGGAGCAACATGTAAACGGACAATCAGTCTTGCATACAACTTTCGTCTTATTAGTTTAAACAATTGTGCCTTCAGGCAAATGTTACACAACCTACTGCTCACACGCCATCCTCCCTAGACAATGTACTTTCACGGTAAAAATAAAAGCGTTTTCATCCTTGAAATTATTTTTCCTTAATATGAATTGCCCATCTTAAGGAGTAACTCATGGGCATCGAGGAAATAACTAATGTTCACGTGTGTGTTTGGCCTCAAGATGAAATAGTAACGGTCTCCCTAAAAAGCCAGTACAGTGCCAATGGGAGCAAATTACACCGACGGAAAGAAAAGCAATGTTCTGAAGTCAACTTAAACCGAAAGACAAGTGAGGGGAGTACAAAATGTTTCATTGCTTTGACCTTTGGACGCAGCAAATGGGAGCTGTGAAATGCTTGAACTCTCATGGGCACTTTCACACCATCATTGTTTGTGTACAAGTCAAATCGATCCTCGAAACCTTAGTACCTTCAAATGAGGAGGAGCTAAATGGTTTACATTCTTGCTTCAGCCACTGCGGTAGTTTTGCCTACTCGAGTATGAGCAGCATTGTTTGATGCAACGACGCCATTTTTCGCATTTTATCAAGTGAGTGGTTTTGGGTGATATGCCTGAAATATTACCATGTGCTCTACATTTTTAGAATGCACTTAGAATACGATCTCCGCTGTGTAGTAAAGAGAAGGTGTTTATCATTTCTGAAATGTCAGCCTCATACCATGAGCAACATCCTCCAGGGCAGTACAGGAGGCGTGGCTGAACCCATGAGGTATTGTTTTAATTGTATTGTACACAACAACCACAAGAGAACGACCCGCTCCTAACTACACCTCACATCTTCCCCAAAGCGAACATTTTATGCTTCCACTAAGCTTTGGAATTCAAATCGAACAGCCTAATTGGGCATGCACATTCCCTAAAGACTGTAAAACTCAGGACAGGGCTGAATCGGATGTAAAAAAAACAAAAAAAAAAAAAAAACACAAAGGTTGCTCTCTGCTTGTAGACTGGGTGGCGAGTGCCAGCCATTCAAACTGGTATCATTGACCATCGCAGCATGTGAGTACCGTAAAGGACAGCATTCTCACAAGCATTTGCAACGCACTGGGTCTCGCATTTGCTCGAGTTAGAGCTATTGGTGTTGTAAACTTCTAACCGGACTTTTCTTGCCACAAATTAAAAATGAACCAGTTTCACATAAGGGAGCCGATTTACAGCGCCAAGGCCGCCATGAGCATCAGCTCGAAGAAGAGAGACAAAAAAACAAGTTCGCCAGTTGTCAAACTTATCGGCAAAAGTGGAATTACTCATGTAACAGGGGCGATGATGGCCAAGGCGGTAACAAAACGTAAAGCATTTACCAATGTCAAACCATTTTTGAAGGACAAGCCCACAAACGAGTGGTAGTGATGGGCGTGCGGTGGGCGTTGCTAAAATCCCAGATACATACCATCACGTCCGAAAAGCAGCGCTTGCGCGATGCTATGCTGGACCTAAAAGGAGGCGAGTCTAAATGAGTAAGCAGTCGTTAAAATTCACGATTGGTTACCAGAAAGAATGAGGGAAATACATGCAGGTACCTTGTGTGGAGGTACGGGGATGATATATGCAGGGGTTGAGAATGTCTGTGCGTAAAATCCTCCCACCATCGGTCAAGTATCCACCATTCTGCAACACTATATAATAAAGCAGCTCCTATAAAAATAAAGCTCTCAAGCATCACACACCGACGTTCACCAGGTGCAGGAACTTAAGGAACACAATGATTTTAGTTCAACGGACAATCTGACTTCTAGTGTTCTGTTATCACTAGTGGTATACTGCTGGCGATATTGTGTCAGATTTTTCTCTCTACACTTCTATCTGTATATTTATTTTGCTTATCGTTTTAACATTTGATATTTCCCTCTTCCATGTTCTAGTTACACAGTAACTAGCATTTTATACATTAACAAGATAGGTTACAATGTAGCTTTCTCAGCACCGTTTTTGCTGGACCCAGTCAGTATCTGCTTGTTGGTATAAGCATAGAAGGAAATCACCGGGGCACCTCTGCATGTACCCATAAAAGCTAAAAGATACTCGGTTTAGCTGAAGGATCGGAGAGGAAGCCACCGGTTGTGTGTGTAGAAGCACACATTTCTAGATGAAGGAGCGCCTCGTTTCCAAAACAAAGGTGCACTTGGTAACGGGTAATGGCCCAGTACCTGCGTGTGACCTTCCGATCATGAACTCTGACCAACCGAAAGTTGCCTGCTCGTGAGGTGTGCCACTCACCAGACAAACCTGACCAGGAATACCATGCTGCACTGCAAAACAATTCTTAAATCCAACCAGATCCTTGCTTTGCCTTCACTTCTCAACACAGTAAATAAAAAGATTACAAAAAAGTTTACAACTACAAAAATCTACTACGGTTAGGTCTCAATCTCAAGAAAGCGACTTATGAAGGACGTTCTGCCCTTTCTTGCCGTGGATCAAAGAACTGGATTCAAAGTCACCAGAGCTATCCACAAAACCAAACTAGGAACAGGACAGGATTCAGAAAAACCACCACCAAGCCGCTATTAACATCGGATTAATACACAGAATAAAAGTATCATCATCTGAAGGAAGGCTAAGAGCTGTCAAAAATGAGACACAGCCCGGGGCGGATGACTCCGAACAACCATGCTCAGAAAAAGTTGAAACATTTATAAAAAGACAAAAAAAAAAGTTTCACTTAAAAGTAAAACCAGGATATTCCAGTAGTGAAAGCAACGCACGTCTCGTGTTCGCACACCAGGCAACGTTATTGAAACATCTGAAACGCCAACTCTCTGTTCCAAAATGGTCTAATGCAGGGGTATTCAAACTGGGGGGCCTCAAGGGTTGCGGGGCGCCAGGCTCTGGCCAAAAGAGTCATATGCGTAACTGAACTTAAGCGCAATGTTTAAATAAGTCTAGACATATTTAAACATTGCTAACTTAACAGAATTGTTAACAATTTTGAGAGGGGTGGGGTGCGGTATTAAAAACTAACACCACTGGTCTAACGACCACGTTATGATGGAGCACACACCATGTGAGGCTTGAAAAACATACAAACACAACGTGCCAGATCTTATATGACTTGATTAAAACGATCTAAGAATGACTGAAAAGGTATTTGGTCCTCTAAACTAACCACAGGCCATACATACGAAGGGATAAAAAGAAACGGGGCTATACATTTACAAGGAGCGACAAGTAGATCTAATTATAGGTGAATGGATGTATACCATCCCAGGGGTGGGGTGTGTTGGGGGGGGGGGGGGGGGGAGAGGAAAATGTGAAAAGGGGGAGATAATCAATGCATGAATACACTGGCTGGAAGAGCATGAGGAGTTATGGCTAACGCAGGGCCCTTCCGGCCCATGGACTACGTTTACACGACCACTCTCGAACCAGAGAGAACAGTATAGGTAGGGGGCCCTCCCTCCTCCGGGACTCCGACATCTCCCACACAAGCTGTATGACCTGTCCCTGCCCACTGGGGACACGGGAAGGTCATAGCACCCCAGTCCCGCCTCTCCATGCACCCTCTGACCTTTCTCTTTCTAGACACAGCCTTGTGACACTGGTAGAAGCGGTGGGCGCGGCGCGGGTCCGGGCGGGTTGTTGTACTAGGCTGGGCGAGGGATCGCGAGCTCATGATAACCATCGTTTTCCTTCTTCAATTGTAGACTGAAGGATCACGAGTCGCCAGTAGGTCTTTATATCAGCTCGGTAAGGGGGTGGGGCTAAATAAACCACCACCAGAATAGAAGGACTTTGATGCCCACGCCACGGTGACGTAAGTATACCCGCACAAACAGGATAGCCATTTTGTAACGGCATAGTTTCTGCTACAGGGAGCAGCCGATGTTTCAAATGATCCATAATGCATTAATTTCTAATGCAATATAATGGTTTGATTGTTCATGCATAATACACTTAGTAAAATCAGAAGTGTTACTATATAATACACTTAGTAAAATCAGAAGTGTTCCTATCTTATCATTGCGTCACTGTACAGCAGCTACTGTCTCACCGTATTAGCTCAAAGCTACTCCATCCTTATAATGCGAGCATGCGCTGGCATTGGATGGCCGCTGATTTTACATAAAGTACTGACCCTGAAACTTCATTTCGATGCATTTCTTTTGTTTTCATAACCCAGACCTCGCTGCAACCTACCATCGCCCTAAAAGGGTGGTAACTTGACATATAACCCCGCCCACTCAGCGGAGTAACTATATAATAAACGCTATTTATTGCATCTCTTGAGTGAGCGAGGCATTTAGTCGGTAGCAAGTTAGGGTGACAGTTCCTAGGGGGTGTCGTTGGAAGCGTCTTGTTGGGTATTATGGAGAACTTTGCCCAAAGGAGAGCGAATAATAGTCACGAGCTCTGACGCAGCCCTCGTTCGTCTGACTCACCGGCAGAGGGTGATGCAATAGCTGGCAAGGTTCTGCCGGGGATTTCCAGTCAAGCATGCCCACCCCTTTTATCTGTGAGGACATGCTTATGAGCCGACTCCAAATTTCGCTGCTGCTTTCCTCTCCGGTGTATTTTTAACCAGGCAATTACATCCATGCCCCTGGATCGAGCATGGGTGGGTATAAGTGTAACCACTAAATAACCATTAAATACCAACGTAACTACAATATGAGGAGAACTTAGACAACTGTACTGAAATGTAGGGAGTTGCAATTATTTAGTACTGAATGGATATATTAACTCCGAAATCAAATAGTCTGAAAAATCGAAAAGTTTAAAGCATTTGTGAACAAGAACTTTCATTTAATTTAAGGACACGGAGGCGAAGATTACGCATTCTCCTCTTTGTCTCATTTGAATAGCAGCCATGTACAAATAAAAAAACCATATAGGGATGTTATAAAAACTACAAATCCCAAGATCCAATGCATCCATGCATGTCACCATGAAATATCCAACGGTTAATCAGTAAACTCATCCTTATATAAACCAGCTGAACCATCTTAACTCTGCTCCTTCTCCAGCAATGGAAAATGTTCTTGAATTCTGGAATTTACATCTTCATTCTTGCTTTTGATCTGAAAATGACAGATATTAAAATTGTACAGTAATCGGGTGGGTGAAGATTTTGCATACAAACAGAGCTACATGAGCAAGCATCTTCACCACTTAAAACATAATAACAGCAGATCAATACATCATTAGCGGATGGGATAACCACTACGTGTCCTTAATAGAATTGAAAATTCTTGTTCACAAATGCAATAGTATTTTTGATTCTTTGACATGGAAAGAAGGCTTCAGAAATGCAAGTTTAAAGCTTATCCACCATCAAAGAAAAGGGATTACTTACTGGTTTATGATAAAATAATTTAAGCATGGAATCCGAAGACCAGTCTGACATACAGATAATATCCTCCAAGCATGCTCCTACGGCAAAGGACTTTGAAGCTATTGCCCCTCTGACTGAGTGCGCAGCAAAGATGGAAATGTCGTTTGGGCGGAGGACATTGCGCTGCCGAGTGTCGCGTCTTTCCGGGTTAGGGAGGGGGTGGGGCGAGAGCTCCCTCACGCCAAATGTGTCGGCCAGAGCGCGTTCTTGGGGATTTCCCGAGCAGCAGCAGGATTGGTGAGTCGGTTCGGGGACCTCAGACTGCCTCCCCAGGGGCACTGTGGAGATGAGCAGCCATGGAGCTGAGCCGCTCGCGGAGGGCCATTGCACAAGCCACCCTCTGGGGAGAAGCAGGCAGGGGCAGAGCCAGCACAAGCAGAAGCTGGCCCAGTCCCAGTCGCCCCAAGGTTCTTTCAGGAGGCTGCAGGAAGGTGAGGAGGAGTAATGGAGTGCTGGAAGGGCCTGGAAAGTCTTCAGGGGCCCAATTAGGACAGCCCTTGCTGTGGAATACGTGGACTGGGGCTGAACCTCAAGGTAGGAAGGTTTTGAACTCGGTCTGTTTGGAGGTTGATGATTCTTCTCCTGACTCAGTATGTTTAATTGAAAACGGAGAGCTTGGGAGCCTGGGGGAGGAAGTTAGTACCACCGGGGGCCTGTCTTTCAAAAAACAGTGTGGACAGCCAGGTGGCAAAAAAAATAATAATATCAGTGTTGCCCCTAGAATTACTCCCTCCGTGAGATCCTTCTTTAAATTTAAGTCTGGGGTGGATGCTTCTTACTTAGAATATATCCCGGAAAAGGTTTTTCAAGGCACTAAGGAGATGCAGGAACAATCGCATACAAGGTCTCGTGAATCAGGGGGCTCCTTTCAAGAAGTTGAGACCCCACGATGCTCTGGTGTGCAGTCAGTCCAGAATGGGGGGGGCTCCCCTCTCCTCAGGTTACTGGCAGCAATGACCCCCTCGTCGAAGTAACACAGAGCCCTTTGAAGGGTAGTCTCCCAAGTCAGGCTCTGGTTGATCAGTCGGGACCCCCTCGACAGGCTTCTGGCAAAGAACCCTCAGTAGAAGAGATGATACTTTCTCTCTTGAAGGATATTGGGAATGGGTTTGCCACCTCAGAAAAAAAACAGGCAGAGATTTGAGAGGTCTGCAAGGCCTTGGGAAAAAAGTTGGATCTTCTGTCATTAAGAACACAGACCCTGGAAGCTACGGTGGTGACTATGAGAGAGGACATTGAAGTGAAAAAAGTTGACATTCAGGCCTTGAGAGTTTCTGAGCAGGCTCTCCAGAATAAACTGGAACAATTAGAAAATAATTCAAGGAGAAATAACTTGAGGGTACTGCATGTTCCTGAAGGGGCAGAAGGATCTGATTTGAAGTATTTTTTGGTATCACTTTTGAAGTCAGCGCTTTCATTAGAGGAGAGCGAAGAGGAAATTGCGTGGGACATTCAAAGGATCCATAGAGACCCCTTCAGGAAAAATCCAAGCGTTAGCAAACCTCGGAAAATTTTGATTAACTTCTTAACATATGGTTTGAAGGAGAACATTTTGTTAAAAGCACTTAAGATGAGATCTTTAAAAACGCAGGATTTTTCATTTGAAATTAAATCAGATTTATCCAGGATTACCATCAACAGGCAGTGGGAGTTGGGACAACGGCTTGAGGAGTTTAGATTATTGGGAGCCTCTGCACAACCTAAATTCCCTGCTAATCTAAAGATTATGTTTAACAACAAAGTGTATAATGTGAGAGATGGGAAAACTGCGGATGAGTTGTTGGCTGTACTTAAGTCGGGGGGCAGCACGATGGGGAAAAAACGTCCCTGGCCCCAACCCGGAAATTACGTGTGCTCTAATTGTGGGCACACCTCAGTCCACTTGTTTAAGGGGGTCCTCCATGGGAGGGGCGGGAGGTGGGGGGGGGGGCACAGGGTGGGGAGCATGTGGGAAAAAATGTAGAAAAAGTTTTCCTCATTCACCCAATTAAAGTGGCACCCAGGGGATAATGGCGGGTGAGAGTAGTAAATGCCGGGACCCCTCTTTTGTTCAGTTACTTTCTTGGAATGTGAATGGATAAAGAACAAAGGGTAGGAGAGAAGAAATTTTACAATATTTAAAAGACTCCTCGGCAAAAATTCTTATACTACAAGAGACTCATTTAACTAGAGAGGAGGGGGTTGACCTCTTTAAAAAGTTAGCATGGGTACATTTATTTGCCTGCACGGAACATAACTTCAATACCAGAGGGGTTGCCATATTAGTTAAGCATGGGATTAAAGCGGGATTGTTAGAGGTACGATCTGACCCAGTGGGTTGATGTATTATAGTTAAGCTACACATTTTTGACAGAACATTTACTATGGCAGGGTTTTATGGTCAAAATTGTGATGATACTGGCCCACTTGAATTTTTTTTTCACAGTTAGTCGATTTCCCGGACCCGGACATAATTGCTGGAGATATTAATGTAGTGCTAGATAATAATCTGGATAGGTCTGAGAAGTGTAGGTCATTAGGGACTCCAAAATTCCAATGTTTTTTGAGAGTATTAATGAAAGAGTGGGGGTTAAGGGGTGTATGGCGGCAACGGAAAAGAGATTTAAGGGAGTTTTCTTTTTATAATCAGAAATATAAGCACGCCTCTCGTATAGATTACTTTCTTATCGATGGCAGGCTTGAAGATTTGGTAGATAATATCACTTATTTACCTTCCCACCTCTCCGCTCATGCAGCAGTGGTATTAGATTTAAAGGTGGCTGGACGGTCCGTTAGTATCAGATGAACGTTTGACTACACGTTGCTGCAAGACTTGGAGGCCCTTGATCAGTTGCGGGTAGAGGCCTTTTTTTAAATCAATTTAGCACGGCCTCGCTGGCAGTGGTATGGAACACTTTTAAGGCAGTCATGAGAGGTAAGGCTATAAATATAGCTAGTTATAAGAATAGGCAGTATAGGGATACTATTTTACAGTTGAAACAGGAAATGCTTAAAGTGAGGAGGCAACTTTTGGGGGAAACTAAGCAGGAGGAGGCTGAGGTTTTGGAGTTTAAGTTGAAGGAGTTAAGGCTTCAGATGGAGGAGGTGTTACAAGTCAGAGTCACTAAAAGAGTAAAGGCTAGTAAACTAGCACACTTTGAGTATGGGGAGAGTGCAGGTAAGCTCCTAGCTTGGAAATGTAAGCGAGATTTAGTAAGGAATTATATTAAGGAAGTAGAGTTAAATCAAGCAGGCAAGAGATCTTTGAATAGGGTGGATATGGAGGTAGCTTTCCATTCTTTCTTCTCGGAACTATATAAAGAAGAAGCTGAGGTAAGAGAGGAGGATATCGATACTTGGTTGGCAGATGACATACTCCCAATCATAATCACAAGAAGAACAAATTGCTGTGAACAGCCCGATCTCGGCGGTGGAAATTAGGAAGGTGCTGTTGGGTAGTAAAGATGGTAAGGCACCTGGGCCCGATGGCATTCCTATGGAGTTTTATAAACGGATGGCGGAGTCAATAATTCCAGTTTTGGTAGACTTGTTTGCTGGGATCTTTGAAAACAGGGCCCCTATTCCTAGTTCTTGGAATGAGGCTACGATTGGTTTAATTCAGAAACTGGGTAAGAGTCCGGTTAAGCGTGAGTCGTATAGGCCCATCTCTCTGCTAAACTGTGATTATAAGATATTCGCTTCTAGTCTATTCTTGCCGATAGACTCAGCAGAGTGATGGGTCGATTAATTCACCCTGACCAAAAAGGTTTTATCAATGGTAGGTTTCTCTATGAATTAACCTAAAATTTGGCGGGGGGAATTGATATGGCTACATCATTTGGAACTCCCCTGGCTGTGGTTACTTTGGATGCAATGAATGCCTTTGATAGGGTGAACTTGAGATACTTAATATTTATTCTGAGATCAGTTGGTTTAGGGAGAAACGTTTGTGGAGTTATATATTTAATATACAGAGATCCCAGTGCCAGAGTTTTAGTAAACGGTAATCTCACGAGCCCTTGAAGATCATGAGGGGTACTAGGCAGGGTTGTCCTCTTTTTCCATTATTGTTTGATTTGTATATAGAGCCTCTAGCCAGAAAAATAAGAGGAAACTCAGCTATTGCTCCTTTTGAGTGTAATGGTTGGGTGAAGAAGGTGGCTCTATATGCAGATGACCTTTTAATTTACACGGCTGATCTGGTTTCTGCCCTGCCTAGGCTTCTGTCATTAGCTGAAGATTTTGGTAGAGTTTTAGGGTTTCAGGTAAACGCAGAGAAGACAGAGGTCATGGCTTGGAATCATTCATTGGTGCGACAGATACAATTGAAGAGAGTAATTAGATATTTAGGGATTCTATATACCCAGGATATTCAACAGCTTGCACTAACAAATTTAAAATTAGTGATAGAGGAAGGGTGCAGATCCCTTCAGAGATGGATGTATCTGCCCCTGACACTGATAAGGAGGGTTAACTTGTTGAAGATGATGATGATTCTGCCTAAACTTAACTTTTTGTTCAGCTCTATACCTTTGTTAATGCATAAACAATATTTGTTAAAGCTTCAACAGGCAATTACCTCTTTTGTTTGGGCTTCAAAGGGATCTAGGATATCATGGAAAAAACTGAGGAGAAAGGGGGAAAAAGGGGGGCTGGCGCTTCTGGATTTGAACTATTATGCCTGGGCCTTTCAATTGAATTCAGTAAAAATGTTGTTTTCTATCCCCAATGCCTCAGCGATCGGTGTAATGTTTAAAGCTATGCTGAGCTCGGTTAGGGGAGCCGTTAAGGGATTTCTTTTCAAGTTTTGAGACCGAAATGTAAAAAAAAAAAAAATCAAAATCCTCCGGGATCTTGCTATAAGTTGGTACTATTTGAGGCTGGCAGCAGGAGTGAGGTACTACAGCCCACATGCTCCAATTCGGGACTCTCCTGGTACTCCTGAATGTTTTAGGGACGTTCTGGCATTACCACTGAAGAAGGCAGGGATAACGTCCTGGGGGGATTTGTTTAGTGATGGAATGTTAATCCCTCTGGAAGATCTTGAGGTGAAGTTGGGGTGCACCTTTTCCATATTGAAGTACGCTCAAGTAAAAGGCTGGTTACGAGGAGCACAAGTAGTATGTGGACCTGCCGGCTTTTTGGAAGAACTGGTGTTATCTGAGTCCCCGAATTCTAAGCGGGTTTCAAGGTGGTATTGGGAGATATTAGAAGGTTTGGATGGGGAATTTATACTGCCCACCTCCCTATGTGGGAAGTGTATGCCACAGGGGGAAGTCGTGCAGTGGTGGGTATCCTCGATGTCAACTTTGTTTAGGATTGTTAAGCCGGCATCTCTTCGGAGGAATCATCTGTTTACGATACAAAGAGCATATCTTTCCCTAGCGAGACTTTCTAGAATAGGCAGTAACAATGTAACTAAATGTCCTAAATGCGATTTACAGCTTGCTTCTGACCTCCATATGTTTTATGACTGCCCATGGGTGGAGCTCTTTTGGAAAGATCTGGGTAAATATCTATCTCAGATATTGGGATGGGAGATTTTGGTAACCCTCCCTTTGGTTATTTTTGGCCAGACGCAAGGAGTGGCTGGAGGAAGTCATTACATTAGTAGAACTGACAAGTACCTAATTTTCTATTCTATTTTGGTGGCCAGGAGGGAAAGTTGTCGTAAATGGACAGCAAATACGCCTCCCTTGCTCAAAGACTGGCTGCAAGCCCTTTTTTATTTTTCAAAAATTGACTTAGCGGTGGGAGGCTCAGCTAAGAGGAAAGAGAGAATGTGGGCCCCCCTGCTTGATAGACAGAGAAGCTGAATGTGGTTGTAGCCTTAGCGATTATATAAAAAGGTCTGGTTGGTTGTCCAATGATTATTTCTCCTCCTCCCAAACTCTCGAGGTCTGGCGCTCGCGGGTACAGCATTTACCGCTGGAAGCCTATATGAGAGAAATTGGGGGCTCCTCGGTAGAATCAGCTCTTTTTGGGAAGTGGTGCCAGGCTTAACTATGGGGCTGATATAGGAGTTTTGGTGAGGTGTATGAGGACAATTATATAAAGAAAAAAAAAAGATGGAAATGTCCATACCTGCTTCGGAAAGGAGCCATCGCACCCAATATGCCAATGTGGGACAAGAAACCAGAGCATGAGGTTGAACAAGAGAGATTAACAACGGACCAGAAGGAGAACTCCTGAAAGGGGCAGTAACTCTTTAATACTCCTGTAAGCATTGAACCACACAGAGCTTTCTATCCACTGGAAGTGCATGAAACACCACTTTTCTGGTTGCAGTTTTAGTTTGCTTGAAAACAAGAAATTAAACCGCTTGAGGGATAAATGGCCTACCTGTAAGATCAAGGGCTCAAACATCCAAACACTCTCTTAAAAAAGACCAGGCACATCAACAATGTAAGTTTTGCAGAAAGTTGCTTCCTTGACAGCAAAGAATTATCAGGCCAGGAATGAAGAAAACAAAGGACAACAGAAACATCCCACAAAGATGAATCTTTCGGTTGAGGGAGAAATTAAATATGTACTTCCCTGAGAAGCTTTGTCACCAGCAGGTGTTCATCCGGTGGCTTGTTGGTGACCACCATTTGCCCTGCTGATATCGGCGACCTGTAAGAATTGATAGTACGAGAAGAGATCCCTTCAGAAGCTAAAGAAACCAGAAAATTGGTGACATTAATCACATCCGCTGTAACGGGATCCAAACCTTGTTCCACACACCACCTAAGCCAACGTTTGAATGCTGATTGGTATCTCAACTGGGTGGAATCCACCCATGACTTATCAATGGGGTCAAGATATTGTTCCTAAATGCCTGGAAATAGCCAGGGGCTCTGGAAAGTCACCAAACCGCTAGTCTGAGTGGATGCAACATGTCTAAAGGATGTTGACTTCCTAGAGGGTCCAGCAGGAGAGACGGAAATGAAGGGAGTATCAAGGGGCACTCACAAGAAAGTTTCAAAAGGATCGGTAACCAACACTGGGCCTTCCAAATAAACAAAATCAGAACCACTTCTGCTGTTTTCTGCCTGATCTGGGGAGCTTCCCTCAACAACATAGAGAAGGGGGAATGGCATAATTGAGACCCATCCATGTCTGTAAAAAGACATTTGTCACAATGGCTAGAGGATCCTATCTCCTGCTGTAAAAGGATGGTAGTTGGAACATTGATCGAAATACAAAGAAGTCCATCTGACAAGGGCCTCATTTCTGCATGAGCTTGGAAAACAAGAGGGGATCCAAAACCCACACGCTGGCATCTGTGAGATATCTCGAGTTCCTATCGGCCACCAAGTCCTGGGAGCCCAGGAGATAAACCACTCTTAAGGATATCTGATTCCGAAGGCAATAATTTCAGATATCCTTTGCGATCTTCGCAAAGATGCGAGATCGAGTACCACCCAAACAGTTGATGTAGTGAACGTTAGAGACACTGTCCATCTTCAGAAGAATACAGCAGTGAATGTGTCGTGGGGAAAGGAGCGATTTGCAAAAGAACCTACCAGCAACTCCAGACAATTGATATGTAAAGAAAGCTCTGATTTGGATCAGCGACCCCCTTTGGAAATATCGGCACAGGGTGCACCCCAACGGCTGGCATCGGATTCTACCACAATGTCTGGAATGAGGCTAAAAATGGCCGTCCCATTCCAGGCATCCATGTGGTCGAGCCACTATTAGAGCTTGTGGTAAACTTCGAGTAAGAGCAGTCTGACCTGAATATAATAGGCCCTTGCGTAAGTGAGATATTTTCAGAAGCTGAAAGGCCCAATAGTGAAGAGGGCCATCAAATATGGCCTGGATGGGTAAAGCTAAGAGCCCCACAAGCCGGGCCAACCCGAGAAACGTAATCGTGAGACGGGAGAAAGATTGACAAATCTCATTCTTTATGGCTCTGATCTTCTGATGTGGAAGAGCTAAGGTGGGAGACACTGAATCGATGGAGAATCCAAGAAAGGTCATTTGTTGAGTAGGAAGCAAGTCAGATTTGTCAAAATTGATGACAAAACTTAAGGACTCCAACAATGTTTTTGTGAGGTTCAGCTGTCTCCTGAGCCTGTCGGGATCGTGGGACATCAAGGAGAATTAATCGAGGTAGACTATTAACCAGATCCTTCTCTCCCTCAGGAACTCCACAACCAGCTTGAGGAGCTTGGTAAAGCACCACCGGGCGATGAGAGTCAGGGCATCGCCAAAAAGTTGTAAATAGTCTCCGCCATTTGAACTGTAGAAAGCGGCGATGAAGAGGAAAGATAGGAACTGTCAAGTAGGCGTCCTTCAGGTCTAGACGAACCATGTTGTCCCCTTCTCTCAGCAGGACTCTTAGCCAGTGGATCCCTTCCATTTTGGAATGATGATAAAGGATACAGGAGATGAACTCCATAGGAATGTTGAAAAGGCAAAAGCCGCCTCTCTTCTGGTCTACAATGAAGATGTTGCTGAGAATCCCCAAAGTATGGGGGTAAGAAGGGAGTATAGTTCGCTTTTGTAAGAGAACGGCTAACTCTTGATTGATGAAGGAAGCTTTGTGAATAGAAACTGGAGTTGACAAGAGACGACTATATGAACTGTTTCATAGAACTTCAATTGAAAACATTGGACAGTATGAAGAACCCAAACATCGTTGGTGATTGAAATCCAATTGTGGAGAAAAAGGTGGATCCAGCCCCTCCAATTCTAAATGGGAAGAAAGGGGGAGACCTACCTTCGTAAAAGGGTGTGGAAGCTGCTCCACAAGCTTGCTTCCAGTGGAAACGTCTTCTGAAACCTCTTGTTCATGTCGGGTAAAAAGGGGTTGTTTGTTGACCATCACACCAACCTGATGATCCCTTACCCTTTTCTCAAAAGGTTGGGCCTGTGGATTGTAAGTGGCCGGTAGAGTGGCCCCGGCTCAACTAGCCCTGGAAAAAAGGGTGGGGTTGGAACACCTTTTTTAACACCACCTGAACCTTATCAAAAGAAGTGAACATGTTCACGTATTTTGTCATCTCCTTTACAAAAGGATCCCCAAATAGGAGGCCATCTGCCGAGAGACCCGCTTCATTAGTAGCCAACTCGCAAAGTTTAGGGTGAATGTGAAGGAGGATGGAACACCGGCATTCAGCTAACAGGGCTCAGTTTACATTGTCCAACAAGCATATAGCTCATTGGACACAAAGGGCACTTCATGATCTACCGGGGTGCCTTGGTCCTTTCCTAAGAAAGCCAAATCCAGAATTTTCGCCAGATACCTAATAATTTATCCTGGCAAGCTTTCCAGGAGTGATCAATACCTTTTGTTAGTGTCTCTCATAAATTTACCTATGAAAGTTCACACTTTGGGATCAATATAAGGGGTCAAAGCAACCTTGTCCCCAAGAGAAGGTCTAGGACATTCCCAGCACAATCTACTCCCAATCTCTTGAGGTAAGGATTTGCGCTGTCTGCTCTGAAGTTATGCTGCAGTTTTTGGGGAAGGTGTATATTCTGTGGTACAAGGGTGGACAATACCCTCTGGATTACAAGTATCCTGTAATAACGGGGATTGAGAGGAACTAGAAAGGCATTCCTTTGCAGAGGCAGCCAAACACCTTTTCTTAGGGGCAGGCAACCGTGATCTAGCGTCCTGATCCTTAGACACATCTGAATCACCTTCAGGGGGATCATTATCTTTTAAGGAGACAATACTGTCTGGGGAATCTTATCCCACATTCTCCTCAGGAAAGGAGGCTAAAGAAGACAAATAGGAAGGTTTGAGATGTTCTAGAGCCCTTGTCTTTGACAGAATGTTTTGGGAAGGTGTTGGGTCTGTCGGAAGTGAGGCACCTTGAGGCACTGCACGGGGGATGCCTTCGGAAAAGGCTTGTAGTTTCTCCGCCAAGGGGCAAAACACTTTATGTAATAGTTTTGCGAACATAATGTTGCATGCCTAAGTAACAGCCTCTCTGTCAGGTCCCAATGTCACATCTGACGCAGTCGCCTGCTGTAAATCCACTGGTGAAACAGTTGGATTGGATTGAGACTTAGTGAAACTAAATACCCAGAATCAATGTAACTCCCCAATAACAGAATGCCCTTGAAATATATAGGGCCCTTCGGTTCTGTTACAGGCAAGCCTGGAAATACAGGGGAGGGGGAACCTTGGGGATGTATGAGTAATTCCTTATTCAAAATATAAACAATATACAGACAATACAAGGTAGAAAGAAGCCTACAGCATTCTTGATTTGAAATATTGTTTTATTGAATTTTTCAAAATCAAACAATGTGCTATACACGTGCGTTATCAATGACAGGATGTTAGTTATCTAACAAATTTTTACATTCGCACAGCTTAAAACAACTAAACAACTGAAACAGATTATACACGTTTAGGTCCAAGTGATCTATCCAGTATTTTTAAATTATTGCCTGTGCCGTTAAATGGTGTGTTTTGGTGTGGAGGGACTCCATGGCTGCCCGGGGTTGACTCATTAATGTTGAACGGGGGGGGGGGCACCGGTTGTTGGGGTGCTAGTGTCGAGTGTTTGGGTCGTGCAGGCGAGTGGGTACTGCATGGGGCACTTGCGTTCGGTGTCTGGTGTGTTGTCGATGAGTATGTGGGGTATTGTTGATGGAGTTGGGTGTGTCCCCTATTGAGATGTTGTATCGTAGCCAGCTGCATACCATTGACTGTCTGCATGTTCGCGTTATTTCGCGAATCATGGAGGTTTCTCATCGTTTTTTGCCTCTAGCTTAGATACCAATGTGCTCCATATTTCGCAGCCCGCATGTCACAGTCCCTCGCGTGCTAATTTCTTTAGTACCTGGTATTCTGTGCGGAACCAACGCAGCATGAGGGTGTGCCAAGCTTTCAAGACAGGTGCATTAGGAGCCTTCCAGTTCATGGCTATCAGTCTTTTGTACATTACATACGCCAGGTCTGTGAACTTATGTAGGTGTTTGTGTTTTTTCGCCCTTGTCCTGAGTCCTAGCAGGCAGGACTTGGGGTCCATATCTAGGATGAGGCCCGTCATTTCTGCTATTGTTTTTACCACCCCGGCCCATTCCTTTTGTACACGGGGACACTCCCAGAGCATATGGTAAAACTGTGCCTCTGGGGCATTACATCTGGGGCAGGCCGGGTCGGACCTGGGGAACATATGTTTAATCCTAGCTG
Source organism: Pleurodeles waltl (assembly GCF_031143425.1). NCBI lineage: Eukaryota > Metazoa > Chordata > Amphibia > Caudata > Salamandridae > Pleurodeles > Pleurodeles waltl. The sequence goes on from NC_090443.1 coordinate 91,338,878, forward strand.
GTGCTAAATATGTGCGTGTAGCGGAATCTGGGGTTTCTTGACACCTCACGGGTGTGGTATAAAGCTTTTAACCATTCTTCCTGTGAGATCAAATCCGGCAAGACGGCATTCCACCTCTCCCTGGCTTTTACCAAATTAGGTTCAAGGGGCTTATTCAGGAGTTTGTATAGGTTAGAGACTGCTTTTGCTTGGGCGTCGCAGCTCAGCATGTGGTGTAGTGTGGGGGAGGTCTCTGGCTCTAGTTCTCCAGCCGCCCATGTTTTTCTGATTGAGTGGCATATGGCGTGGTAGGCCAGGAATTGTCCCGGGCTCACCGCTGTGAGGGCTTGCATAGATACAAACGTCATTAATTTACCTTCCTCAAAACAGTCTCCCACTGAGTGTATGCCCGCTTCCGACCAGGCTGCGGGCGAATGCAAACCAGTCTTGGCCCATCCGGGAAGCCGTTCCAGTGGGATAAGCGGCGAGTAGGGGAGTTCCTTTGCGTCTCTTTGGATGTACCTCCTCCAGCATGCGTGGGCCACCACCATCAGTGGGTTTTCGCTTGCGCTCTTTGTTTGTTTGTTTATAAGCCATGCGAGCAGGGGGGCCCCTTGGAGTCGGGTCGAAAGCCATATGGATTCGGCCGTGTTAGGCCTATGAATCCAGTTCAGTATCCACTGTAGCTGCGCAGCCGCGTAGTAAAGTTCAAAGTTAGGGGCGCCCAGTCCGCCTGCGGCGACCAGATGTTATAGCGTGGAGAGTGCGACCCACCTTCTGCCCTCTCCCCATATAAGCTGTAGTAAGACAGCGTTCAAATTATTAATAAAGCTCTTAGGGATAATAAGCGGCAGTGCCGCAAAGTGGTATAGCAATCTAGGCAGTAACAGCATGTTTGCTAAGGCCACCTTGCCCAGTGGTGAAAGTGGTAATTTATTCCAGAAACGCATTGACCCCTTCATGGAAGCCATAGTTCTCCCTAGGTTACCATCCCTGAGGTCCTCTGTTCTATGATAAATGTTAAACCCTAGGTATTTGAATGTGTCCAAGCATCATTTCAGGTGGCTTTCTTGTTTCGGCAGGGGCCAGCTGGTTAGCGGGAATACACAGGATTTTCCCCAATTTACCACTAAGCCCGAAATTCCTCCATACTCAGACAGCAGCGATATCACTGAGGGCAGCATCTCTCCTCCTTTCCGTACATATATCAAGGCGTCATCTGCATATAATGATATAGCATGGTAGGTCCCGTTCCTAATAATCCCCCACCTTTCCTTCATCGCGCTGACGCGTGTGGCCAGTGGTTCCATTGCTAAGGCAAACAGCAGGAGGGACAGGGGGCAGCCCTGTCGTGTGCCCCTGTTGATCGGGAAACTCCCTGATATGACCCCACTCGTCTTCACCCTGGCTTGTGGGTTGGTGTACAATATCCGTACCCAGCGTGTAAATTTAGGACCAATGCCCATTTGCTGCATGGTGGCGAACAAGAAATCCCATTCTAGTGTGTCAAATGCTTTCTCGATGTCAAGTGAGATCACCATTTCCTCATATGCATGCGTGAAAGTGTCACCCAGCACACTCAGCAGCCTCCGGATATTAAGAAAAGTGTTGCGTTTTGGGATGAACCTGTTTTGGTCTTCGTGTATCAGGGTGTGTATGTAGGGGGCTAACCTGTTGGCCAGTATTTTGCCAAGTATTTTACAATCTAAGTTTAGTAGCGACAGAGGCCTGTAGGATTTAACATCTGTGGGGTCGCGTCCTTGTTTAGGAAGGACCACTATCATTGCCTCTCTCAGCGTCGGGGGTAAGGTCCCACTGGCCCACGCCTCCTCGAATACTTTCAGGAGATGGGAGTTTAAGCATGTCACAAAGGTGGAGTAGTATTCTAGTGGAAGGCCGTCTGCGCCTGGTGCTTTATTCCTAGGCAGTTGTGCTAGGGCTAAGTTTAGTTCCCCCAGTGTCAGGGGGCTTCTAGTGTCTCCCTGTCTGCGTGTGAAAGTAGGGGCAGGGGTGAGCCCGCCAGGAAGGACACAAGTTTTTGGGTGGTACATGATATGCGTGTGGTATATAAGTTTGTGTAATATTCTCTGAACGGGTCGTTTATTTCTTCCTGCGTGATAGCCACTGTGCCTGCGCCTGTCCCTAGGGCCCGATAGGTGAGCGCTGCCGGTCTTCGCGTAGGAGCCACGCGAGTAGCCTGCCTGATCTATCGCCTTCCATTTGTAGTCGCATCAGGTGATATTTATAGTCATGTCGGCGGAGTGTGGCATCAGCATCAGCATATTCTGCGCCGCGTCTTTTAGCACCATGTAAGGCGTTTCGTTGCGAGCTACTGCAGTTTCTAGTGCTCTTAATTTTTTTTCCAGCTTGCTAACCTCTGCGTGTAGTGTATGTCTCACCCCCCAGATGGTTGAAATGCAGTGGCCGCGGACCACTACTTTATGTGCATCCCACTCTACTGCTCTTAGACTTGTGGATCCAACGTTTATCTCCCAGTACTGTTTTAGTGCTGTGTTCAGCGTGTCTGTGAATGCCTGATCGTGAAGGGCTTCCACCTGTAGTCTCCACGTGGGGATCGCTGGGCGCTTCCTACCCCAGTTCAGTGTAATTTTAAGCGGTGAGTGATCCGATAGTGTTTTAGCTAGGTATTCTGTCCCACTGGCCATTGTGCAGATTTCTTGGGTGCCCCACACTATGGGGGTGATTCCAACACTGGCGGGCGGCTACTGCCACCCGCCAGGCGGAAACCGCCATTTGGCCGCCACGCGGGCAAAATTCCGCGGCCCCCATTCTGACATTCCCGCTGGGCCAGCGGGCGCTAACCCGGCGGTGAAAACCGCCAGAAACAGGCTGGCGGTACGGGGGTCAGAATCCCCAGCGCAGCGCTGCTTGCAGCACTGCCCTGGCAGATTCTCCCAGCCGGGGCAAAAACGGCGGATGACCGCCGGCCCCGGCAATCCGACCGCGGCTTTACCGCTGCGGTCGGAATGGGGATTGAAGCCCCGCCAGCCTGTTGGCGGTACTTCCGTCATTCACGGCCCTGGCGGTCCAAGACTGCCAGGGTCAGAATGACCACCTATGTCTATTCTGGTATGTACCTTATGTGGTATTGAATAGAATGAATATTCCCTTTGCAGTGGATGTTTCACGCACCATACGTCATGTAGACCCATATCGCCAGCCCACGTCTGGAGTGGGCGTCTGGCGTTTCTATTAGCTGTCGCTTGTGTGGGGGTGTTTGACCTGTCTAGCGCCGGGTTCGGTATACAGTTGAAGTCCCCTCCCATATGGGGGGTGCTTCAGGATTCACCAATAATGCTGGGGTGAGTGTGCCCAGAAATTCAGATGAAGCGTTATTGGGGGCATATATCCCGATTAGCGATAGTTGTCTGCCGTCAAGCAGACCTTCCACTGCCACATACCTGCCTCCCTGGTCTATCCTATGTGATGTTTGGAGAAAGGGGACACCCCCAGCTATCCATATGAGGACCCCTCTAGCGAAGACCGAATATGATGTGCCTATTATCTGCCCCCCCCCCATTTGCCCCGCAGTTCTTGCAGGTCGGGGACCCGTAGGTGGGTCTCTTGTAGGATTGCAATGTGTATACCCTGGCGCCTGAGGCGTGCGTGCACCCGGGATCTTTTACTTGGCGTCCCCTGACGTTCCAGGTGACTATTTCATATTGATGCGTGATGTGGATTGCGGTTTGAGCCATGTATTGATGTGCAAGGCTGCACCCGACACACTGCCGCCAGTTAAGGCCCAGCCGGTACCTCCCAGCCCCGACATGTCTGTGGTTGACCCCATCAGTCTCGGCAATGTTCCCTGTATTATGAGCGGACCTGTAGTGTACAAACTAACTATCACCCCCCTTCCCTCCCCAACCGGATCCCTTACCCTACTATGAACTCGTAACAAACTACACACCCAGCGGGTGTGTGAACAAAACTGTGTCCATGTGGATGTCTGTGGGGGAGCAATTTTACCAACCAGATGTGGCTCGTTATGGGGCTCCCATCTTTCCACAGACCCGGTCTGCAAATAGTATTGGGCGCTCCCGGGTTAGGCTGTTCCCTCCCCCGTACCCCATCGCTGCCAACAGTGCGCCAATTGGGTATAGGAACATTTTTCAAAAGATACAAAGCTACGGATGTGGTAGCCACCTGCATCTAGTAATACACCCATTGTCCTGCGCGGTTCATCAGTATTGGCAATCAGTTCAGGCAGAGGAGTGGCTCAGCGGTGCACAGTCAAAGTGTGTCTGCGGTTCTGCGGGTAACCTCCGGACCCTTTAGCACATCTGTTAGTGTAGAGTCCGAGCTGATCGAGTCCGACTCCGAGCCATCTTCGGGGCGTGACCTGAGAGCCTCAAAAGAGTTCTGTGTTAGCAGAGGGGTTTCTTTCAGGACCTTGGCTCTTTCTTATGCAGCCTGTTTTTCCGAGGGTGCGCCTCTTAGTGCATTTCCGCGGAGAGGATATTAGCCAGTCCTCACCAGTGCCAACGTCCCCCTGGGGGCGAGCGAGCCCCTTGGCGTGGATCCACGTCCAGGCATCCTCCGGGGAGGTGAACACGTGGGTGCGTTCATCGCTTGACACTCTTAATTTAGCAGGAAACAGTAAGGCGTACTTTATGTCGTGCTCACGTAGACGCTGCTTTATCTTGACGTAGGAGTTGCGTTGTTTTTGTACCTCTTGAGTGAAGTCTGGGTAGGCGCTGACGACTGAGTCCTCATATCTGAAGGGGCCTTTGTTGCGGAACTGCTGTAGTATTGCATCGCGGTCTCTGAAATTCAGGAACCTGGCTATCAGCGGTCTTGGTGGTTGGGCCGGGGGTCTTCCCGGGATTCTGTGCGCCCTTTGCACAGAGAAGAACTTCGATGGGGCCCCATTCAGAACTTCTTTGATTAGCCATTGTTCCAGCAAGAGTTCCAAGTTTTGATCCAGTGATTTTTCAGGGAATCCCAGGAACCGTGCGTTGTTGCGACGGATCTACCCTCCGCCTCCTCTGCTCTTCTCAACAGTATCTTCACTTCAGGACCCAGGCGGAGAATTTGTTTTTGATTGTCCGATACCGTGGGCGTCCGTTCACTTAGCACCTCTTACGTTGACTTCACTCTCTCAGATAGTTTGCAATGGTCTACTCTGAGTAGGTTTAGGTCTTGCGATACCGTATCTATTCTGTTTTCCAATGAGGATTTAGTGTCCATAATTGCCTGCAGCACTTTTTCAAATTGTGAGGAGTGGGCCTGAAGTGTGCTTTCCAGCGACTGTAAGGTTGGTATTAGTTGTTGGTCGCCAGGTGTAGGTCCATGTGTGCTCCGGTCTTGGCTTTTCGCTGACTTGGATTTCCCGGCCATTTTGCCTGACTTCTAAGGGCCCTCCGGGTCGCTGTACTGCTCCGCCGGATACGATCCGGGTGGTTGGTTGCGCTGGTGGCGCGCCTGCGCCTCGCCGCTTGTGTCTCCTCGCCTCACGCGCACCCACGTGGCCACTTGTGCTCCCCGAACAGCCCTGGTAGAGGCAGCGCGCCCCTGTGGCCCGCCGCCGAAGGGCACTCCGCGATCTGGAGCGCCGGCCTCCCCGGCGTCCTCCGAGTGAGGTTTTAGCCTCCGGCTGATGGGGTGGAGGCAGGAGGCAGACGGGATCCCCTAACCGCAGGGCCCACCGACCAGCGAGGACGAAGGAGAGGAGGGAGCCGAACCCTCTTTGCTCATGCTGGGTCCCCCGCTGACATCAGGCTCCCAGCGCTGGATCTGCCAGTGGGGTTGGGGGGGAGAGATCCGCTGTGTGCGCGTGTACCAGGCCGGGGGGTCGCCAGCCCGGTTCCAAAAGCCCCCCGTGTCACCGCCGCGGCCAGGCACTCCTTCAGTAGGGCGGCGCCGCACTGCCAAGTCCAGTTCTGGGCTAGGCACGGTTACGCGGGTGCCCCACGGACTGCAGCAGCGAGTGATTCACGCGGCCCCCAGGTCTTCTCTGGGGGCTCGCGTTCGAGTGTTGGGCGGCACGCCCAGGGGCCAGGGCGCCGGAGCCGCAGCGTCCGCTCCCCCCCAACACGAGCAGGGGGGGAGAGCAAAGGCGAAGAGAGGAAAAAGGGGGGAGGGGGGGTGGGGGGGAACAGGGCCCAAGTCTAGGCCCGCTCCCCCTCGATGCAGTCCCCTCCCGCCCGCCACGCACTCACCGCGCGCCCGCACCGCGGGCCGGGCCCTGGAACGCCGTCTTTGCAAGGTCGGCCACCGCGGCCTCCCCGAGGCTCCCGGACCTCTGGCGGCTGCTCTCCGTTCACCTCTCTGCCTCAGCCGGTCCCGCCGAGGGGGCCGGCCTCCTCAGTGCAGATCCCGTCTCCGCTGGTGGATAATGGCGCCCCGGGAGCGCCCTGCAGTTATTTTTGGGCGAGCCCGAGACGGAGCGCTCAACTAAGCGTCCCTCTCGGCCGCCATCTTGGCTCCTCCAAGCCTACAGCAATTTTTATATCAGTATAGACAGATTTAAAGGCTGGATGGAGTACCACAGAGAGGAGAAGGGGTTAAGTTGAAACTTTCACTCCCGCAGGTGAAGCCTACATTTAACAATTATTGCAGCCCTACTGGGCGTCGTAGACTAAACACAACTGTTACAGCCCACAATTGGCGTCTCACCAGTAGAAATGGACTCCCTCCGATCAGAAAACCAGCCCTAGTCTGGACTGAGGCATGGTGCTACGGCTGCGTGGAGCGCAGTCTGATGTTCCGAAGCGGCTTGCTCTGAGAGGAGTGCATTGGGCGACCTACGCTGAAGAGCACGTTGTGCGGCGGGGAAATGCGGTATGATGAAAAGGAAAATACAGCTTGAGTCTGTGCTGCAAAGCTGGTGGAGGCTGCGTCAGAAGGGCCAAAGGAGGATGAAACGGGTAGGAGTCTGAAAAGACTCCTTGTGCACTGCACGCACGCACCGCCAGGAAACTTAAAGTTGCGTGGGTGATGTTGATGGTGTGGTGCTCCCCAGTGGGTACATATGTAAACACCGCTGACAAAGGTCTGCATGATGAGGACAAAAGGAAACTTCACCAAGTAAGCAAGCACTTACAATATTACAAAAACTCAAAAATCACAAATAAACAAAATAGACAATAGAGAATAGATAAGTTGAGCATTACTTAACATGGCCCTGAGCAACAAAGGAAAGATGGAGTTAAGATGGTTCAACTGGTTTGTACAAGGATGAGCTTACAGATTGGATGTTGGACATTGAATCGTGACATTGCATTGGATTTTGGGATTTGTCATTTTTTATAACATCCCTGTTAGACCTGGCAGCTTTTTGGCGTGTCTCACCAGTCTTTTTGCCTACTGACCTCCTGGTTTTGGACTCTGTTTTTGCTGGTTTATTGTCTCTGCGCACTTTACCACTGCTAATCAGTGCTAAAGTGCAAGTGCTCCCCATCTAAATTGTACTGGGGATTGGTTTATCCATAATTGGCATATTTGATCCACTGGTAAGTCCCTGGTAAAGTGCACCAGAGGTGCCAAGGGCCTGTAAATCAAATGTTACTAGTGGGCCTGCAGCATTAGTTATGCCACCCACAGTAGTAGCCCTGCAAACATGGCTCAGACCTGCCATTGCCGTGTCTGTGTGCACAGTTTTAAACTGCCAATGCGACTTGGCAAGTGTACCCACTTGCCAGGCCTAAACCTTCCCTTTTACTACATGTAAGGCACCCCTAAGGTAGGCCCTAGGTAGCCCCATGTGCAGGGTGCAGTGTATGTTTAAGGTAGGACATATACTAGTGTGTTTTTTATATATTAACAGTGAAATACTGCCAAACTCGGTTTTCACTGTGTAAGGCCCATCGCTCTCATAGGTTAACATGGGGGCTGCCTTTAAATATCTTTAAAGCGCAGATTCCCTCTGAGAGCAGATAAAAAGGTGGCGTTTAGGGTCTCTGAGCTCACAATTTAAAAATACATCTTTTTGTGAAGTTGGTTTTTAAATTGTCTGTTTGAAAATGCCACTTTTAGAAAGTAGGCATTTTCTAGCTTATACCATTCTGTGACTCTGCCTGTTTGTGGATTGTCTGTCTGGATCAGTTTGACAGTGGGGCTGTTTTGCACCTCTCTAGACAGTGACACAAAAGGGGGTGGAGGTGTAGCCTGCATATCGTGATGAGCCATCTGAGCCAGAGAGGAGGGAGGAGTGGTCGTTCACACCTGAAAGGACTGTGCCTGCCCACACACAATGCAGTCTCCGACCCCCTGGTGTGAGTCTGGGGCCTGGCCTAGACAAGGAAGGATCTTGTGAACACTTGAGATATTGCTTCGAAGTTTGCCAACTTCAAAGGCAGAACTGGGTATAAGAAGAAGACCCAAATCCCCAGACTTTTAGAAGCTTTCTGGAACCAAGAAGAACCTCTGCCCAGGAGAAGAGCTGAAGAACTGAAGGAAGAGTACTGTCCCTTTGCTGTGTTGCTTTGCTGGACTGGCCTGCAGTTGCTGCTTCTGCCTGAAAAGAGTGCAAAGGGTGAACTTTGCTGTGTGTCCTGCTTTAGAAAATTCTCCAAGGGCCTGGAGCAGAGCTTGCCTCTTGTTGGAAGCCTGAGGGACACCAAAGACTTCAGTTTCCTCAACCTGCAGCACTGGGAACTGTGTTTCTTGCTGTTCAAGAGGAGAAACCACCGCAACACCACCAATGATGCCGCTGGCCTGCACCGTGACCTGCCGACGCCACACGGAGTCGCACTGCCCCACTTTGCACCGCGACCCTGGTCTCCCCGACGAAGTCATTGGACGACTTCACCGAGCTGCTGCTCACACCGCGACCTGTGGGCCCCGCACTCCGGCATTGCTTGCTCACACCACAGCCTGGGCATGCCCGACGATGACGCCCCTGCTGACACCAGCACCAGCACCATCGACTCCTGTGTCGTCACCAGGCATTCTACCTGCACCGTGGCCCGTGGACACCGCTTGTGAGGGTCACGAAGCACCATCCGGTCCCGCACCACTGGCTTGGGCCTACCGACGACAGCGCTTCAGCAAGAACGCTGCTGCCTGCACCGTGACCTCTGGACACTGCATGTCGCACCGCCCCGCTTCACATCGCAGCCCTGGTCTCACCGACACCGCTGGACGCCGTCACCGAGCCCCTGCCTGCACTGTGACCTTGGGCACTGCACGTCGTATTGTTCCGCTTCGCACTGCAGCCCCGACGCCATCCACACGAACGCACCTGACTTCATCAGCCTGGAGTTCGATCTGCAACGTGTGTGACCTTAAGGGGCCGATGACTCCTGCACCAACTCCGGAACCAACACTGCGACGTCAGCGATGCCACTCTCCGGAGCTCATCGCAAGGATCATGACGCCCTGCAAATCCAGGGTACTGTTTGTGGGTCTTCCCGACCCCTTAGCTGGCCCGCAACGCCGCGGCTGGTCTGAACTGTTGGTTTTGTTTATCACAACGCCATGATAACTCTAGGTGGAGCTATCGTCTTCAAGGAACTGTATTGTTGAGTAAATCTTGCAGAATTCATATTTTTATTACTGCATGTTGGATTTTTATCGTATTTGGTCTTGTTTTATATAAATAAATATTGGCTATTTTTCTAAAACTGGTGTGGTGTCTGTTTGTAGTGTTTTCACTTATTACTGTGTGTTATGTGCAAATGCTTTACACATTGCTTCTGAGATAAGCCGGACTGCTTGTGCCAAGCTACCAAGGGGGTGAGCAGGGGTTATCTGAGTAGGTATCTCCCTTATCCTGACTAGAGTGAGGTCCCCTTCTTGGACAGGGTGCAAAACCGACTGCCAACTAGAGACCCCATTTCTAACAACCCCTATGTGATTTGTTTATATATTTTTACATGGCTGCTATTCAAATAGAGGAAAGAGGTGAATGTATAATCTGAAGCCTCCGGTCCTGACATAGAATTCAATACTCAGCTCCTCACATTGCTCCTCACATTCTATGTGAGAACAGAGACTCAGATTGTGCTTCTCAATCTTACTGCAATTTTTCAGCAGTCAATCATAAATAGTAAAACACATAAACTACATTACCCATTAAACCAATCACCAATCAAGGCATACAATGTACCATTATTAGTCTCAGGCACTAAAACAACACCACTTTCTTTGTTGCTGTGGCCTTGGAGGGGAAACAGCCTTTTTTACGCATCCGGAGCAACCCGTAATGTAGCCACCCAAGCGTTACCATGCTGCCTGAACCGCTGATGTGCCGGAGCCATGGAAATACGTAGTTAAGGCACCATGCATATGTGTGGTTCAGGCACACAGCAGGAACAGCTGGGAGAGGAATGCGACGAGTGAGTAAGTGGGGCTTGGGCGGATGGGGGCATTTTTAAGGACAGGGCGTAGTAGGTTTTAGAGTTAAGGGCGGGGGGGTTGGGGCAGATTTTAGGGTTCAAAGCGGGCACTGACGGTTGGGGTAGTTTTTAGGATAGGGTGGGGAAGGATTTAGGGTTCGGGGTGGGGGTGGGGGCAGGATAGTTTTTAGGACAGGGTGAGGTAGGTTTTAGGGTTCAGGGCAGGAGGTCGGAGTAGTTTTTAGGACAGGGTAGGTTTTAGGGTTTAGGGCTGGGCGGGTATCGGGGTAGTTTTTAGGACAGGGTAGGGTAGTTTATAGGAAAGGGTAGGGTTTAGGGTGAGGGTTCAGGGTAGGTTTTAGGGTTCAGCGTGGGGCGGGTGGTCAGGGTAGTTTTTAGGGCAGGGTGGGGTAGTTTTTAGGACAGGGTAGGTCATAAGGTTCAGGGTGGGGGGACAGGGTAGGTTTTAGGCAGGGTGGGGTAGGCTTTAGGGCATAGGGCAGGGGTTGGAGCGGGGTAGTTTTTAGGACAGGGTGGAGTAGGTTTTAGGGATTAAGGGGACGGAGATCAGGGTAGTCTTTAGGACAGGGCAGGGTAGGTTTTAGGGTGGGGTGGAGGGTCAGGGTAGTTTTTAGGACAGGGTGGGTTAGTTTTTAGGGCAGGGTAGGTATTAGGGTGAAGGACAGGAGGTCGAGATAGTTTTTAGGATGGGGTGGAGTAGTTTTTAGGACAGGGTAGGCTTTACGGTTTGGGGCGGGTGGTCGTGATAGTTTTTAGGACAGGGTGCAGTAGTTTTTAGGACAGGGAGGGTTTTAGGGTTTAGGACAGGTAGGTTTTAGGACAGGGCAGGGTAGGTTTTAGGACAGGGCAGGGTATCATTTAGGTTTTAGGGTTTAGGGCGGGGTGGGGCTTGGGTAGTTTTTAGGATTTAGGACAGGGGGTCAGGGTAGTTTTTAGGACAAGGCGGGTAGGTTTTAGGGTTAGGGCAGGGGGTCGGGTGGTTTAAAGGACAGGGTAGGTTTTAGGGTTTAAGGTGGGGTGAGGGGGACGGGGGTTGTATCACACAACCACGCATGGCGTTACCACATATATCTTTACTAAGCATGCTTTTACAACAAACAAATTTGTTGTAAGGCATGTGTGGTTCTGTCATACAACCGCCTCGGAGAGGTTGACTTTTTGTTTTCTTGTTACTGTCACATTGCACCTATGCATGATTATCTCTGTTGTCAATATCTTTACTGCCAGTGTTGTACTTGATTGATGTGACGCTTGTGAAGTTATTCTGCACTTTGAACAAGGTGTTCTCTTTCCTTGCTCGGATTCTTGCCTGGTGCTAGACGCGGCCCTCTCTCTCTCCGAGAACTGGTTTCCATAGTCCTCTTTTATGACTATGAACTATGTTGCTTAAACACACCTGCCAACTTACAAGGTGCCACTCACACAATTTCAGCTCTCTTCGGTCAACCGAAATCACACGGTGGCAGGGAAAGCGCGCTGAAAACCACTGTAAACAGTGGATTTCCAGCTCGTTTTTTCAGAGGCTGCAAGCAGTCGATGCCCATAACAAGTGTGTAAACACCCCAGGACATTGGCCACAGCCACTACGACCCTTTGCTTTTTTGTTTTTTTGAGAGGAGCAGGGGGCTTGGTGTGGGGCAGTGTGCCTCTTAATTAGCTCTCAGCACCAGGTCCCGTCCCCTCCTCGCACTTTGAAAAAAATTGTAAGTTGGCAGGTATGCTTAAGTGTGACTGCAGGCTTCTGAAGCTTTCCAACAGTGAGCTGCACTCACATCTGAGAAAACACAACCCGCTCGCAGATTGTTATAATACAAGTTGCCTTTAGTGATCACGAGTGCTTGGCCTATTTACTTCATGCTGATAGGCGCGAACCTTACACCAGTGATTTCCTGCAGTTTTTGGCATTTTTAATCTTCCAGATATGCCCTTCACAGCAGAGACTGTTAAAATCTGTATACATTTTGGACACAGGCTGATTTGAGGGATTGGGAAACTGTGCCTGCTAATCCCCTTCAGATTGGCACCTTTTTGTGGCATTGCGGCAGCTCTATGGTGAGGAGATTTTGAAAACTTTAAACTGGGCCATTTCACAAAAATAGAAGTAGGACTACAATTTCACATTGCAGACGGTGCAGAATGACTTAAAAAAACTGCTCTCACCAAAAAAAGTACTTTAATTACTGAACTCTACTGGGACAGATAATAAAAAATCGGGACTGTCCATGCAAATCCGGGACACTTGGTTACCCTAGGCTGCTCCCACCCTGATTGTACCTGGTACACCCATCCCCACTCTTCCCTGGAGTTAATTGTGATGCACTCTTTGGGATGACTTGGACTCTTTTAGCGTGAATCAATCAAGCTCTTCATCAACTGACATATAGGAGCCTTATCGTAAGAAGAAATAATATAGAGGAAGAACTAGTCAAGGCACCAGACAACTCTGTACAGCAACCCCCTGCTTTGCAACCCTTTACGAGACAACTGCAAGATAGCGTGGCGTATTTCTATTGCTCCACCTCCCATCGCAATGGCCTGCCTGAGCCTCCTTCTGCCAGTCGGAAGTATCAACTACAAGAGGTCATGGGCAAGTGGCCCCATTCTGAGGCCTTTGCTAAATTGACTAAGTCCTTCATGACGGACCATGGATATAGCACTAACCCGAAGTTTGAGTCACTGCCATCCACTTCGGTGACCATCACTGAGGCTCCCGACGACGAATCGGATATGTCCAATCTGTCTGAGTCGCCCCAGTCTTGCTGCTCTCCCACTGAAGAAACGTAAGGCGGAGAAATCTCACTCTGTCAGGGAAAAGCGTGAGCTGGGACCTATTATCTTTTGATCCAGACAAAATATTTCTTCCCTGGTCCTCAGAATGTCTCCCACACCCAGAGGTGACGGACTACATGCAGAGGCCTCTTAGCAAAGGTTTTGATAACGTGCGGACCAGATTACGTGCAAAATACCCACTTCCAGCTCTTGAGGACAAGTAACTGAGACCCCCAGCTTGACCCGAATATGAACACCTTCCTGAAAAAGATTTCCAAGGACCCTAAGAAGGATATAGACAGGGTCTGGAAATCATGCCAAAACCACTTATTAGATGTAGCTGACCTTCTTATGCAACGATCCTTGAAATGGTGGTGGATGCCAAAGAACCAGGGATTCCTTTTGATCTGGACATCCTTAATTAATGGGCCCAATGAACCAAATGAAAACTGTGCGGTGTTCACTGAATGGAGAACGTGTATTTTGATGTGAATAGTACCAACGCTAACTGAACTAGCCTCCACTGAGGTGTGACTCATTGTAGATGGTCTTTTGTTCAGGTATCCTTTTGTTACTGACCTCTGGAAGTTGCCTTCTTTCCGGCAAGTTTATGCTACCAGGAAGGCAGATTCAACAGATGCATCTTCTGAGCTAGCAGCTACAGCAGACCCCAAGCTTCCACTGCAGATGAGGTTGATGCCTCCTTTAGAGGTTTCCGTGGCAGATAGTATCAGATTGTTTATTCACAAAAGGTCCCTATTCACTCAAGATTCTTGAGTTCTTTAGACGGTGAAGGGGTACCAAATTGAGTTTTATCAGTCTCCCAACCAGCAACCTCTGCCAAGACAACTAGCTTTTTACCTTCCAGAAATGTCCTTTATAGATTATAAGATGTCTTTAATATTTTCTGCACAAAGGGACACATCCCAAATGAAGAGTTTGTCACAGGTTCGTTCTAAACTTGAAAGAATTCAAAAGTTGGGTTCTCTATCATCATTTCAAGATAGAGGCCATCCATCTTCTCAGAGACATGCTCAGAGAGAACAACTGGATGGTCTGTCTGGATTTAAAGGACACCTACTAGAGTGTTCCTAAATTCCCTCCTCACAGGCATTTCCTTTGGTACGATGACTCAGCTCTGCATTTTATTCTGTCCTCCACCCCTTGGTGTTTCACCAAGCTGATGAGACTTCTAGTAGAGACCCTAAGAGCTTGGGGTGTACGCCCCATAATCTACCTAGAAAGTCTTCTTCTGACACAGGACAAGTCCCTCTTCCTGCTCCATCTGTCCTTGGCAATCATTACTTCAGCAGTTCTGGTTTCTCTTCAATGAGAAGAGGTTCATGTTGACCTCATCTCAGTCTATAGAATTCCTGGGGTTCCACATCAATTCAGTGATCGTGTAGTTACTGTTGCCACCCCATAAAATTTGTGATGTCATGTGAGAATTGAGGAGACTCCTCTCCAGGGGCTGGATATCTTTGAGAGACATAGTGTTACACTTTTTGGCCTTGTCCATTCAGGCCGTTTTTCCGCCTCCACTTCACTAAAGAGCATTGTCGCGATTCAAGATGACCCAGAAGGGGCTGCCCTATGTAGAAGCAGTGTCCTGTCTGAAGAGATCAGGGACGAGATGTCAAGGTCGTTGCAACCCAGGCAGGCTTAGATCATCAAGGTAGTATTTAATTTCCGGACAGAAGTAATAATAAACTCAGATGCCAGCACATGGGGCAAGGATGCCAGATGCAGCCAAACGTCATTTGGTATCACAGGAGGAGCTGGGCTCATTTGCCATCAAAACCTTGCCTCCTGGAAGTCGAGCTGTTGTATTCTTCTTTGGATGAAACATGTTTTGCCAGTCTTTTACTTCAGCAAGTTGGGAGAAACAAAGTCAAGGTTGTTAGCGGAGATTGCCAAGGGTTTTGGCACTGTTGCCTTCAAAACAATAGTTCAGTAGTGTAGGAAAGTACCATCTTGCCTGGCATGTTACCCCCATTTTTACATGTATGTAAGTTGTTTTTGCCTGTCTCACTGAGATCCTGCTAGCCAGCACCCCAGTGCTCATAGTTTGTGGCCTGAATGTGTATACCTGTGTAGTGACTAACTGTGTCACTGAGGCTCTGCTAACCAGTACCTCAGTGCTTATGCTCTCTCTGCTTTTAAAATTGTCACTATAAGCTAGTGACCACTTTTACCAATTTCAATTGGCACACTGGAACACCCTTATAATGCCCTAGCTTATGGTACCTAGGTACCCAGGGTATTGGGGTTCCAGGGGATCCCTATGGGGTGCAGCATTTCTTTTGCCAGCCATAGGGAGCTCTGACAAACCTTTACACAGGACTGGCACTGCAGCCTGATTGAAATAATGCACACATTATTTCACTGCCATTTTCACTGCACTTAAGTAACTGATAAGTCACCTATATGTCTAACTTTCACTTGCTGAAGGTTAGGTGCAAAGTTATTAATTGTGAGGGTACCCTTGCACTAGCAAAGGTGCCCCCACATAGTTCAGGGCCACTTCCCTGGACTTTGTGAGTGCGGGGACACCATTACACGTGTGCACTACATATAGGTCAATACCTATACGTAGCTTCACAATGGTAACTCCGAATATGGCCATGTAACATGTCTAAGATCATGGAATTGCCCCCCCCCCCATTCCAAATCTGGTATTGGGAGGCCAATTCCATGCATCCCCGGGGCTCCACTATGGACCCCGGGTACTGCCAAACCAGCTCTCTGGGGTTTTCTCTGTAGCTACCGCTGCTGCCACCCCACAGACAGGATATGCCCTCCTGGGGTCTGGGCAGGCCAGTCCCAGGAAGGCAGAACAAAGAATTTCCTCTGAGAGAGGGTGTTACACCCTCTCCCTTTGGAAATAGGTGTTAAAGGCTAGGGAGGTGTAGCCTCTCCCAGCCTCTTGAAATGCTTTGAAGGGCACCGATGGTGCCCTCCTTGCATAAGCCAGTCTACATCAGTTCAGGGAACCCCCAGTCGCTGCTCTGGCGCGAAACTGGACAAAGGAAAGGGAAGTGACCACCCAGGGGTGGTGCCCAGAGCTCCTCCAGTGTGTCCCTGACCTCTGCCATCTTGTTTCCAGAGGTGTGAGGGCACTCTGGATGCCTCTGTGTGGCCAGTGCCAGCAGGTGACATCAGAGACTCCTCGTGATAGGTGCTTACCTGACTAGATGGCCAATCCTCCTCTGGGGGCTATTTAGGGTCTCTCCAGTGGGCTTTTCCTCAGATAACGACTTGCAAGAATTCACCAGAGTTCCTCTGCACCTCTGTCTTTGACTTCTGCCAAGGATCGACTGCTGACTGCTCCAGGACGCCTGCAAAACTGTAACAAAGTAGCAAGAAGACTACCAGCGACATTGTAGCGCCTATTCCTGCCGGCTTTCTCAACTGTTTCCTGGTGGTGCATGCTTCGGGGGCTGCCTGCCTTCATCCTGCACTGGAAGCCACAAAGAAATCTCCTGTGGGTCGACGGAATCTTCCCCCTGCTTCAGCAGGCACCAAACTTCAGCGTCACCGGTACTCTGGGACCCCTTTCATCCTGACGAGCGTGGCCCCTGGAACACAGGTGGTGGACCCAAGTGACCCAGTCTGTCCAGTGGTCCAACTGTCCTTGGAGGAGGTAAATCCTTGCCTTCCCTCTCCAGACAGTAATCCTGTGCACCGCGTGAACTGCAGCTACAAGGGCTTCTGTGCACATTTCCATGAAATCCTGCATGCACAGCCAAGCCTAGGTCTCCAGCACTCTGTCCTGCGATGCTCAGCTCCCTGAATTGATCTCCGGTGTCGTGGGACCCTCTTTTGCAGTGTTGAGACGACTGCCATGTTCAGGCTTCTTGAACCTGTGTTGGGCGTGGGCTCTCTACGTTGCTGAGGGCCCCTCTGTCTCTTCTCCCAAGTGGCGACATCCTGGTCCTTCCTGGGCCCGGGCAGCACCCTTTTGCTTCAACCACGACTCTTGCAGCTAGCAAGGCTTGTTTGCGGTAATTTGCCAAGGAAACAACTCTGCATCCCCCAGTACTCTGTGGGACATATTCTGCACAAAGGAGAAGTTCCTAGCACCTTTCGTTGTTGCAGAATCTTCAGCTTCTTCCATCGGGAGGCAGCCATTTTGCACCTTCATCTAGGGTTTAGTGGGCTCCTGCACCCCCCCCCCCGGACATTTTCACGACTCTTGGACTTGGTCCCCTTCCTTCGCAGGTCCTCAAGTCCAGGAACCCGTCTTCAGTGCTTTGCAGTATGTTGTGGTCTTTGCAAAATCCTTTATCACTACTTTAGTGTGTTTCTAGGGATATAGTAGTACTTTACTCCTACTTTCCAGGGTCTTGGGGTGGGGTATCTTGGACACCCTTAGTGTTTTCTTATACTCCCAGCGACCCTCTGCACACTACACTAGCCTAGGGGTCCATTCGTGGTTCGCATTCCATTTTCTTAGTCTATGGTGTGTGTTGCCCCTAGGCCTATTGCATCCTATTGTATCCTACAGTGTTTGCACTACTTTCTGACTTACCTGATTTTGGTTTGTGTGTATATTTTGTGTATTTTACTTACCTCCTAAGGGAGTATATCCTCTGAGATATTTTTGGCACATTGTCACTAAAATAAGTATCCTTATTTTTAATAACTGAGTATTGTTTTTCTTATGATATAGTACCTATATGATATAAATGGTATAGTAGGAGCTTTGCATGTCTCCTAGTTCAGCCTAAGCTGCCCTGCTATGGCTACCTCTATCAGCCTAAGCTGCTACAACACTACTACTCTACTAATAAGGGATAACTGGACCTGGCACAAGGTGTAAGTACCTTTGGTACCCACTATAAGCCAGGCCAGCCTCGTACAAGTAGTGCCATGGGATCTGCCTGGTCGATCCGATGTTACAGCCAGCTGAAATTCCAGGTTTTTGAGGGATGTCAGTCATTGGAGACTTCAGTCTCAGCTTTTTCAATATGTACCGGATATTCGGGGCCCTGCCAGATTGAGCTCTTTCCGTCTCGTCTTAACAGGCAGGTTCCTCAACTTTTTAGTTAGAGGCCGAACCGTCTAGCTCTGGTGAGAGACGCTGTAGAAGGGTGGCTCTCTGTATACTGTACAAAAATGATGTGCACTGTGCAGAGTCCAAGCAATGCCACATTGGTCACAGAGGTAAAAACTAGACCACCTAATGCTCTAATTTTTGTGGTAGCTTGGTTGAGCAGATAGGCCAGTTTTGGAGAAGTGCTAAGCATTTGTTGTACTTACAGTATCAATAAATGTGGACACACACTCAAAAGAATAACTTGAAGCCAATTTACAGAAATACTTCATATTTGTATAAAATTATCAAGACCAAGATCATCAAAATCGGGTAAGTACTTTTGAAGTTATGATTTTTCAAAGTTTAGCAAAAATAGTCTTTTTGTGTGTAATTATGCACTGTAGGAAGCAATGGGAGAAACTTTAAAAAAATGCATATAAAATCGGGCAATGCTTTCACAAATGCCATCTTCTGATTTTAGGTTGTGGTCATTGAGATGTCCTGTGGGCAAGCCAGAGATGTTCTGGGGGTTCCCATTCAAGCGAGAGCAGCTGCTGTAAGTCTTGGAGCTGGTGCAGGACAGGCAAGGGGGACCACTTACAAATTACCTGCACAGGCACAGACTTCAAAGTGAGCCCGGCGGATCCCCTTGGAGTGTAGAGGTTGCAAGGAGTGGGGGACCCCTAGAGCGCAGCTGATTCTCTGATGCAGGGGCCAGGGAGGCTGGGTGCAGAGCAGATAGGCCAGCCAAGAGCTGTGTGCAGCGGTCCCCTTGGAACCAGGATGCCGGTCACTTGGAGGGTGGTTTGCAGGTCAGCAGGCCAGCTCTGGGGGATGGTAATTCTGTGTTCTGAAGTCCCTCGACTGGTGCTTGCTTCTGGTCCCCGGAAAGTCCGGAGCGGACTTTTCTTCTGTGTGTCCAACATTGGGGGTTGACTACCCCTGGCTATTGCAAGGTTCAGACTCTGGAGGTCGCAGTGCAACCAAACTTGGCTCACTTTCAGGGTTTGTCCTCTGGGTCTGTTAGGGAAAATTTGGTGTGGCTATGTCTGGTTCGCTGGTCAGTGGCCAATCAGTGAACTGGACTTCACTGGTTTCCGCTTCTTGGTTGCAGGGAGTGATGCCTTCACTCTGGAGGGAGGTCCTTGGCAATATTCAGAAGGTTGAAGGTCCGCTGGGGTTTTGTAGAGTCCATCCGATGTCCAGTTGACCCCTCAGTGACGATTGTCGAGTCCCATGTGCAGCAGGCAGGGTTTGGCACCTTTTTCTTGGTGCAGAAGGACTTCAGTTCTCGAGCCTTCGGTGTCCTTTTTTGCTGGCCTTCTTGTGTCTGTCAAATCTTATCTGCAGGTCTAGGGATGCTCACTAAATACTGGGTATCATTTTGGATTGTTTGTTCTGAGTTGTTTGTTACCAAACAACCCAGGGTTCAGAGTGACCATCATGTAGCTCTGAAACTTGCACTGACCAGTGTCCAGCACATTCATTTAATATGGCTGCTATGTACACTTACTATGCCCCAGGTTTGACAAGGACACAGTAGAAGCATATTGCTCATGCACCTATGCCCACACATGCATTATAGTGCACCCTGCCTTAGGACTGTGAGGCCTGCCAGAGGGGTGGCTTATCTATATTGCATGCAGTGTGTAGTGGACAGGTCACACAGGCTGTGTGCCATGTCATGTTTGCATTTTAGGTTTGCACCAGGACACTCAGCCAGCAATGGCAGGGTGAGTACACTTGGATGGAGGGTCCCTGAGCTGTGCTGCTGCCCTCAGGGGCCTACTCCTAATACCCCATTTCCCGGGTACCAAAGTACCATTTACTAGGGACTTATAGTGGCAGCTAAAAGTGTTGCCAATTGTGATAATATTTTTATCCATTTTAGAGGAAGAACTTGGCACTGGGAACCTGGGTAGCAGGTACCTAGTGCACTCCAGTCCAAGTTACATTAAGAAACCAGGCAAACGTTTTGGGGGGTACTGCAACATTGGGCCAGCTTCCCACAGATGCATTCCTTCAAGACTGGAGCAATGGTTTTGCTAGGCTTTCCGTATGATGATCTTGAGGGTAATCACTCGGATGCGGAGACAGAATGCGAGCCGATTCTGGTGATTTCAGCCTGGAGTGCCCAGTCTTAGTTCCTGGGCCTAAGGGAACTGTCTTGAGATCTTCCGATACATATTCCTTCCTTTCCAAATGTTTTCACAAACCCAGTCGGGACCTTCATCCCCTAATTCTGGAGGGGTCTGTGCATCTCATGACATGGCGAGTTTTAGGGTTCATTGGTGATTGCCTGACCTTTTGTGACAGGCTGAGGTCTTCATCCATCCAGTCTTGATCCTCAGTTACCCATAAGCAATATGCTTTGCCCTGGATACAGATGAATATGTTTGTATGACACACTATGGGGGTCATTACGACCCTGGCGGTCGGAGACCGCCAGGGGTAATGTAGCGTCCGTACCGCCAACAGGCTGGCGGTACGGAGGCCCTTATTACGACCGCGGCGGTAGCACCATGGTCGCACCGCCGGGGCCGGCGGTTTCCCGCCGTTTTAGCCCCGGCGGTGATAATCCGCCAGGGCAACGCTGCAAGCAGCGCTGCCCTGGGGATTATGACACCCCTACCGCCAGCCTGTTTCTGGCGGTTTGCACCGCCAGGAAGAGGCTGGCGGTAAGGGGTGTCCTGGGGCCCCTGGGGGCCCCTGCACTGCCCATGCCACTGGCATGGGCAGTGCAGGGGCCCCCTAACAGGGCCCCGGCCAGCTTTTCACTGTCTGCATAGCAGACAGTGAAAAGCACAACAAGTGCAACTGCACCCGTCGCACGGCCGCAACACCGCCGAGCCGGCTCCTATGTTGCGGCCTCATCCCCGCCGGCCCAGCGGGAATGTCGTAATGGGGGCCGCGGGAGTGCGGCCGCATTGGCGGCCGCACGCCACCCGCCAATGTCGTAATGATCCCCTATGTGTGGTTACTGTGGTGGCCAACTTGCGTCTTGTGAAGAGATCTGTGAGTAACTTCTGATCTGCTATCTCAGAAGGGAATTTGGGGCCATATGTACGAACACTTTTTCCCATAGACACAGAATGGGTAAAAACCTTTGCTACATCTGGCCCTTGCTGATTGATGGTAAGATGGTGGTCGAGCACCTTTCGGTAAGTAAGGGTATGATTAGATTGGCCAGTTCCCCTCAACCTCTGTATTCCTGTTTGTGTGATGTGAAAATTGTGTTGAGATTCTTTCAGCTTTGGCCAGATAATTCTGACATTTCAAGAAAGCAGCTGTCAGTCAAACTAACAATGCACCCAGTAGTGGCTCGAGGGGCGCTCAAGGGGTGGGGCAGCACACGCGGGGGGCTAGGAGGGAGGAAATAAACATTTATTTTATTTAATAAAAAAAATAAAACACTTATTTTTCCTCGCCGCCGCACCGCTCCTCTCCATTCCCGGATGCTGCAGGCACAGGCTCCCAGTCTGCTCTGCGCCAATCCTGACGCTGCTTAGAGCAGCGTCAGGATTGGCAGGAAGCACCCATCCAGGGCGCTCCCAGGCAGACTGGGAGCCTGTGCAGTCTCTCGGCTTGAGAGAGCCTACGGCACATGTGACGGCCAGCTAATCATACATCGCTGCTCTTCAACAAAAAGGTTTATGATCGTTTTTGGGTAAAGTTGCAGGGGACGCTGGTGGCGGGGGGTGGGGCGATGCTCCTCCACCCAAATGGAGGAGCCGCCACTGAATGCTCCTATGCCTGATGACATGTAAACGAATATCAGATGTGAACCTTGGATCTTACAGGTTGCAAATTTAAAACCAAGTGGTGTCTTTTCAGATTGTTAGATGTACAGATAATTTCTCAAAATGCATTGCTTATCCAAGTTTTCCTGATAAGCCAAAGTTGTGTGTTGTGCATGAAAATTCAACGAGGCAATTTAGGCAAGATTCTAAGAGCTAGTTGTTGATTGCATTGCAGAAACCTTTTGACCCGGTCATGTCGGCCACTCTGGCTCGATGGGTCTGGTGGCTAATGGCAGAAGCTGATATTGATGAGAGTGCATTGGGTGCTCTGTGTCAGGGATGCAGTGGTGTCCAAGACTTTTACTCTAGGTTCTTGATTGGAGGATATTATGAGGACTGCTGATTGGTCCTCTGACTCTATGTTTAAAATGTTTTATTATGAAACTATTGCAGAGGTGGCATGAGTGGTGGTGGATAAACTTTAAATAGGCAATATATGAGTCTTCTGTCCTGACATAGAATGAAACATTTCCTAGCTGTTGTGTAAAGAATTTTCAATTCTATTAAGGATTAAGGCGAGGATTATCCCACTCAAGATCTTACTAGGAGGTCAAAATGTTTTTTAGTTAATGTGTTGATTACGTTTATATCTCACCTAAGCCCTCCCTCTTATTGTGATTCATGCTATCATGGGATGGAGGTTACCTGCTATCTCTGATTTTTCAGGTTTTGAGCAAAATCAGCATTGGTTGCTCCTTTGGATGAGGTGATGTGCTTGTGGAGCATGGTGTTGTCACAGGTCCATCCAGCTGCCCTCTGTCGGTTTGTCCATGCGGACTGAAGAGGTGGTGCTGTCTGGTTACTGTGTACCTCGGTCCATTCTTTAGAAGTTTCCTTCATGTTTGTCTGACAGTTGCTGCTTTTCTTGCTGGACAGTGCAAAGAGAGAGGAGGAGCTTTAGTGCTACGGACTAATAAAGCCGGATGTATGCCCTGACTGGTGGTTGGTTTTATGGATAATGTAGTTTGTGTGGCTTGGTGTTTTTATTGGTTTCTGAAAATTTACAGTAAAGGTTGAGAAGCCATGTTATAAAGAGAAAAAGCTTTCTCAAATTGATTATGATTTTTCATCAAAATGAATGCATCAGAACATAAATATTTTGGCAACGTTATGGATCAATGCTAAAACCTATGGCAACATGAAAAGTACAATTGCTAAAAGCAATTCTGTCTCCATCCTATTCATTTCATTGCCTGGAGCTTCATACTCCAGCAACAGAAATGCAGCATAGGTTTATTGCTTGAGAAGCTAATCTCAGCTCTATTTTGTGCCAAACCACAACCAGGGGCATCCAAAATGGATCCCACTTAACTTTTGTAATAAATACTATGAGTCAAACCTTAAGGGTGAACATCAGAAGACCTTTGCCCCAGCATGTTCAGAGTCTTCTTTTCTGTGTTTGCATTAATTACCCGGTACACTCTCCCACGTTGCTATGATCACGATGGTACTGCTGCTTTTGAGCGCTGCCTAAACGTCTCAATATTTCGCTATGTATAAGTCCAGCTATTACTTTGTGTTTTCAGCTCTTCAGATGATGAACTGTTCTTGCTAAGGTGGTGGTCTAGCAGTAGCCTTTTAGGGAACAGACTGTTCCCTTTGTTAGAGTGTTTTTTTATTAATTAAAAAAGTATTGCCTAATTCAGATGAGCTTGAGTTAGCATGACTAGGCTGCAGCCAGTTTTTACTGACATCTATTCATATTTGCAGAAAGAAATATGCACTTTCACATTATTTGAATGAGTTTTTTCACATTCTTGTATTTTTCTGTGTGATTTTCTGTTTCAGAAAATCACTGTAATAGAAGCCTAGTCCATCGACTCTTTATTAATAAATTGTATTAATATGCATTTGTCTCGGGCGTGGCAAGATTGCAAATGTTCCTCATTGAGCTCCTGGCCTCCTGCGACCCTAATCACACTACGGTGGTCATTACAACCCTGGCGGTCGGTGTTAAAGCGGCGGTAAGACCGCCAACAGGCTGGCGTTAAAATTTTTTGAATTACGACTGTGGCGGAAACCGCCAACAAAGACAGCCACTTTAACACACCGCCCGCCACGGCGGTACAGACAAGCAGTGCGGCGGTCACCGCCAACAGACCGGTGGAACACAATGTACCGCCCATAGTATAACACCCCGCCAATCCGCCACCTTTTCCGGGGCGGATTCACCGTGGATAAAAACACGGCGGAAACAGCTTTTGCTATGGGAAAACGCTCACCTGAACACATCCCACGAGGACTCCATGGAGCCGGAACTCCAAATACTCCCTGCCCTTGTCTTTCTGCTCCTCTACGACCATCATCTACATAGGCGCCGAAGACAACAGTGAGTACTGCACCTACGACATGGGGGAGGCAAAAGTTAGGGGGACACCCACCAAACACCCCCACCCCCACCCTAGCATATTACAACATACACACCAATGCATCCACAAAAACCACAGTAACAACCCACAATCCCCCCGGAAGAATGAAAAGACAAAGCGAAACTGTTCAAACATTGTAATGTTGCAATATACATGTCTTACAAAAATATACAGATATATACGAAAATCAGTCAGAAATATATACATCACGAGAAGTAGTGCAGATATGTACATAACAATGTCCGTGCACCAACAGTCCAAAAATGCATGGGCGAGGCCCACAAAAGATACCTGACCATAATTGGAGAGAACACTGCCAGGGCATCAGATAGAAATACTACAGGCACCTCAGGGGGAAGGGAATGGGGGGCACCTCAGCCGGATTACTGCAAAGCCAGTTCCACGACGGGGCTCCATGCCCATTGATGTATCCTGGGGAGTGCAAAGCCACAGTCTCTCAAGTCTCTACAGTGGGTGGGGTGCCCACCGTGCCATCCTGGGGAGTGCAAAGCCACAGTCTCTCAAGTCTCTACAGTGGGTGGGCTGCCCACCGTGCCATCCTGGGGAGTGCAAAGCCACAGTCTCTCAAGTCTCTACAGTGGGTGGGGTGGCCATCGCGCCATCCTGGGGAGTGCAAAGCCACAGTCTCTCAAGTCTCTACAGTGGGTGGGGTGCCCACCGTGCCATCCTGGGGAGTGCAAAGCCACAGTCTCTCAAGTCGATAACATTCTCCACTGGTTCTGGGGGGGACTGGTGCCCAGAGTGCCTCATCCTGTGCAGGACTGAGGTAGTGGATGCATCTCTCCACTGGTTCTGGAGGGGGACTGGTGCCCAGACTGGATGAGTCTCCCCGTGAAAGTTCCTGTCCTGTCACTGTCCCAGCTGCACATGGGATAAGGATGCCTGATGTGGCGGTCTATTCATTCCTACCCGGTCTTTGCCCTGTTCAGCGGTCTTCACCATGGCGGTCTTTGCCCTGTTCAGCGGTGCTTTGCCATGGCGGTCTCTGGACTGTTCAGCGGTGCTTTGCCATGGCAGTCTCAGGACTGTTTAGCGGTCTTCACCATGGCGGTCTTTGCCCTGTTCAGCGGTGCTTTGCCATGGCGGTCTTTGCCCTGTTCAGCGGTGCTTTGCCATGGCGGTCTCTGGACTGTTCAGCGGTGCTTTGCCATGGTGGTCTCTGGACTGTTCAGCGGTGCTTGCCCTGTTCAGCGGTGCTTTGCCATGGTGGTCTTTGCCCTGTTCAGCGGTGCTTTGCCATGGCGGTCTTTGCCCTGTTCAGCGGTCTTCACCATGGCGGTCTTTGCCCTGTTCAGCGGTGCTTTGCCATGGCGGTCTTTGCCCTATTCAGCGGTGCTTTGCCATGGCGGTCTCCGGACTGTTCAGCGGTGCTTGCCCTGTTCAGCGGTGCATGCCCTGTTCAGCGGTGCTTTGCCATGGCGGGCCTGGTACGGACCTTGGTTTGTGGCAATGCCCTACACTGGGCATTGGTGTGTGGCATGACGTTCCATCATAGCCCACCTGGGCTGTGGCAGCCGGGGCCCTCCTGGGCACTGACTCCGGCGGTGGCGGTGGTCTCCTGACCAGTGACGAGACTTGGGCCCTCCTGGGCTGTGACTCTGGCAGTGGTCTCCTGACCAGTGACAATACTTGGGCCCTCCTGGGCTGTGACTCCGGCGGTGGTCTCCTGACCAGTGACGATACTTGGGCCCTCCTGGGCTGTGACTCCGGCGGTGGTCTCCTGACCAGTGACGATACTTGGGCCCTCCTGACCAGTGACAATACTTGGGCCCTCCTGGGCTGTGACTCCGGCGGTGGTCTCCTGATCAGTGACAATACTTGGTCCCTCCTGGGCTGTGACTCCGGCGGTGGCGGTGGTCTCCTGACCAGTGACGAGACTTGGGCCCTGCTGGGCTGTGACTCTGGTGGTGGTCTCCTGACCAGTGACCATACTTGGGCCCTCCTGGGCTGTGACTCCGGCGGTGGTCTCCTGACCAGTGACGATACTTGGGCCCTCCTGGGCTGTGACTCCGGCTGTGGTCTCCTGATCAGTGACGATACTTGGGCCCTCCTGGGCTGTGACTCCGGCGGTGGTCTCCTGACCAGTGATGATACTTGGGCCCTCCTGGGCTGTGACTCCGGCGGTGGTCTCCTGACCAGTGACGATACTTGGGCCATCCTTGGCTGTGACTCCGGCGGTGGTCTCCTGACCAGTGACGATACTTGGGCCCTCCTGGGCAATGACTCCGGCGGTGGTGGGGATCTCCTGACCAGTGACGATGGTGCTGGCGGCCCTTCTCCGCCGTGACACACACAACAGGCTGAGCAGACTTCCTCTGGCCCTTCCCCACCTTTGTTGGAGTCACAGCTGACTCTCCAATCCCCTTGGAACCCATGTGAGTTGTTTTCCCACCAGGAGTCTTCACACGGTCCCGTCGTCCACTCTCCAATTTTAGAGCCTTTACAGGGGGTGGACTGCCAGTGCCTTGGCTCCGGGTCACACTGCCTGTCCTGGTGGCCGGTGCACTCCACAAACCTTGAACAGACACCACTGGTATTGGAGGCTTTTTGGCTGAGGCGCTACAATGGGACTGATGAATTGGAGGGGGGGGGTTGGGAGCAAAAAGGTCAACTTTACAGAGGGACAGTTTCTGACGTACACTGGGATGGGTAGTGAGAGGGGGTCTGGGAGTGGAGGAAGAGGATGTGGTTGTAGGAGGTGTCACTTTAGGTGTTTTGGGTGCAGGTACTGGAGGCTGTCGTGAGGTGGATGGATGCTGGGTGTCTGGTTGCCGGCGTTTGTGTACTTTGGGAGGGGGCGTCACAGACACACTGGGAGAGGACACAGGGGACGTGTCAATGGCAGTGGAGGTGGTGAGTGCAGGTGAGCGGCTTGTGGTGCTGGGTCTCCTTGTGCGATTCATGGTGCCTGTAGATGTGGTGCATGCAGGTGTGTGTGTAGACGAGACTGGGAGGGAGGAGGGAGAAGAGGAGGAGGGGGACACAGTGGAGGCAGTGGATGTTGCTGTGTCTGTACGTGGGTGAGGCTTGCGTGAGTGCCTGTGGGTTGTGTGGTGCCTATGTTTGCTTGAGCTACTTGTGTGTGCTGTCTTGTGTGCATGCTGGTCTGTAGGTGTGCTTGGGATGGGCTGGGGTACAGGAGATTGGGTCTGGGTGGAGAAGGTTGGAGGGGGGAGGCTGGACACAGGGACAATGGCTGCCATCAGTGCTGAGGCCAGAGATTGCAGGGTTCGCTGAAGGACAGCCTGACCAGAATGAATGCCCTACAGGAATGCATTACCGTGTTGCAACTCTCGTTCTACACCCTGGATGGCATTCACAATGGTAGACTGCCCAACAGTGAGTGACCTGAGGAGGTCAATGGCCTCCTCACTGAGGGCAGCAGGGGGTGACTGAGGCAGGGCCTGAGGTGCCTGGGGCGAAGGTGATGCCCACCCTCCTGGGTGAGCGGGCACGGGGTGAACGCTGAGGGGCTGCTGGGAGGGCGGTGCTGGTAGGGGAGGTGGCGGCTGTACCTGTAGAAGTGGGGCGCACAGATGGTGCCGCCACCACAAGGGAGCCCCCATCGGCGAACGAGTCCGTGTCGCTGCTTGGTGATCCGGTGGCCGACGTGAAGCTCCCCTCACCCTCCGTCCCACTGGTGCATTCAGAGTCCGTGGTGTGGCCCTCCATGGCCATGTGGGATGCAGATCCCTCGTGCTCCGGTGCCACTGTACCTCCGCCTGATGATGCTGATGTACAAAAGGACAGGGAGAGCAGAAAAAGGGGGGGGGACAGAATAAAGAGAGTTTTAGTGCATGGCATACCGCTACCGTTGGCGGACAACATAGACACAGCAGCCCCCTGCATTACGCCGTGCTCCTGCCCTCTGCACATGCAATCTCTGGGATATGGCCTACATGGCAATGGTGGACATCTGCACACATGGATGCCACAGGGGCAACTATACCTGTACTTGACACTCTGCTGAGGTGGGGTAGAGTGCCACGTGGCCTGCATTACGGAGGGGCCTTGCCTACCGAACACGCCCTGGCCTAGGGACACCCACAGCACACCTCCCCCACCCAGACCCCTCCACTGCGCGCAAAGTCCGCAGAATGTTGTTGTACTCACCCCCTTGTGTCTGCTGTGATGCCCTCAAGCGCCCATCCAACTCCGGGTAGGCCACATCAGGGGGGTCATGGTGCGACGGGCACCCCTCCCACGTTGGGAGGCCATCCCCAGCTGAGCCTCCGTCGTCTTCTTGCTGCAGCGGCGAATGTCCTCCCATCTTTTCCGGCAGTGGGTGCCCCGTCTCTGGTGGGCCCCCAGGGTCCGGACCTCCTTGGCGATGACACGCCAAATGTCCCTCTTCTGGTAGGCTCTGACCTACATGACATGCACAAGGAAAGAGGATCAGTCATTACCAACTGCACCGTCGATGTACGTGGCCCCCTCCCTACTCTGGACATGTGGCCCATTCATTCCCATGCATTGATGTTCTATGAACTCTGTCCCCTTCCCTCTTCCAACCAGCCCTCTCCACCCAGGCCTAGCCCATACAACGTGCTCCCTGTGTACTAACCTGTTGGTCTGGAGGACCGTAGAGTAGCGTGTACTGGGGGAGGACCCCGTCTACCAGTTTCTCCAACTCCTGTGCAGTGAAGGCAGGGGCCCTTTCCCCAGACGCAGCAGCCATCGTCGCTTCCAGACCGAGGTCACAGCAGCACTTGCAGTGTAGGTCCTCTCCTGTCGAAGGTCAGGTATCTAGTGATTGAACAGATAGAAAATGGCGGTGACGTCCGCGGCGGTGCCATCCGTGGCGGTGCGCATCATCACCGCCGGCGCACCTGTTCATTGGCTCCTGGGACCCATAGGGTCCAATGTTGACCAATGCAGCATTGCGCCGCGGGCTACGACCGCCTACCGCGACGGTGTGCAACGCCAGTGCAGTTACCCCACAATCCAATTGTCCCAGTTTAGAGGTCAGGCAGCCGCCATTTCAGGGGCCCACATGTCTTCATTTACCTGTGCGTCACACATAGCTAGGCCTACACTCAACACACATACAGGAAGGGTTTTGTGAGTGGTGTAGTCGTGTGTGTAACTGTGGGTACATACCTGGAGGAATAATGCCTGATTCATCGCTGTTGTCCTTCGTAGGCACCGTCAGCTGGGACATGTGAGAAGATGGCGGAATCCTCCGGTGTACCGACCGCTGCTGGACGTGCTGACAATGGAAGAGCGACATGTCATCGTCACCTACTGGTTTGACCGTGCCACAATCCAGGAACTATGTACCCAGTTGGAGCCAGACCTGATGTCACCAATCCGCCATCCGACTGGAATCCCCCCTGACGTGCAGGTGCTGTCAGTGCTCCATTTCCTTGCAAGTGGGTCTTTTCAGACAACAATGGCCATGGCATCAGGGATGTCCCAGCCTATGTTTTCCAACGTGCTGTCCAGAGT
This sequence comes from Pleurodeles waltl, assembly GCF_031143425.1. Taxonomy (NCBI): domain Eukaryota; kingdom Metazoa; phylum Chordata; class Amphibia; order Caudata; family Salamandridae; genus Pleurodeles; species Pleurodeles waltl. The sequence goes on from NC_090443.1 coordinate 91,368,621, forward strand.
GTTGTCTGCCCTGCTGAAACACGTAAGGAGATACATCATTTTCCCTGAGGTGGCAGATTTGCCTACAGTGAAAGGTGACTTCTATGCCCTTGGACATATCCCCAGTGTCATAGGTGCCATTGATGGGACCCATGTAGCTCTAGTCCCCCCCCACAGGAGTGAACAGGTGTACAGGAACAGGAAGAGTTATCATTCTATGAATGTACAGATGGTCTGTTTGGCAGACCAGTACATCTCCCAGGTAAATGCTATGTTCCCTGGCTCAGTGCATGACGCCTACATCGTGCGGAATAGCAGCATCCCTGATATGATGGGTCAACTCCAGAGGCACTGTGTATGGCTATTGGGGGATTCTGGTTACCCCAACCTTTCGTGGCTATTGACCCCAGTGAGGAATCCCAGGACCAGGGCAGAGGAACGCTACAATGAGGCCCATGGGTGGACTAGGAGGGTGATCGAGCGGACTTTCGGCCTCCTGAAGGCCAGGTTTAGGTGCATGCATATGACAGGTGGATCCCTATTCTACTCACCGAAGAAGGTGTGCCAGATCATCATCGCCTGCTCCATGCTTCATAATTTGGCTTTGCGACGCCAAGTGCCTTTTCTGCAGGAGGATGATCCAGATGACGTGTTGTAGAAGCTGTTGAGCCTGTGGAGCCTGTGGACAGTGATGAGGAGGAAGCTGAGGAAGAAGACAACGACAACAGGGAGTCAGTCTTACAGCAATATTTCCAGTGACACACAGGTGAGAACATTTTCATGGTTAACATTACATTAACTTTCACACGTCTACCTCTATCCTGTCTGTCGATTTCTACCAGTATTTGGTAACTGAGTTGTAACTTTCCATTACGGTTTCACAGGTGTGGTTACCAACGTGTCATCTGCTTGCATCCTTCAAGGACTTGTGATGTGTGACATAGGTATGTTAGCCTTACAGTAGGAAACGCATTATGACACTGTGATTGATAATACATATTTACTAAATCAAAGACTGACTCCAGAATGTTTTGTGTTTCAAGGGTGTTTATTGAAGTGCTCAGAAATGGGAGGGGGTTGTAAAATGAGGATGGGTGATGGTGGAGGAATGTCCATGGCAGAGTCCAGTCTATTAGTCTCACAGGTGCACTGCCCATCTGGGCATAGGAAGTGGAGCTGGGGCAGTTTAAGTATGGACAGGGTAACAAGGTGGGACAGTGGGAGGACAAACAGAGTGGTTTCATTTCCTGGCGGGGGTCTTGTCATCTTGCTCTGTCCTGTTCCTGGATCTCAGGGACCGCTTGCGTGGTGGTTGTCCGTCTGCAAGGGGTGGGGTGCTGGTGTGGTGGTCCTGTGGCGTGGCGTCCTGTCCACTAGCGCCAGCGGAGGTGGTGGGCAGTTCATCGTCCTGGCTAGTGTCAGGGGCCCCTTGGAGTGCCACGGTGTCCCTCAAGGTCTGCTGTATGTCCTTCAGCACCCCTACAATGGTGCCCAAGGCGGAGCTGATGGTCCTGAGCTCCTCCCTGAACCCCACATACTGTTCCTCCTGCAGCCGCAGGGTCTCCTGCAACTTGTCCAGGACCGTCACCATCGTCTCCTGGGAGTGGTGGTATGCTCCCATGATGGAGGATAGCGCCTCGTGGAGAGTGGGTTCCCTTGGCCTGTCCGCCCCCTGTCGCACGGCAGCCCTCCCAGTTCCCCTGTGTTCCTGTGCCTCCGTCACCTGGACCGTGTGCCCACTACCACTGCCCCCAGGTCCCTGTTGTTGTTGGGGTGGTGGGTTATCCTGGGTTCCCTGTAGTGGTGGACACACCGCTGATTGACCTGTCCTGGGTAGGGAGGTTTGGGCCCGCTGGGTGGGTGCTGGTGTTACCAGAGGGTGGAAGGTCGGTGTTGGGCTGTGCCTGTGCAAGGGGAACCGACTGTCCCGAGGCCCACGATGGTCCGGGCTGGTCATCAGGATCCAGTAGGGAAGAGCTGCTATCGTCACTGTGGGCCTCTTCTGGGGGTGGAGTGGTGTTGTCTGGACCCTCTGGTGTGGTGACGGTCCTTCGGGTTCCTGCAGGGGCATAAGAGCATGATTATTGCAGGTCTGTGTGTAATAGTGTGCAATGGGTGGGTGAGCGTGTACCCCAGGGCAAGCATTCCTGTGTGGGAGCTTGTGTGATGGTGGTTTAGGGGGTTGGATGGGTATGTGCAGTGGGCATGCTTTAGTGCTGGGTGTCCATGCTTAGTTGTGTCATGCAGGGCTTGGTGTTGGGATGTGTGGTTTGTGTTATTAGTTCATTAGTGAGGAGTTGGAGTGATAGGGGAGGGTGTGAGGGTGGGTGTGTGTGATAGCATGCAGGTGGGTGGGGGATATGTTAGTTAAGATTTGACTTACCAGTGTCCCATCCTCCACCGACTCCTGCGAGGCCCTCTGGATGCATGATGGTCAAGACTTGCTCTTCCCATGTTGTTAGTTGTGGGGGAGGAGGTGGGGGTCCGCCGCCAGTCCGCTGAACCGCGATGTTGTGCCGGGAGACCGTTGAACGCACCTTCCCCCGTAGGTCGTTCCACCTCTTCCTGATGTCCTCCCTATTTCTTGGGTGCTGTCCCACGGCGTTGACCCTTTCCACGATTCTTCGCCATAGCTCCATCTTCCTGGCTATTGATGTGTGCTGTACCTGTGAGCCAAATAGCTGTGGCTCTACCCGGATGATTTCCTCCACCATGACCCTGAGCTCCTCCTCGGAGAAGCGGGGGTGTCTTTGGCGTGACATGGGGTGGTGTGTGTGATGTGTGGGGCGGTGTGAGTGTTGATGTGTGTGGTGATGTGTAGTGGTGTGTGGTGTTTTGTGCGTGGGTGTGGGTTGGGTGATGGTGTTGTGTGCCTCTGTATTGTGGTGTTGTCTTGGCTGTGCAGTCTCTCTGGCCTTCTCTCGGTAATTGTGGTCGTAGGGGTTTGTGGGTGATGTGGGTATGTGTTTTATATTGTATTGGGTGTGTGGGAGCGGTGTTTGTATGTGTATCAGGTGTGGGTATTTTGAATTGTCCAATGTGGCGGTGTTTTGGAGATGTGTGTGTATTTCGAGCGCGGCGGTGTGTACCGCCAATGGAATACCACGGTTAAAAGACCGCCGCGTGGATTCGTGGGTCGTGATAGCATGGGCGTGTTTCTATTGGCGTGACGGTGGAGGATTTGTTATCGGCAGTTTATCACTGACCTTTGGTGTGGCGGAGTTGTGTGGGTGTCTGAATTTCGGCGGATTCCGAGATGTGTGTCATAATAGCTGTGGCAGTATTCCGCGGCGGTGTATTGGCGGTCTTCTGCACGGCTTTTACCGCCAATGTTGTAACGACCCCCTATATCCTTGTTCCTGGCAGTCCCCCTATGCCGAATGATGGCGTGGGGAACTGGGGACACACCTGTAAGTCCTGCAGCAGACGGAAGAAGAAGCTGGGGATGCAAACATAACCAGCAAGGAGCAGCTGGCAGCAACATGGTGGCCGCAGTGAAAGCAGCAGCCCGGCATCAAGAAAACCCGATGATGCCGCTGGTGACGCAGCTGAGAGTGGAGGCAGGTCCTCTAGTTCATTGGTCCCCTTAGTGGTGCTTGGTTGGCAGAGGGGAGCCAACAGCCCTGAGAGAGGTGGAGAGGTGGGAGTACACCCCTGGGCGGCTGGAAAGGCCACAGCATTCAAAAGACCAGATGGGAACCAACGGCCTGCTAACAAAGGAGTACAAACTAAAAACTATCACCACTAGCAGCACGGGGAGCAAAGGATTGTGGAAACACCATGTGGAGAGAGCACCACCCCTCCTGCAGCAGGTACAAATGACAATGGACAAATACACTACCTCCCAGCTGAAGGCCACTTCCAGGGGTAGGGCGACACCACAGCAACCCACACCACGACAATGCAATACTCCTGGAGACTATCCAAGCAGTGTGTGCAGTGCTAGAAACTAGGATCGGAGAGGTTGGAGTGGATGTGTCCTTGCCCTGTCAAGAGCTGTGCAACACTGTTGACAGGGTTACAGGACCGAAGTCCACATATCTGTACTGGAGGGCTCAGTTGCCACACTTAAGGTGGAGGTGGTGTGCCTCTCCGCTTCTTCCCGTACTGTAAAGCGCAGGGCAGAAGACACCAAAAATTGTGTATGGATGAGTAATCCATGCTGTCTCAGCTTTCCTGAGGGATCAGAGGGGACCATCCTTCCTGGAACAACTGCTCTCCACCCGGGTCCCAGGGGAGAAGCTCTCTAGCTGCTTTGTAGTTGAACAAGCCCATAAATCACTGGCAGCGCAACCCCCATCCAAGAGCGCCGCCCTGTTCCATGATTGCCAAAGTACTTAATTACAGAGACAAGAACCTGATACTCAGAGTGTCTCGAGAAAAAGACGATCTGAAATAACAGGCTTTGAAAATTCTTATCTTCCTGGATTACACTCATCTGGTGCAGCAGCAGCACAAATCCTTTGATGCTGTTAAACAAAAACTGCGGGCATTGAAGGTGTGCTACGTGCTCTAGTTTCCTGCTAAGCTTCAGGTTATTCACGCATCTGAATCCTACTTCTACAACAACTCCCAGCAGCAGCCTGGGAGTGGGCTATGGAGCAGCGGCCTCTTCGGTGTAACATCCCTACGATGGGAGAACTACCACCAACAGAATCTGTTACGATGAAGGAGGCTCGGTGAGGAGGCGACGGTCCACAAGTGGGCTCCAGTAGGAGACAGAGGAGCCACAGGAGAGACCATCTTGATCCTCTGAATCTGGAGCGGACTGGCTAGGTGCAAGATGCGGCTCGTGCACATTGACCTCCATGTTACACAGAAACTGTACGGGGCCTGGACGACAAGATTGCACTCATGGACCTACTTGAGAGCTTCACAATGTGAATGTCCAATAAGTGGAACAGTAATGCCTCCCCTAAATATCCTCACTTAACGATTTACACATTTATAGGGGGCAATTTCAATGTGGTGATGTCCCCGCAGATTGATTGCACTGGTGTGATGGGCCAGCCCCGGAGGGAGGTTGAGTTAGCAACTTGGGCTGATAGCCTTGGCCTCAGTAACGTCTGGTGAATGTGGAACCCCACAGCACTGAAATAAGCACACACTATAGTAGTCTATGTGACAAGGCCGCATATTGACCTCCTCATGCAGGAAGTTGACCTGCTCACTACCACGAGGGCACATACCCTTCCTAAGGGATCCTCGGACCACTCACCTGAGGTAGTCCATGTAGGTGATACAGGAGGGGAATGTCACCAGCGGTGGTATCTAAACATCTGGTGCCTCCAAGATATGAAGACTTTGCAATTTCTAGCACAGGAATTCAAAGCATTTCTAGATTTAAGCACAGAATTAGTGGAATCTCAAGCAGTTGTTTGGGCAGCCGGGATGGCTTACATCCGGTAATAGCCTGATCCTACTTTAAGGCCAGAGAGAGGCAGATGCTTCAACAGATAATGGACTTAGAGGCCTTTGTCAGCCTCCTGGAGTGGGAATAATACTTAGGGGAGGTGGTAGAACGCCATATGGAACTTGACCGGGCAACACTGCAGCAGCTCTGCCTCGCCGAGTCACACCGATTCTTGATTGCATCGATGAGTCGAGTTTATGAATGGGGAGCTAAGTCCAGTAAATCATTTTACTGGTTGGTGACCCGCGGAGTGGGCAAACATGTTATCTCAGGGATCGTAGGACTGTCCTTGACAAGAGTAACCAATGTCTAGGCGATCACTGCAGCCTTCACCAACTACTATCGGACTCTGAATGCAAAGTGAGATAGACCCACACGGGAGTGTCATAGAACCACATTAGCAGGTTTACCCTTGCAGACTGTATCCAGGGGGAAAGGGAGCAACTCCTCAAACTAAAGGAACAAGAAGAAGCCCTTATGGATCTGAACCCTAGTGAGACACAGGGGACAGACAGCTTCCCGAATGAATATTATTGGAAGCTCCAGGCATCTCTCCTATCTCCTCTGCTGGCTATGTACTCTAAAATCATTGAAAAAGGCCACTTCCCAGACGGGTTAGACCTGGCTATGATAGTAGTTCTACACAAGGAGGGGTTACTCTGTAAAGACTTCTCCTGCTACTATTCCATTTCCCTGATCAATAGCAAGACTACATTGTACGGCAAGGTACTGGCCAACAGACTCCTTAAACTTAAAGTGATGGCAATACTGGTCCACCCAGACCAATGTAGCTTCATGCCGCATTGCAGCACTAGGCATTGCAAACGTAGGATGCACAGTGTTTTGGAATACAGGAACTGCTGGGCGCTGCTCCTCGCCCCTTATTGACTTTGAGAAAGCCTTTGATTCCCTTGACTGGGGCTTCCTCTGGGAGGTGATCAGGCAGCTGAGCTGCTTTTTGCTGCTATTTTCTTGTATGTAAAAATACTGTATGCGAGCCACAGGGTACAAGTATGTGGTAAAGGGGGTTTATTCTGAAAATTCCCAATCCAGAGGGGTAACAGAAAGGGCAGCCCTTGTTACCCCTACTCCTTGTCATGTCAGTGGAACCTCTGGAAATGTGAGTTAGATATAATGAGGAGATATGAGGTTTTTTCTAGAATGATGGGCCAGAAGACTGCATTATGTACAGATGACATATTGCTCTTCATCTTCTGCCCAGAAGTTATGGGACCACAGCTGTTTCAAATGCTAGACTTTTATGGGAAGACCTCTGGTCTGAGAGTCAACTGAATCAAATATCTACTGTTTACCATGTCGGGAGGTACTGAGGTGGAAACTTGGAAAAACATGTGCCAGTCTACAGACTGAGTTTTTAGTATTTGGTAATCTTTTGTGGTTGTTGAACTTAACAACCTTAGTAACTGGCATGAGGAGGGATATGGAGAAATTAGTCCATCTACCCCTTAGTATTCTAGGGCGATCAACTCTCCTTAAAATGATAGTCCTGCTGAGATCTTGCAAGTTTTTCAAAATTTTCTGCATGCAGTCCAGCAGAAGAAGTTCATGGAGGTGCAGGTCAGAGTGCAGACGTTCTTGTGGGCCAATAAGTTTCCTCATATTGCCATCTGGCACAACCATAGATTACGACACGTGGGAAAATTAGAAGGCTTTGTCAAATGGGATCTCATAGGAATTTCCAGACTGGGAGCTGTTTCATACTGGCAGGGTGCCGGTATGAGGTATTTTCAAGATCTGCAGGTAGATATTAGGCTTCATTTGTTGCAATTCTATAGGTACCTACAACTCAGACATACACTAGGGTCTTACAGGATGTCTCCCAAGGAGACCCAGGATTTAGCCCCCTGGTATCCCACATACTCATGGGGTCCCTTTAAAAGAGGGAATATTGCGTGTCTGTAATTCACTGGCCCTCCATATCCCACTGAAAATTAAATGGAAAGCGTGGGTAGGCCCACTGGAGGACTGTGAGTGGAGAGAGGCCCTAATGGTCCCACGGGATAAGCCATGTATCTTACTTGAAGCCGGTGTGAATGCTGATGACATGCTGACTTCATGCCCCTGCATGCACCCGATGAACTGAACTGATAGCGGATGTCTTTCACACGATTTGGACCTGCCCTGTAGTTGAAAAAGTGCTGGGCAGTGTTGTAATTTACTTACCTGTGCTGTAATATAATGTTCTTGTCTGTTGCTTCAATATTTAGAATGTCTATCACCATAAGTATTCTTTGTGCTTTGTCCTCTTTTGGTGGCGTTCCATTCACCAGCAGTTGCTGGCTTACTGGTGAAGGGAGCACTGCATTGGGATACGTTGGCTTAGTCAATAAAAGCCTTTCTAGATTAGGTTTGTCTTGGACCAAAGTTACTACAGATTCTGACGGCGATTGATCAGTACAGCCAACCCTGCTCTAACCCAACATGGATGCGGTGAACTCCTTAGAAAAAGTAAGAAAAAAAGTGCCATGTTTAAGCAGAGCTTTCCATGCTGCCTTTAAACGTACTGGTAAACATAAATGACTCTTGCTTTCATTAAGCGCACATACCGCTTGAGAATTAAGTGATTTTGCACCCGGCAAAGTTTGTTAAAGAATACAAACCGAGTGAGCTACTTCGTAAATATACATCAAAAATGAACTTGTAGGCGCGAGTGACTTTCAATACTCTCTGAATTCACCGTCTGGCAGGCTTGAGATTGCGTGTGTGGTTACAGTGGAAACTAAGAGCGTTCTCCACAGTGCGTCGAAGAGATGCACAGAAAATGGTGAGCTAGACAAAGGACTGTCAAACATTAGGTGTGGAAGGAACTCAACCATTGTCAGGCTCCATCTGCAAGTGCAGTTACCTTAGTAAACAAGCATATCCTCTACAATGTATATCACAGCCTCGCAATCTCGGAGTCATCGGTTGTTTCCTCATCATAGTGGAAGGACCAAGTCAGCAAGAAACATACTGGATATAGCTTTTCATGTGAAGAGAACAGAAATTACTAATTGCACACATATTTGAGGAACTAAAAGGAAGAGAAATGAAGATTTATTTTTTGTTTATTTTGTGTAATTTCTTAAAAACAAAACTTGTGTTTTTTGCCTTCATTTTTTCCCTCTCGCTAGATAAATAGACAAAAAGCGCAGTTCCCCATCAGGGGTAAGATGGTGGAATTGATGGTTGATTCAGGGTCACTGTATACCATTTTTCGAAAACAAAAATGTTTACAAGTGAATGTCCTAGTGTTCGGTTGTTACCCGAAGACATCAACCCAGATGGATACCAAGGAGAAACAAATGACATTATTGGGTACACAATGACAGACATAATTTTTAAGGAGAAACAGGTCAAGGGAAAGGTGTATGTGGCAGAGTTAGGATCCCTCATTTTGGGGGTGGTTCCTTCAGTATGATCTACACATTATTATAAATCCACAAGCACCCACTTAAGTGATGAGGTGAAAGATACCACATATGAGGAAATTTCTACAAGAGCAAAAAAATGTTTTCAGGGAAGAGATGGGAGAATTGAAGGTCTATGTTCATGAGGTTACATTAAAAAAAGGAGCTGTTCCCTCACAACACAAAGTCAGGAGAGTGCCCATTCTTGTAAGAGAGGAGGTAAAAAAAATGATTAGGGGATATGTTCGAAAATAGGGAGATATAACCAATTGAAACATCAGACTGCATTACTACTGTTTGTTATCGTGAAAAAAAGTAGTGGAAAATTGAGGTTCTGTGTGGACCTTAGAAGTTTAAATAAGAACATTGTGACAGACAAGTTCTATTACCAAATATCAATGAACTCGTATTGCTGCTGAAACGGGCAAAATTCTTTACGAATCTGGATTTAAAATATGCATACTACCAGATATGCCTTCAAAAAAAGTCCAAACCCCTAGCAGCATTCATCACAATGGAAGGCACAATCAGTTCACAAGAATGCTGTTACGTTATCATCAGCAGCAAGTGTTTTCCAGAGGATGGTGAACAAGGATGATATATTGGTTTTTGGAGATAGGGTGGAAAGCCACAATGTTATGTTAAAATTGTCATTTTGTAAGTTATCTGAACCTGGCATGACACTATGGGGGTCATTCTGACCCTGGCGGCCGGTGGCCGCCAGGGCCACCGACCACGGGAGCACCGCCAACAGGCTGGCGGTGCTCCCACGAGCATTCTGACTGCGGCGGTTGAGCCGCGGTCAGAAGCGGCAAGTCGGCGGGCTCCCGCCGACTTACCGCTGCTCGGGGGAATCCTTCATGGCGGCGGAGCGCGCTCCGCCGCCATGAGGATTCTGACAGCCCCTACTGCCAACAGGATGGCGGTAGGGGGTGCCGCGGGGCCCCTGGGGGCCCCTGCCGTGCCCATGCCAATGGCATGGGCACGGCAGGGGCCCCCGTAAGAGGGCCCCGCAAAGTATTTCAGGGTCTGCCTTGCAGACACTGAAATACGCGACGGGTGCAACTGCACCCGTCGCACCCCTGCAACTACGCCGGCTCAATTCTGAGCCGGCGTCCTCGTTGCAGGGGCATTTCCTCTGGGCCGGCGGGCGCTCTTTCGGAGAGCGCCCGCCGGCCCAGAGGAAATGTTTAAATGGCCGCCGCGGTCTTTTGACCGCGGTGCGGTCATTTCACGGCGGTACCTTGGCGGACGGCCTCCGCCGTCCGCCAAGGTTAAAATCACCCCCTATGTAAAGAGAAATTTGAATTCTTGGTGGAAGAGATAGAGTATTTGGGACATACCTTATCTGCTAATGGTGTAAAACCCAAGTGAGATTTGTTACTTGCTATAAAATCTCCTCCTATGCACAATGATAAAGATCAGTTTCGCTCCTTTCTTGGCTTAATAGAATTCTACTCAACATTTGTCAGAAGCTTCAGTAGCAAGACAGAGTGTTTAAAAAAACCTATGCATAAAGGAGCACATTTCGTATGGAGTGAAGAGCAACAAGACTGTTTCCAGAAAATTAAAGAAGTGTGCAGAGCTGGCATACTAGTTTCCCTTTGATACAAAAAAAAGATTGTTACAGTTGATGCCAGTGCTGCAGGTTTAGGGGCAGTGTTGCCACAAATGCATGGGTCTTCTGAGAAAATAGTAGCTTTTGCTTAACACAAATTGACAAAAACTGAACATCATTATGTGGAGATTGAAAAATAGGCTGTATCAGCTGTGAGGGGTTTGGAATGCTTTAGAACATACATTTGAAGTAGCAACATAATTTTAGGTACAAATCACAAACCACCCATGAAGATATTGGCCCTCATTATCACCCTGGCGGTGAGTGATAAAGTAGCGGTAATACTGCCAACAGGCTTGTGGTAATTACAGCCAAATTGTGACCATGGTGGTGATAACTCCCATAGACAGCCAATATACCACACCAACCACCAGGGCGAAAACAACCCTAACCACAGCGGTAGCTGTCAACAGCCATGTGGAAGACAAAGTACCGCCCAACATATTAAGACACATCAATCCACCACGTTTTCCGGGGCGGTACCAGCGCCATCAAAAGCCTGGCGGAAACGCATCTCAGAAGAGAAATGACTCGCCATCAGAGACATAGGGAAGAACAACGCCACCATGGAACCAGAACTGCAAGTCTTTCCGATGCTCTTCTACATCATGCTCCACCTGGAACACCAACACCGACGAAGACGACGATAGTGAGTACAGCCGCCTAGCACACAAGGGAGAGAGGGAGCGAAACGAGAGTGACACACATACGCACGACACATACACCAGACACACATACACACCATACACACGTCCAGCTGCACATGAAAAACAATGGCACACTATACACAGCAGAATAATTCAAGGACAACAAGAATGCACTAAGGAGAATGTATTCATATCAACAGCTAATAAATAATCAAATTGTACATTAAACAGATATGTATAAATGTACACAAAGGGCCAATGCCTAGTCCAAGGTACTAAGGGCCCACATGGCCACAGGGCACAGTCCAAGGCCCAACTTATATCCTGACTTCATCCGGATAGAACTCTGCAGGGGCATCAGTTTGCAAGCGGGCAGACACATCAGGGGGATGTGGGGTGGGGGGCACCTCAGGCGAAGTTGGGAACAAGCCCACTGGTTCTGGAGGGGGCTCCATGCCCATTTGTCAGTGCTGGGGAGTGCAAGGCCACAGTCTCTCAGGTGAGTGTCTTTACCACTGGTTCTGGAAGGGGCCCCTCATACAGCAGCCCCTGGAGGGTGGCCTATAAGGCTTCCGCTGGTGGTGATGGCTGTACTGTGGTGGCAGATGGAAGTGCCTCCTGGGCAGCCTCTGCTGGTGGTGATGGATGAACTGTGGTGGCTGTTGGAGGTTCCTGTCAACATCAGGGCAGTGCGCGCTCTTCGGGCGACTAAAATGCAAAAACCCAGTCTTTATGAAAGAGCATAATTCATGCATTGTGTTTATATGCAGTTTGTTAACCTTTTGCATTGCAGAGTTTCCCTTGAAACCACTATCAGTGATGTTTGCAAATAATGTTCATTTGCAAGGTATTGCTGCAGACTTACAGAGTGTATCAGGATGTGGTCCCTTTCTAGGACCTTCTAGAAGCTTTCCCTGCAGCATGACTTGGTGTGGTTTGTGAGTTCGGCCAGACTCTATATAAGGGAACCAGCCCAGCTCCACGTGCTCACTATTCAGAGGTCCCGGTGCAGAGCAGCAGCAACTTCCTGAGCTCCTGTTCCGGAGGCCTACTTTGACCTTCCAGGCCTTGCCCTTCATTGTATTGGTGATCCTTGAACAGGGAGGTAAGACGGAGGATGGGCTGGGCCCCCGATCCCGTTTTCAAAGGCATTCGAGTTTTTGGGACTAGCTTTCATGTTGAAAGATTTTCCTTGTGCGTGTGAATGTGCTTGTGGTTTCTGGCATTTACATGTTGGTATTCGAATAGGCAAGAAGTGCGATTCATTCTCGGCATTTGACTTTTAAGATTCGGGTCGCAACAGTGTGCGTGACCATTTCTTGGCATTTGCATATTGGCTTTCGATTCATTCCTGGCATTAAACTCTTGCTATTCAGTGTGCGCTACCATTTCTTGGCACTTGCATGGTGGCATTCGAATCGGCAAGACGTGCAAGTCATTCCTTGCATTTAACTCTTGATACTCATTGTGCGCATCCATTTCTTGGCATTTGTATGGTGGAATTCGAATCGGCAAGATGCGCAATTTATTCCCGTATTTAAACCTTGATGTTCAGATCGATTACAGAGTGCGCGATCATTTCATGGCATTTGCATATTCTTGTTGGGATCGGCAGTGTGCGCGATTCATTTCCCGCATTTAAACCTAGGTGTTCAGATCGCTTACAGTGTGCGCGATCATTTCATGGCAATTAAAACTTTGATGTGTAGTGATTCCTAAAGGGCACACAATTATCCAGGGCCTTTGAATTTTCTACAAAGGTGCTAAATTCAAGATGTTACATTCTTTGTGTGCGCGATTCATTCCCTGCATTTAAACCTTGATGTTCGGATCACTTACAGAGTGCGCAATCATTTCATGGCATTTGCATATATTTTTTGGAATCGGCAGTGTGCGCGATTTCATTTCCTGCATTTCAACCTTGATGTTCAGATCGCTTACAGAGTGCGCGATAATTTCATGGCATTTGCATATTCTTGTTGGGATCGGCAGTGTGCGCGATTCATTCCCACATTTAAACCTTGACGTTAAGATCGCTTACAAAAGTGCGCGACCATTTCATGCCATTTGCATATACTTGGTGGAATCGGCAGTGTGCGCGATTCATTTCCCGCATTTAAGCCTAGGTGTTCAGATCGCTTACAGTGTGCGCGATCATTTCATGGCAATTAAAACTTTGATGTGTAATGATTCCTAAAGGGCACACAATTGTCCAGGGCCTTTGAATTTTCTACAAAGGTGCAAAATTCAAGATGTTACATTCTTTGTGCATATTAAGTCCTTAGTACAATTCCTATTGTTTTCCAGGGAATGTTTCAGATTACCTTTTGTCCTCATGTAAAGATGCAATGGTTGTTCTAAAACATTATTCAAGAAGGTTCTTATATTCGTAGACAGTATGTAACAACTCATGAAAAGTCCATATGAAACATTGTATTAACCATTCTGATTCCTTTCCAGGTACCTAGATTCCTTGAGGCCCAGTTAGAGTCTAGTTCTAGGCCATTCATGTTTCTTCAGTCTAAGTGTTATTTCATGTTCCGAGTATCATTGAACTTTAGATTCAACAGAGTGTTATTTCATGTTCTGAGTATCATTGAACTCTAGATGCAACAGAGCTTTATTTCATGTTCCGAGTATCATTGAACTCTAGATTCAACAGAGTGTTATTTCATGTTCCGAGTATCATTCACCTCTAGATTCAACAGAGTGTTATTTCATGTTCTGAGTATCATTGAACCCTAGATTCAACAGAGAGTTTTTTTATGAACCTCAATGTGATTATATCTTGATATTGTGTTGTTTAACCTTTGCTTCCTACAGGTCTCCTTCCCAGCTGTTCCCTTCCTAATCCCCTTTTCCCCACTTGGACTCTCTTAGGCTCTGTGATATTTCTATCAGAGTTTTTGGAGCTGTCTTGTGGTGGACATGTTGGGAACATGCGCAGACCCCGAGGATCTGGTCTCCCTGACAGTTCCTCCTTGGCAGCCTTTACTGGTGGTGAGGGATGCACTGCCTCAGCTGGCGGCGGGGCCCCATGACCACTGGTGGTGGTGGAGATGTCACCTTGACAGCCGCCGCTGGAGTCGAGGGCTTCTTCCCCTTCATGGCATGAGGCATTGAATCCTTACCCTTCCTGGCAGGGTTTGAGGGCTTCTTCCCCTTCATGGCAGATTGTACGTGTTCCTTAGCCTTCCGGGCAGAAGTCAAGGGCTTTTTCTTCTTCAAAGCAGGAGGTGCAGGCTCTTTCCCCTTCATGGCAGGAGGAGTGGGATCCTTCCCCTTCTTGGCTGGTGGAGTGGGATCCTTCACTGACTTGCCACCACTGTCCACGTGGACTGTTTGGCTGAGGTGCTGGGCTGTGTCGTTGGGGCCCTGCTCTTACGGGCAGGACGAGGGGGAGGGAAGAGGTCAAGTTGGCCAAGGAAAAGCTTCTTAGGGACGGTGGGGCGGGAGGAGAGAAGAGGGATGGGAGTGGAGGTTGAAGGAGTGGTTGTAAAACTGTAAACTGTGAAATTCGCTCTTATATAGCACACTACTCACTCGTTAGAGTCTTAAGGCGCTGTACGCATACCGCTGTGGAACCCCTCCTGGCTTTTCCCTGTGAAGCGCCCACGCCTGGACAGCCCCAGGGGGAAGCCAGGCATCCAAGCTCTGTGAGGGCTGTTGTGGAGATTAAGCAAGCTCTTGCCCAGAGTTACAGAGTGGGACCCATTAATTAGATTAGGCACAGAGGCAAGAATTATCTGGTCTAAGGAAATTGAGCCCAAGACCCGCCGAGGTGGGAATTGAACCCTGGCCCGAGCCAGATCTCTGCATCAGGGTCTGCTGCTCTAACCATTGTGCCACACTTCTCCAGGAGGAGGGGTATGTAGGAGGGGTATGTCTGCTGGATTTGGGTACAGGTGCATGGCCAGTATGCTGATGTGAGGTGGATGGCGGTTGGGTGTGTGAGAGCTTGCGTTTGTGACCTTTAGGAGGGGGGAGACAGACAGGGTGGAACAGGACACATGGGAAGTGTGCATGGATGTTGTGGAGGTGTCTGCTAGTGAGGTGTGTGTGTGCTGCTTGGTGTGGTGATGCTGGTGGTGGATGTTGATGCAGTGCATGCAGGTGTGAGTGTGGACGTGACTGGGAGGGAGGTGGAGGAGGAGGGGGAGACAGTGGAGACAGTGGATGTGGTTGTGTCTGCAACTGTCTGGTGTTTGTGTGAGTGCTTGTGGGATGAAGTGTGGTGCCTGTGTTTGACTGTGCCACTCTTGTGTGTTGTCTTGTGTGCATGCTCGTCTGTATGTGTGCCTGGGATGGGTTGGGGTTGGGGTTGAGGAGACTAGGACTGGAAGTGGCAGTGGAAATGGCAGGAACAGGGATAATGGCTGCCATCAGAGAGGAGGCCAGAGCCTGAATCGATCTCTGTTGGGCTGCCAATCCACCGGAATGCGCTCCAGGAATGCACTGCATTGCTGCATCTGGGATGCCAGCCCCTGGTTGACTGCCCTACAGAGATGGATCTCAGGAGGTCAATAGCCTCCTCACTCAGGGCAGCAGGGCTCACTGGGGCAGGGCCTGAGATGCCTGGGGCGAAGGAGATGCCTACCCTCCTGGGTGACCGGACACGGGCAACTCCGTGAGGAGCTACTGGGAGGACAGTGCTGGTACGGGACTGGTGGCTGTACCGACAGCTGGGGTGGTCACTGAGGTGTCGGCCCCAACTATGGAGCTTCCATCAGAGGAGGTATTTGAATCTTTGTTGTCACCTCCTGTCTCTGCCATGGTGCTCCCCTTGCCCTCTGTCCCGCAGGTTCCCTCTGCTCCGGTGGACTCTACCTCCTGTGGGATGCAGCTCCCTCTGTTGCCAGTGCCCCTGCTCCTCTGCCAGATGATGCTAATGCACACATGGACAGGATGATAGAAGAAAAAAGGGGGGGAGAGAAAAAGGAAACACTGGGTCACTTACTGCATCAACACCACAGTTGGCATACACAACACCGTCACATACAGGGATCAGGATTGAGCACTATGCATTGCACTGCCAGTGATTTGGCTGGATGCCACGGCAAGATGAGGGCCACACACCACCAGCTGCATCCCTCCTGGTACCCACAAAGCCCTGACTGTAACAGAATGCTAACAAGCTAGGTTATCTGCATTTGCCATACACCCATTACCCTAGAATTGACTCAAGCTGCAATGTCTGGCCTAGCCTTAGGGGCGCCCAGTCACTCACATCCACCACCCGGATCCCACCCCACCTGCCAAATCTTTTAATAATGCCCACTGCCCACTGTACTCACCCCCTTGTGGCTGCTCTGAATCCCTCAAGCGCCCATTCAGCTCTGGGTAGGCCACCGCCAGTATGCGGCCCATCAAGGGGGTCAGGTTCGACAGGCACCCCTTCTTCGTTGGGAGGCCATCCCCAGCTGGGCCTCCGCTGTCTTCGGTGCCCAGCGTCTCAGGTCCTCCCACCGTTTCCGACAGTGGGTGCTCCGCCTGCCATAGACTCCCAGGGTCCGCACATCCTTGGCAATGGCATGCCATAATCCCTTCATTTGATGGGCGCTGACCACACACATATGGCCCAACAATCCTGTTTCCATCACCATTGGCACACACATCGCCCAGCCCATACCATGTACACCACCACAAGGCATTTCCCCCCGATGAGACAATGCTTGCACAAACATCTCCATGCATCCTTTCCACATGCATCGTGCCCACATGTACTCACCTGTTGGTCTGGAGGCCCATACAGCAGTCCGTACTGGGGTAGGACCCCATCCACCAGTCGCTCAAACTCCTCCAAAGTGAAGGCAGGAGCCCTTTCCCCGGTCACATGGGCCATGGTAGGTTCCGGACACAGATTACAGCAGCACACGCAGTGTAGGTGTTCTCCTCTTGAAGGTAAGGAAACAAGTGAGGAATCCGATAGAAAATGTCGGTCACGCCTGCGGCGATGTACACCGTCACCTCCGGTGCAGATTCCCATTGGCCACTGTACTCCATAGAGCCCCATATTATCCAATAAGGAATTGCACGGCGGTGCAAGACCGCCTTCCGCCACGACGCCCAATGTCGGCGGAATTACCTCACTTCCACCTGTACCTACATACAGGACAGGCGGTCGCCATTTCATGGAGAGGACAACGGTCATATCGACATTAAGTTCGTCACAGCCTAGATTAGCACATACCTCACCATTCCCACTGTCCCATAGCATAAATGCACAATGTACACTGAAGTTGTGGCTCTGTTGTTCAAATTGTGACAGCCTACTCACTCTTGGGTCCCTTAGATATCTACTGCAGCGGATGAATAGGAGGTGGAGACACACCCCCATGTACAGACCCCTTATGGACTTGGCTACACTGGAGGACAGCACATTGTCCTCACCTATAGACTGGACAGGGCCACAATAACTGTGCTGTGTGCCCAATTGCAGCCAGACCTGATATCTGCTATCCGTCATCAGTCTGGGATCGCCCCTGTTGTGCAAGTGATATCAGTGCTCCATTTCCTGGCAACAGTGGGCTTGGCAGCAGGAATGCCACAGCCAATGTACTCAGTCATGGTGGCAAGAGTCTTGTCTGCCCTGGTAAAAAAACATGTGCAGCTACATTTCTTTCCCCCAGGTTGACGATTTGGCCACTGTGAAGGCCGTATTCTATGCAGTGGGACATATCTACAATATTATTGGGGCGATTGACGGGACACTTATTACGTTTGTCCCCCCCCTGCCACAATGAACAGGTGTTCAGGAATCGTGAGAGTTTCTACTCACTGAATGTGCAAATGGTGTGCCTGGCAGACCAGTGCATCTCGCACGTCAGTGCTAAGTATCCTAAGTCGGTGCATTATACCTTTGTTCTGAGGAATAGCAACATCCCAAATGTGATGAGCCAACTACAGAGGCACAGGGTGTACCTAATAGGTGAGCCTTGGTCCCCACCCAATGTATGTTAGTGTATGCCTTCAGGTGTCATCCCTATATCATTGTGTGAGACTAAATGTTATCCCTCAATACTTGCAGGTGACTCTGGCTACCCAAACCTATTGTGGCTTCCGGCCCCTGTGAGGAATGCCAGGACAGGGGCAGAGGAACGTTATAATGAAGCACATGGGCAAACCAGAAGGATCATCGAGAGGACTTTCAGCCTCCTGAAGGCCAGGTTCAGGTGCCCCCATCTGACAGGTGGATCCCTGTGCTACTCACCAGAGAAGGTCTGCCAGATAGTAGTGGCATGCTGTATGTTACACAACCTGGACCTCAGATGGCATGTACCCTTTCTGCAAGAGGAAGAGACTGGAGATGCCCCTGTTTCAGCAGTAGACCCTGAGGAAAGAGAGATGAAGAGGCTGAGGATGAAGACAACAGAACATCAGTTAACCGTCAATACTTCCAATGACACACAGATGAGACAGTGCAACTGACCATACCTATGACTATTGGTGTATTCTGTGTGGCTGTAGCATGATGGCATTAATTTCCTTTGCATCTCAACTTACTGTCACCTATGGCTTGTCATTTTACAGATGTTGGTGATAGAACAAATGTGTACTGATGTGCTGACTACAGACAGCTACAGGTCCTTATTTCTATGCTCTCATAGTGTTCAGATCATTAGCACAAGATGTGTTTTTTCCATAAATGCACATTTTCAAAACATAAAATACTAGTACTCAAGTTGTGTTCAAGGGTATTTATTGTAGTGCTATGAAATTGATAGAAAAGTGCAATGGAATAGGGTGATGCTGGAGGAAGGTCCAGGGTATTGTTCCAGTCTGTTTGTAGCAAAGGTCCAGTGTCCGAGGGGCCATAGGAAGGGGAGCAAAGGCAGTTCAAAGTGGACAAGGTGACAGGGTGGGACACAAGGGGAACAATCAGGAGAGTCTCATTTCCTGGCAGTGGTCTTGGCAAGTGTGTCTGACTTCTGTCTGGTTCGCAGGGAAAGTTTGCAGGGTGGTTCACCTTCTGCAGGGGGAGGGGTGCTGGTGGCCTGTGGGTCCTGTGGTAGGGCCTCCTGCCACTAGCTTCAGCTGAAGTGGAGGGTTGGTCAATGGACTGGCTAGTAGTAGGGGCCCGCTGCTGTGATGTTGCCTCCCTCATGATGTTGGCCATGTCTGCCAGCACCCCTGCTATGGAGATCAGGGTGGTGTTAAGTCCACCCTGATCCCCTGATACTGTCCCTACTGCAGCTGCCTGGTCTCCTGCACCTTGTCAAGGATCTGGCCCATCGTGTCCTGGGAATGTTGGTAGGCTCCCAGGATCTCGGAGAGTGCCTCCTGGAGAATCGGTTCCCTTGTCCAGTCCTCCCCCGGGGCACAGCGGTCCTCCAAGTGTACCTGTTGGCCTGTGAATCTGTCCCCTGAATGGTGTGGCCACTGCCACTGACCCCAGGTCCCTGAGTGTCTTGGGTATGAGGTGTGGACTGGGGTCCCTGTACAGGTGGGCACACTGCTGATTGATGTGTCCTGGGGATAGAGGTGCATGTACACTGGGTGGGTGCTGTGGTGTTGGATACTGATGGAGGGTCTCTGTGGTGGACTGAGTGGGCTTGGGTGAGCGGCTGTGCAGTGGTCCCTGATGGGCCAGGTTGTTGGTCCAGATCCTGAAGTCCAGAGTTACTGTCATCACTGGTGGCGCTTTCTGTTGGGGGACTGGTTTGTTGTGGCACCTCCTCTCCACTGACATTGGCTGGGGCACCTGTAGGGATGTAAGTGATGTAATATGCTTCATGTCTGTGACATATTGTACATCCCTGCCGTCCCCTCTATCGGTGGTATTGCCCTGCCACCTTTTGCTTGTGTATAGTGATGTATTGTGTGATTGTTAGTTCCCCTATGCTGTGCATGCTTTGGTGATGGGTGTCCATGCAGGGCTCGGAGGGCTGTCCATGCATTGGTATGGCATGTAGGGCTTGGCACTGAGGTTAGTCATATGTGTAGGTGCAGTGTGTGGGATGGAGTGGAGTGATGGGAGTGAGGGGGTGTAATGGCATGCAAGTATGGGTGGTGATAAGTTGTAAATATTGACTTACCAGTGTCCAGTACTCCGGCTACTCCAGCGAGTCCCTCAGGATGCAGTAGTGCCAAGACTTGCTCCTCTCATGCTGTGACCTGTGTGGGAGGAGGTGGAGGTCCACCGCCAGTCCTCTGGATGGCGAGCTGGTGCCTTGCTGCAGTGGAAGGTACCTTCCCCTGTAGGTCGGTCCACCTCTTCCTGATGTCGTC
The DNA here is from genome assembly GCF_031143425.1 of Pleurodeles waltl. Classification (NCBI taxonomy): domain Eukaryota; kingdom Metazoa; phylum Chordata; class Amphibia; order Caudata; family Salamandridae; genus Pleurodeles; species Pleurodeles waltl. The sequence continues at coordinate 91,388,916 of NC_090443.1, forward strand.
CCTTGTTCTTGGGTGCTGTCCCACGGCATTCACACTGTTCACGATTCTCCACCATAGCTCAGTCTTCCTTGCAATGGATATCTGCTGTACCTGTGCTCCAAACAGCTGTGGCTCTACCCTGACAATTTCCTCCACCATGACCCTTAACTCCTCATCAGTGAAACGGGAATGCCTTTGTGGGGACATGGGTGTGTGTTGGTGAGAGTGTGTTGAGTAATCAATCTCCTGGCAGTAATAGTTGTTTGTAAAGGGTTGTAGGTACTGTGGTTGTGTGTTTTATAGTGCTGTGGGTGGGTGTGGGTGAGTGTCAGATGTGTGGTTTTAGTATTGTCCAATGTAGTGTTGTTTTGTATGTGGGTGTCCATTCTGAGCGCGGTGGTATGTACCGCTAATGGTTGACCGTCGTTGAATGTCCGCCGTGGTGATTCTTGGGTCATAATGTGGTGGGTGTTGTTTTGTTGGCGTAACGGTATGGGTGTTGGGAACCGCCACTTTATTACTGACCTTTGGGCTGGCAAATTTGTGTATGTGGCTGTATTCTGTCAGATTGGTGTGTGTGTCATAATATGGCGAACGGATATTTGCCTCCGTAGTGGTATGTTGGCAGCTGTCACCGTGGCAGTAAGCGGGATTTACCGCCAATGTCAAAATGAGGGCCATTATCTCCAGTAGGGGCATGCAAAGGTTCAGCCAGACTTTACGGTTATAAGAGTATAATTACAGAATTTAACACATTTCTGGGTGGACAAATGTCCATACAGATTGTTTGTCTCATATACCAGTAAACTGGAGATGTGTAGATGAGAGAGGAGTCATTAGTAGTGACCAAGAGGGTGCTGTAGCCAGTGTGGAAGATGTGACATCTTAGACGCAAGGTGGTATAAACAAGGCAGGATGGGCAAAGGCTATGGACAAATATGTTGTGCTTAAAGATGTTGTTGAAATTATGAGAAAGGGCGGAAGGAGCAAAAGTACATTACCTGTGTCACTAAGGCCATTTCAGGGGAAACCTTGGCGGTGTGCAACCTCACAATCTATCCGGCAGAAACATGGTCTCCACCGGCCTGCAGGTGCCTACCGTCGTCCGTGGGGGCCAGACCGCAGTGGCAGTGCTGGCAGTGCTTTGGCTGTATTCTGTGGTGAATCCTGCCATAGTCATAATTTGGTGGTTGTCTCCATCAGCCTGTTACCAGTACGACCGCCACCGCCAAAGTCATAATGAGGGCCCTAGTCTGTTTGCTACTGCCAAATGTAACGCACCTTTAATCATGCGGTTAGCTTTTTCCAAAATTCCATTGGCCTGGGGATTGTATAAGGCCGTACAAGAATATCTTATACCACAGGAATCTAAACATTCCTTCATATCATTTTATTGTCCATTGGGTCCCAATATCTGTAATCATTAATCACACTTACTTGTCACTGTTCTATAATGTCAATCTCTGTACACTTACACAGCATACATTTGGAAAGAGGTGCGAGGGCAACACTCACCCATTACAGCACACTGACATGCACACACACACATAGAGTCACACACACAACCGCACATACACAACAATCATGCTGCGGCAATCACGCACACCCACACACACATTCACACGTCACAAACACACACATGTACGCACGGAAACACTGCACAGGCCCACCCACCCACAGTACCGCACAACACCACAACATCTCACAACTACAACACAACCGCATCATCTCCAATATCCTGGCAGGGACCCACATCGGAAACTACCAAGGGACACACCACACATAAATCACAATGTACCACCAACAGAGAACAAACACCCACAATCACACTACTATACTACTTACTGATCGACTGACACAGAACATCATATCCAACATACCATGCACAAAACACACACACAGTCAAAACACACAAAGCCACACAACACACCAACAATCACATGTCAACGCAAACACCACTCAATACCAACACAACAAAACATCTCAAACACACAAATGTCCTTCACACACCCTACCACTGTGAGAGAAAAGCACTGCACAGAAACGTACATACTGGCTAAACAACACACACACATGTGCAACTACAGACACACAACTAATGTCAGTGAGGAATAACTACATACTAGGGAAAGAAATCAATGACAAAGATGTACCCAGTAAACTAACAGCAGGTTTGTATGGATATATTAAAATAAATAAGAAATGTCCAACACAAAGGCCATAGGCCAGTCCAAAATTTAACAGTCTTGATGCACACAGTGCACAGATGTGTGCCCCGAACTTGACTTCTGACTGCCATGTAGCCTCCACAGGTAGGGGCATCAAGGTGGCAGGCAGGCACCTCAGGGGGTATCTGGGCAGGGGGTGGCAGAGGTAGGGGTTGAGTTTAGGTTTCAGAGGGGGTCCTTTCTGATCTGGCTTGGGAGGTGGCGGTTTTGGTTTTGTTTTAGGTTTAGGGGAGGGTTACGTTTTTTGGGGAGGGGTAGACTTCTTCGCAGGGGGAGGGGCATGGGTAGGTCTTGGAAGTAGAAGGGCCAGATTTGGGAAGGGACGCTGAACGTTTAGGGGTATCACGGGGTGGGAGAGGAATGGGGAAAAGGGCAAACTCAGAAAGGAAAGATTTTTTTACACACACAGGGACGGTCATGGCAAAAAGATTTGGGTGTGGAGGAAGAGAGCGCGGTTGTCTGAGGTGTTGGTGTGGATGTCTTGGGTGCATGGTTGGGCGAGGTATGTTTGTGTGGCAGGTGGCTGTTGCGTGGGTGAGTGAGGGCTTTATATGTCTTGGGATGAGGGGGAGTTGAAGTGCAGTGGGATGCCATGGTGGGTGGATGACTGTCTGTTGGGGTGGTGACTGCAGGTATGGTGAATGTGCTGCATGTATGTGTGTCAGTGGTTTTGGTGTCTGCGGTTGTGGTGACTGGGGTGGAAGTCAGAGGGTATGCTGTGGTGCTGTCTGTTGGTAAGATTGGTGTAGTGGCTGGATCTGTGGTTGTTGGTTTGGTGTCTGCAGGTGTGTCAGGTGTGCTGTCAGTGATGCTGAGGTTGGTGGTGGGGGTATCAGGGCAGGTTGTAACTGTTCCTGTGTGTGCATCTGAATGTTGCTTGTGTGCATAACATTGGTGTGACTTGTGGTGCTTATGTTTGTCTGAGCTACCCTTGGATGTTGAGGTGGATGCATGCCTGTTTATCTGTGTGCTTTGGCTAGGTTGGGGAAGAGGGGTTTGGGATTGGGAAGAGGAAGGTGGAGGAGGGATCGTAGACGAAGTGTGACTGGATGCTGCCAGTGTGGAGGCCAGAGCCTGCGGCAAAGGAGACCCCCATCCTCCTGGGTGAGCAAGAACGGCCAACTGGTTTGGGAGCTACAGGGCGGGCGGTGTTAGTAAGGGGGGTGGCAGACTTAGATGGTGGTGGGGTGGTCCCAGATGGGCACGCCACCACCAGGGAGTGTCCACTGGAGGATGATTCGGAAGATTAAGTACTACATCCTGTCTCCCCCCTGGCACTTCCCTCACCCCTCAGGCCACTGGGTCCCTCAGTGTTGGTAGAATCATGACTACGGGCCCCGTGGCCAGCAGCGTCCCCATTTTGCTGTACCCCATCTCCTTTGCCTGCCAATGCTGATGCTGAGAAACAGAGAGAGAGGTAGGGTCATCACTTTCTTTACATACCCAGCATTACGACTTACACAACAGTAACATCACATCAATGTGTAAAACAACCACAGGTAGGAACCATTTAGAGCCAACATAATGTTACAACAACATACTTTCCACAACCCTATATGACAACTATGTCAGACACAACATAAGCCAACTATTTGACCACTACATCACCATCCTACAACACAAACAAATCCCACACAAGATGATTTGTCAACATCAAAATTGGGTCCCTATACAGAGCATCACTGTGAAACAGCAATCAAACAATGGGGGTTAGTGTGAATCTTGATTTCAAATTCTTAGCAATCAAATTCATAAAATGTAACTGATTCTATAACAATCACAATGGCAAAAACCACAGATGCACCTACTCCATTTGGCATATCCAAATTTGGGGCCAGATGTAGGAAGCATTTTGCACGTCGCAAACATCGATTTTCGCTGTTTGTGACGTGCAAAATGCACTTTGCAATGCACAAAACCAGTTTAGCGATTCAGTAGGAAGGGGAGTCCCCTTCCTAATTGTGAGTCACAGTGTAATGGAAGATTGCTTTGTGACCGTGAACGCGGTCGCAAACCAATCGCAGTAGAGCTCTGAAAAAATAAAACAAAAACGTTTCATTTTTCGTTTTTGGAATGCATCTCGTTTTCCTTTAAGGAAAACGGGCTGCATCACAAAAAAAAACCTGCTTTATTAAAAACCAGTCACAGATATGGTGGTCTGCTGTCCGCATCCCTTTGAATGCCGCCACTCGCAAGAGGGTCACAAATTGCGACCCACCTCATGAATATTAATGAGATGGGCCTTTGCCACCCCCTTGCGAGTCGCAGATGGTGTCAGGGACACCATCCTATATTCCAATTTGCGACTCGCAAATTGGGAGTCGCTCTGACTCGCAATTTGCAAGTCGCAATTTGGAATCTACCTACATCTGGCCCTTGGAGTATAACAGAATTCTAATCCATTTCAACAACACACGTATAAAGTGTGTTTTTGCAAAGGTTCATACCTACTTTGTGGACCAACTCATCTTAGTCATTCCTACATAGAAAACAAAGTAACGTACAGTAATATTGGCCTACTTAGAATGCAGGATTTACCCAAAGACAACCCCTGGGAGCATACCAACACCTTCAATACAATGGACATCTGGCATGAGCATTTAACACCACATACAGTTATACTAATCATGATGAGTATCAACCTCAAATTAACAATATCAAAATACCAACATCATCTCAGCACTTCAGACATGAGTAACCCTACATCTTTGGAGTAAAGTTACACTGACATAAACAACTTCTTAAGTAACCAAGTTTGAAACATGCAACTAGAGTCCAGCAAATTGACTGTTAACATATTCCATTCCACCAACATGTAAATGTCAACTACAACACCTGCAACACAATGAATTAATTGTAAATTGAGCTTAGCCATACTAAAATCTTACAACACTGAATCAGAATAGCAAAAGTAAGTGTGCCAAATGTGGATCAAAAATCCTAAAAATTGAAGGATTTACAAATGTACACATGATGTTGGCAAAAAACAGAATATATTTCACCTACATAGGAGATGGCCTGCCCTATGTAGCATGCTCACAATATATTGGCAAAGGGAATAGCAGGCTAGCCACTTACCTTCACAGTACCATGTATATGGTACAAATAGTCAGGACTCACACATCAATGTACTAGGAATGTAGAATGACCACAATGCTTTTCTTTATGTAGGATGTCCACCCTGATTAAACATCACATTTGCCAATGTACCGTCCACAATTAACAATAGGGACACATCCTCACACCTTTGAGTAAGTGTAGTAAGTATGCCAAGTGATTTTTCAGATTGAGAGCACACCCTCACATGAGCTTTACATCTAGTTCACAACTCATGAATGATTTGCCTGTTTCTCACCTTTCAGACCCTATGATGCACATAGAGGTAGATCCAGTAGATTAAGAATGGACAGAGACCAAAGACCTGGACAACTTACCAACAGGATATCTAGAGTATGGATCAGTAGGTGGGAAGTATGACCCAGCAGGGGACATATAGAGCAGTATAGTGGTACACAAATGACACAGTCACATGTGCATCACCAAATGCATTAATACAATATTGTTAACATAGGTGAGTTTTATGTCCCTATTCACAATAGATTGTCCACACCTGTATATCAGTGTAATCAACTGTACACCTAGGTGTTCCTAGGGGACCCTTTGCCTTTACCACTTACCACATTGTCACAGCTTAACTATTTTCACATTAAACACTGAACTGGAAGAGGGATGTCCATGTGTGTAGTCAGTACTTACCCCCTTCTGGCTGTTGTGCTGCCCTCAAATGCCCATCCTCCTCATGGTAGGCCACCACCAAGATGCAGGCCATTTGGGGGGTCAAGGTCCAACGGTCTCATTGGGAGGACATCCCCAGCTGGGCCACTGCGGTCTTCTGGGGCCAACATCTCAAGGTCCTCCCACCGGTTCCTACAGTGGGTGCTCCGCCGGATGTGGCCCCCTAGGGTCCAAACTTGCTTGGCGATGGTATGCCAGATTCCCTTTTGTTCATGGGCATTGACCTGCATGGATGACACAGACAAAAGGAGAAAGTTATGTCCACATGCACCATACCTACACAAGTGGTCAGAATACTTCTGTCACAGCAAGTAAGTAAACATTCCCTTCCTCTGAGTTCAAACTCCTTCCCAATTTTCCATCTGCAGCCAGCCCATGTGTGAAGTGGAGTCACCCATAAAACATGCATGATCAGTACCAGGCATTGACGAGACACCAAGACCAGCCCACATGATTATCCACAAGCTGGTATGTCTCTATTAATATTTCACACACCATTATTGTTGGACATGCTGCAATCTATGTTGTGTATAGAGGCAGTTAGATCACACACTATCTACCATGTATCGCTACTGTATGTCTGCCTATGCACATGTACATATGTCCATAAACCCACACATGAGTGCCCAATCCGTCACTAATGCACATTTCATGTACACCATCATACGCTCCACCTTTCACACATTGGTATACCATTGAACACACCTGCACCTCTGGTGAACCATATAGCTGTCTATACAGGGGTAGGACCTCAACCACAAGCATGTCCAGCTCTTCTGGAGTGAAGGGTGGGGCCCTATCACCTGCAGGACGTGGCGTGATAGCTCCCAGAGGCAGTACGCAGCAGCTCAGGTAGTGGAGGTCTTGCTGGCAGCAGTGTCAGGAGTCAAGTGAGGGATTCTGCAGAAGATGGCGGTCACATCTGCCACGTACATGACCATCACCGTCGGCTGCTGCCGCAATTGGTCCAAGTCCACCAAAGGCAGCAATATGTCCCAGTGGCAATGTCCACTACGGTTGTAACTACCTACTGCCATGACAACATCCGCCGGCGGAGTTGGCTCGCTTTCTCATGTCCAGTACAGTAGGTCAGGCAGCTGCCATTTTGAGGCAATTATATGTATGGAAAAGCAATGGAAGGTGCATCACTTACTAGAAACTATATAGTACGAACACGTCTTAAGTGCTGCTTTCATGTTTAGTAGTCTCTTTTTTTTAAAGATTTTATTTTCATTTCAGGTATAAATATTACAAAAACAAAACAGAAACTATACATAAGTAGCATTCAGCAATAATAATTTGTTTACTTTGGCTGGTTGCATCACTATGATCTCCTCTAACCCCTTCATATTGGCCGATTAGTTGTATTTATATAAAATATTTTCTATGTTTGTCCTAATTGTAGAATCAACAATACACACAGAACAACCCTTTAATCACTTCCTGGTATAGCACCACATCCAGGTTGCAATAATTTTGTATAGTGTTAACATAGTATTAGTGAACAGCTCTTACTTCGAATCCCGGTATTCCTATTGATTGCATCGCTTTACTTGGCTTACATTCCACTAAATACTGCCATATAGCTGTAAACCTTTTTACACTCCAGATGCTCTTTGAGAACACTTCCTCTCATAGTTTGGTTCTTAGCATCTTATTTCACCCGTTCTGCAGTGTAAGAATCATTTGAATGTGCCAAAACTGCAATATTAACAATCGAGCTATTACAAAAACAATCACAATAAAATATTGTTGATATTTAGTTAGTTGGCGTGTTTTCTCATTCCAAACAGAGCTAAGCTTGGCTCTACCTCAAACCTTAAGTCTGAGCTGTGACTTAATTTGATTTATTACCTTTGTTATCTCCGACCAAAAGATAGTTAATTTGGGACAGTCTAAAAAAAGATGTAGCCAATTTCCTGTACCCACTAATTTACTCCTAATTAGAGCCCTCTATGTCGGGTGTTCTTGGGTACTTGCCATTGGTATATGAGTACTAAGAAAATGGAAGATCTGTAAAAAGCTAAAAAATAGTCTAGTTGCAATATTCTCCAACCTTATTGCGACCTCCTCCCAAGTGATGTATCTACCTTTTAGAAGAAAATCCCCCATCTCTTTGAACTCTTTGCTATTCCATTGAGCTATCACCGTTTCTGGAAGATGTAGGCCAAAGTATTTACACTCCTGTAGTTGTAAATAAGTGTAACTTGATGGTATTTGATGTATTTTACTTAAAATCTCTGCTCTTTTCCTAAGGTTGTGAATATATTTGAATCAAGTTCTCTTTGGAATTTTAGTTTTTTTTATAAATCCTGGGAGATGTTTAGTAGTCTCAATGTACATGTGGGTAGTAAAAGCTGTGTAAAAGAAGTATCGCTGGTAATGGAAATGAAATTCTATATCGAACAGCATATTAGAGATGTCAATGCAGTATAGGTGCTACAAAGATGTCTCACGTGTAAAGTAAGTTGGACAATCAAACACTGGCAGTCACATATATATACATGTGAAGTATATCTGAGGGTTTAGTGATTCTGCATCGAAGGGAACGGACATAGAATGCATAGCAATATGCTGTACATTAAATGTCATATGTTTCATCTGACATCATATGGAGATATATGTGACTTGTATATGAACATATTCATTATGTGTACATTGTAAAATTCACCTACAATCTGTTTCTGTCCCACATAGTTGCCATGGCATGAGGAGAGGAAGACATCCTCCTGTGTACCGCCCGCTAGTAGACCTGCACACCATGGAGGAGAGACACATTATACAACTATATCGTCTAAATAGGTGCTACAATCATGGATCTATGTCATAAGTTGGAGCCAGATCTGATGCCTGCCATTCACAATCGCAATAGCATACCTCCCATTGTTCAAGTCATGTCAGTGCTACATTTCCTGGCCACTGGGTCCTTTCAGAATACAGTGGGCCTAACTACAGGGATGTCACAGCCCATGATCAGGCTGGTTTTGAAGGCTGTACCGTCTGCATTGTTGAAACACCTGGACAGCTACATCAGGTTTCCCCAACGTGCAGATTTGGCCTATGTGACGGCAGAGTATTATGCTTTGGGACACATTCCACTTGGGGTTGGAGCCATAGATGGCACCCAGGTAGCCTTGGTTCCCCTCAGTGTCAATGAACCAGTATATAGGACTAGGAAAAACTACCACTCCATCAGCGTCCAAGTGGTGTGTTTGGCAGACCAGTACATTTTACAAGTGTGTGCGAAGTACCCTGGATCAGAGTACTGTTCCACCTGATGTGGAACAGCAATATCCCACTGCTGATGACACAGCTCTACACAGAAAGGGCCTGGCTTGTTGGTAAATCACATATGACGTGTGTTGCAAAGTTTTTCTCCTGCTATCACAAATGTGCATATCCAAGTTTTATGTTTGTGTTGTTATACCTATTCAGTCAGTTAGTCAAAAGAACTTTATTTCGGCTGCAAGAGACACAATAAATAATTACCCATGATTAAATAAAATATATACAGTACATGTGGTTAGACAAAATAATAAAATTAAATTAAATTAAATGCACTCCCAGAGTAAGTTAATACATTCTTGCTAAAACCATTATACAGATAGGAGTTTCCCTCTGACAATCCAACTTGCTCCAAGGAATTTGGCAACAGCAATCACTAGTGTCGGGCGAGAGTCTGATCTGAGAATTCGGAGGGCTGAGTCGGACCTGCAAACTCCCAGCAGTCTACAAGCCGGAGCCAGCCATTTCCTGCGTGAGGCAGTGCATGCCGGGCAGACAAATAGGACGTGAGGGAGATTTTCAATGGGTGCTTTACAAGCTGGGCAGATGGTTGTTTCATCATGTGACCAGCGACTAGTAAATAGTCTTAATGGCAGGGTGCCAGTACTGAACTGGAAGTACAACTTCCTTTCTCTTGGCACAGTGATTATGTACCAGAAAGCCTCATATTTGCACGTCTCTTTTATGTTGGAGAAGTCACATGATAGTGTAGAGTGAAGAGCAGCCCTCATGTCTTCAGAGTCTACCATGTGCCAGTACAATTTATTAGGGTCACTTTTTGAAGGGAAGGAGGTAGTGGTTGGAGAATCCTAGAGTTCTCTAAGCCCAAGCAAGTAAAGTAGCCCCTTGATGTGTCTAAAGCAGGGGATACTATGAGACTGGTCAGCTTCTAAGATGACCTGCAGGGCTATAGTAAATGAGGCAAGCTACGGGGTGGTCCAAAGACGCCGCCAATACAAGAGGGGATGTAGGCAGGCTTTGTGGTCAATGCGTTTCATGCCTAGGTCTTTAAAAAGGGGGAACAATGAAGTACTTGGCGGGAGGAACACTAGATTTCTTGAGAAATTATTTTCAGAAATCTTTATTTCTTGGGCTTTGGCATAGCCCCAAAGCTCAGCCCCGTAAATGGCTGAGCTCACTGCCTTGGTTTCATATATCCGGATTGCAGGACGTATTGGTTTAGTATGTGAGAGGTTAAAGTCCTTTATTAAGACCCCTGTTGTTTGCTTTAACTTTAGTGCTTGCTTTGCAATATGTGATTTCCAAGAAATTTTTTCAGTTAACATTATGCCCAGGTAACTAAAAGTGCCAACCTTTTCAAGTGGGGTTCCCTCGAGAATGAACTTTACTCTAAAGGATCTGTGTGGATTAAGCGTCATCAGTTTCATTTTAGAAGCATTGATTTCAAGTCCCCGTGTGGAGCAAAATTCCTCAAAACACATGAGGAGTTTATGTAATCCACTTGGGGTCTTGGATATCAGGAGTGTGTCGTCTGCAAAGAGCAAGACCGGAATTTTCTGTGTGCCTAGTGATGGTGTGTCAGGCTCCAGTCTGAGTAAAGAGGGGACGATATCATTAATGTACAGGGAGAACAGGGTGGGGCAAGGACACACGCTTACCGCACACCCCTTGACACCTGAATTCTGTCAGTTAGCTGCACCCTGTCATCCCACCTGACACATGCATAGTTACCCTCATGAAGCCAAGTTAGTAATACAAGAATGTGCTTGGGGATTCCCATTAGGGAAAGAACTTTCCACAACTTGTTACGGGGTACTAGGTTGAATGCGGATTTCAAGCCCACAAAAGCAACATACATATTTGCCAATAAAAACGGTTTTTCAATATAAAAGCAGGAACCTGAGGGCTTGCTCAATGGTAGATATTTTTTTGCAAAAACCTGCCTGGAGGGGACTAAGGATGTCGCGTTCCGTCATCCAGTCTTGAATCTTGCCCAGAAGGCAGTGACAGAACACTTTCTGCACAAAATCTATTAAGCTAATTGGCCTATAGTTACTGGGGAGGCTTCTGTCGCCCTTTTTAAAGATCAGGACAACAGTGGCCCCCTTCCAGGACTCAGGGATTGGCGCCCCAGATGCTATTGCATTCACTATGATGGTAATATATCTTGACCAGATTGCTATATCGGTTAAGAGTAGGTCTGCTGGAACACCATCCGAACCAGGTGCCCTACCGCGCTTTAGAGTACCTAAAGTATATGCTATGTCCGCTTGGGAAAATAGTTGCAGCGCTGGAGAGGTGGGTGTTGGGGTAGTATTTGAACAAATGTCCTTGTGTCCAGAGGTTGAGCTATCATGGTCGTAAGAGTACAACCCACTAAAACGGTCTACCCAGTCCTTTGGTGCAATATTAGTTGTAATGTTCAATTCGCTGTTTGCTGGGCCATGTGCTGCCAGGGACAAAATGTGCTGCAGTTCCTCTCTTGTGCAGCGTCACTAAGTGCTGCCTACCACTTGTCGTCTTGTTCATGCTTAGCTTTGTCGATAGCTGATTTGTAAAACTTTCTGGCTGAGTGAATTGCATTTACATCCTTAGATTTGATAGCTTGGATTAAATGCTTGCTTGAGGAATGGCACTCTTTGTTAAACCAGCGATGCCTGCCCTTGAGCCTCTTACTATCAGAGGCTATGTCAGACGAGAAGAGGGCCGCAATACCCTTGAAACATGAGGTGTGAGTTGAGCTTATTTCCTCGTTGGAGGTTGCGGAGCCCACCTCTAAGCCCATCAATGTGGTCCTCAAGGTGTTGTTAGCGGCATCAATGAGTGTAGGTTGAGCCAGAACCTTGTTCCACTTTAGGTGGCGTTTGTCATTAACCAGACTAATTCCCTTTGGTGCTTTTACTGAGGTGTTGATCATGGACAGGTGGTTGCACAAAGCTGACATATGGACTGAGAGAGAATTATGGTCACTTTCATATCTCTCAATAACCATCATGTCAATGACTAGAGGCCATAATCTTATGTCGACTAAACAATAATCAATTCTACTAGTATGTTTGACTTTGTTATACGTGTGACAACCCTTTGCGTCTGATTTGGTCCTGCCAGTAAGTGCCCTAAGTCCAAATTCCATAGTCAATGATTTTACTTGGACAGCAACCTGTGACCACCTTTTAATGGGCGGGATATCCAGGTCAGGGATAGACCATACCCGATCCTCCTCGTGGGTGGACCCAAGATCATCCCAGTCAAGAGGTTAAAATGTGACACTGAAGTCGCCTGCCACAATTATTTTGTGATGCCGGGGACAGTTTTGGAAAAATGCCTCCAGAATGTAGAGGGTTTTGGAAACCCGACCTCCCCTCAACCCCTCTTGTGTAGATGTTAAAAATAATCACCACTGCATCAACCCAGAATGATAGGCAAAGACCTAGCAGGTCGGGGGAATCGATGGATAGCTGTGATATACGTCAGTTTAGTGATGCTCTAGTCCATATGGCTAGACTCCCAGAGGGTCTGCCCCTGGTACTGGGCAGAGCAGGGATATAAAAGTTGGAATAGCCAGTTCGGAAGAGTGGGTCGGTCGACCATGTCTCTTGAAGAAGACATATGTCGTGCACCTCAAAAAGGAGGTAAAGGACGGGAGGGGGAGGATAAATCTCAGACCTGCCACATTCCATGAGACAATTCATACCCCGGTGGTTGAATGGACCACCCTGTCCACTGACATGTTTGAAAGTTTAGTTACCAGAGGTTGATTTGACAGGTGGGGTTGTTATCACTATTGCCCAGCGAATCCTGTATCGAGTGATGATAACCATCTGGGGGACCTGACCTGGTCCTAGGTGCAGTATTCTCATGCTTTGTTATCTGTTCCTGGATTAATAAGTGAGGTTCACAGGGGAGGAAAGGTACAATGTTATCACGGCTATGCAATGGGCCATGGGCGGTCTGATAGAATCTGTAAGGAGAAGAAGCCTGAGTGCTTATGGTGGCAATATTGGAGACTACAGCCAGACCAGGGGCAGTTGTTTCATGTAAGTCAGGGGGAAGTTCAACATGTATTTCAGAAGGAACTTCAAGTAAATCATTCTCACTGAGAGCAGATGGATTACCTGTTGGGCAGTGGATGTGATGAACCCTATAATGTACGGGTGGGCTAGGGTATTTGAACTGGAACTGGATACAGGATTGCCCTGGAGCACTTGTCCTTGCGTCTAGTGCCACCAGGTTGTCCACCATGCTCCTATCCCTAAATGTCAACTGTAGAATGTCAAAGTGTGTGCCTAGATCGGGCCTTCTGACTGCATCGATTATATCCTCACGTATTACAGAGTAACAGCCTCTTATGTGGTGAATCCAATGAATTGCCTTATTTCTCCCGCTTCTCTTTGTGCCAGTGGATGTAGCTTGGGAGCATTGACCATTAAAACAGTGCTTTCAGATTGGAGTCATCAATGACGGGTTGTGCAGTGTATTTAGGGACAGTGTTGCTTGTGGATTTTGTGATTTGATAGCAGGCATCGAATGCCTTCCCGGCGCCTAAGCTATTGTGTGGGGGGGCTGATCGGAATTTTTAATCTTAGCACCAGCTAGAGGTTGGTCAGCACAACTGTTTGCTGGCGTTATGGGCAATTTCATCATGGTACCTGATTGGTTTGGCGTTGGGCTGCGGTTATGATTTATGGAGGTCGTGATGTCTGGAGAAATTAGCTGCTTGACTATTGCAATAAAGGAATTAACCATAGACTTGAGTTCTGACACCTCCCTAGTTAAATCTTGTATGCATAACGTGCTGTGCATTTGACTGGGCTGAGTGCTCATTTACGTCTACTGACCCACCCACCCTAATGCCTGGGTTGGGGTCATCATCAATCAATCAATCAATTGAAAAATGTATTAAGTGCACTACTCACCCGTTAGGGTCTCAAGGCACTGAGTGGGGGGAGGAGGGGAAAGGGTTACCGTTTACTCCTCAAAAAGCCATGTCTTGAGGTGCTTTCTGAAAGTAAGGAGGTCCTGGGTCTTGCATAGGTTGGTGGGGCGGGAGTTCCAGGTCTTGGAGGCGAGGTGGGAGAAGGATCTGCCGCAGGAGGTGGTATGTTGGATGCGGGGGACTGTGGTGAGGGCGAGGTCAACGGGTGGAGAAGTCGAGTAGGTGTGTGGAAGTGTACTCGTTCTTTAAGGTAGGCTGGTCCAGTGTTGTGGAGGGATTTGTGAGCGTGGATAAGGACTTTGAAGATGATCCTTTTGCTGATGGGCAGCCAGTGAAGGGATCTGAGGTGAGCAGAGATGTGTTTGTGGCAGGGGAGGTTGAGGATGGGACGTGCGGCTGCGTTCTGGATTCACTGGAGTTTTTGCTGAAACTTGGCTGCGGTACCAGTGTAAAAGGTATTTTTCGTAGTCCAGTCTGCTGCTGATGAGGGCATGGTTGACCATTTTTCTTGTTTCTAAGGGAATCCATTTGAAGGTCTTCCGTAGCATGCGAAGGGTGTTGAACCAGGAGGATGATAGGGTGTTGATTTGCTGGGCCATGGAGAGAGATGAGTCTAAGATGATGCTGAGGTTGCATGCGTGGGTGGAGAGTGTTGGTGGTGGTCCGAGGGCCGTGGGCCACAGGAATCGTCCCATACTGTCTTGTTGGGGCCGAAGATGATGATTTCTGTTTTGTTGGAGTTGAGTTTAAGGTGGCTTGCAGTCAGCCATTTGGCGATGTCGAGGAGTCCGGCGTGTAGGTTTGTCTTGGCGTTGGAAGGGTTCCTGGTAAGGGAGATGATAAGCTTGGTGTCGTCTGCGTACGAGATGATGGTGATTCCGTGGGGGCCGAGGATGTTGGCGAGGGGGGCCATGTATATGTTGGAGAGGGTAGGGCTGAGGGAGGATCCTTGGGGGACCCCGGAGATGATCTTGGTGGCTGGGGACTGGAAGGGAGGGAGGCGAACTCTTTGGGTTCTTTCGGCAAAAAATGAGGTGAGCCAGTCTATGGCCTTGTGTCGGATTCCTGCATCGAAAAGGCGTGTGCAGAGGATTTGGTGGCATACAGTGTCGAAAGCTGCAGAGAGGTCCCGAAGGACGAGAGAGACGGTCTCGTCCTTGTCCACTCTGATTCTGCTATCATCTGTGCAGGCGATGAGGGTGGTCTCAGTGCTGTGGTTCTTGTGGAATCCAGACTGGGAGGCGTCGAGTGCGTTGTTTTCCTCTAGGAAGTGAGACAGTTGGGCGTTCACTATCTTCTCAGCGACCTTGGTGGGGAAGGGGAGAAGAGAGATGGGGCGGTAGTTCATGAGGTCTTCTGGGTCTGCTTTGGGTTTTTTGAGAAGCGCGTTGACTTCGGCGTGCTTCCAGGTATCTGGGAAGTTTGCTGTGTCGAAGGAGCTGTTGATTACGGCACAGAACTGGGGAGCGATGATTTGGCAGGCCTTGTTGAATATGTGGTGGGGGCAGGGGTCTGTGGGGGAGCCGGAGTGTTCATGGTTTTTTTGGTTTCTTCGTTGTTGGTTGGGGTCCAGGTGTGTAGTTGGTTGGTGTGGGGGGTGTTGTGCTGTCAGTCATGTCGGCGGTGGTGACGGTGGGTGCGGATGCTGTGAAACTGTTGTGTATGTTTATAATTTTGAGGTGAAAGTAGTTGGAGAGGGAGTTGCAAAGGTTTTGGGTGTGAGGGGGGTCGATGGTGCTGGATTTGGGTTTGGTGAGCTCTTTGACGATGGTAAAGAGTTCCTTGCTGTTGTGTGAGTTATTATCTATGCGTTCTTTGTAGAATGACAGTTTGGTGGTCCGGATGAGTTGGTGGTGTTTGCGTATGGTTGTTTTGAGGGCGGAGAAATTGCTCATTGAGGGCTCTTGGTGCCATGCTTTCTCAATTTTGCGGCAATCCCGTTTGGAGGCTTGGAGTTCTGTGGTGAACCAGGGGGCGGTCTTGATGGTGCGGGTGTGGTTGTTTCTTTTCAGTGGGGCGAGGGAGTCTGCGCAAGTTGTTAACCATTGTGTGAGGTTGTGGGCAGCAATGTTGGGGTCGTTGGTGATGGGAGGTGGAGCTTGTGTGAGGTTGGCATTCAGGTGTTCTTTGGAGACCTTGTCCCACATTCGGTAGGGTGCGGTGTGTGCTCGGTGGGGGGTTTCATGAAGAAGTGGACGCAGTGGTAGTCAGTCCAGTGGAGTTTGGTGGTGTGGGTAAAGGTGACGTGGCTGCTGGAGGTGAAAATTGCGTCAATCGTGTGCCCTGCTGAGTGAGTGGGTGAGGTGACCAGTTGCTTGAGTCCAAGGTTCATGAGGTTGTCTAGCAGGGTTGTGGAGTTGGGGTCGTGGGTGCTTTCAGGTGAAAGTTGAGGTCACCAAGGAGTATGTAGTCTGTGGAGGTGATTGTATCATGTGAGTCTGAGATATTTATTAAAGGGGTGAAGCGGTTGATACACTGAATACAACCTCGCACTCGCCGCCGTCCCTCGCATCCGCCGCACCACGGCAGGTGGGAAATCCTTCTCCTACCTGGCGGCCAAGACATGGAATTCCCTCCCCACCAACCTCAGGACCACCAAGGACCACCTCGCATTCCAGAGGCAACTCAAGACCTGGCTCTTCGAGCAGCAGTAACCCCCTCCCCCTAGCGCCTTCAGACCCTCACAGGTGAGTAGCGCGCTTTATAAATGTTTGTGATTTGACTGAATAGGATCGCTGGGATCAGTTGGAGACTTGTCCGCTGATATTGGGGGAGCATTGGTGATGACATTCCTACCCTCCCCCTGCCCTGTGGAGGCTATAACCTGTTGGCTGCATTTTACAAATATGTCAGCAATTGTCTTATGACCAGCCCCCTTCCTGACTGGGGAGCACTTGCCCCCAGTTCCGTTGGGACTACTGTCCGGGGAGGAAGTTAAAATTCCTTCGCATTCTTCAAGGATGTTGTCAATTCTGTCCATAACACAGTTATTAGCTGCATGCTCACTTCTTTTCCGCTTGGTTTTTAACACCGCCCCTGCCCCACCCTCTATTGCTTTTCTTTTACCCATTAAAGCTATAATTGATGGATAAGTGTTCTATAGAGAGTTAGTTCAGTGATGATCTACAAGAAGATACAATAGGGGCAAGAGCCAATGGTGCCTGCTTAGAAAAAATGTTAGGGGGGTGGCCCAGCCCAGCCTCTTCTGGGCTACAACGGGCCCACTCTTGGCCCAGGCGTGGCCCGCGCACATCCTGTGCTGCGAAGTTCCCCCACGCGCTATATAGCGCTTGTTGGTCTGGTCAAGTGGATGCAGGTGTTGGTAAGATGGCCGCCTCCTGGGGCCACAAAGCAGTCTGGGATCTGTAGTACCTTTCAGAGTTCCAGGTGTTATACCTATTTCTTACAGGTGACTCAGGCTATCCAAACCATCCTTGTTTATTGACACCAGTGAGGTACCAACCACGCCAGGTGCACAAAAAGTGCAATGGAATGGGGTGATGCTGGAGGAAGGTCCAGGGTATTGTTCTAGTCTGTTTGTAGTACAGGGTCCAGTGTCCAAGGGGCCATAGGAAGGGGAGCAAAGGCAGTTCAAAGTGGACAAGGTGACAGGGTGGGACACAAGGGGGACAATCAGGAGAGTCTCATTTCCTGGCAGTGGTCTTGGCAAGTGCCTCTGGCTTCTGTCTGGTTCGCAGGGAACGTTTGCAGGATGGTTCACCTTCTGCAGGAGGAGGGGTGCTTGTGGCCCGTGGGCCCTGTGGTTGGGCCTCCTGCCCACTAGCTGCAGCAGAAGTGGAGGGCTGGTCAATGGACTGGCTAGTAGTAGGGGCCCGCTGCTGTGATGTTGGCCATGTCTGACTGCACCCCTGCTATGGAGATCAGGGTGGTGCTAAATCCTCCCTGATCTCCTGATGCTGTCCCTCCTGCAGCCGCCTGTTCTCCTGCACATTGTCAAGGATCTGGCCCCTTGTGTCCTGGGAATGTTGGTAGGCTGCCATGATCTCGGAGAGTGCCTCCTGGAGAGTCGGTTCCCTTGTCCTGTCCTCCCCCTGGTGCACAGTGGTCCTCCCAGTGTCCCTGTTGGCCTGTGAATCTGTCCCCTGAATGGTGTGCCCACTGCCACTGACCCCAGGTCCCTGATTGTCTTGGGTATGAGGTGTGGACTGGTGCCCCTGTACAAGTGGGCACACTGTTGATTGACGTGTCCTGGGGACAGAGGTGTGTGTTCGCTGGGTGGGTGCTGTGGTGTTGGATACTGATGGGGCAGGCTCTTTGGTGGACTGTGAGTGGGCTTGGGTGAGCGGCTGTCCAGTGGTCCCTGATGGGCCAGGTTGTTGGTCCAGATCCTGAAGTCCAGAGTTACTATCATCACTGGGGGCATCTTCTTTTGGGGGACTGGTTTGTCATGGCACCTCCTCTCCGCTGACATTGGCTGGGGCACCTGTAGGGATGTAATTGATGTATTATGCTTCATGTCTGTGACATATTGTACATCCCTGGCTTCCCCTATATTGTTGGTGTTGCCCTGCCACCTTTTGCTTGTGTATGGTGATGTATTGTGTGATTGTTAGTTCCCCTATGCTGTGCATGCTTTGGTGATGGGTGTCCATGCAGGACTGGGAGGGCTTTCCATGCATTGGTATGGCATGCAGGGCTTGGCATTGGGGTTAGTCATATGTGTAGGTGCTATATGTGTGATGGAGTGGAGTGATGGGAGTGAGGGTGAGGGGGTGTGATGGCATGCAGGTATGGGGGTGATAAGTAGTAAATATTGACTTAACAGTGTCCAGTCCTCTGGCTACTCCAGTGAGTCCGTCAGGATGCAGTAGTGCCAAGACATGCTCCTCCCATGCTGTGAGCAGTGAGGGAGGAGGTGGAGGTCCACCGCCAGTCCTCTGGATGGCGAGCTTCTGCCTTGCTGCAATCCAACGTACCTTCCCCCTTAGGTGGTTCCACCTCTGCCTGAGGTCGTCCCTTGTTCTTGGGTGCTGTCCCACGGCATTCACCCTGTCCACGATTCGCTGCCATGGCTCAATCTTCCTTGTAATGGATATCTGCTGTACCTGTGCTCCAAACAGATGTGGCTGTACCCTGACAATTTCCTCCACCATGACCCTTAACTCCCCATCAGTGAAACGGGGGTGCCTTTGTGGGGACGGACATGGGTGTTGTGTGATGTGTGTTGGTGAGAGTATGTTGAGTAATCAATCTCCTGGCAGTAATTGTTGTTTGTAAAGGGTTGTGGGTACTGTGGGTGGGTGTTTTATAGTGCTCTGGGTGTGGTGTGTGTATGAGTGTCAGGTGTGTGTTTTTAGTATTTGCCGATGTAGTGTTGTTTTGTATGTGGGTGTCCATTCTGAGCGCAGCGATATGTACCGCCAATGGTTTACCGTTGTTGAATGTCTGACGTGGTGATTCGTGGGTCATAATGTGGTGGGCGTTGTTTTGTTGGTGTAACGGTATGGGTGTTGGGAACTGCCACTTTATCACTGACCTGACTGGGCTAGTGGATTTGTGTAGGTGGCTGTATTCTGTTGGATTGGTGTGTGTGTTTGTCGTAATATGGCGAACGGATATTTGCCACCGCGGCGGTATGTTGGCGGCTGTCACCGCGGCGGTAAGCGGGATTTACCACCAATGTCATAATGAGGGCCATTGTCTCCAGTAGGGGCAGGCAAAGGTTCAGCCAGACTTCACGTTTATAAGAGTAGAATTACAGAATTGAACACATTTCTGGGTGGAAAAATGTCCATACAAATAGTTTGTCTCATATACCAGTAAACTGGAGATGTGTAGATAAGAGAGGAGTCATTAGTAGTGACCAAGAGAGTGTTGTAGCCAGTGTGGAAGATGTGACATCTTGGACGCAAGGTGCTGTAAGCGAGACAGAATGGTCAAAGGCTATGGACAATGATGTTGTGCTTAAAGACGTTGTTGAAATTATGAGAAAGGGCAGAAGGAGCATAAGTACATTACCTGTGGCACTAAGGCCATTCTGTAAAATAATGGATGAGCTGTGTGAAGTGGAAGGGAGAGTGGTAAAGCAAGGCAACAAAATATTGCCACCAGCAGAAGTACGGAAGAGACTGTTTGAGGTAGCTCATGAAGGATACTTGGGACAACCTGTCACAAAGAAATGGTTGAGAATTGAGTTTAGGTGACCAGCTATGGATAATAATATTGTATATTGGGTGGAGAGATGCTCTGAGTGTAAAGTGACTGAGAAAAGATTGATAATCGGAGCAAAATCAGACTTGGGCAGAATACATGAACCAGGAGCTCCTTGGCATAGTGTGTTCACTTTATAGGGCCAGTGTCAAATTTAAACTGCAGAAAGAGGTTTGCCATGGTGTTGGTGGATGTTAATTTCAGATGGTTGGTGGTGACATTTTTATCTGAGATTGCTACTAGAAAGGCCATAGATGTTTTACATGAAGTGTTCTGTGAATATAGCTTTCCAGTAGTATTGATTACAGATATTGGGATCCAAAGGACAATAAAATGATATGAAGGAATGTTCAGACTCCTGTGGGTTTAAGACATTCTTGTACGGCCTTATACACTCCCCAGGCTAATGGAATTTTGGAAAACGCTAACCGCATGATTAAAGGTGTGTTAGAGTTGGCAGTAGCAAACAGACTAGGGCCCTCATTATGATTTTGGCGGTCTTAGGACCGCCATGTTGGTGGTGGCGGTCGTACCGCTAACAGGCTGATGGAGAAGACAACCAAATTATGACCATGATGGTATTCACCACAGAATACAGCCAAAGCACTGCCAGCACTGCCACTGCGGTCTGGCCGCCAGAGACGACGGTAGGCACATGCAGGCCGGTGGAGACCATGTTTCAGCCGGACAGATTGTGAGTGTGATGGGTCGCTCCGACCCGACCCACACAATTCTCTTGCTTGTGCTGACACTGCCACGCTTCACCTGGAGGCTAATGGAGAGACCGGCGCTCTCGTTGGTCGGTTGCCGCCACCGCGGGAACTGACGTGGATTAAAAGAGAGATTCCTCCTTTTCCCGGAGAGGTGGTCGTGAGCGGAAGCTGGAACAACCCAGAGCTGGTGAAATCGGAAGACTGGACGGATCGAGAGAACGCGGAGCAAGGTGTCACGGAAACCGCCGTCAGGACGAGCGGGACGACGGGGCCGGCTGGAGCGGAGGAATCCCAGAGAGTAACCAAAGACCGCTCGCCCCGGGGAGCCTACGCTTGAGCCGCCACGCTTCAGGAGAAGCGTGGCCACTCCAGGTACGGAGGTGCGGGGGGGGAAAGGAGCGGGGAAGCGGGAGGCGGGAGGTGAAGAAGAGTGGGGAAGGGAGGGAAAGGAAACGAGCACTTTGGGGAAGCACTGGTTTAAAGGGGTAAGGCAACAGGGACACGGAGTAAGAAGCATTATTAAACACAGGTATAGAGAGAAAAATCAGAGACAGAGAAAAAAAGGGGCAGCAAGAAGACAGAACAGACTCAAGAGAGAGAAGAGGGATCAAGACAGCAGAGAAGTCCACCTACTTAAGATATTGTAGAAACGAATAAGAGAGAGAGAGAGAGAGACGGAAAACCGCATACAAGATCAAAGAAGTCCTAATCAGGAAACAAAGAGGGAAGGAAAGAAGCCAGCCAGGAGAGCAGCAGAAGAGAAAGAGCAAGGGTAAGAAATACAAGAGTAAAGTGGAAAAAAGAGATAGGGACAAGGAAGGAAAGAGGAAAAGGAAAAAAAAGAGACAAGAAAGAGTAACAGAACCTAAACCTCTTCCCCACTTACCGTATCTATTCTCTTTTGTTTTTCCACGCTCCCTGCGAGGTCCTGGAAGAAAGAAGAGAAGAAGACGAGCTAAGATGTCAAGCAAGAGGATATCATCACAACCAACCTATTCTCAACAGTTTTTTCGCTAATACTTACCGTTTATACTGTTTCAAGAACAATAAAAGACAGTTCTCTGAAACCAAAACCTCGCAGTCCGGAGTCATAACTCAGCCATCCTCGTACAAAGTGGTGTCAGAAGTGGGATTTTTATTGAACCGGAATACATATAAAAGAAGACGGAGGAAAAACCCACCATGGCGGATGTAATTGCTCAACTCGCGGAGGGACAACGCCATCTCCAGTTGATGTGGGAGCAACAAATGAAGGACGCTAAAGAGGAGAGAGAGGCGTTACAAACAGCCCTTAAAAGTCAGGCCACAATTATGGCCAACAATCAACTGGTTCATGAAACTGCCCTAAGAAAATTAACAGAAACCATCGCACATACCAAAGTACATCCGAATGTACCCAGCAGTGTGCTCCAAAAATACCAAGACCAGGAGGATCCCGACTCGTTTTTTCTTAATTTCGAGAGGGTGGCCAGCTCAGCCAGCTGGCCCGAAGAGAAATGGGGCCAGTATGTAGCCCCATTATTGACCGGACAGTTACAAGCCACAAATCAAGCCATTAATCCCATGGATACACTGCCATACAAAGAGATTAAAAAGACCATCCTGGAAAGAATAGGACTAGACAGCGAAAGTTATCGGAACAAATTCAGACACATGAAATGGGGGTTACAGGAAAATCCACGTGCCCTATATTACAGGGTTCAACACGCTGCGGGTCGGTGGTTACGGCCCACAGAAAAGACTCAGGAGGAGATGTTCGATGTCATAGTACTGGAACAATTCCTTGATGCACTGCCTCCGTCCACGAGGAACTGGGTTCGGCAACACCCCGGGTTAAGCAACAAAACGGCCATTGACCTAGCCTGTGCCTTTCACAGGAGCCCGGATTTTAGAGCCAATCCTAATCGAAACCTGGGCACATCTTCTGTACGGCCAAATATAGGGAAAGTAGTGCCTTCCCGCAAGTTCACATGAACAGGAGCGAATACGTAATCCCCATCCCACTCCAGCCTCCTATCCTTCTAACGGGCCTCAGTGTTATAACTGTTCGGAATGGGGTCACATCGCACGGTTTTGTCCACAAAAAAAAGATATAGAAGAACCAATGGAAATTAGTGTCACCAAAGGCAGGGTATTCTGGGCCGGAGAGACTAAGCCTACATATACGCTTCCCATTCGTCTAAACGGACACGAAAAAGTAGCCTTGGTTGACTCTGGCTGCAGTCAGAGCGTTATAAGACAAGACCTAGTGGAGTCAAGGCAAACCGTGCCCCAGACCCATGTACTGATAGCCTGTGTCCATGGCGATCAGTCCTATTATCCAGTAGCTAGGATTAGGTTCCAGTGGAGGGGTGAGGAGGAAACCCTCAGGGTTGGGGTGTTGCCACATCTCGAGGAAGATATCATCATTGGGACAAACTATGCAGCCTTTCCACGGTTGTTAAGTAAAGCCGGGGAAGAGCATATGATGAAGAAGTGGTGGGATGAAGTACCCTATGATACTGAGATAGCCGAGACTCGACCTCTCAAACCTCACTTGAGTAAATGATAGAAAAGAGCTCAGAGACAACAACATTGGGAGGAAAACCGGGGAAACACGGACAAGCCAAGAATCACAGGAAAGGTATATACCGTGGCGGGTGATTTTAGACAAAAACAGAGAGAGGATCCCTCATTAAAGAATGCATGGGCAAAGGCTCTTAGCCGTGAGGAAGAAGGGGTAGGACCCACTTTTAACATCCATAATGATCTTTTATATAGGACCCCCCAGGCAGGAGATATGGACCGAAGACAATTGTTAGTCCCCGGCAGCTACCGAGAGAAGGTTTTGCAGTTAGCACATGGTGACACAGGGGAAGGACATCTCGGAAGAGACAAGACCGAAGAAGCGGTCCTACAGCGGTTTTATTGGCCAGGTGTATATGGGGATATACGCAGATACTGCCAAACATGCCAGAAATGCCAACTCTATAATCCGGTAATGCAACCCCCTGCCCCTTTACAACCCCTCCCGGTGATAGAAACCCCTTTTTCTCGAGTAGGAATGGACCTTATTGGTCCCCTCACACCGTCTGTTAGAGGGAGGCAATATATACTGGTATTGGTAGACTATGCCACGAGGTATCCCGAGGCAATTCCTCTTCCCAGTATGCATACTAAGGTAGTAGCGCAAGCCATGATCGAGTTCTTTTCAAGGGTCGGTTTTCCTAAAGAAATATTGACTGATCAGGGTACCCCTTTCATGTCCCGGCTTATGGGGGAGGTCAGTAAAACCTTGGGAATAAAACAAATCCGGACCTCAGTATACCATCCCCAAACTGACGGCCTAGTAGAACGATATAATCGGACGATTAAAGCATTACTTAGGAAAAGCGTAGCAGAGGACGGAAGGGATTGGGAAAAGAAATTACCTCTTGTACTTTATGCAATACGTACTCATACACAAACCTCCCTTGGACATATTCCGTTCGAGATGTTATTTGGCAGAACACCTAGGACCCTCCTAGATATGTTAGTGGAACAATGGGAAGAAAGAGAGAAGGAAACTAAAGATCTCCTGACATATACTAAAGAATTAAGAGAGAATCTCCAGTCTGTTTGGGATAGGGCCCATGAGAACCTACGAGAAGCCCAAGACAAACAAAAGAAGAGTTACGACACTAGAAGTGTGCTTCGTACTCTTAATGTTGGGGACAAGGCTCTGATCCTTCTCCCCAGTAGTGAGAATAAGTTATTAGCCCGATGGCAAGGACCATATGAAGTGTTAGAACGAATCAACCCAACAACATATCGATTGGCTCTACCCCATAGACCCCAAAAAGAACAGATCTATCACATAAACTTGGTAAAAAAATGGCAAGAGACTGATAATATACATAGAGTTCAACATATCATGACAGATCAGAAAGAAGACATACCGTATCCCTCATTTTCCTCTTCTTACAATTTAGAGGATAATAAACCCCGGATCAATACCTCCCTTGATGAAACATATAAAACTTCTCTATTTCAAACAATTAAATCCTATGCAGACGTATTCTCTCGACAACCCGGCCACACTACAATAACCGAACACAGTATTCGAACTAAGAGTGAGGCAATCGCACAACAAAGACCCTATAGAATTCCCGAGGCCAAGAAAAATATAATTGAACAAGAAGTTAAAAAAATGTTGCAAACAGGTATTATTGAACCATCCAGTAGTCCCTGGTGTTCTCCTATAGTGTTGGTACCCAAGCCAGACGGGACCACACGATTCTGTGTAGATTACAGGAAGGTTAATGAACTCACTTACTTTGACGCTTACGCAATGCCTCGCATTGACGAACTGTTGGAGAAAATAGGGCACGCCAAGTTCATGTCTACTCTAGATCTCACGAAAGGGTACTGGCAGATCCCATTAAAAGAGACCGACCGAGAGAGAAACGCCTTTGCGGCACCCTCTGGGTTATATCATTTTACCGTCCTCCCTTTTGGGTTGCATGGGGCCCCTGCCACCTTTCAAAGGTTGATGGATATGGTCTTACGTCCCCATCGCTTGTATGCGGCTGCATACTTAGACGACATAGTGATATTTAGTGACTCATGGACTGACCACCTCAGACACTTGTCACAAGTATTACAGGCGTTGAGGGAAGCCCACTTAACTGCCAATCCCGAAAAGTGTATGTTAGATTGCACCTCAATAAGATATTTAGGTTACGTCTTGGGACAAGGGCAGGTCCGCCCTCAAATAGAAAAAGTAGAAGCCATACAACAGATCCTGGTACCGACTTCAAAAAAAGAAGTGCGTTCATTCCTTGGTCTCGTCGGCTACTACAGGCGGTTTATACCTGGGTTTTCCACCATAGCTGAGCCCCTTACTAACTTACTGAAGAATGGGTCCCCTAAAACCTTTTCCTCGTTATCAGCAGCTAGTATGCACAGTTTTCTAAGGCTCCGGGAGGCACTGGCTACTGACCCTGTATTGTGTTGCCCTAACTTCTGTGGCCCGTTCTATTAACAAACCGACGCCTCTGATGTAGGCCTAGGGGCTGTGTTGTCCCAACCCCAATCTGATGGTTCTGTTCATCCCGTTTTATATATAAGTAGGAAGCTTCTCCCGCGAGAACGACACTACCCCACTATTGAGAAGGAATGTCTAGCCATTAAGTGGGCCATTGAATCCCTTCGATATTACCTCAGTGGCCGTCCCTTCACCCTCTTGACTGATCATGCCCCTCTTACCTGGCTCTCTCGTCATAAGGATACCAACCCTAGAATCCTGAGATGAATTCTTTCTTTGCAACCCTTTTCTTTTCAGGTGCTCCATTCTCCGGGTAGTCTCATGGCGAATGTTGACTTTCTCTCCCGGTGTCCTCGGGCTGAGCGTCGTCTACAGACGCTCTCTAGGGGGAGTGTTTGTGATGGGTCGCTCCGACCCGACCCACACAATTCTCTTGCTTGTGCTGACACTGCCACGCTTCACCTGGAGGCTAATGGAGAGACCGGCGCTCTCGTTGGTCGGTTGACGCCACTGCGGGAACTGACGTGGATTAAAAGAGAGATTCCTCCTTTTCCCGGAGAGGAGGTCGTGAGCGGAAGCTGGAACAACCCGGAGCTGGTAAAATCGGAAGACTGGACGGATCGAGAGAACGCGGAGCAAGGTGTCACGGAAACCACCGTCAGGACGAGCGGGACAACGGGGCAGACTCAAGAGAGAGAAGAGGGATCAAGACAGCAGAGAAGTCCACCTACTTAAGATATTGTAGAAACGAATAAGAGAGAGAGAGAGAGAGACGGAAAACCGCATACAAGATCAAAGAAGTCCTAATCAGGAAACAAAGAGGGAGGGAAAGAAGCCAGCCAGGAGAGCAGCAGAAGAGAAAGAGCAAGGGTAAGAAATACAAGAGTAAAGTGGAAAGAAGAGATAGGGACAAGGAAGGAAAGAGGAAAAGGAAAAAAAGAGACGAGTAAGAATAACAGAACCTAAACCTCTTCCCCACTTACCGTATCTATTCTCTTTTGTTTTTCCACGCTCCCCGCGAGGTCCTAGAAGAAAGAAGAGAAGAAGACGAGCTAAGATGTCAAGCAAGAGGATATCATCACAACCAACCTATTCTCAACAGTTTTTTCGCTAATACTTACAGTTTATACTGTTTCAAGAACAATAAAAGACAGTTCTCTGAAACCAAAACCTCGCAGTCCGGAGTCATAACTCAGCCATCCTCGTACAGTGAGGTTGCACACCTCCAAGGTTTCCCCTGCGGTAGCACCAGCAAGGAATCCCAGGTGGAAACAACTGCCTAAAAGGAGACCCACTTACTTTCAGGAAGCCATACTTGTCCGGAACCGCCATGAAACCAGAACTACACATCATCCCGCTGCTCTTGCTGGTACAAAGACTTCCAAATCTGCGACGATGACGACGACATCAACCGTAAGTAAACACACTTACTTGTCACTGTTCTATAATGTCAATCTCCATACACTTACACAGCATACATTTGGGAAGAGGTGCGAGGGCAACACTCACACATAACAGCACACTGACATGCACACACACACATAGAGTCACACACACAACCGCACATACACAACAATCATGCTGCGGCAATCACACACACCCGCGCACACATACACACGTCACAAACACACACATGTACGCACGGAAACACTGCACAGGCCCACCCACCCACAGTACCGCACAACACCACAACATCTCAAAACTACAACACAACTGCATCATCTCCAATATCCTGGCAGGGACCCACATCGGAAACTACCATGGGACACACCACACATAAATCACAACGTACCACCAACAGAGAACAAACACCCACAATCACACAACTGTACTACTTACTGATCGACTGACACAGAACATCATATCCAACATACCATGCACAAAACACACACACAGTCAAAACACACAAAGCCACACAACACACCAACAAACACATGTCAACACAAACACCACTCAATACCAACACAACAAAACTTCTGAAACACATAAATGTCCTTCACACACCCTACCACTGTGAGAGAAAAGCACTGCACAGAACCGTACATACTGGCTAAACAACACACACACATGTGCAAGTACAGACACACAACTAATGTCAGCGAGGAATAACTCCATACTAGGGAAAGAAATCAATGACAAAGATGTACCCAGTAAACCAACAACAGGTTTGTACGGATGTATTAAAACAAATAAGAAATGGCCAACACAAAGGCCATAGGTCAGTCCAAAATTTAAGTCTTGATGCACACAGTGCACAGATGTGTGCCCCGAACTTGACTTCTGACTGCCATGTAACCTCCACAGGTAGGGGCATCAAGGTGGCAGGCAGGCACCTCAGGGGTTATCTGGGCAGGGGGTGGCAGGGGTAGGGGTTGGGTTTAGGTTTCAGAGGGGGTCCTTTCTGATCTGGCTTGGGAGGTGGGGGTTTTGGTTTTGTTTTAGGTTTAGGGGAGGGTTAGGTTTTTTGGGGAGGTGTGGACTTCTTGGCAGGGGGAGGGGCATGGGTACTTTCAGGGGGGGCAGGGTAGGTCTTGGAGGTAGAAGGGCCAGACTTGGGGAAGGATGCTGAACGTTTGGGCGTATTACGGGGTGGGAGAGGAATGGGGCAAAGGGCAAACTCAGAAAGGAAAGAGTTTTTACACACACAGGGACGGTCATGACAAAATGATTTGGGTGTGGAGGGAGAGAGAGCGGTTGTCTGAGGTGTTGGTGTGGATATCTTTGGTGCATGGTTGGGCGAGGTATGTTTGTGTGGCAGGTGTCTGTTGCGTGGGTGAGTGAGGGCTTTATATGTCTTGGGATGAAGGGGAGTTGAAGTGCAGTGGGATGCCATGGTGGGTGAATGACTGTTGGGGTGGTGACTGCAGGTATGGTGAATGTGCTGCATGTATGTGTGTCAGTGGTTTTGGTGTCTGCAGTTGTGGTGACTGGGGTGGAAGTCAGAGGGTATGCTGTGGTGTTGTCTGTGTGGGAGGGTGACCGTCTGTTGGGATGGTGACTGCAGGTATGGTGGATGTGCTGCATGTATGTGTGTCAGTGGTTGAGGTGTCTGGGGTGGAAGTCTGAGGGTATGCTGTGGTGCTGTCTGTTGGTAGGATTGGTGTAGTGGCTGGATCTGTGATTGTTGGTGTGGTGTCTGCACGTGTGCTGTCAGTGGTGCTGGGGTTGGTGGTGGGGGTGTCAGGGCAGGTTGTAACTGTTGCTGTGTGCGCATCTGAATGTTGCTTGTGTGCATAACGGTGGTGTGTCTTGCGGTGCTTAGGTTTGTCTGATCTACCCTTGGATGTCGAGGTGAATGCATGCCTGTCTATCTGTGTGCTTTGGCTGGGTCAGGGACGAGGTGTTTGGGATTGGGAAGAGGAAGCGGGAGGAGGGATCGTAGAAGAAGTGTGACTGGATGCTGTCAGTGTGGAGGCCAGAGCCTGAAGGCCAGCCAGTGCACTGTGTATGCCCTCCAGGAACGCATTACTCTATTGGATCTGAGTTGCAAGTCTCTGTATCGCATTCACGATGGTCGACTGGGCCCACCGAGATGGACCTCAGGAGGTCAATAGCCACCTCACTGAGGGCAGCAGGGCTGACAGGGGCAGGGGCGGAGGTGCCTCCGGCAAAGGAGACCCCCGCCCTCTTGGATGAGCAGGCCCGGCCAAACTGGGTGGGGAGCTACAGGGAGGGCGGTGTTAGTAAGGGGGGTGGCAAACTTAGATGGCGCTGATGTGGTCCCAGATGGGTACGCCACCACCAGGGAGTGTCCACTGGAGGAGGATTCCAAAGATGAAGAACCAGATCCTGTCTCCTCCCTGGCACTTCCCGCACCCTTCAGGCCACTGGGTCCCTCAGTGTTGGTAGTATCATGACTTCGGGCCCCGTGGCCAGCAGCTTCCCCATTTGGCTGTGCCCCATCTCCTTGGCCTGCCAATGCTGATGTTGAGAAACAGAGAGAGAGGTAGGGTCATCACTTTCTTTACATACACAGCATTACACCATACACAACAGTAACATTACATCATTGTGTAAAACAACCACAGGTAGGAACCATTTAGAGCCAACATCATGTCACAAAAACATACCTTCCACAACCCTATATGACAACTATGTCACACACAGCATAAGCCAACTATCTGACCACTACATCACCCTCCTATCAGTACAGTTATAACACAAACTATTCCCGCTCAAGATGATTTGTCAACATCAAAAGTGTGTCCCTATACAGAGAATCACTGAGAAACAACAATCTAACTATGGGGGTTTGTGTGAACTTCGATTTCAAATTCTTAGCAATCAAATTCATAACATGTAACTGTGTCTATAACATTCACAATGGCATAAACCACAGATGCACCTATTCCAGTTGTCATATCCAAATGTGGAGTATATTAGAATTCTAATCCATTTCAAGAACACACATAAAGGGCCTCATTCTGAGGCTGGCGGGCGGCGGTAGCCGCCCGCCTGGCGGGAACCGCCATATGGCCGCTCCGCGGTCGAAAGACCGCGGAGGCCATTCTGGCTTTCCCACTGGGCTGGCGGGCGACCGCCAGAAGGCCGCCCGCCAGCCCAGCGGGAAACCCCTTCCCACGAGGAAGCCGGCTCCGAATGGAGCTGGCGGAGTGGGAAGGTGCGATGGGTGCAGTTGCACCCGTCACGAATTTCAGTGTCTGCTAAGCAGACACTGAAATTCTTTGTGGGGCCCTCTTAGCATGGGCACTGCAGGGGCCCCCAGGGGCCCCACGACACCCCATACCGCCATCCTGTTCATGGCGGGCGGTATGGGGTGTCGGAATCCCCATGGCGGCGCAGCAAGCTGCGCCGCCATGGAGGATCCCTGAGGGCAGCGGAAAACCGGCGGGAGACCGCCGGTTTTCCTGTTCTGACCGCGCCCAAACCGCCGCGGTCAGAATGCCCTGCGGGGCACCGCCAGCCTGTTGGCGGTGCTCCCGCCGACCCAGGCCCCGGCGGTCCTTGACCGCCGGGGTCGGAATGACCCCCAAAGTGTGTTTTTGCAAAGATTCATACCTACTTTTTGGACCAACTCATCTTAGTCATTCCTACATAGAAAACAAAGTTATGTACAGCAATAGTGGCCTACTTAGAACACAGGATTTACCCAAACACAACCCCTGGGAGCATACCAACACCTTCAATACAATGGACACCTGGCATGTGCATTAAACCCCACATGCAGTTATACTAATCATGATGAGTATCAACCTCAAATTAACAATATCAAAACACTAACATCATCTCAGACCTTCAGACATGAGTAACTTTACATCTTTGGAGTAAAGTTACACTGACATAAACAACGTCTTAAGTAAACATGATTGAGACCTGCAGCTAGAGTCCAGCAAATTGACTGATAGCATATACAATTCCACCAACATGTAAATGTCAGCTACAACACCTGCAACACAATGAATTCATTGTAAATTGAGCTTAGCCATACTAAAAACCTGCAACACTGAATCAGAATAGCAAATGTAAGTATGCCAAAAATGCTAAAAATTGCAGGATATACAACTGTACACAAGATGTTGGCAAAAACAGTGTATATTTCACCTATATAGGAGATGGCCTGCTCTATGTAGCATGCTCACAATACATTGGCTAAGGGAATAGCAGGCTAGCCACTTACCTTCACAATGCCATGTACATGGTACAAATAGTCTGAACTCACACGTCGATGCACTAGGAATGTAGAATTACCACAATGCTTTTCTTCATGTAGCTTGTCCACCGTGATTAAACATCACATTTGCCAGTGTACAGTCCACAATTAACAATAGGGACACATCGTCACACCTTTGAGGAAGTGTAGCGAGTATGCCAAGTGATTTTTCAGATTGAGACCACACCCTCACATGAACTTTACATCTAGTTCGCAACTCATGAATGATTTGCCTGTTTCTCACCTGTCAGACCCTATGTTGCACATAGAGGTAGATCCATTAGATTAAGGATGGACAGAGACCAAAGACCTGGACAACTTACCAACAGGATATCTAGAGTATGGATCTGCAGGTGGGAAGGATGACCCAGCAGGGTACATGTAGAGCAGTATAGTGGTACACATTTGACACAGTCTTGTGTGCATCACCAAATGCATTAATACAATATCATTAACATAGGTGAGTTTTATGTTCCTATTCACAATAGATTGTCCACACCTGTATATCAATGTAATCAACTGTACACCTAGGTGTTTCTAGGGGACCCTTTGCCTTTAGCACTTACCACATTGTCCCAGCTTAACTATATACACATTAAACACTGAACTGGAAAAGGGATGTACACGTGTGTAGTCAGTAAATTACCCCCTTGTGGCTGCTGTGCTGCCCTGAAACGCCCATCCACCTCATGGTAGACCACAGCGGTCTTCTGGGCCCAACGTCTCTGGTCCTCCAACCAGTTCCTACAGTGGGTGCTCCGCCGGGTGTGGACCTGTAGGGTCCACACTTGCTTGGCGATGGTATGCCAGATTCCCTTTTTTTCATGGGAGTTGACCTGCACGGATGACACAGACAAAAGGAGAAAGCTATGTCCACATACACCATACCTACACAAGTGGTCAGAACACTTCTTTCACAGCAAGTAAAAAACATTCCCTTCCTCTGAGTTCAAACTCCTTCCCAATTTGCCATCTGCAGCCAGCCCATGTGTGAAGTGGAGTCACCCATAAAACATGCATAGGTATTGACCAGACACATAGACCAGCCCAGATGATTATCCATAAGGTGGTAAGCCTCTATTAATATTTCTCACACCATTATTGTTGGACATGCTGCAATCTATGTTGTGTATAGAGGCAGTTAGATCACACACTATCTACCATGTATCATTACTGTATGTCTGCCTATGCCCATGTACATATGTCCTTAAACCCACACATGAGTGCCCAATCCGTCACTAATGCACATTTCATGTACATCATCATACACTCCATCATTCACACATTGGTAGACAATTGGACACACCTGCTCCTCTGGTGCACCAGATAGCTGTCTATACAGGGGTAGGACCTCAACCACAAGCTTGAACAGCTCTTCTGGAGTCAAGGCTGGGGCCCTATCACCTGCAGGACGTGGCGTGATAGCTCCTAGAGGCAGTACGCAGCAGCTCAGGTAGTGAAGGTCTTGCTGGCAGCAGTGTCAGGAGTCAAGTGTGGGATTCTGCAGAAGATAGCGGTCACGTCTGCCACGTACATGACCATCACCGTCGGCTGCTGTCGCCATTGGCCCAAGTCCCTCAAAGGCAGCAATGTGTCCCAGTGGCAATGTCCACTGAGTTTGTAACTACCTACTGCCATGACAACATCCGCCAGTGGAGTTAGCTCGCTTCCTCATGTCCAGTACAGTAGGTCTGGCAGCTGACATTTTGAGGCAATTATATGTATGGGAAAGCAATGGAAGGTGCATCACTTACTAGAAACTATATAGTACAAACACGTCTTAAGTGCTGCTTTCATGTTTAGTAGTCTCTTTTTTGTTTTTTAAAGATTTTATTTTCATTTCAGGTATAAATATTACAAAAACAAAACAGAAACTATACATAAGTAGCAATCAGCAATAATAATTAGTTTACTTCGGCTGGTTGCATCACTATAGCCTCCTCTAACCCCTTCATATTGGTCGACTAGTTGTATTTATATAAAATATTTGCTATGTTTGTCTTCATTGTAGAGTCAACAGTACACACAGAACAACCCTTTAATCACTTCCTGGTATAGCACCACATCCGGGTTGCAATAATTTTGTATAGTGTTAACATAGTATTAGAAAACAGCTCTTACTTCGACTCCCATTATTCCTATTGAGTGCATCGCTTTACTTGGCTTACATTCCACTAAATAATGCCATATAGCTGTAAACCTTTTTACACTCCAGATGCGCTTTGAGAATACTTCTTCATATTGCTTGGTTCTTAGCATCTTATTTCACCAGTTCTGCAGTGTAATATTTGTTTAAGTGTGCCGAAACTGCAATACTAACGGTCGAGCTACTACAAAAAACAATCTCAATAAAATATTGTTGATATTTAGTTAGTTGGCATGTTTTCTCAGATATTCCAAACAGAGCTAAGCTTGGCTCTACCTCAATCCTTAAGTTAGAGCTGTGATTTATTACCTTGTTTATCTCCAACCAAAAGATAGTTAATTTGGAACAGTCTAAAAAAATATGT
Source organism: Pleurodeles waltl (assembly GCF_031143425.1). Classification (NCBI taxonomy): domain Eukaryota; kingdom Metazoa; phylum Chordata; class Amphibia; order Caudata; family Salamandridae; genus Pleurodeles; species Pleurodeles waltl. Next base: position 91,423,170 of record NC_090443.1, read on the forward strand.
AGCCAATTCCCTTGCCCCTCCTGATGGCAGCGAAAGCATTGATCAGGAATTGATGGAAACATTTTATGCATCGTCTCAGGAGTGTAGTAAGCCATCCATCTAGAGAGGAAAGACATTCTTTTATAGTTAGCTGCCCTCAAAGATTTGTACCCAACTTCCGAGATAATTCTTCAATCTTCATTAGAAATTACACATTGTGTTTTTCTGAACATTTTAACCCTAAAATCTGCAATTAATTCAGAGGCGGATTGTTCAACTAGCAATCTGTACCAATTTCCTGTACCCACTAATTTACTCCTAATTAGAGCTCTCCATGTCGGGTGTTCTTGGGTACTGGCCATTGGTATATGAGTACTAAGAAAATGGAAGATCTGTAAAAAGCTCAAAAAGAGTCTAGTTGCCATATTCTTCAAACATTATTGCAACCTTCTCCCAAGTGATGTATCTACCTTTCAGAAGAAAATTCCTCATCTCTTTGAACTCTTTGCTATTCCATTGAGCTATCACCGTTTCTAGAAGACGTAGGCCAAAGTATTTGCACTCCTGTAGTTGAAATAAGTGTAACTTGATGGTATTTGATGTATTATACTTAAAATCTCTGCTCTTTTACTAAGGTCGCAAATATATTTGAATCAAGTTCTCTTTGGAATTTTAGTGGATTTAATAAATGCTGGGACATGTTTAGTAGTCTCAGTGTGCATGTGAGTAGTAAAAGCTGTGTAAAAAAAGTATGGCTGGTAATGGAAATTAAATTCTATATGCAACAGCATATTAGAGACGTCAATGCAGTATAGGTGCTACAAAGATGTCTCACATGTAAACTAGGTTGGACTATTAAACACTGCCAGTCACATATATATATATATATACGTGTAAAGTATATCTGAGGGTTTAGTGATTCTGCATCGAAGGGACCTGACATAGAATGCATAGCAATATGCTGTACATCAAATGTCAAATGTTTCATCTGACATTATATTCCTTATGTGTACATTGTAAAATTCACCTACAATCTGTTTCTGTCCCACATAGTTACCCTGGCATGAGGAGAGGAAGACATCCTCCTGTGTACCGCCCACTAGTAGACCTGCACACCATGGAGGAGAGACACATTATTATACAAATATATTGCCTAAATAGGCGCTGCAATCATGGATCTATGTCATCAGTTGGAGCCAGATTTGATGCCTGCCATTCACAATCCCAATAGCATACCTTGCATCGTTCAAGTCATGTCAGTGCTACACTTCCTGGCCACTGGGTCCTTTCAGAATACAGTGGGCCTAACTGCAGGGATGTCTCAGCCCATGTTCAGTCTAGTTTTGAAGGCTGTACTGTCTGCATTGTTGAAACACCTGGACAGCTACATCAGGTTTCCCCAACATGCAGATTCGGCCTATGTGACGGCCGAGTACTATGCTTTGGGACACCTTTCAAATGTGGTTGGAGCCATAGATGGCACCCATGTAGCCTTGGTTCCCCTCAGTGCCAATGAACTGGTATATAGGAACAGGAAAAACTACCACTCCATCAACGTCCAAGTGGTGTGTTTGGCAGACCAGTACATTTCACAAGTATGTGCAAAGTACCCTGGATCAGTCCATAATTCCTTATCAAGCGGAACAGCAATATCCCACTGCTGATGACACAACTCTACACAGAGAGGGCCTGGCTGGTTGGTAAATCACATATGATGTGTGTTGCAAAGTTTTTCTCCTGCTATTACAAATGTGCATATCCAAGTTCTATGTTTGTGTTGTTATACCTATTCCTTACAGGTGACTCAGGCTATCCAAACCGTCCATGGTTATTGACACCAGTGAGGTACCAAACCACGCCAGGGAATGTCCGCTTCAGTGAGGCCCACAGAAGGACAAGGCATGCCGTGGAGCGGACTTTTGGCCTCCTGAAGGCAAGATTTTGCATTCTGGACAAATCTGGAGGAGCCCTCCTCTAGTCACCCAAAAGGGTATGTCAAATTATTGTTCCTGCTGCATGCTCCACAGCCTTGCCCTGAGACGTCTTATACCATTTATACCAGATTAGAGGGAGCCAGCAGAACCTGTGGGTGGAAATACAGATTTGACAAGTGAGGATAAGCCTGATGATGATGATGCTGGAGACATCAGGGCAGATCTCATCAATCAGTACTCCAACTGACTAAAGGTACGTGATGTGTTCAGATCCCATTTTGTAGCCTATAATTGATGCCTGGCATGTCACCTCATATTGACCTTCATTTGTAAGCTCTTAGGTTGCTCAAATGACTCAGGTATGCATGCTGAATGTAAGTTGTTATTGTGTACTGAACAGTGTGGTATAGTGTCATGGGTTGTTACTGCACAAGCAAAGTCACACTTGTACAAATGACTAGTCAGAATAGAAGTATGTTTACAAGTATGTCCTATCCCTTATCTTTGACATTCACAGATTTGCAGAGTTTCTGTTTGGCTCATCATCAATGGCAAATCACAGGCAGTCAGAAGCAGATGGGATTTGCAGGCAAACATGAGAAGTGGACATGGATGAAACCAGGTACTAATTTGCATGAGTATGTGGAGTGTCACTTATATGGCCAGACTGTCAGAACACTGGGATGGAAGTGTGTTTTCTTACAAGATTACCTGTTTGGTACCGGAGGTGCTAAAATGATGCAATGAGTATGTCCATATGTGCCAGACATGTGAAAAGGTTGCACTAGAGCCTCTACCATCTTAATGGTTTCTGTTGTATGTGATCTACTTTGTACATAGCTGTCAGTGTGTTACTTTAAAGACCAATGTGCATGTCTCTGAGGACTGACATATGTGAGTGACAAGCCTACCTGACCATGGTAAGTGAAAGGTTCGAGGACTGGGGACATCAGTACTGATCTCTGTGTGTATCATGGGGTATGATTATTAGGAAGCTAAGCTGTAGGTATGTGATAAGAGTTTACCTGGTGATACAAAGGAGCAATCTGTTTGCCTTCAGAAAGACTGACATGTCCATAACTACTGTATCCTGTGGGTTATTAGTGTATGACACGAAGCTGACATTCTGAAGTCACAAGCAGTACTACTCTATCTACTGATTGCCAATCTACTAATAAATGTGTGGGGATGTTCAATACAGCTGATTTGGGTTATGTGTATGGTACAAATCCAATGTAATGATTCTCCTGGTTATAGAGTACACATGTGATGTCCATAACAATGGTTGTATACTACAGAGGGACATATTGCGGCAAGATGTGTCATACATGACAGTTGTACATGGGTGATACATGACACTTACACAGTACCTGTGTTAAAGTTGTATTTATTGGGGAGTGCCAAACAATATGTGTGAACTGAAACTGAAATACCAGAAAGCAAACAGGGAATGGTTCAGTCATGGTGGATGAAATCATCAGGGTAGTTGCTACACCATTTGGAAGCACAAGTCCAGTGTCCTTGCACCATAGGAGAATTGAGTTGGGTATCAGAACAGTCAACAGGGTGTATCTGTTGCACACAAGGAGCAACAATCAGGAGAGGTTCACTTCCTGGCTGTCGGTTTGGTCTTGGCATTTGCTTCACCTGCATGTCTGGGTGGACGTCCACATTTGAGGGGGGGGTTCCTCTGCTACAGAGAATGGGGTGTCTGAGGCATGTCCTTCCTTTGGAAGGGCCTCCATTTCAATAGCAGGTGCAGTTGTTGAAGGGACTGATGAGTCATTACTAGTGTCAGAGGCCTGATGTTGTGTGGCAGGCCTACTCAGGGTAGTGTTGATGTCCTTCAGCACCCCAGAAATGGAAGCGAGGATGTCATTTTGTGCCTGCCATTGCTGCATGGCTTCCTGGTGGTTGTCCCTCTGCAGCTGTTGGATTTTCCCTATCATGGTGAGTACCTGGCCCACTATGCCTTGGGAATTTTGGTAGGCCCCCTAGACTTGGGAGATAGTTTCCTGGTCAGTATTGTCCCTTTGAGTCCCCATCCTCTGGCCCACACCATCCCTCCCATGCACCCTACCCCCAAGTGCCTGTGCCCCTGGCACAATGTGCCCACTCCAGTGGTGGCAGGTCCATCATTGTCAGGCGTGACAAGAGGAGACTCAGGTACCTATACTGGGGGGCACACAATGGAAATAACAGTCCTTGTGACACAGGTGCAGGGGCGAATGGTTGCCTGAGATGTTGAAGCTACAGGACAGGGAGGAGTCAATGTGGGCAGGGTGCAGCTGACAGCTGTTGACTGATTAGGTGTCCCTGATGGGCCAGCTTCGTTGTCAGTGTCCAAACATCCAGGGGTGTTGTCCTCGATGGGGGCCTTCATCCAGAGGGGTTGTGGCAGTCTCTGGTATCCTCCCCATGGTGACATTGGTAAGGTTACCTGTGGGAGAAGTGGAACATACAGTTGCTGTAAGTGATACAAGTTATGTTTAAGTTTGAGAACTAATGATGTTGTGTGAGTTGCACACAACGCCTTTACATGCTCCCCTCAAATGACAACGAGAGCTGCTACCAAATCTTAGTTAGAACAACGTGAGACTCAGATTTTCATTTCCATTCACCATGCTCAAAGCTGTTTGACTATGTTTGTAGTTCATTGACTGCTGGTACCCTCTTACGTTGTCTGACTAATGACATGAGTGACTACATGTGATTCCTAGTAAAGTGTATGTCATCTATCCAAATGAAAAGTGAACAATGCACAATGGGGTCAGAATTGGCACACAGTATAGGAGTTAGCAGTTGACATTGGCCTCCATCTGGATTTACTGCAAGTGCATCTGGTTTGGCATCTGGTTATAACCCCCCCAGGTGAGTCTAGGTCAACTTTAGGAAACTTTCTCTAAGGACAGTTTGATAGGGCACTCAGCTGTAGCTCTATTTTGCTAATAATGGTAGTGAAAGTGGACCTTTGCTTTGCTGTCATTGCCATAAACTGATTATTAGTGGAACATTCATAATGTGTTAAATTACTTGTTAGTTTCACATTCAAGACATCTCATAATTAGTAAACTGTACTGGTTTTCTTAATGGTGGAATAGTGCTTTCTGGGAGTTGTAGTGCTGTCAGTTCCCAGTACTTCACATGCCATTTCCAATGACTGTGTAGCCAGTTGAGTTTAGTAGACATGTGGCTTACCAGAGAGTGGTATTTGTGCATTTAGCACAGAGGGGTGGTGGGTGGTTTGGTAATTGAGGTGGGAAATGGTGATGAGGGAGCATGCAAGACAGACTTTTTGATGACATGAATGTTGTGGGGACTTACCAGACTCCACTCCCCCAGATATACCTGTCAGGCCCTCACGGTGCAGGATGTCCAAGACCTTCTCCTCCCATGATGTAAACTTGGGGGAGGAGGTGGAGTCCCACTGACAGTCTTGAGTACCGCCAACTGGTGTTTGGATGCCATGGAACTACCTTTCCCCTGAGGTAGTTCCACCCCTTCCTTATGTCACCCTTGTGTGCAGGTAACTGCCTACAGAATTGACCCTGACGACTATTCTTTGTCACAACACCATTTTCCTGGCTATTGATGTTTGTTGGACCTGTGCTCCAAAAAGGTGTGGCTCTACCCTGACAATATTGTCCAACATCACCCTCAAATCGTCAACTGTGAAACATGAGTGTTTTTGTGGGGACATGATAGCGGTGGTAAAGACAGTGATGTAGTGTAACAAAAAAAGGTGGAAGGAATCATTACTGATGAGGTGTAGGTGCTGTGACGTGAGTGGGTGATGGTTGTTGTGTATTCTGTGTGATGGTAACTTGTGTGTTGTGGAGGTATGGGATGTATGCATGGTGAAATGTGTACAGGTGCCAAAGTATTTTTTTGTAAACCTGGGATTTGTTCTATGTGGCTGTGAGTGGTGTTCTGTTTGCAAAGGATTGTGGGTTGTGTAGGGGTGTGTTATATAGTGTAATGTGTGGGTGTGTCGGGTGTGTGGATGTGTGTCAGGTGTGGGGTATTCAAACTATCCAGTGTGGTGTGGTGTTCTGTGTGATGTGAGTTCCGACCGCCGCGGTTCGCACTGCAAATGGTTTTCTGCCATAGAAGTACCACTGACATGATGGATAGATTTTTGTCAGGCTGGCGGTGCTGGTGGTCTAACTGCCTTTCTCTGTCCACCAGTGTCCTAGCGGTTTCGAGAAATTGGCTGTTTTTTGGCAGTCTGAGCTGTGTATCTCTTAATACAACTGCCATCATGGCGGTCTTTTTGTGTCCGACACCGCAGCTGTCTTACTGTCAGACCGCTAAAGTCGTAATGGGGTCCTAGATGTGGAAAACATAATTAATGATCTGGTTTGGGCATATCTCATCACCAAAAACTCCGTTAGTGGGGAAACTCCATTCAGGATGATGAGGAGAAGGGAACTTATTACTAAACTTAATCCCTCATGGATACAGAATTTGGTTGAGGGAGGTGGAGCTCAGACCAGTGCAGAGATTTTGACGTTAAATGACTGGAAAAAAAAGAATACCAGGTGACCTTGTCAAATTAAGGGCAGGACACATCAAGAAGGGGTTATCAAAGTTTAAAGGTCCATTTGAAGTAAAATACATGCATAGGTGGTATGTAGTGTTGAGAAATGGAGAGCGGTGAAATTGAGGAGAGTTGCTAAGTATGGGAGGTTTGAGTACACAAATAGTGTGAATGAGAATGAGAGGTGCAGCAGTTACATGTTGATGAGAAATGACGATGTGCAATGCAGAAAGTGATACATATTCAAACGGTATCAGGGTGGATGATGATATCACAGTCAAATTGGTATAAATGCAACTTATAAAAGAAGTAGCACTGTGGTTAGCAGAATTCTAAGACTGAGAAGATCTCCTAGTTACCTATGAGATTATATGAAATAAAGTTAATGTTTTTATTAATATATTCACAAATATGGAGCTACAAATCAAATATTGGTTTGATTTTAATTTAGAACTCTGGTTTTACAATATGTCCATCAATTGTTTATTTTAGTTTTGCCACGAAGGAGGATGTGTTGTAATTTTCTTACCTGTGCCGTAATATAGGCGGTCATTCTGACCCTGGCGGTAAAAACCGCCAGGGCCGTGGTCCACGGGAGCACCGCCAACAGGCTGGCGGTGCTCCTTTGGGCATTCTGACGCGGCGGTACAGCCGCGGCCAGAAACGGAAAGTCGGCGGTCTCCCGCCGGCTTTCCGCTGCCCAGGGGAATCCTCCATGGCGGCGCAGCTTGCTGCGCCACCATGGGGATTCCGACCCCCATACCGCCATCCTGTTCCGCCAGGAACAGGATGGCGGTATGGGGTGTCGTGGGGCCCCTGGGGGCCCCTGCAGTGCCCATGCCAATGGCATGGGCACTGCAGGGGCCCCCGTAAGAGGGCCCCACTTAGAATTTCAGTGTCTGCTTAGCAGACACTGAAATTCGCGACAGTTGCTACTGCACCCGTCGCACCCCTTCCACTCCTCCGGCTCCATTCGGAGCCGGCTTCCTTGTGGAAGGGTGTTTCCCGCTGGGCTGGCGGGCGGCCTTTTGGCGGTCGCCCGCCAGCCCAGTGGGAAACCCAGAATGACCGCCGCGGTCTTTTGAATCACCCCCATAATGTACTTACCTGTTGCTTTAATATTTATAATGTCTATCACCATAGGCCAGTGGTTCCCAAACATTTTCTACCCACGGCTCCCTTGACATACAGGGCGTTAGCGGCGGCTCCCCATTATGTTAGGGTTTTTATTTTTTGGCTGGTGGGGGGATGTAATCCCAGATTACGGAGTACTTTTGTTTTTCTCCCTGAAAATAACTGGGATGAAGCAGATTAAGGTATTGTCATTATAGATATAACAAAATAAAAATAAAACAGTTTAATAGAAAATGTAATTGGCTGAGTGAGAAACAATACTCTTGAGCACTGGGGTCTGCATGCCATATGGAATGTTTTTAAACTACTTTTGTTTTAAATAATTGCTTTTGGTGACCACAGTGTATGCAATTTGCAGGAGGACTTCTAATTTTAAATAGCTGCCACCCCACCCTCAGTTACTACTGTTGTATCAAAACATATTCAGTTGTGTTTTGTTTCTGTAATAAATACTGAAAAAATAATTGATTGGGCAAGCCAGTATTTTCTTTCACTTTGAAGATTTTTTAAGCCATTTATTGCTACTATTGTCTTTTCAGTTTTGCCACCACTATTGAATATCATGATACAGTTCATTAGATTATGGCCAATACTGTTTGTGTGATGTGTATATGATTTTCAAAGGAAACCATCGCCGGTTAAAAAGGCTTTCTTTGGCTATTTTATTATTGCATGGGAAGTTGAAAAGACATTCACCTGCCCATTATAAGGATTATACATACAATGGACATTGTGCCTTCATTTTGCATTCAAGAAGGAGGGTGTGTTGGATATTGCTGTAATGTTATTATAGCATGCGATCACTATTGATGATTTTGCAATGCACAATGTTCACTTTGATTGAGCCCGCATTTGCTGCTCTGTCTCATTTCCATCTGGATATCTGCCTAAAAGCGGTGTTCCAAATATTGTGTTCACTTAGTTTGCAAGATTCTGTGAAAACCTATTGCACTGTTCAGAGTAATCATTTTCAATGTTCTGTGCTTATTCTGCCATCTTGTGATTACAGCCTGTATCGTATTTTCAAAAATATTTTTTTTGTGCAACAAACAGAACAGGCCTTGAAGGTGACAATACCACTTTTTCCTGATATTCCACATGTATTCCATTTACGAATTCAATCACAAACTAGGGTTAGGGTCCACAATGAAATTCTGAGTAACTTTAATGAGGTCAGTTTGTTGGACTAGCTCTAAAGACTGGGCCCTTTTCGAAGACCACTTCTCACGTACTTGTCATATTCACCTCTAGCCATCACAAACTCCTCGGCATGGTCAGACTTCAATTTAATAATAAGCTATACATGGTGGAAACGCCTAAGCACTGTCCTGCTAATGGGGAAGGCAGAGCTTATACCACCCAGCTAACTGAACCAAGCCAATTATCAATGCCATGATTTGTACATGTTAGATTCGTTTTTCACAGACACAGAATGTCTGGGCTCACTTGTTAAGTACATGCTCGTAGCCGGAGTCTTTGTATCCATGATGCTGATGCCAAGTCCGGGGGACACAGAAAAGCTCTTCCACAGCAGGGATCACTCTGATATTAAGTTCAGTCCCTGCCCCGGGCACAGGCTGTCATGATCCCGGAGGAGGTGGAGGCAAGAGACCTGCCAAGACCAGGCTGCAAAGGGTCAATAAATCACACCTCCATGTGTTATTCCTAGCAACAGATAGTTTCCATTTATGTGTTTTTAGTATTTTCAAGTGTGTGCTTTAAGAAATATTTGAACAGAAATATTTACTCTTTACCAAGTGGGCATTGAGTTAGAATAGTAAAAACACACTTCCCTGGAGCAGAGGGCTTGTCCTTTTGAATGTAGAGAGTGTGTGGGTGCACACGCATGTCTCCCCCTGCGTAAACATCAAGGCACTGCTGTTGCTCTGACAGCATTTTTCTCAAAATTGTTACGGTTTCAGGAAAGTGATTCATCAAAGCAGTGACAAAATCGCCCTGTGCCTCAGCTTCTCGAGAGTAAGGCCTGCAGTACGGGTTTGCTTAATTTTGTTGTGCAGTGGCTCCCAAACTGTGTGCGGCGCCCCTGGCTCGTTTTGACGGTGCACCAGGGAGTCGTGGCACACAGATTGGGAACCACTGCCATAGGCATTCCATGTGCTTTGTCATTTGGCAGCTGTATTCCACTCCCTTGCATAGATGCTAGATTGGCTCATCGAGCTCTCTCTCCAAGTATAGCCCTCTTGGGATTGCTCAAGGATGTGGGTGGGAGTAGGGAAGACCGGCCACTGGAGAGGCTTGGCACTCTCATAACTAAAAGGGATATTGAACAGGCCTGGAACTCTCCCAACCCTTCTGCAAAGCAGGCATGGCAGAAGGAGATGGACTTGTGTGCAAAGATGGAAGAGCCAATTTACATCATAGGAGAATGCCTCCACAAACATAAGAAAATTGGGGACCAATGGTGAGCTCACTAAGGACTGAAATAATCTGTGAGCTGCTGGTACCCGTATGCCTGCTAATACAGCTGTATGTGACTATCTGTACTAGGTATGGTTCTATGGGTTGTTTATCAAAATCAATAACATTTTGTTTTATTAAGAAATTGTGGTCTTCTCTAGGAACCTATGTTCAGGATGTTCCTGTCTTTGTAACATTCAAGGTCCTTTGTTTGAACCTTTCTTATTTAGCTGAATTGTTTATCATATTTCTGTATTACATACACTTTATGTCATTTCCTTCATTTGCTATGCATATCTCATTTATTGATATGCAGTAGAAACAGGTATTTCTAAATGTATCTTACTAAATGTATCTTGTGATTTAGACTATTCATTAGCCTACAAGAAATGATAAATTGCTAGTTCAACCCTATTATGTCACCTCTCCCCACTTAATGTGTGTGGCTTTTATGTGTAAAACCCTATAAAAGATGTTGTTTTGGGGAGATGTGTCAGATTTTCTTTGCCTTTCTAACTGTGCAGACTTTAGTCTATTATTTGATTTATACTTCTGGCTTTCCCTTCAAGGCAGACTCTATGTTGGTCCTCTTGCTGAACTATTCTTATTTCTGGCTGATTGCTTTCTTTCAAAAGACACCATGTTAATTCTCTCACATTATTTGATTTAGATTTTTCATTGAGACAGTGATTGCTATTGATTACCTAACCACTTTTCGTTTGTGGAATAATTCTAATTTGAATAAACCTATAATGTTTAATTGGGAACTCTGTCTCACGTAAGTTTATTTGATTGACTTGGGCTAAATCTTATGAAGACTCAAACAGCCCTGATCCTATGCATCAACTTTTAATTAGAGTTTTTCCTGACTGTTTATAGTGCTTACCAAAAGTACCTACTATTGCACTATCTCTGTATTCCATGAAATCTGACTATGACCATAAGAAATACCATAAATAGGCCTGCGGACCATGTTGGGGCTTTTTGAAAATAAATATCACATTGCCCATTTTCATACACTTTACATTTACTACAGTCTCCTATGGGGGGTACCAGGGCTGTGGCCCCATCCATCTAGAAGGAAGTAAGTTTGTGAAGCAGTTGCTGGGGGTACTGCAAAGCTCCTCAACATTTTCCATGCATGAGGAACTTGGTCTAAGATATATCTCAGATACCATCAAACTCAGGCCTCTACTACGTTGGGTCTTGATTTGCTATAAGAGTGAGCAAAATGTAAACAGGCTGATAATCAGGGACTGTATCACCTTGGACAACTTGAAAGCAGTTTCCTGGCTGAGATATATTAAGTCTGAACTGACATCTTTGGGTTGTACCAGCTTATTTACACACCCCAAAGAAATTGTTAAGGCTAATTATTTGTGGGTCAAACATAATTTTTTATTACTGCTCTCTGCTGCCAGGAAGGGCATGACATGCAGAAGCCAGTTGCTCAGGCACACTGTTTGATAAGAACTGTTAATTCCATCTAACTGTACCTGGCCTGGGTTAATAATGTCTAACATCGCCAGCTTTTATCAAGGTTCAGTCTGAATTATTTCTCCCTGTAATCAGTTTTCCCAAACGGGGCGTTGAAGACACCATAGGCCCATGTGAGTATGATAAAACCTCAGCTCAGACCTTTACACATGTTGTGATGTTTTGCACTTTATACACCTTTCCCCCCAAAAAAGCTTTTATTACCTATTTTAAGAGTGGCTTATTTTAAGCAAGTAAAACCAGCAATGTTGTTTCTCCTTTTGCTGGGATGAGATTTGCACCTGTGTAAACAAGGGTCATGTTTCAAGCAGTGTTGTTAAGATCCGAGAGGCCTGACCATAACCTCTGGTATATTGCAGTACTCAGGACACCATTTGCCTTTTTTTATTTATTTAAACTTCTGAATATGTATTAATATTTTATGTATCATGTATCAGGTACTTGCATGGCGGAGTCCTGTCAGCTCTGAGGTGCTGGCGGTGGAAAACACCGGGACCCATCCCTTCCCAGATGACCACCTTGCCGGAAAAGGTTGATCGTCCGAAATGGCTGGGTGTGGGTTTAGGGTGCATGTGTGTGCATGTATGTGTTAAGAAGAAAACGATCTTGGCAACACTAAACAACAGTATCAATGCACATTCCCTTAGTTTTCCTAAGTATATATTCTATTAAATGGTGCTCATACAGTAATACACATCGTTGCCCTGATGTGCTTCCCGGATTTTCAAAAAGGAAAACCTGTAACAAATTAATCAAAAAAGGATTATTAGCGGGGCACAACAGTTTTTCTTAAAGTACCAATTGTGAAAAGCCAATAGTAGCTATGTGACTAATAAACTGTCCAAAATATATTTATACTCCTATATTGTCATTAGACTCAATAATGTAGGTTCTCCTGGTTTTAAACAATGATAATATTTATTTCAAAATTATTGACAATGATATATGACATATAATACTAAACAACTACAATGAAAATCCAAAATGATAAAAAAACATAATGCAAATTAATACAATGAGAGTCAATTATCGAATAGCTAACACAGAAGTAAGCTTTAAATCAATGGGACCGGATGGTATTTGTTGAATCCACATGTAACATCAGCCGACACGTGTTTCGTCCATATATTGGACTTCTTCAGGGCTGATAAATCACAATTCAAAACATTGTATTAATAATTAAAAATGACAAAATCTAAAATTCAATAGTAACTACAAAGACTAAAAAGAAAACCAAAGTTAGTCGAATCTCACCAAAAATGTGTCAAAAAATGGTCAGAAATCGTGCCACTGAGAACCTACGCCCCATATCAGTATTTGAGATTGATACAAGAGTAAATAAGTAAATATAGGTGATAGGGATAGCTTCAATGCAAGTGTGATGGTAAGTCACCATTTTTCAAGTATAAGACAGAAACCTTTATGTCACCCAACACCAATCAGAGGGAAAGTAACTTAATATCTCCACTTGTCACTTAAGTCTCCAAATGATATCCAAACCTCTAAGTACATAAACAGGAGGAGAACCATATTGTAAGCTGCCAGGTTCTAAAACATATATATATATATTGACTATATTATAAGTCTGGTCCCACACTGACCTTGGTAATGTCCGTACATAACTTATTCATTGTACAAAAAAAACGAAACCGACTTCCATTTCTATTAGTAATGTTATTTCAGTTCATCAGCTTTCAACCGGTCCTACAAATAGAAGGAAAAGAACATGTTTGCGTGTACCTCAAGCATGAGATGAGATGGCATCTATGTCCTATGCCCTTCTCATCGATATTACCTCCTCCAATTAGACAAAATTCCTATGCCATTATGATATATTGTGATGTCCGTAAAACTTGGGACCTAAGTCCCCACATAGTGAATAGAAATCCCTGTAAATATGTACCACTACGTGAAAAAAACACACGTATATGTTATCATGATGATTGGCTATAGAAATATAAAACCATTAATGATTATTGGTTGTTAAAAACTATCGCCGGTATTAAATGGAGTGTGCGATGTAGTAAAGAATGTCTAACATTAAATCAATATCATTGGGATATATAGAGATTAAAAAGCACACCCAAATAGTCTTAAGGTTACGTATTATCCGAACCAAATCGTCCTACATCTAAATTCACCTGAACCGTCGCAGCGTCTACATGCTATCAATCCGCGTCGCGTACTACCTCGTTGTAATGACACCTGGTTGTTCCATGCGGAAGCAAAACCACCTTCTTATAGCTAAGAGGTGTCGGCATGTGAACCAATGCCGACCCTCGATCTTGAGCCACCATTCACAATATTCTGAGTAAACGACAGAGAAAAAGGCCCACCACAGAGTCGAAAACATGGCGGCCATCTTGAAGTCACCCGTCCTCTGACTAACGAAATCCATTGTCCTGTAATAAAATCTAAAATAGTTCATATCGGTCATCTAGCGAACTCCTTGTAAATATACTTAAGCCAAAATATAAAAATATAAAACTCTCACCAAACTTGTTTCTTTTTTTATTAATACTGAGTTATATAGACTTAATATGTGAAATTCACTCTAAACCTCTTTCGTGTGAATTTCACAACTGTCCTAGGACTATGGGCAGAATAATATAACCAATGAGATCCTAAAGAAAAGAAAGAAAGAAAACCTTAACATACCTATCCAATAAATGAATATCGACAGAAAAGTCCAATGAGTAGTAGTAGGAAAACAAAGGATGACCAGTGCAGTCCAAAGAAAGGCAACCATCACCATGATATGAAAATGTAAACCATGTGAACATACAGGCTCAGCAAACCATTGGTCCCAATGTATTGCCAGCCCGAAAAAGGATATAGTAGTAATGAAAGAAAGGCATATCTTATGATCTACAACCATATATACATCATTACAAAAAATGATATAGTTCATCATCCATGTTCATCCCCATTTCTATGGTCCTTAACTTGATTATCCATTTTGCCTCATTTTTTCTTAACTCCAATGTTCTATTCCCCCCCCCCTAGGATTAACAGGGGTGTGGCTAATTCCAATGTATTTGATTGATGGAATTTCTCTACCTGGATGTTTGATATTCATGTGTCAGACCACTGGTGACATTGCATCATTGTTTCTCAGGGCACAAATGTGTTCCTGAATGCGTTCCTTCCAGGGCCTGATTGTACTACCCACATATATCTGGCCACATTCGCACTCCAAAATGTACACAGTGAATTTAGTGTTGCAGTTTATGAAAGTGGTAATTTTGTGTGTCCCACTTCCATTATACTTAAATTCAGAAGTTTTATGCATTGAAAAATCACACATGTTGCAATGACCACATTTATAAAAGCCATTGATTTTGCCCGCTAACCATGTCGATGTTCCTTCCCTTAAAGGGGGCAGGTAGCTTTTACATACAAAGTTTCTAATCGTTTTGCCCCTTCTGTGAATCATTCTCGGCCTTTTGGGTTATATTTTTGCTAGTGTGTTGTCAGTTTGTAATATATTCCAGTGTCTTTGTAGGATACGATGTATATTTTGGCTATTCTGACTGTACTCCGTACAGAAACTCACCATTGTACCCTGAGAACTTTTTGGAGATGTACTATGCCTATTCAACAAGTTTGTCCTACATGTCCGATTGATCTTATTTCTTGCTACATCAATAGTTTGTTTAGAATATCCCCTTTGTAGGAATCTTTTTTCCAAGATATCTAATTCCATATCACATGTATTTGGTTCACTGCAATTCCTCTTGAATCTAGTAATTTCCCCAAGAGGAATTGCTGAAATCTGATTTTTGGGATGAGCACTCTACGCATGCAGTATTGCATTGCAAGCGGTTGGTTTGCGATAGATTGTAGTATGAATCATGTTATCTTTAATGAATATATTCAAATCCAGGAAGCAAATGCTTTCCTTACTATATTCATAAGTCATTTGTATGTTATAAGTATTTGAATTTATATGATTGTAAAATTCCACCAATCATTGTTCCGATCCAGTCCAAATCATGATAACTTCATCAATATACCTCCCCAAAAAAAGATGTTTTCCGTCAGATGTGAGGGACCATTCTTCCAAATATGAATTTCTTCAAACAAACCCATATATAGGTTTGCATAGGATGGGGAGAATCTTGATCCCATAGCAACTCCTTGCGCTTGTTTGAACCACTGACCTTCATGTATAAAGACATTATTGTCTAGTGTGAATTCTATCATATGTATTAGCATTTCTGTGTGTTCATAATATGATGCTGATCTTCCAGATAGAAAATGACGTACTGCTTGTAAACCCTTGTCCTTAGGTACACAGGTGTATAATGAAGAAACGTCTAGTGTAACCCAGATCATTCCTGATGTCCACACTATATCCTCTAATTTTGCAAGGACATCCTTTGTGTCCTGTAAATATGAGGGTATATTTTTAACAACAGGTTGTAGATAGCTATCAATGAATTCAGAAAGTCTTTCAGTTGGTGCCCCTATCCCTGATATGATGGGTCTACCAGGTGGTGATGTCCTACTTTTATGTAGTTTAGGTAAGATGTATATACATGGTGATGTGGGGTATGGGTTAAATATATATTTGAATTCTGAGTGAGAAATCAAGCCCTCTTCCCCCCACATTCGCAACAATCTTTCCAAATTGATTACAATCTTCTGCATGGGATTGGTCTGTAGTTTAATATATGCGACACTATCCATAAGCTGTCTAATGATTTCCTTGACATAATCACACTTGCATCGAAGCTATCCCTATCACCTATATTTACTTTTGGCAACACTTCAAGCTTTATTCGGTCAATTAACCATCAAAGCATCACATACATTAAAGGAAAAATTTCATCTCATTTTATAATCTGTACAATAATTAAATAATTTTATAAAAAAAACACATAAATAAATACATACATGTGATATCAAAGTATTCATCTAAAATCCTGCCTGGGCACGCTTCATGGGTCCTTGATTAAAATGGTGATCACGTATATGCCATGCTGCCACTAAAAACTTGCTGACTGCTAAAATTAATTAATTTGATCTATGGCTTTTTTAAAACCCTTATTGCTATACTGCAATTTTTCAGCCCCATTTCCCAACAGGTTTTTCGAATCCATTTTGACTGTGGAATAAAATATGTAGGGCAAAAAAAACATAAAATGTTCAACTGTTTCCGGGGCACCGCCACAAGCCGGACATATATCTGAAGTAGTGATTGGCCCCCAGTTGCAAGTTAAAGACAACATTGGTAAGGACCCAAAACGGAATCTAGCACATAAACCTTTGCCCTGTAAATCTGGTATAATATCTAAATAGGATTCATACTGCGGAAACCACTTAAAATCAATAAAAAGATTAGTTAATCGACCATGAGATTTACAACAAATATAATTGTTCCATACATTGGACCAGTAAGCTGATTTCAAAGCAGTTTTATGGGATTTCACTAATTTTTGGGGATTCTCCCAATAATCTCTGAACCCCAAGATACAAAACCAATTGGACACATATTTAATCCAAGGAATAATAGCTGCATTTGGTCTCTTTAGCAGGTCAAGCAATGATGCTTTGTAGAAATCCAATTCAGGGTGGTCCAAATCCTTATCCAATATAATAGAGGTCATAGGGAAATTAAATCAGCTACTTGGTTTAGCCCCAAATCAAGAAACATTGGGATCAGTGGTGTACTTCGGGGGCACGCTATCAAAGCCCTCGCAAAATTGTTTTCTCCCACAGTTATATTTGTACATACATAGCTTTATTGGTTACTTTCAACCCTAAAAGCAAAACAACCACCGGTAGAAAGATAAAAGATAAGTAAAAATTAAGTTAAAAAGGAAATAAGAGGAATAAAAAAGAACATCCTTTACGGCCTTAAAACACATAAAAACCAAACACCTAATCTCCTACTGACTGTCATTTAAATTAATCATGGGGTTTTGTTCCAGTCTAGGTGTGTGGTTAAAATTTGATGACTAAAACATTCCATTGTCAGTTTTTCATGTTGTCCTTATTTGGAAGTAAGTTCCGCATCAGCAACTTTCCCCAAGTGATTAATACGTACATGCCAGGCAGCTGTAATGTACTTACTAACCGCACAGGGCAAGGGGGGGGAACTTTCCCTCATCAGAATTCTTAAGGCAACAATACAATGTCTTACCCCATATTTCTACACACTGGCCGTAACCACTTTCGACGCGCAATCAAATAGGCAGGACATAAAAACATAAAATGTACAATGGATTCTGGATTATGGGTACAGCTCGGACATAAATCAGATCTTGTAGTTGCACTCCACTTACTGCCATATGATTTGAGAGGCAGACAACCATATCTGAACTGGATATATAAACTCTTACTTAATGGGTCAAGAATTATATCCATAAAAGATTCAAAAGACGGATACCATTTAAAATCAAAAAATTGTGAGGTCAATCTGCCGTGAGTAGGGCACAGCAGATAGTTTTCCCTGACGTAAGTCCAGTATACAGTTTTCAAATGATTCTTCTGCTCCTTCCTTATACTTTCTGGATGACTCCATAGCTCACTAAGACCCAATTTGTGAAACCATTTAGAGATGTGATTAAACCAGGGAATGGTGAGTACATTTGGTCTATCCAAGATGTCTTGGATAGACTCCTTGTATGTAGATAACTCAGGGGTGGACCAAACACGGACCCAAAAAAGCAGAGGTCGTAGGGCAACTACATCTGTGATGCGTGAAAGGCCATGGTCCCAGAACAATGGCAGCAGTGGGGTACTGCGAGGGCAGGCCAAAGTAGACCTCATGAAATTGTTTTCCCCCACTGCAAGCCTGCCAGTGTTTGAGGACCCCCAAATTTCTGCCCCATAGACCGCAGCACTTTGTGCCTTTGCTCTATAAATTTTAATAATTGGAGTAATCACTCTCTCAGAAGTAGACTTATGAAAACGAAGAATGGCTCCAGATGACTGTACCAGGCGAGCCAAACTTTTGTCGATTTGGGCCCCCCAATGCAGATTGTTGCTAATTCTCACCCCCAAGTAATCTATAGAGTTTACCAAACCTAGGGGCGTTCCATTGTAAAATATTGAATATCTCTTAGTGGGGCCACAACCCAAAGTCATGAGTTTAGTTTTGCTATGGTTAAGTTCCAGACCATAGTCACCGCAAAACGAACTGAACTTGTCCATGAGTACCTGGAGGCCCATAGTGGTTCTGGAGATCAAGAGAGAATCATCGGCAAATAACAAAATTGGAATTTTATGGTGATTCAAAGATGGGGCATCATTTTGACAATTGGACACGACTTGCACCACCTCATTGATGAACAGTGTAAATAGCGTTGGGGCAAGAACGCAACCCTGGCGCACTCCTCTCTTGATGTCTATTTTGTCTGTGAGTTCCCCCTGATTGCCCCATCTTACTTGTGCAAATGTTTTTTCATGTAATCTTTGGATTAAATGCACTAAGTTCCCTGGGATACCAATTTTGTACAATACTTCCCACAGTTTCTCTCTTGGGACAAGATCAAATGCAGATCTTAAGTCTACGAAAGCCACATAGAGTTTTTGCTTAGATAAGGTGACATACTTCCAGAACAGTAATGACAGCCTGAAAACTTGGTCCATAGTATTAGTTTTGGGCCGAAACCCAGCCTGTAAGGGAGATAAAATTTGCTGGTCTTGAATCCAATCAGTAAGCCTCACTAAGACTTGTTTGGCAAACGTCTTCTGAAGGATATCAATAAGGCTAATGGGTCGATAATTTACAGGCAACCCTATATTTACTTATTTACTCTTGTATCAATCTCAAATACTGATATGGGGCGTAGGTTCTCCGTGGCCCGATTTCTGTCCATTTTGTGACACATTTTTGGTGAGATTCGACTAACTTTGGTTTTCTTTTTAGTCTTTGTAGTTACTATTGAATTTTAGATTTTGTAATTTTTAATTATTAATACAATGTTTTGAATTGTGATTTATCAGCCCTGAAGAAGTCCAATATATGGACGAAACACGTGTCGGCTGATGTTACATGTGGATTCAACAAATACCATCCGGTCCCATTGATTTAAAGCTTACTTCTGTGTTAGCTGTTCGATAATGGACTCTCATTGTATTAATTTGCATTATGTTTTTTATCATTTTGGATTTTCATTGTAGTTGTTTAGTATTATGGGGGTCATTCTGACCCCGGCGGTCAAGGACCGCCGGGGCCGGGGATGCAGGAGCACCGCCAACAGGCTGGCGGTGCTCCTCAGGACATTCTGACCGCGGCGGTTCAGCCGCGGTCAGAACAGGAAAACCGACGGTCTCCCGCCGGTTTTCCGCTGTCCTGCAGAATCCTCCATGTTGTCACACAATTATAAAACTCAATACATTGTGAGAGTTGAACTATATACAGTGATAATGGGATGGATTAAAGGGAGGAACTTTAATAATAATGAAACAAAATCAAATTAATGCATTTTCTCTCTAGTTGTTTTTGTGTGTTGTTTTAGTTAGATAGATTGATTGAACTGTAGACTGTGCTATTTCCCAATATAAAATACTGGTAGGTTCATGCTGAATAGAAATCCAAATTTAGTTTAATTATTATGCTTGTTTTCTTATGCCTTGCAGCATGCAATTTGTGCATATATATATATAGCATACAGCGTGTGATGAGGTATTTGTTATTAAGATGTAGGGAGTATGAATGTGATTGGGTGAATACTGTGATGTATTGTTTTAATGAATGGCGTCTTTCTAAATTCTGCTTATTTTTAACTCTTCTCACTGCCTCTTATTGAAGTAAAATTTATGAATAGTTTTAGCACATTTTGGTGTGATTATGGGTGTTGGTGCCAAGATGTGGGGAGTTCAAGTCTAGCTGGACACACAGTATAATGGATTGATTCTAAAACTTGGAGTGCATGCATTTGCAAAATGTGATATTGGGTACAAAAATGTTTTTTTTTTGTAGCCTGGTATAGATTACAAGTAGAAATAAAGTGTATATAATAGTATAGATTTACTCTTCTGGTATATATTGAGCTGATAATGTCTCTTCAGATTGATATATTGGTTGTTATATTGAAGAACGAACCAGAAGAGGGGCTTGGCCGAACCGCCACTGAGATGAACGCTGGTGTCTGAGTCTCCGTGCCGCTTCAGAGCCAGGTGTGAAGTGCAGCCCGCATTGGAGCATTATGTTTCAATAAAAAAAGGAGGCGTGGCGGTGGAATGTGCAGGGAGTGGGTATGGTTTTGTAGGCTGTTTTTCTCTCTTTTTGGCATACCTTAACTTCCCGCACCGCTTCCCTCATGCCAATCGCCGCACCCGCCATCCTAGCTGCTGTTTAGTTCATCAGTGATCTTCAGAATAATGCGCTTGTCGTTTCTAGCCTACATTTGTGCTTGTGGGCAACAATTATTGAAATACTTCCATTAAACTATAAAGCCAACTGAAACAGAGATATATTTAATTTTACGAGTAACATCACTTCTGGATAATTTAGTATAGAACTAAGCAAGCCTGTGAGGTGAGAGGCATTGCAAAGAACTTTTCTTCTATATATTTTGTATTTTCGTTTTTCCTTATATGTACTTTGGAGCTTCTGACTGTGGAATTTTTCATTTTTTAATATTATTTGAATATAATTTTAGATACTCAGTCATGGATCTGGCTGCTTCTTCTGTGCAAAAGACTACTTCTCCCCCTTTTACAATGCCTTTGCCCCGTAAGGACTCTAATGGTAATATCAATAAACGGAAAAAGAAAGACCCTGCCTCGCCGACAAAGTCTCCATGGCCTCGAACACTTGGGGACTTAATGGAAGAAATAAAGCTTTAGAAACATTTTGTAATGTAGACTAACACCACGCTTCAAAGAATCGATGAGAAATGGTCTAACCTTGAATCTAGAGTTTCTGAGGTTGAACAATGAATTATTGACATTCAGGATACAGTTATTAATGTGGAAGTAATGTCTAAAGACATTTCTCTTCTAAAACCACAATCTGAAGATTTGGAAAATCATAACCAGTGCAATAATCTGCTAATTTATGGAATTCCAGAAGGAGCAGAAGGCTCATATATGGTGGCTTTCCTCACAACACATATTCCAAAGATTGTCGACCTCAAAGAAAGAACAATCCTCAGTATACAAAGAGCTCACTGTGTACTCCCTAAACTCTCCAAAGTTTTTCCATCAGCTCATCCAAAAGACTTAATAGTTATTTTCTTACAATATACTGATTTAATGATGGTTCTAACTGCAGCCAAGCAGAGGAAACAGATGCTTTGATCAGGTCAGAAAGTCTTCTTTGCACAGGACGTGTCTCGTGCTACAGCTCTTCAATGGGAAGAATTGTATCACTTCATCCTCCTGTCAGAGCTATGAATGCTTGTTACGGTCTAATTCACCCATGCCTATTCTAAGTCACATTCAAAGAAAGAACTTTATCATTTGACTCTCTAGAGGACTTGAAGAAATTCATATTCAAACATAAAGGAGAATAAATGGATCTTGGGAAAACTTGGTCTTTTAATCATAATGTTTTTGGATGTGTTTGCTTTTGGTTGTTCTTCTGTCTGATAGCTCTCTTATTCTGTCATCCTCATGGTGTTCTTTTCCTTCACAAGCATTAGTCATCTTACCAGGATGTGTCTCCCAGATGTCTTCTTCTCCTCATCATCCTGCCCCTCTACCTTGTGTTTCCATCCTGTCCCCCAGATATTGTTAAGTGTTCCTAAAATGTTATTATGCTGTTCAATATATATTTCTCCTATTTTCCTTTTGCAATATTACGATTTTGGTTTGCTCGTAGTTATTTTTAGAGGTCTCCTTGCTGGCTCTCGGTAGACTCTGTCAGTTGTCTGTCTTACTTTTTGCATTTCACCACCATTTTATTGCAATTATGTTGACCTTTATGTCTTCCTACTCAACATGGTTAAATCTTTTGTGGCTTATTACCATCATCTCTTTCTTTGGCAGACATTCTTTCTCCCTTGTTCCTCCTTTTCTCATTTTCCAAATTTCGCTCTTCTGATTTTTCTTCTTCTTCTTCCATTCTTTTGCACCATTAAATAGTACATGTTTAAGGCTTTTTCTGTTGTACCACTGGTCACGTTTAGTGTATATACAAATTTAATATATGTAAGCATTACTTTTTAGATGACAAATAATCTTCGTATTGTTTCCTGGAATGTTAAAGGTCTGTATTAAGAGGCAGCGAGTTCGTACTCATTTATCTCAACTAAAAAGTAAAATTACTCTGATAAAAGAAACTCACCTTTTAGATAAGGATATACATTCATTAAGGAAACACTGGATGGATCAAGTAATCTCTTCTCCTGCTTATAATAACATGAATGGGGTTGCAGTATGTCATAAACCACTTCCTCTGGTGGTTCAGAAAGAAGAAAGAGATGACAAGGTTAGATGGCTTCTCCTTCACCTCACCATAAACCACGTACCAATTTCAATTCTCAACATTTATGACCCTACAGGAGTTGATGTTCAATTGTGGAAACTGTTAGAAACTGGGTCTCTAGTTGGCAGTCAGTTTGCACCCTGTCCAAGTAGGGACCCTCACTGTAGTCAGGGTAAGGGAGACACACACAGCTCAGATAACCCCAGCTCACCCCTTGGTAGCTGGCACAAGCAGTCAAGCTTATCTCAGAGGCAGTGTGTAAAGTATTTGTACAAACACACAAAGTAACACAGTGAGAACACCACAAAAAGACTCCACACCAGTTTAGGAAAATAGCGAAGATTTACCAAATCAAACAAGACCAAACCAACAAAAATCCAACATTCACAAGAAAAGATATGAATTTTTAAAGTAAAAGGAGTCTTAATCCATAGTAACCAATGGATGTGTTGTTTTAGCACATAGTACCAGGTATGCGTCAAAAATAGAGCTGCACAGGCCAGCTTACAAAGGAAAAGCAAGTGATGCATCAACTCCCTACATGCAAGTGAGGCAGTGTGTCGATTCTTTCTCCGCTGGGTAAACAATGTGTCGATTCTTTCCTCGCCGTGAAGGGATGCGTCGATTTCCGAACAAGCAGCCTCAGGTCCGTGCAGTGTTATTGACGATTTTGACGCCCAATGTCGATGCATGGAAAAATCTGATG
Organism: Pleurodeles waltl; assembly: GCF_031143425.1. Taxonomy (NCBI): domain Eukaryota; kingdom Metazoa; phylum Chordata; class Amphibia; order Caudata; family Salamandridae; genus Pleurodeles; species Pleurodeles waltl. The sequence continues at coordinate 91,446,764 of NC_090443.1, forward strand.
CACTGTGCGAGGGGTCACGTTGAGAATAGGTGCTGCGTCAATTCTTCAGCCATGAGGCAGGCACTGCGTTGCATTTTTAGCTGCAGGACAGGCGTTGTGTCGATTTTTCTGATGCGCACACAGCGGTGCATGATTTTCCCCTGCAGGTTACCAGCTTCCACTTCTAAGGGCCCTGGGACTGGATTTGGCACCACTTAGCAAGTGAGGACTCTCAGCAGACAAGCCCAGGCACTGGAAGATGAAGTCTTTGATGTCCCTGAGACTTCAGAACAGGGGGCAAGTTCAGTCCAAGCCCATGGAGAAACTTCACAAGCAGGATTTCAGAGAACAAAGTCCAGTCACTCCCCTCTTCAGGCAGAAGCAGCAGGCCAGCACAGCAAAGCAACAGGCAGAGTGGAAGGTCCTTCTCAAGCATCAAGCTCTTCTCCTTGGCAGGGGTTCCTCCTGATCCAGACGTAATCTGAAAGTCTTGTGTTTTGGGTCCACTACTTATACTCATTTCTGCCTTTGAAGTGGGCAAACTTCAAAGGAACATCTCTGTTGTCCACAAGATCCTGCCTTTTCCAGGCCTGGCTCCAGACGCACTCCAGGGGGTCAGAGACTACATTGTGTGAGGACAGGTACAGTCCTTTCAGGTGCAGGTATCAGCTTTTCCCTCCCGCTCTAGCTCAGGAAGACTCATCAGGATTTGCAGGACACACCTCAGCTCCCTTTGTGTCACTGTCTAGAGTGAATTCACAAACTGCCCAACTGTCAGTCTGGCCCAAGATGTGTTATTCAGCAGCCAAGCAGAGGCACCGAATGATTAAGCTGGAAAATACCCACTTTCTAAAAGTGCCATTTTCAAACAGACAATCTAAAAACCAACTTAACCAAAAGATGTATTTTAAGTTGTGAGATCAGAGACCCCAGACTCCACATCTCTATCTGCTCCTAATAGGAAATTGCGCTTAAACGATGTTTAAAGGCAATTCCCATGTTAACGTATGGGAGGGATAGATCTTGCAATCGTGAAAACTGAATATGGCAGTATTTCACTATTAGAGCATGTAAAACACACCAGTACATGTCCTACCTTTTAAATACACTGCACCCTGCCCATGGGGCTACCTAGTGCCTATCTTGGGGGTGACATACATGTAGTAAAAGGGAATATTTGGGCCTGGCAAGTGGGTATACTTGCCAGGTTGAATTGGCAGTGCAAAACTGCACACACAGACACTGCAATGGCAGGTCACAATCAGTGCTGCAGGCCCACTGGTAGCATTTGATGTACAGGCCCTAGGCACACATGGTGCATTGTACTAGGGACTTACTAGTAAATCAAATATGCCCATCATGGATAAACCAATCACCAATATAATTTAGACAGAGAGCATATGCGCTTTAGCACTGGTTAGCAGTGGCAAAGTGCCCAGAGTCCTAAAGCCAACAATCGCAGGTCAGAAAAAGTAGGAGGAAGGAGGCAAAAAGTTCTGGAATGACCATGCAAAATGGGCCAGGTCCAACAGAAACATATGTCTGCCACATTGCAATCTTGCTCAAACTCAAACTTTGAAGTGGGTGGAGATTGTAATCGGATTATGGATCCCATCATTGACAGAAATCACTAGCTAAATGCTTTCCTAATATAATGCAAAAAACATTCAAACAGTCTCTTCTTTCTAGAGGACTGGTAGATGCTTGGATGGTTTGTAACCCAAATACTTTAGAACATACTTTTTACTCTCTCGGTCATCAATCACACTCAGAATACTTATATTTTCCTCACACCACATTTAATCTCCAAACTAATTAATGCAGATATTGGTTCCATTCTAATCTCTGATCACACACCAGTTATAATAGATTTGGAGGTATGTCAAGGTTTCATAGATGATGTTTTAACAATGGCTTACTAACAGATGCCGTTTTTGTGGAACAGTTTGAATGCTTCCTTAATTATTATTTTGTGTCTAGTATAACTCCTGATTTTCCTTTCTCTGTTATCTGGGATAATTTTAAGGCATTTGGTTGAGGTTTCATAATAGACTATGTTGCACTGAAAAAGAAAAAAACCCTAAGGACTCATCCACTTTACTCACCACCAATAAATGCCCTGAACATTTATTTTATAAATCTATTAATAAGGATATTTTGAAGCACGTCTTCAGGCTAAGTTAGACTTTAATAAAAGATTGACAGAGGAAGCTTGGGGTACTATTAAGGGTTAATTCTAAATTATATGGAGGGCATAATAAAGCTGACAATTATCTTGCTTTTTAAAAGTTAAATCACAAAAATCCAAAATAGTTAATAGTACAGATGACAAAGGTACATCGCATTTCAAAGATTCTGAAATATTAAAATGTTTTGCAGATTTATATCAAACTCTTTACGTACCTAAAGACTCGCCTTCAGATGAGGTGCTTGATACTTTCTTTAATTCTCTTCTACCATACCAGAAGCAATCACTGGATTTTTCTTCCATAGAAAAGGATATTTATCTTCCAGAATTAAAATCAGTCCTAACTAAATTACCTAAAGACAAAGCCCCTGGACAAGATAGGTTCTCTGCTAAATTTTACTCAAGGTTCTCCCATATTACTCACATTATACCAATATTTCCTCTCTCATAATGCAGCTCGAGGCACCTTTTTTAGAAGCCATTATCTGTTTAATTCCTAAAAAAAGGTAAAGATCTTTCCTCATTTATAGAGCCATATCTCTCATTTATTTAGATTGTAAAATTTTTGCAAAAATTCTAGTCCTTCGAATCACTCTATTTATTCCAGATCTCATTGGGCTAGAACAAACAGGATTTGTGAAGAGCAGACATATGACGGATAACTTTAGAACCATTTTGGACATTTGACATGGCGCATCACACAGTACTACACCCATTGCCGACATTCACTTGATGCTCAATAGGCTCTTGATAGGTTCCAATAGTGCTTCATGATGGGTGCTTTAGAATGGCACGGATTCAGCTCGGTCATAATAAATACCTTCAACTTTTTTACTCTTCCCTGAACACTTCGGTATTTGTCAATGGTCTCCAGTCTTCTTACTTTTCTTCTTTAGCGGAGAACCATACAAGGATGTTCATTATCACCTCAACTTTTTATTTTGTCTCTGGAACCCTTTCTACATACTTTACGCCACTCATCCCCTTTTAAGGGTTTTACACACAAGGACGGTGAAGTTAAATTTACTTCCTATGCCGATGATGTGGTCCTTTTTGTTTCAGAGGCACAAACCTCATGGACTACTTTTATAAATCTCTTAACTAACTATTCTGGGTCATCTGGTTATAAATTAAACTTCCCAAAATCTGAAGTCTTTCCATTACATAAATATTGTTTAAAAGAAATGTCTGTAGATTCTGGGTTCAAATGGAATTCTCAATATATTAATAATATATAAAAATAGTATAATAAATACTCTAATTCCATCACTAACTCCATTCAGATGAATTTGAATGATGTTCATAATACAGTTATACAAATGAATGAGAAGTAGTCTCTGTTATACCTGTCTTGGTGGAGTAGAGTAGTTACAATTAAAATGATGATGCTACCAGTCATTCATTTGTATTTACCTATGGTACTGGTAAAGCTTTCTCTGAAAATTTTCAAATCCCTTAACAACGCACTCAGGTCTTTTTTGTGGAATGGACGTAAAGCTTGCATCTCACTGATCCATTATATAAACCCAAAGAGTTGGGGGGTGTTAGTTTCCCAAACCTAAGAAATTATCATTCCTCATATGTTTTTAAACACATTTTACCTCATTTGATCGCACATACAAATGCACCTTCTACTATCTGGTGCAAATTGGAGGACCCACTGATATCTCCTTTCCCTTTTCACTCTCTGGCATACTTCTCAAACCCTCCACGGTCTTTCTGTTCTCCCTCTATTAAACATTTTGTACATTTGGCGTTTCCCATCCTTTTTAAGTCTGTGACACCTCTGCAGATGTTTTTAAAATCGTCCATTTGTCATAACAAACATATCAAATTATCTAATCGCACAATTCTTTGGAAGGATTGGGTGATGAAGGGCATAATTCAGGTTAAACAGTTATACAAAGAATTGGTTCCCCTCTCTTTACAGGAACTTCAAAGTCAATATGGCCTCTGCTCTGCTTCTGTACTTAAATATGAATCTCTAAAGACTCTTCTTTGTCAAACCATATGTACTCTTATACAAACACCTTCTCCCACTTCTCCTCATATGTCTGAGCAGTTTAACCTATTCCTAGCTTTCAAAGCATCTTATATATATATATATATATGCATATATATATATATATATATATATATATATAGATATAGATATATATAAAACAAACAACTGGCAACAATTGTAGCGCTGCACTCCAGGAGAGTTTTTTATACTCTTTTCATTTCAGTCATATACATCAACAACCATCACCACTGATGCGTTTCGACCTCCCGGTCTTGCTCACAGTGTGTAAGTATTTTTTCAATGTCTATTATTTATAGTCTATCCCCTATTACCCAACCTAGTGCATTATGGGACATGTTGTGAACTTTAAAAACATATTGTCCAAATGGAAGGATACAACATATCATAACATTCCAGAGTATTAAATATGAAACCACCACCATACACAAACTTATAGAAAATATTTTTATCATCAAATAGAAATGAAAATAAGAGCGGAAAAAGAGGCCCCATGTAGAAAACCAATATCAATTGTTAAATAATCTTACTGTGAGAGGTTCACTGATCAGACCAAAATTATTAGTCACTAATATTTAAATTCTTACACTATCTGTAGTTGTTATTCATATTTTAAATTCACTTAGCTGTACTGTCAATAACACATATTTCAAAGTATTTCAGATGTTATCAAAATTATAAATGATAGTGAAGTTCCTCATCCCCATTAAGACCCCTCGGGGTCTTGGTTTTGAGCTGTATTATAAACCGTGATTCCAAGCCTCTTACTTCCAACTCTCGGTTTCCTCCCCTCTCATTGCAGTCAATAATTGCAATTACAAAGAATTTAATGTCTGTCCAACTCACTCCATCATGTATCATCAAATGTTTAGCCAAGGCATAAGTCAAATCCTTATCTTGCACAGCTCTAATATGTTCTAGAATCCGCTTATTAAGGGGGCAGATCATACTCCCCACATGGCATAGTCCACGGACACACTCTATTATATAGACCACATAGCTGGTATTAGAGGTGATTCTTTTATTGATTGTCAACTTGTTGCCTCGATAATCAAAATATTCTTTCATATTTGTCCCTATGCAACACGCTTTGCACTTCCCACAGGTTACAAAACCAGTTGTTTGAGCTGTTAACCAATTTGACTGTTTCTTCATCTGAAAGTGACTGTTTACCAATAAATCTTGTAGGGATGGTACCTTTTTGTACGTTATCATTGGTCTGTCTCCAACCATTTTCCCAACATATGGGTCCTTTTTTATCACATCCCTGTATTTGTTGAGGATGTTCAAAATTAAATGATTCTCCTTACTATACAGTACGTCATTTCTAATCTTATGTTGGATTCCTTCTTTGTTACCTTAGTCATTGGTTTGTTTAGTATCTCCTCTCTTGTCCAGGATCTTGCTTTCTGTTCTCCAGATCTTATGTCTTTATGTTTATATTTTCTCTGTGTGAGTCTCTGTCTGGTTTCAATAAACTTCTGTTCCATTTCCTGTTCAGTGGAACAGTTTTGTTTAATCCTAATAAATTCGCCATATGGTATACTTTTCTCAAGCGACTTTGGATAAAAACTATCTCCATGCAATATACTGTTTGTTGCCTTTCGAAACAAAGTTGTCTCAATTTGATTGTTCTCTATACATACCTGTAAATCCAAAAATTGGACACAGTTAGTACTCAGATTGTATGTAAAGTGAAGGCCCGTCTCATTTTGATTCATCTTTTCAAAGTATTGCACAAATTCCCTCGCTGTTCCATTCCAATGAAAAGATCGTCTATCTACCTCAACCAAATTATTGCTTTTTCTGCAAATTCTTCAGTATCCTCTCCCCATGCTACATGTTTCTCCCACCAACCCATGGTGAGATTCGCATAGCTGGGTGAGAAGAAAACGCCCATCGCTGTCCCACAGATCTGGGCATACATTTGGTGATGGAACAAAAAGATGTTATTCCTCAGACATAAATCAATCATTTTCAATAGCATTTGTGAGTGTTTCAGCTTATTCATATCACGTTGTTGTAGAAAATAGCGTATTGCTGTGAGTCCTATTTTATGACTAATAGATGTATATAAGGATACCACATCAATGGTAATTAGCTTGTACCCCTCACCCCATCCAATACCAGCTAATATTCTCAGAAAGTCACGTGTATCCTTTATATAAGAACTAAGGCTGAGTACCAAAGGGGCCAAAAAATAATCCACATATGTGGAAATATTTTCATGTAATGAACCACAACTGGAAATTATTAGATGTCCTGGTGGTTTTTCCAAGTTTTTATGTATCTTTGGGAGAAAATATATTGTGGGTATGATGGGACTCATTTCTCAAAAACGCTCTTTCACCATAATTTAACAGACCCTTCTTGTGCCATATACCTAAATATTGATTCAACTCCATAGTAAGCTCATTTAGGGGGTTATTTTCCAATTTTGAATAGTGATTTCTTACATCGAGTTGTTGATATGCTTCCTCCATATACTGTTGTTTCTCCATAATCACTATGTTGCCTCCCTTATCAGCTGGTTTTATTTCCAAGTTTTGATTTTCCATAAGTTCTTTAAGTGCTTTGCGTTCTTGCAAAGTGATGTTTTCCCTTTTAGTATTTTTAATCTTTTCAACTGTATCTAGCTCTTCTACCACCAGATCATGAAATGTATCCATTCTATTGCCTGGTGATAGTGCCAGACAAAATTTAGATTTAGTCTTGACATCTGTACGGCAATGCCCTCCTGTGTTAATTCCTAGTTCCTATAGGACTTGAGTTTCCGAGATCTCATGGTCTTCAAGATTGTACATCAAATCGTAAGCTGTCTTAATATCAGATTTTTGTTGAATAATTAAATTGGGGGTCGATATTTCATGGTCATTACATAATCGATCCTTAGGAGCATTTTTGGAGAAAAATTTAGCCAATTTAAATTTGCGCACAAATTTGTATAAATCAATTCTGGTTTCCACATGGTCATAATGTATTTCTAGACCAAATGTTAGTCCTTTGTTTAAGAGAGTCATTTCTTGTTGGGTCAACTTATGATTTGAGAGATTAACAATTAGATTTTCATTCTGTTCTGGTTCTATTAGTTCATTCAGTTCTTTTGTTTGCTTCTCAATGGGTAGCCTCTTGTTCTTTCCTGGTCCCCTTCATGTTTTCCGACTTTTCCCCTTTCTACTCCAAATTTCCTTCCTCGTCCTCGTGTTTAGTCTCTGCTTCTGCCCCTTGGTATTCTCTGATCCATGTAGATCAACTTCATTTCGTCTAAAAAAGTAGTTTTTCTAACAGATGTGGATGTTCCTTCATCTTCACCTCTGCATCTGATTCACTTATTGATGTTTTCAAGGGAATTCATCTTATTCTCAACACCGATACAGTTTTGTTGTTTCAATGCATCAAATCTTTTGGCAAATGTTAATATTCTCCCAGTACCATAGTCAATTTCATCCCTTCTAAATCTTCTCTTTTTCTGGTCTTCTATCATCTACTCATATTTCTCCAAATTGTTCTCCATTGTTCGTCTTAATTTACTACTTTCATCCTCCTTATTCATCGATATAATCTTCTCTTCTATTTCCTTTATACTTTTCAAAATTTCTTCAATATCCTTCTTTGCATACTTAATAATAATGTGCATCATATTTTTTGAGCATTCCATACTGTTGACACCCCACTCCTCAGGCATTTCAGATTTTGTATCTGGATGATTAGGTAATGTGAAGATCTTCAGACCTCTAGGCACTCTCCCCACTTCTATATATTTCTCCAGTGTTAGACATTCCCAACTTTTGTGATCTCCTTTTTCAATAGACGTTCCAACTTCATGTACAGATATTTCAAATTGTTTTCCATATATATTTCTTCTGTTTGATTCGTTGTTGCTATGTTTATCCTTTTGTCCCTCCAAACAAACATTCTGCTCTTTGCATTTGTTTAGCTGCCCTTGTTTCCATGTTTGTGCAACTTTAAAATCCTCCAAATCAAAACTGGTACTGTAAATGGATCGTTTCCAATGTAATTCACCAGATACCAAGGTAGATGTGTTGGTGATAATTTGTGCGCAATATTACTTGTCTTATTACTTCGTAAATATCTCTCTCAATCCACTATAAGGGAAAATCATTTAAATTTCCTTATTAGATCACACAGATATTGTATACTGGTTACACAGAAAAACCGAAAGTATTCACCCTCAAATACCAAAGTTCTTTACAACAGACATTAACAATTCACACTGGTACCAGGTAAAAAATGCTGTCACTCGCTCACTGCCACTCGAATTATATATACTAGTTGTTATTGGTAGCATAAACGCCCATTAATCTCAGTTTGCATTCACCTTGTTGTTTTCAAATGGCGTTTAACGATTCAACTTTGCTTCCGATATTCACTCACTGCTGCGCCTGACCACACATGTTTCTTTTTTACCCGCGGCAGCGTCTCGCCTCATAATCCCCATTTCTAAAAGCTGCCGGCCGTTGAAGCACTTCGACGCACAGTTCCATTTCCAAAGCGTGTCTTCTTAGGCTTTTGTTTAAGAACAAACGTTATTATTTCCAAACACGGCTCCTTCGGGTTTGATTCCCTTTTAAGCGGCTGATAATGTTGTCAACACGGATGTGCGTTACTTTGTATCAACAAATAGTTTCACCAATGTGGTTCCTCTGAGTGAGCGAGATTATTTTTTAAATCCATTACATGTAATATCGGGCGCTGCCACAAACTATTTCAATAATGCAACAAAGTGGTCCTCATTGTGGCGCGCATTTCATGCTGGTGCAGACGTGAGGAATGGACCTTTCCTCTAGATTATGTTTAAAACAAACAACTGGCAACAATTGTAGCTGCACTCCAGGAGAGTTTTATATACTTTATAAATTTCAGTCATATACATCACCAACCATCCCCACCGACGCGTTTCGACCTCCCGGTCTTGCTCACAGTGTATAAGTATTTTTTCAATGTTTCTTATTTATAGTCTATCCCCTATTACCCAACCTAGTGCATTATGGGACATCTAGTGAACTTTTAAAACATATTGTCCAAATGGAATGATACAACATATCATAATATTACAGAAAATAAAATATGAAACCACCACTATACACAAACTTATAGAAAATATTCTTATCATCAAAAAGAAATGTAATTAAGAGCGGAAAAAGAGGCCCCATGTTGAAACCCAATTTTAGTTTTTGGGGAAATAATCTTATTATAAGAGGTTTTGATGGGGTCCACGACGGGGACAGGAGCAGACCTAGTGCATTATGGGACATGTAGTGAACTTTTAAAACATATTGTCCAAATGGAAGGATACAACATATCATAATATTCCAGAAAATAAAATATGAAACCACCACTATACACAAACTTATAGAAAATATTCTTATCATCAAAAAGAAATGCAATTAAGAGCGGAAAAAGAGGCCCCATGTTGAAAACCAATATTAATTTTTGGGGAAATAATCTTCTTATAAGAGGTTTTCATGGGGTCCACGACGGGGACAGGAGCAGACACCAGCGACAGCGACTCCTCCTCTAATGGGATCTCCCTTGTGGTGGCGGGCACCTCTGTGCCCACCGCATCTACAGGTACAGCTGCCACCCTCCTTACCAGCACCGCCCTCCCAGCAGCCCCTCATTGAGTTTCCTGTGCCCACTCACCCAGGAGGGTGGGCATCTCCTTCGCCCCAGGCACCTCAGCCCCTGCCCCAGTCAGCCTTGCTGCCCTCAGTTAGGAGGCTATTGACCTCCTGAGATCCCTCACTGTTGGGCAATCTACCATTTTGAATGCCATCCAGGGTGTTGAGAGGCATTTGCAGCAAACAAATGCATACCTGGAGGGCATTTATTCTGGCCAGGCGGCCCAACAGAATGCATTTCAGGCTCTGTCCTCAGCACTGATGGCAGCCATTGTCCCTGTGTCCAGCCTTCCCCCTCCAACTTCCTCCACCCAGACCCAATCCCCTGTACCTCAGCCTATCCCAAGCACACCATCTGACCAGCATGCACACTCATCAACACACAAGAGTGGACATGGCAAACATAAGCACCACACATCCCACCGGCACTCACACAAGCACCATCCCCATGCAAACACACGAACATCCACTGCCTCCACTGTGTCCCCCTCCTCCACGTCCTCCTCCTCCCTCCCTGTCTCGTCTCTACTCACACCTGCGTGCACTACATCTTCATCCACTACCTCCATCCCCAGCACGCCCATCACACACCGCTCACGTGCACTCACCACCCCCACTACCATTCACACATCCCCTGTGTCCTCTCCCAGTGTATCTGTGAGCCCTCCTCCCAAACTACACAAACGCAGGCACACACCCACCCAACAGCCATCCAACTCACAACAGCCTCCAGCCCATGCACCTTCACCCAAATTCAGCAAACGTACACCTCCTACAACCACTACCTCTTCCTCCACTCCTAAACCCCCTCCATCTTCCCGTCCCAGTGTGTCTAAGAAACTTTTCCAGGCTAACATTGACCTCTTCCCTACACCTCCCCCCCGTCCTTCCCCCAGGGCCAGGCTGTCCAGGTCCCGGCCCAGCACCTCAGCCACCAAATCCTCCAGCACAGTGGTCTCAGCAAGTCCAGTCACATCACAGGCGCCACCCATCAGGACTGCCAGTGTGCCACCTAGCGAGGCCAAGGAGCAGGCCATTCTGCCAACTGCCAAGGTGAAGAAGGTGCCAACATGCCGGAGAGAGAAGCCCCACCTACCAGCAAGCAAGGGCTCCTCCAAGCCAAAAGGGGACAGTGGCATGGCACCAGCAGCGACATCAAAGGTGGGTAAGGGACACAAGCCAAAGAGCAGATCAGAACAAGGCACGGAGGCTCCGGCTGAGGGACCAGAGTCACCCCTTCTGTCAACCAGAACAGCAACCTGTACGGCGGTGGACACCGCCATCTCCACCAGCACCGCCACCTGCACGTCTGCTGCCTCACCAACAGTCACCAGCATCATCCCCAGTGGGCAGCCATCCGAGGCTGCAGGAGACGTCCTGTTGTGTCCCTCAACAGGTGCAGATACATGCACCACCGCCAGCACCTCCACCACAGACACCGCCGCAACCACCGCCCCCAGCCCCACAACGTGCTCAGACAGTACCACCACAGCTGACATGGCAATCATCCCCAGTGGGCAGCAGTCCAAGGCTGCAGGAGACATCCTGGACCCTGCCCAGCATACATGAGGCATGACTCCCAGCACTGTTTGTACCAGCAGGTGCCAGGCGAAGTCGCAGCAGGGTGGAGTATGTCTCTGCCTCCATGGAGTATCATGCTACCTGTTCCCAGGCAATCTCGTGGCACATACACCCAGGTGAGGGAATGGGACCTGCCACACTGCATGTGAAGCATTCTGGGCACAAAGCCCCCTCCAGAACTAGTGGAGATTCACATCCACTAGCCCAGTCCTTGGCAGGATGAAGCACTCTGGGCACAAAGCCCCCTCCAGAACCAGTGGAGATTCACATCCACTACCCCAGTTCTTGGCAGGATGAAGCACTGTGGGCACAGAGCACCCTCCAGAACCAGTGGAGATTTGCATCCACTACCCCAGTCCATGGCAGGATGAAGCACTCTGGGCACAAAGCCCCCTCCAGAACCAGTGGAGAAAGGCATCCACCACCTCAGTCCTTGGCAGGATGAAGCACTCTGGGCACAAAGCCCCCTCCAGAACCAGTGGAGAAAGGCATCCACTACCTCAGTCCTTGGCAGGATGAAGCACTTTGGGCACAAAGCCCCGTCCAGAACCAGTGGAGATTCACATCCACTACCTCAGTCCTTGGCAGGATGAAGCACTCTGGGCACAAAGCCCCCTCCAGAACCAGTGGAGAAAGGCATCCACTATCTCAGTCCTTGGCAGGATGAAGCACTCTGGGCACAAAGCCCCATCCAGAACCAGTGGAGATTCACATCCACTACCCCAGTCCTTGGCAGGATGAAGCACTCTGGGCACAAAGCCCCTCCATAACCAGTGGAGAAAGGCATCCACTATCTCAGTCCTTGGCAGGATGAAGCACTTTGGGCACAAAGCCCCCTCCAGAACCAGTGGAGATTCACTTCCACTACCCCAGTCCTTGGCAGGATGAAGCACTCTGGGCACAAAGCCCCCCCCAGAACCAGTGGAGAAAGGCATCCACTACCTCAGTCCTTGGCAGGATGAAGCACTCTGGGCACAAAGCCCCCTCCAGAACCAGTGGAGAAAGGCATCCACTTGAGAGACTGTGGCTTTGCACTCCCCAGGATAAAGCAGTGGGCAACCCACCTACTGGAGAGAATTGAGAGACTGTGGCTTTGCACTCCCCAGGATAAAGCAGTGGGCAAACCACCCACTTGAGAGACTGTGGCTTTGCACTCTCCAGGACCAATCAGTGGGCATGGAGCCCCCTTGTGGAGCAGTGGCGTTGTCCGTTCATCCGGCTGAGGTGCTCCCCTCCAGCTCCCCCTGAGGTGCCTGTTTATTTTCCATCTGATGCCCCTGCAGTGTCCTCTCCGTTTCGAGTCAGGTATCTTGTGTGGGCTTTGCCCATGCATTTTGGGACACTGATCCACGGACAATAATTTCATTAATATCCGGACTTGTGTAGTTGGTGTACATATGTGTATATACTGATTTTTGATTTTGGCCTATCTGATATTTAATTGATTACACTTGTTACAATCATTTCCTTTTGTCCTTGCGTTCTTCCTGGGGGTGATGGGGTGTATATGTAATGTTGCTGCATGTATTTGTGTGTATGGGGTTGTGGGTGAGGGTGGGGGTGTCGCATGTTGCGGGTGTGTGTCACTCTCATTTCCCTCCCCCCCTCCCCTGTGTGCTAGGTGCAGTACTCACCGTGGTCGTCGCCGGCGTCTTTGCTGCTCCTGAAACAAGAGGAGGTAGTCCAGCATGGGCAGGACCTGTAGTTCGGGCTCCATGGCGTCCTGTTTGTTCGTAAAGTGTTGAAAGGTGAGTGGTTTCCATTCCAAGTCCTGTTTCCGCTGTGCTTTTGATGTCGTTGGTACCACCCCGGAAAAGGTGTCGGATAGGCGTGTTGTAATACCTTGTGTTCCACCTGTCTGTTGGCGATGACCGCCGCAGTGTTTGTTTCTATCACCGTGGCAGTCGGAGTGTTAAAGTGGCTGTCTATGTTGGCAGTTTCCGCCATGGTCGTGATTCCATTTTTTTTCCTCCGGCCTGTTGGTGTTATTACCACTGCTTTAACACCGACCGCCAGTTTTGTAATGAGGGCCTATGTTTTTAAAGTTCACTACATGTCCCATAATGCACTAGGTTGGGTAATAGGGGATAGACTGTAAATAAGAGACGCTGAAATAATACTTATACACTGTGAGCAAGACCGGGAGCTCGAAACGCGTCGGTGGTGATGGTTGGTGATGTATATGACTGAAGTTAAAAAAGTATATAAAACTCTCCTGGAGTGCAGTGTTACAATTGTTGCCAGTTGTTTGTTTTAAACGTAATCTAGAGGAAAGGTCCATTCCTCACGTCTGCACCAGCATGAAATGCGCGCCACAATGAGGACCACTTTGTTGCAATATATATATATATATATATATATATATAAACATTTATGTCACTGATCTCCCATTCGATTTAAATCTAAAGTTCACTCATTATGGGAATCAGATCTGCAATGCTTATTTCACTTCAAAACCTAAATGTTAGCTTGGTCCAAAATACACCACATTTCTTGCAATGCCAGCACTAAACAAACAATATATTATTTTCATAATAGGTTGTTTCTAACCCCAAATTCTCTTCACAAATATATTCCAACCATGCCAAATTTGTGTTGGTCTTTTAAAACTACCCCGGTACTTATATGCATATATTTTTTCAATGTCAATCAGTTCAAGCCTTCTGGATGGTAGTATGTAAACTAATATCAACAATTTGTTCAATAACCTTCTCATTTCATACTCAATGTATTTTTTTGGGAAGCTCTTCTCATCCTTATACTGGCACCCGCAGATTCGGTAAATTTGTTAATTTACTTATTGGCGTTGCCCTAAACATGTTGACCTCCAACTGGAAAAATGTGACTATGGTTACTGTAACCGGATGGTGAACTTACGCTGTCATCATCACAGACAACCCAGAGGGCCTGATTATGACCTTGGAGGATAGGCTACTCCGTCACAAAAGTGATGGATATCCCATACACCATTTTACAAGTTCCATTATATCCTATGGAACTTGTAAAAAGGCGGGTGGGATATCCGTCACTTTTGTGATGGAGTAACCTATCTGCCAAGGTCGTAATCAGGACCAGAGTGTCTGCGAAGCAACAGCTTATTAAAAATGACTTATTTTGCTCACCCCATACAAGTCATTTATACAACAAATATGATTGGACTCAGGACAATTCCTTCCCATTTCAGCCACCATGAACTTTATTCATTGTTGATTCATAAAAAGCAATTTTGTTATTTAGGTTATATATTAGCATCTGTATTCATTATTAGCTTAATGTAAGGCTGACTGATTTTAAAGTTTTCTTTCCCTTTTCTTTCTTTTCCAATCTCTTTTCCTTTCCTGGCCACTACAAAATTTAAAATAAAAAATGCTACAGTGTTAAGGTATTACTTACTATGGGGGTCATTACGACCCTGGCGGCCGGCGGTAAGTTGGCGGTAACACCGCCAACAGGCTGGCGGTGTTCCGCCAGCTATTATGACCGTGGCGCAATAGCCACAGCCATACCGCCAGCCCCTCCACTATACCGCCAGGCTTCCGCCTGGCGGTCATAATCCCCGACTGCCAGCCTGTCCGTGGCGGTAAACACCGCCATTGAAAGGCTGGCGGAAAGGGGACTTGGGGTGCCCCTGGGGGCCCCTGCACTGCCCATGCACTTGGCATGGGCAGTGCAGGGGCCCCCAGGCATAGCTCCGTCGCGCATTTCACTGCCCGAATTTCGGGCAGTGAAATGCGCGACGGGTGCTACTGCACCCGCTGCACATCAGCATTGCCGCCGGCTCCATTTCGAGCCAGCAGCAATGTTGATGTGACTTTTCTGCTGGGCCAGCGGACGGTAACACTGTTAACGTCCACTGGCCCAGCGGAATAGTCATAATAGGGAGCCAGGAATACCGCCGGCAATGGCGGTATTCTGGCTCCCGCAGCCTCGGCGGTCTTTTTAAAGGACCGCAGAGGTTGTAATGACCCCCTATATCTTTGTTATATCTCTATAGTTTTGAAATGTATTGGTGTTTGTATTCTCATCATTCATTAATGTATATTGCTCCATTGCACTGTGGTATTTTCAAGGCATGATTAAAATGTACTTCTTGTTATATTCTAATAAAGCTTTCTTAAACAAACAAAAAAAGAACCAGAAAACCCCATAGCGCAAGGCCATGTAGAGATAAATATCAGTGATGCCTTGTTGGGAGTTCAAATATCAAATTATGTTTAATATGAAGAAGAGATCTTTTTCACCAAGAGCCAAAGTATGATTGTATGTTTTTAACTTGACTTATATTTTGTAATCAGTGAACAGTGGATCATAATGTATTTTTAGATATTTATTTGAATACTATGTTTAAACCCTCCTTTCTTAAAATAATAAGATCCATGTGGTTGTTGATTTGCAATTGGAAGAAATTGGAGACTGAAAGACATAGGCCCTCATTCCGACATTGGCGGGCGGCGGGTGGCGCCCGCCAAGCGGAAACCGCCATTTGGCCGCTCCGCGGTCAAAAGACCGCGGAGGCCATTCTGGCTTTCCCGCTGGGCCGAAAGGGTGCCCGCCGGCCCAGCGGGAAAGACCCTGCAACAAGGAAGCCTACTCCGAATGGAGCCGGCGGAGTTGCAGGGGTGCGACGGTTGCAGTGGCACACGTCGTGATTTTCACTGTCTGCAAAGCAGACAGTGAAAATCTTTATGGGGCCCTGTTAGGGGGCCCCTGCACTGCCCATGCCAGTGGCATGGGCAGTGCAGGGGCCCCCAGGGGCCCCACGACACCCGTTCCCGGCATCCTGTTTCTGGCGGTGAAAACTGCCAGAAACAGGCTGGCGGGAAGGGGGTCGGAATCCCCATGGTGGCGCTGCAAGCAGCGCCGCCATGGAGGATTCCCTGGGCCAGGGGAAAACCGGCGGGAAACCGCTGGTTCCCCTTTTCTGACAGCGGCTTTACCGCCGCGGTCAGAATGGCCCTGGAAGCACCGCCAGCCTGTTGGCGGTGCTTCCGTGGGCCCCGGCCCTGGCGGTCATGGACCGCCAGGGTCGGAATGACCCCCATAATTGCCAGGTTGCTCTTGGATCACATGGCAATGCTTTTTTATAACCACATTTTATTCATTTTATTGCAAGCATGTATAAAAACATAATGGGGGTCATTACAACATTGGCGGGTGGCTACTGCCGCCCGCCAAGCTGTAACCGCCATGCGGCCGCCAATGCGGCCGCACTCCCGCGGCGCCCATTACAACAGCCCCGCCCACCGGCCCGGCGGGGATGCGGCCGCAACATAGGAGTCAGACAGTGAAAAGCTGCACGGGGCCCTGTTAGGGGGCCCCTGCAATGCCCATGCCAGTGGCATGGGCAGTGCAGGGGCCCCCAGGGGCCCTAGGACTCCCCTGACCGCCAGCTTCTTCCTGGCGGTGCAAACCACCAGAAACAGGCTGGCGGTAGGGAAGTCATAATCCCCAGGGCAGCGCTGCCCTGGCGGATTATCACCGTCGGGGCTAAAACGACGGGAAACCGCCGGCCCTGGCGGTGCGACCGTGGCGCTACCGCCGTGGTCGAAATACGGATCTCCGTACCGCCAGCCTGTTGGCGGTACGGACGCCACTTTAGCCCTGGCGGTCTCAGACCGCCAGGGTCGTAATGACCCCCTATATGCCAAAATCTCAACCTTACACATTGCCTACAACATAAGCCCTTCGAGACTCTACCCATGTTAAAATATAACTCCAAATGGGTTAAAGCTTGTGATATTTCCTGGGACAGTCCCTAGCTTTATATATAGGTTCCTCTAGCTCCGCACTCCAGTCCATTGTGACTCTCCATTTGGATAGCGTAGGCGGGTCAGGGGACCGTCATTTGCATGCAGTGCTTTGTTTGGCTACAATCATAGTCATGCCACAATCCTACTGTCCCCTCAGATCCCTACTGAATCCTCCAAAATGCCTAGTAATGTCAATCTGGATGTCAGCTTGATGGGTCATTCCAATACCTGAGTGTGAATTCTAGTAAACTGCTGCTAATATTTGGCGATGTTGGGGCTCTGCCATATCATGTGGAAATGTCTGCCCTTGGATGCTGGCAACAGGTGCATCTTGGTTCGGCGAGCATGCCAGCGTGCCAAAGACGTAGTGGAGTGAGGTAAGTCATGTGCAAGTAATTTAATTGAATCAATCGAAGGCAGAAGGAGATGGGGTGAGGGAGCACTATAATTTTTAAAAGTGCCACCCTCCCTACAATGCTCAGTGGGAGCTTGGCCCAACTCTGGAGGTTTAGCTAGTTTTATTCAGTAGAGGAGTGAGATTAAGGCCCTCATTACGACCCTGGCGGTTCGTGTAAAAGTGGCGGTAATACCACCAACAGGCCGTCGGTAATTACTGCCAAATTATGACCATGACGGTGTTATAGACAGCCAATGTACCACACCGACCACCAGGGCGGAAATAACAGCCACCACGGCGGTAGCAGCCTTCAGCCAGGCGGAAGTCAATGTTCCGACCACCATATTAAGACCCTGGAAACCGCCACCTTTTCCGGGGCAGTACCAACGACATCAAAAGCCTGGCAGAAACAGACCTCAGAAGGGAAGGGACTCACCATTGGAGACACAGGGAACAACCACGCAGCCATGGAGCCCGAGCTGCATGTCTTTCCCATGGTCTTCTATGTACTTCTCCACCACGAACACCAATGACGGTGAAGACGACGACGGTGAGTACAGCCGACTAGCACACAAGGGAGGGAGGGAGGAAAAAGAGTCACACACAAACACACAACACCCCCCCCAACACCATAGACACAATCAGCTGCATTAATAAAACATTTTTACGCCGTACCTCGGATGAATAATGCAAGGACAAAACGTTTTAGAAAAAGTGAATGTAATGAGAGCAACACATCAAGATAAATAAGTGAGGCAACATAATAGATATATACATATGTACATATAAAGGGACACAGCCCAGTCCACAATGTCCGTTGTCCACATGGCCACAGGCCAAAATTCATGGCCACACATGGCACCTGCCTCAACATGAAGAGAACACTGCAGGGGCATCAGTTTGGAAATAGCCAGGCACCTCAGAGGGACGGGTGATGGGAGGCACCTCAGCCGGGAGATGGAACAACACCACTGGTTCTGGAGGGGGCAACATGCCCTGTGCTTGGTCCTGGGGAGTGCAAGACCACAGTCTCTCAAGTGGGTGACTTGCCCACATGCTCTGTAGTGGGCTACATGCCCTGTGCTTGGACCTGGGGAGTACAAGGCCACAGTCTCTCAAGTGAGTGACTTGCCCACATACTCTGGAGGGGGCAACATGCCCTGAGCTCTGTCCTGGGGAGTGCAAGGCCACAGTCTCTCAAGTGGGTGACTTGCCCACATGTTCTGGCGGGGCATCATGACCTGTGCTCTTGATCCTGGTGTGGCTGGGGTAGGTGGGTGTCTTACCCACTAGTTCTGGAGGGGGCATCGTGCCCTGTGCTCTTGATCCTGGGGAGTGCAAGGTCACATTCTCTCAGGTGGGTGTCACACCCACTGATTTGCAGGGGGCAGGCCGCACAGCAGCCCATGGAGGCAGGACTACATACTGCCCGCCGGCGGTGACGGCTGCTCAGTGGTGGAGGTGCTGCTGCTGCAGCCGCTGGTGGGGGGAAGCTCCTGCCCATTCCCTGCAGCTTCGGACTGCTGCTCAGTGGTGGTGATTGTGCTGCTGCTGCTGCTGCTGCTGGTGGGGGAGTGGTGGTGGTGGTGGTGGTGCTGTTGGTGAGGGGAAGCTCCTGCCCATCCCCTGCAGCCTCGGATGGCTTCTCAGTGGTGGTTGGTGATGGGGGCTCAGTCACAGTTCCAGCCCCAGGCTCCTTGCTCTTCCTGCCTGCTGGTGCAGGCTCCTTGCTCTTCCTGGCAGCAGCTGGGGCAGGCTCCTTAGTCTTCCTGGCAGCAGCTGTGGCAAGCTCCTTTCCTTTGAGGCTGCCTGGTGCAGGCTCCTTCACCCTCAGAACATGTTCCCTGGCTCCTTTAACACCATGAGTGGGTATGGGGACGACTGGGCCCGTGGACTTGGTGGCTGAGGTGCTTGGCTGGGTTTTTGCCACCCTGGCAAGACGAGCAGGACGGGGGGAGGGGTAGGGAAGAGGTCAATGGTGGATAGGAAACGTTTTTTGGGGACACTGGGGTGGGAAGAGGGAGAAGGTTTGGGAGTGAAGGAAGAGGGAGTGGTTGTAGGAGGTGTCTGTCTGCTGATTTTGGGTGCAGGTGCATGGGCTGGATGCTGTAGTGCGATGGATGGCTGTTGGGTGTCTGAGTGCTTGCATTTTTGTACCTTGGGATGGGGGGACAGACACAGTGGGAGAGGACACAGGGGACTTGTGTATGGCTGTTGTGAAGGTGTCTGCCAGTGAGGTGTGTGTTCTGCTAGGTGTGGTGGTGATGCTGGTAGTGGATGATGGTGTAGTGCATGCAGATGTGTGTGTAGACTGAACTGAGAGGGAGACAGTGGAACTAGTGGATGTTGGTATGTCTTCATCTGGATGGTGTTTGAGTGAGTGCCTGTGGGATGAAGTGTGGTGCTTGTTTTTGCCAGAACCACTCTTGTGTGTTGTCTTGTGTGCATGCTCATCTGCCTGTGTGCTTGGGTTAGGTTGGGGTTGAGGAGACTGGGATTGGGAAGCAGATCTGGAGGGTGGAACCAGGGACAATGGTTGTCATCAGAGAGGAGGCCAGAGCCTGGATTGATTTCTGTTGGGCCGCCAAGCCAGTGTGAATGCCCTCCAAAAATGCATTAGTATGTTGCATTCACAATGGTTGACTGCCCTACAGAGATGGATTTCAGGAGGTCAATAGCCTCCTCACTCAGGGCAGCAGGGCTCACTGGGGCAGGGCCTGAGGTGCCTGGGGCAAAGGAGATGTCCACCCTCTTGGGTGAGCGGGCACGGCCAACTCAATGAGGGGCTGCTGGGAGGGCGGTGCTGGTACGGGGTGGCGGCTGTACCTGTAGATGGGGTGGCCACAGAGGTGTCCGCCACCACCAGGGAGCTTCCCTCGGAGGAGGTGTCTGTGTCTGTACTGTCCCCTCCAGTCTCCGCCGTGGTGCTCCTCTCGCCCTCCGTCCCACTGGTGCCCTCAGCGTCAGTGGAATCTGCCTACTGGGTCCTGTGGGATGCAGCTCCCTCAGTCGCCGGTGCCTCTGCTCCTCCGCCAGATGATGCTAATGCACATAAGGACAGGGTGACAAAACAAGAAGGGGGGAAGAGACAAAGGATACACTTGGTCAATGGCTGCACCAACACCACCATTGGCGTACCCAGCACCCTGACACACAGTGAACAGGCCTACGCACTACGCATTGAACTACCAGTGATATTGCTAGCCACCAAGGCATGGGGAAGGACAGACACCCGCAAATCCAGCACACCGGGGACCCACGCAGCCCTGACCAGTTGTGGATGCCTACGATCTAGGTAGCAGGACTATCCCTTCAAAACCCTAGCCACCAGGGGACCTACGCTGCAATGTCAGGCCCGGCTTAGGGGCACCCATTGACACACATCCACCACCTGGATACCACCCCACCAGGAGTTAGTATTAATCATGGCCACTGTACTCACCCCCTTGTGGCTGCTGTGATGCCCTCAAGCGCCCATCCAGCTCTGGATAGGCCACTGACAGTATGCGGGCCATCAGGAGAGTCAGGGTTCGACGGGGACCCCTTCCTCGTTGGGAGGCCATCCTCAGCTGGGCCTCCACAGTCTTCCATGCCCAGCGTTTCAGGTCCTCCCACTGTTTCAGACAGTGGGTGCTCCGCCTGCCGTAGACCCCCAGGGTCCGCATGTCCTTGGTGATGGCACGCCGTAAAGCCTTCTTTGATGGGCGCTGACCTGCAGAGGTAATACACACAGGAAAATAGTATTAGTCAGAAAGTCCTGCCTGTTACACTTATAGCCCACAATACCCCGTCACATCACCATTTGCACACTTATGGCCCAGCACACAATCAATACGTCACCCAGGGGACATCCACCCACCCCCCTTACATGAGGCCTTCACACCCACCACTCCATGCATTCATGCCACATGCATTGTGCCCCCAGTGTACTCACCTGTTGGTCTGGAGGTCCATACAGCAGTACGTACGGGGGTAGGACCCCATCCACTAGTCTCTCCAACTCTGCCGAAGTGAAGGCAGGGGCCCTTTCCCCAGTCACACGGGCCATGGTAGGTTCCAGACACAGGTCACAGCAGCACATGCAGTGTAGGTCCTCTCCTGTTGAAGATCAGCTAGCAAGTGAGAAATCAGATAGAAAATGGCGGTCACATTCGCGGCGGTGCATACCGTCACCGCCAGCGTAGATCACCATTGGCCACTGTAACCCATAGGGCCCAATGTTATCCAATGAGGAGTTGCACGGCGGTTCTCGACCGCCTCCCGCAATGGCGCACAACGTCAGCGGAATTACCTCACTTCCATCTGTCCCTCCACACAGGACAGGCGGACGCCATTTCAGGGTTGGGGGGCAAACCCTGGGTAATTGGTGTGTCACTGTTTAAATTTGGACATACTGGATGATTCACACTGACCCATTACAAATTAACTGCATGCAATGTTCTGTTGTAGCCCGATTGTTCAGTTTGTGACCGGCTCCTCACTCTTTTGTCCCATAGATTGCTACTGCTGCAGATGAATAGTAGATGGAGACCCATGGTGGACTTGGCAAAACTGGAGGACAGGCACATTATCCTCACCTATAGACTTGATAGGGCCACAATCACAAAGCTGTGTGCCCAAGTGGAGCCTGACCTGATATCTGGTATCCGTCACCCCACTGGGATCCCCCCTCTTGTGCAAGTTCTATCTGTGCTCCATTTCCTGGCAACTGGTTCTTTCCAAGTGACATTGGGCTTGGCAGCAGGAATGTCACAGCCAGTGTTCTCAATAGTGCTGACAAGAGTGTTGTCTGCCCTGATTAAACACATGTGGAGCTACATTGTATTTCCCCTGGTGGAAGATTTGGCCACAGTGAAGGCTGACCTCTATGCAATGGGAGATATCCCCAACATAATAGGGACGATTGATGGAACACATATTGCATTTGTCCCCCCTGTCAGAATGAACAGGTGTATAGAAATCGTAAGAGTTTCCACTCTATGAATGTAGAGAAGGTGTGCTTGGTGGACCAGTACATCTCCCACATCAATGCTAAGTATCCTGGGTCGGTGCATGATGCCTTTGTCCTGAGGAATAGCAGCATTCCAAATGTGATGGTCCAACTACAGAGACACAGGGTGTGGCTAATAGGTGAGCCCTGGTCCCCACCCAGTATATGTTGATGTATGGGTATGTTGTGAGCCATATGGAATAGTGTGTGGCTAAATGCTGTCCTTCAATATTTGCAAGTGACTCTGGTTACCCCAACCTATCTTGGCTGCTGACCCCGGTGAGGAATGCTGGGACAAGGGCAGAAAAACATTACAATGAGGCACATGGGCGAACCAGAAGGATTATAGAACGGACCTTTGGCCTCCTGTGCCTCCATCTAACAGGTGGATCCCTGTGCTACTACCCAAGAAAGTCTGCCAGATAATAGTGGCATGCTGCATGTTGCACAACCTTGCCCTGAGACGCCATGTGCCTTTTCTGCAGGAGGAGGAGGCTGGCGATGCCCGTGTGGCAGCAGTGGACCCGGTGGACAGTGAGGATGAGGAGGCACAGGATGAGGATGAGGACAACAGAACAGCAGTCATCAGACAGTACTTCCAATGATGCACAGGTAAGACAGTGTTACTTCACATTTCATTATAATTATATTTTATTTCTGTGGCACTGGCATGCTGTTATTTCCCACTTCTATGCCCACTTACTGTACCCTTTGGCAATTCATTTTACAGATGTTGGTGCCTTACAATAGTTCCTGGTGTGATCATTGCAGCCAGCTACAGGTCATTAACATTGCTCATTTACTGTACAGTTGAATTGCAATGTTTGAACCTGATTAAATAAAAACATATTTGAAATATTTGACATACTCCATACGTCTATTTTTTCCAAGGGTGTTTATTGAAGTGCTAAGAAGAAGAGGGGCAAGTGTATTCGGATGGGGTGATGATGGAGGAAAGTCCAGGGTATTGTTCCAGTCTATTTGTATCACAGGTGCATAGTCCAAGGAGACATAGGAAGGGGAGCAATGACAGTTCAAGGTGGACAGGGTGACAGAGTGGGACACAAAGGTGACAATCAGGAGAGTCTCATTTCCTGACGGGGGTCTTGGCAATAGTCTCTGGCTTCTGCCTAGATCGCAGGGAACATTTGTGGGGTGGTTCTCCTTCTGCAGGGGGAGGGATGCTGCTGGCCTGTTGGTCCTGTGGCGGGGTCTCCTGTCCACTAGTCACAGCGGAGGTGGAAGGCAGTTCAGATGTCTGGCTAGTGGCAGGGGCCCGCTGTTGTGAGACTGCCTCCCTCATAATGTTGGCCATGTCTGCCGGCTTCCCTGCTAAGGAGACCAGGGTGGTGTTGATGGCCTGCAAGTCCTCCCTGATCCTTTGGTACTGTCCCTCCTGCAGCTGCCTGCTCTAAAGCACGTTGTCCAGGATCTGGCCCAGCGTATCCTGGGAGTGTTGGTATGCTCCTAGGATCTCTGAAAGTGCCTCCTGGAGAGTCTGTTTCCTGGCCCTGTCCTCCCCCTGGTGCACAGCAGTCCTCCCAGTTTCCCTGTTGTCCTGTGCCTCTGTCCCCTGAACCATGTGCCCACTGCCACCGACCCCAGTTCCCTGATTGTCTTGGGTATGAGGTGTTCCCTGAGGTCCCTGTAGAGGTGGAAACACTGCTGATTGAGGTACGCTGGGTGGGTGCTGTGGTGGTGTTTCCTGATGGGGGAGGCTCTGTGGTGGTGTGTGACTGGGCCTGCGTAACCGGCTGTCCAGAGGTCCCTGATGGGCCAAGTTGGTCATCCAGATCCTGAAGTCCAGAGCTGCTGTCATCACTGTGGGCCTCTTGAATGGGGGGACTGGATATTGCTGGCACCTCCTCTCCGCTGACATTGGCTGGGGTACCTGTGCAGATGTAAATGCTGTGTTATAGTTTCTGTGTCTGAAGTATTGTGCATCCGTGGCGTGCCCTCTTTGTATTTGCCGTGGCAGTTTTCACTTGTGTAAGTTGGTATGCGGTGGGATAGCTGATTCTCTCTAGTGTGCATGCTTTAGTGATAGGTGGCCATGCAGGTCTGTGAGTGGTGTCCATGCATTGGTAGGGCATGCAGTGCTTGGCATTGGGATGAGTGAGATGTGATAGTGGGGTGTGTGGGAATTGGTGGAGTGATGGGAGTTAGGGTGAGGGTATGTGATGGCATGCAAGTAGGGGGGTAGTAGTATTAGAGAGTTGACTTACCAGAGTCCAGTCTTCCTCCTACTCCGGCCAGGCCCTCAGAATGCATTATTGCAAGACTTTCTCCTCCCATGCTGTTAGTTGTGGGGGAGGAGGTGGGGGTCCTCCGCCAGTCCTCTGTACAGCGAGTTGGTGTCTTGCTGCAATGGAACGTACCTTCCCCTGTAGGTTGTTCCACCTCTTTCTGATGTGATCCCTAGTTCTTGGGTGCTGTCCCACGGCGTTGACCCTGTCCACAATTCTCTGTCATAGCTCCATCTTCCTAGCTATAGATATCTGCTGCACCTGTGCTCCAAATAGCTGTGGCTCTACCCTGATGATTTCCTCTACATGAGCCTTAGCTCCTACTGTGAGAATCAGGGGTGTCTTTGTGGTACCATGGGTATTGTGTGAGGTGTGTAGAGTGATGTGTTGGGGTGTGTGATATGGGGTGTGTGAGTGGTGTACAGGTGTAGGTAGTGTGTGGCTCTGGTTTTGTCTGTGATCATGGTGGTTTTCTTGTGCCAATGGTTTGTGGTCTAAAGGGTTGTGGGTAATGTGGCTGTGTGTTTTATAGTGGTCTGGGTGTGTGGGTGTGGTGTGTGTATGGGTGTCAGGTGTCTGTTGTTTGAATTGTCCAATGTGGTGTTGTTTTGTTTGAGTGTGTGTATTTTGAGCTCGGCAGTATGTACTGCCATTGGTTTACCACCATTGAATGTCCACCGTGGCGATTCGTGAGTCATAATGTGGTGGACGTTGTTCTGTTGGCATAACGGTGTGGGTTTTGATACCGCCACTTTATCACTGACCTTTGGGCTGGCGGAATTGTGTATGTGGCTGAATAGTGACGGATTGGTGTGTGTGTGTCATAATATGGTGGACGGATATCCGCCGCGGTGGCGGTAATTTGGCGGCAGTCAGCGTGGCGGTAAGTGGGATTTACCGCCAAATATCATAATGAGGGCCTAAGTCTCCAGATGAGCATCACAGAGATGTGTGTCCCTAAGTATTTAAAGCTGATGTGGGGAATCAGGATCATCATCTGCCAGGCAAGCATATCACTGTCCCCTTTGAGTGAGACCAGCCGAGATTTGCTCCAATTGGCACGATAGCCTGAGGCTTCTTCATATATCTTCTGAATTTTCAGGATTCGAGGGACAATGTCTGCAGGTGTGTGAGGAAAATGAGTATATCATCTCCATAAAGTAAGATCTTGTCCTCCAGCAATCCTCTCAACTCCCACTCTTGCACCTCGGTGTTGCAGCTGATCAGCCTAGCCAAAAGGCTTGATGGCAGGGGAGGGGGGGCAGCAGGCATCATTGTCAGGTTCCTTGTCGAATTGGAAATTAATGGAAATGTACACCATTGATGAGGACTTGTGCTAAGGGTTGGTGATACAAGAGTTTGACATACCGCAAATAGTTGGGACCGAAACCTATATTCTAAAGGACTCAGACCAAATGGGACAAGTCAACCGTATCACAGGTTGTCTTAAAGTCTACATTGTAATGCTTTTTTAAATCAGCACAATACAAATAGGGCAAACCCTGCCTAATATAATTGCATAGGGCTGGGGCAACCAGTCAAATATCAAACTCAACAAAATGCCCTTTGGACTTTAGCTGAATATGTACATGATCTAAACACTCAATTGTCATTTCCTATTGCAAAATTCTAATTTAAAAAACAGCAACACAAAATTTATAATTGCCTCTTATTTTTATTTTTGTGTAGTTGTTTTTAGCGACCATCCTCAGGACTTGATGAAGGTCCAATAGTCATAGGGTACTACAGTAGAAGACATATTCACAAATTAACCTACGCTCTCCACTAATATCCTCGCACATTGAAGTTACAAATAAACTACTACATATCATTTAGTTATATACAACACAGTTTGCTGATATTTAGTATAATCACAAAATGAATTTCATATATGTTTGAAAGAGCTTTCATCATCTCTCCTAAATATATTTTCTTCAATAAAACATTTCCTAACTATCACATTGCATTTTTTACCAATACCACAGTTTTAAAATGTACCAAATATTGGATGTCACACACCTCAATCAATGTGGCATCAAGCAAAAGCAATCCAAAATACTATCAATAAACATTTGGCAGTAACCATAGCTTTTACGTTATTAAATAATTCATATACATAATACAAAACATGTATTTATACATATTGTTGCACATGTTCACATATTGTTTCACTTTATCATTGTGCTGAAAAAATCTGCTTTCATCATAACCCAATACACAATATATATATAAATACATACACATGTTAATATACATATTCATATCACAGTTACCCGTGTTTTTCATACAGATTGCAAGACATATTTGACAACCAGCAACAAGCCATTATTCAAAAATAACTTTACTTAGTAATGTAATTGATTTGTTTAGTGTAAATCTTTGCATTGTGACATAACTTATTAAATTAAACATAGTTGAGAAATTGCTTGGTAAGCTTGCTCACCGCATGCGACGAGCCAAATAACCCTAACACAGCTTCTGTAGAAACTGTATATTTAACACCCCTGCGGTTTTCAATGAAATCCTTGCTCCAGAATTGACGAAGTGTGGAACATGTAAAAACAATATTTAAGCAATCCCCTCTGCCACTTGCATTACATCGAAATATTGATCGGAGTATAATTAAAACATCATGTTCAGCCTATGAAGTGTATAATATGCAAACCACCTTGAAAAAACAGGACATTCTTTTAAAATTTGCAGCCCTAAGTGATTTATACGGCAGCTCACAGACATGTTGCCACTCTCCCATCGTTAGCCTACAATTAGTATCTCGATGGATCTTATCTAGAAATTCGGGTATCAATGCTTGTTTAGAATATTTGCAAAGCAGACGGTACCAATCCTCCACTCCTAAGAGTTTATTTTCACAATAAAAATGATTAATTAATAGGTGGCTTTAATCTCTCATTATCTGATACACTACAGTTAAAAACCCCAATATGTGTCTAAAACTAAATAGCACAACAAAACTCTTTCCAGAGTAGCTGAATTATTTGGTCCCATAAAATCGTATTCTGTCCATTGTAAAAATTCCCCAGTTTATTAAATCCTTCCGCCTTGGAGGGTTGTAGAGTTGCTTTATTTAGCTCATCCCATGTGGTGAGCAGGCTTAACTAGCATTCTCAATATTTTATCACGATAGCAAAAGAAGTGGCCGCACATTGATTTTGCAATATTGGAATACAACTAATGCCCCTACATTTAAAGAATGGTACGATAAAATAAACAGGACCAGAACCTTTGGGGAGGCATATGCAAAATGAATAGGGGTCCTCTCCAGGGTTTAAGAGATTTGGGAAGCTTTTGAGGATCCTGGTCACTCCCCTTCCTGGTGACTGCTTCTTCCATCTAGAGAATCAAAGTCTAACTACATCTCTTTAGTACTGGGTCACATTAGGTATCAGATTTGTTTCTGAACTTTTGCACTTTAGTACAGAAGTGTTGATTCTTATCAGACTATTATCTACGTTGTTGTATATTGGATGATTTGATAAAATGATTTGATAAAGTTCTGATTTGCTTCTTTCTTCCATTTAGAGAATCAAAGTCTGACTACACCTCTTTAGCACTCGGTCACTTTAGGTATCAGATTGTTTTCTGAACTTTAGGATGGAAGTACTGATCCTTATTAGACTATTATTTAAGTTATTGACAATTGAATGGTTTGATAAATTGATTTGATGACGTTCATGCATTTGATTTTCGATCATTGATCTAACTTGAAGTTGTTCATAACTATCATGCTCTGTACAGGGTAATGTAGTCTTCAGAAATAATATTTGCACTTTAATAGTAACCATGTATGGTCAAATTATTTATTTTTTCAGTATTTCCTAATTTGTGGACTATTGACTGATTTGATGAATTGATTTGATGAAGTTCTGGTTTAAAATGCATTTGATTCCATTTTCAATTATCAATATAAATGGAAGATGATCATAAATATCATGCTCTCTAGTATTGTAGTATTTAAAAATAATATCTGCACTTTATCTGTACCTATCTACGGTTGAATGCAGAAGATAATAGGCACTAAGACCCTCATTACAACCCTGGCGGTCGATGTTAAAGCAGCGTTAATACCGCCAACAGGCCGGCGGTAAATAAAATGGAATTTGGACCATGGTGGTTACCGCCATCCAAATCTGCCACTTTAACACGCCGACCGCCAGGGTGGTAACGGCTGCTGGGCTGGATGCTTGGGTCTCCAGCCTGGCGGCCGCCACAATCCCACCCTCGGGAGTATGACCTGGCCTACCGCCATGGTTTTCGAGCCAAATATACCGCCACGAAAACCATAGCGGTTGGCACTATCAGTGCCAGGGAATTCCTTCCCTGGCACTGACTGGGGTCTTCACCCCCTCCTCCCCAGAGTCCTCCCCTCCCTCCCCTGCCCCCGCACATATGCACACCCACACACACACCCATATACACACATGCATACATGCATACCCACCACCACCCATGCATACACACATACATACCCACCACCGCAACACACACCAACATACCTTGTCACACACATGCATTCACAACACACATCACTCACAATCACTCATTCACGCATGCATTCAATGCGACTCACACCCGCATGCACGCATGCCAAAACATGCACACAACACCCCCCACATACACACAACACCCCCCCCCCCCTCTCCTGTCAGAGAACCCAACTTACCTGCTTGCAGGGGGTCCTCTGGCTGGAGACGGTCTGCAGCGCTGCTGTCAGCAGCAGCGTCCGCCAGCAAAACACTGCCAGGCTGTATCATTGGTCATGATACGGTCGGCGGTGTTTTGCTGGCGTGGCGGTGCTGCTGTCTACAGCGCCGCCTTACCGCCGTCTGCCGCCATGACTGTCGGTGGTGTTCCGCCAGCATTCTGGCAGAATACCGTTGGCGGTCATTATACCGGCAGACGGCTGGTAGCCACGGTGGCCTTATGTTGGCGGCCGTCGCCGTGGCGGTAGGCGGTCAATACCGCCAATTTTGAAATGAGGGCCTAAGTCTAATAGAGTGGTATCCCTTGGAATATAACTGTATATTGTTGAATCCTTAGTTGGGCATAAGGTTGCACTGGAACCCATTCATGTTTTGACATTGTTTTATCTTTTTGATGTATGATTTGTGCACTGGCAGTACCCTTTACAGGACAAATGGATTTCATTATTCTTGTTATACATTTTTTGTATATCCTGCTCAATAAAAAAAAATTTAAAAAGAGAACAATTTATTTTCACCATTTGCCCCTTTCTTGGTGAACCAAGTTAAATAAAGTGGGTCCAATTTAAAATGAAAATAATATTGGGATTATGCAATCCAGAAATTAGAATATTGATATTACAAACTTATGAATATTTACATCATTTAATGAAGTGAAACATTAAGCTGGAGGCCAATGCTGTTTCAAGTAGACACACAGGGCCTCATTACGAGTTTGGCAGTCTGACTGCAAGACCGCAGCGGTGGTAACAACAAAAGACCACCATGTTGGCGATCACACAGACCGCCGTATTACGAGTTATACAGCCTGGCCCAACAAAACCCAGCCAAAAAACCGACACCTCCAGTACTCGGGAGGGTGGAAAAGAGGTGGTCCAACCACCCTACACTACCAACCCATCAACCTACCACTGAACTTATTACAAGTCACAAATCACAATAGCGGTTAATCCATGGTGGTCCTCCAATGGCGGTCCGAACCACGGCAGTCCGCGGTCATTCCTGCGCAATACACCACCACATTGGATGGATTAGAAAACAAGAAAGCTGTCACACATACACACCAGACACACCCACAAACCACACTATAAAACACACCCCTTCACAAACCACAATCCTTTGCAACTATTAAGCCACACACAAACAGACAGAGGCAAGGTACAAAACCCCAAACAAAGATTAGGCACCCCTCCAACTTTCTCAACCACATATCCCACACACGCACAATACACAGACCACACACAATAGCACCTCTACACCACATGTCATAGACATTAGCCCCTCACCGCACAGCACCTACACCCCATCTCTTAACATTTGTCTTGTACCTCACCACCATGTTACCACAGAAACATCCCCGTTTCACAGATAACGAGTTAAGAGTCATGGTGGATGAAATAATCAGAGTTGAGCCACAACTCTTTGGAGCACAAATTCAGCAGACCACTATCGCTAGGAAAATGGAAATGTAGCAAAGGATAGTTGACAAGGTCAATTTAGGAGGCAGCTATCGACACATAATGGAGGACATCAGGAAGAGGTAGAACGACCTCAGGGGGAAAGTATATTCCATGGCCGCCAGGCACCAACTGGCGGTACACAAAACTAGTGGTGGTCCCCTACCTCCTTGCCCACAGTTCACATCATGGAAGGAGAAGATCTTGGACATACTTCATCCTGAGGAACTGACAGGAATACCTGGGGGAGTGGAGTTGGGTAGGTCAATACACCGACAATGTCCGCTAATTGTATTTGCATGCTTGCCCACTGATCACCGTTTGCCAACTTCACTTTCACACCACTCACCAGCCCTGTGTACAACTGTCCAAAGCCCCCCGTCTGTAATTTCACATGTGGAGAGAACTCACCTGGGGGCACAGTATCTGGATGTGGTGTGGGT
Source organism: Pleurodeles waltl (assembly GCF_031143425.1). Lineage (NCBI taxonomy): Eukaryota > Metazoa > Chordata > Amphibia > Caudata > Salamandridae > Pleurodeles > Pleurodeles waltl. Next base: position 91,478,181 of record NC_090443.1, read on the forward strand.
ATTGCAAGAACTGATAGCACTACAACTCCCAGCTGGCACTGTTTCACAGAACCAACATCACAACTGTGTACCAATTTGTAATAGGCATGCTCAGAAACTCAACAATGGAGAATACTCAAATGAATGGTTCATATCAGTATACACTGTGGGAATAAGACAGGCAATGACAACAGTGCACTGGGCAATGGCCTATACAAAACCACTTACACACTGCTACAACTGTGTCCTCTACTACACTGTCTCTTTTACCTCCCATCACCCATAGAACTGTACACACCTGGGGGGCTGATAAATGTATAGTCTGTGTTCATAAGACACCTAATGCCAGGAATGCTAAGGACAGCAGTCACTGGGATACTACTTACACCATGCTACTACTGTGTCCACTGATACTCTGGCCCTTCTAACTCCCATCACCCATAGAAATGTACTCACCTAGGGAAATAGCACATATATATGCAGTGTGTTGTACTTGCTATAACCTGTTTCATAAAGCCAGGTAGAATGGTCAATCCAAATCTGATGTACATATCAGTGTCCACATGACAATGTGCAGCTGTCTGTAAACTTAAGTATGTTGTTTCGCAACTTCAACAGGTCTACCTGCCACTGGGACCATTCACTCCACTCCTGAGACTGCCCTTCCCTCCTTGGATGAAGACTTCAGTGAGGAAGCCACCTGAGGCTGTGTGGACGTTGAGAGCGAATCTGGCCCATCTGGGGAACCTGGTCAGACGACAACTCTGTCTCACCCTGCCCTCATTGACTCATCCCAGCCCTGTTGCATCGACATCACAGGCAACCAGGTGCACCCACACCAGTGTCCAGAGAACAGTTGCCACCATCTTGTGCCCCCCAGTCCAGGTACCAGAGTCACAACTCCAAATCTCTGACAATGATGGACCTGGCACTAGTGTAGTGGCCAAAGTGTGCCAAGGGCACAGACACATGGGGCTAGGGGGTGTGGGAGGGATGGTGTGGATCAGCGACATGAGGCTGCTAAGGACAGTTCTGGCCAGGACACAATCTCCAAGTCTTGGGGACTTACCAACAATCCCAAGGCATGATGGGCCTGGTACTTGCCATGCTGGGGGAGATCAAGCAGATGCAGAGGGACTACTACCAGGAGGTCATGCAACAGTGATCAGCCCTCAATGGCCACATGGCCTCCCACACAGGGGTGCTGAGAGACATGAATAACACCCTGAGCAGGGATAGACAACAAAACCACACCCCTCCCATTGACCACGTTACACCAGCCCTACTACCTCTGTAGTAACCAGTGGAAGGGATGCTCTGCCAGGGGGAAGATCTGCCTCAGACACCCCTGTCTCTGTAGCTGGAGAACCTCCCCACGAGACAACCAGCAGATGCCAAGACACCAACCACTGCAAGGAAGTAACCTCTGACTCTAACCCTTTGTCTGCCACAGATGCACCCTGTTGACGTTTCTTAAAAAACGTTTCATTTTCCATGATAGTGGGGCACTGGATTTGGGACTACAGATGTTGTGGCTGCTACTCTGGTGATTACATCCACCATGACTGATCCCTTCACTGTTTGACGTTTTTGTTTCACACATAATCAGCCCAATATCTTGTGCACAAAAAAATAAACAGTACTAAACACCATCTATGTATTGTGAGCATTTTTCACTAATTTGAATGGATGTTTGTGAAATATGTTACATTCTCCTGATTGAAACATAAGTAGGTGATGTGAGGAGGGACATGTCACAGGTAATGCCATGCTGAGGATCCCTAACATCCTCAGAATGGCATTACCTGTGACAACACAAATATCAAAGTCTAAATCTTCATAAAACCATCTTCATTACACTGTGCAGCACACAGGCAGCACACTTGTCAGGCCTGTCATAGTCATGTCTATCCAAATAATGTACACATTTGCTCAGGTATCTGTGAGTACCATCCCACTGGTCACTGAAGTCATGGACATGTCAGACTGTGTCCGACTGAATAGGTCAACAAAATGATTGGATTTGTCATCAGCTTCACCCTTATCACATACCTACACCATGCCTAGCAAAACTACATACCCCATTATACAGACAGAGAACAGTACTACAGTCCCTAGGAAGAGGTCGTTCCACTTACAATGACCAGACATCTGTGGGCATGTGAAATACCTATGTCAGTGTTGTGCCACATGCACTGTTACCTGCAAAGAGGGAACACAGGGACAGCTACATACCTATCACACAGGATAATTGTCAACAAAATTTGAAGGTAGAGGGAATGGTTTACACTGGATTACATGTGACAGGGACACAAAACCACAGAAAACAACCCTATTGTACCCACTTACCATGGCAGACAAATCCATTGTTTAGCAAAGGTGTCTGTCCTCCCACTGTCCCGGCAGCCATGGCATGGGACTCATAAAGCCTAATTTGTTATAACACAGTACTTGCATCAATCCATGACCACTTCACATGTCAGACCAGCTCCAGCCACCTTCCAGTGACACAACTCAGATATGTCCACATGAGGATGGCATAGTGAAGAGAACTGGAAGGATAAAGTGTAACACCAGAATTTTAGCCAGTTGAAGGCTTACATGACCTACGAGTTACCATGCCAATTTGTTTGTTAACTTAGGCTGTGCTTTGCAATGCTCCAAACTAAGGTGTTCCTCACGAAAGTCTCAAGTGCAAGTCAGTGAAACCTTGAAAACTTCTGCGGCATACTGCATAGCATCATATAACCTGTCAGATGATCACACAGAGACCCTTCACATACAACCATGAATCCCGTAGTACCCCTAGGAATCAGTGATATCACAGATCATCACATACTTACACTCAGGTGAAGTAGCGATTGATGAGATCAGCCCGCGTATCTCCACCTTCATCCACATCACTGTCATCCTCACTTGGCATATCTGTAATCTCACCCGGTGGCACTGCTAGCTCCCCCTCATCTGGGATGTATGGTGTCTGTCGCCTTAAGGCAAGGTTGTGGAGCATGCAGCAGGCCACAATGATTTGACACACCTTAGCAGGTGAGTAGAGGAGGGCTCCACCAGACTTATCGATGCAGCAAAATCTTGCCTTCAGGAGCCCAAAAGCCCGCTCCACAACACGCCTTGCCCTTCCACTAGCCTTGTTGAATCGGACTTCCCCTGCTGTGGTTGGGTTCCTCACTGGTGTCAACAACAACAACAGTTTGGGTATGCAGAGTCCCCTGTAAGGGAATAAAACATAGGTACAAACAAGTTTAGGGCATCATCGCATGTGACAGCAGACATAGCATACTAACACGCATGACATATGTGAAGCACCAACCAGCCAGGCCCTCTCTGGGTACAGTTGTGTCATCAGTTGGGGAATAGCGCTGTTCCGCATGATGAAAGCATCATGGACTGACCTGGGGTACCGGGCACATACTTGGGAGATGTAGAGGTCCACCAAACAGTCTACCTGGACATTCATGGAATTTACATTTTTCCTGTTCCAACAGACCTAGTCATTGCCATGTGAAGGAACCAAGGCTATATGGGTACCATCTATGGATTCCACTACATGTGTGATTTGTGCCAAACCGTAGAACTCTGCCTTCAAATCGGCAAAATCCTCATGTTTAGGAAAACTCATGCAGCTGGCCAGGTATTTTAACAATGCAGATAGTACATTCTTCAAGACAAGACTGAACATAGGCTGGGACATCCCTGCAGTTAGGGCCACTATATTTTGGAAAGAACCTGAAGCTGGGAAATGCAGCACAGACATGACTTGTACAATGGGTGGTATGAAATTTGGATGCCTGATGGCAGGCATGAGATCTGGCTCTGATGACAGAGATCCTTGATTGTCTGCCTATCCAGGCAGTACGTTTGTATCACATGATGATTCTCCATCGTCTGCAAGTCTGCCAGTGGACGGTACACAGGAGTTTGTCTGACTCTTCTTATGCCAGGAAAGCTATGCGAGGGGAAATAAGAAGGTATTACCATCAATCATTCTGTCATTTGTACGTAACAATACATTTGTCACATAGAAACGTTGACATGCCATTGGAAATAGTAAAAACATGTCACTCATGACATACCAATGGAATCAGTGACACCATACTGACATTTCTTCACATTGTCCAAATAAACAGATATATCCCTAACATCATACCACAGCGACAATTTGTTTAAATTTACATCAGACATTTGCTGTGGTCAATTGCTCAACACACGTCAGCCCATGGCCCAGGGCCGAGAGGGTGGTGACAGTACCACCTTCGATTTCTTTGACATGAGCATGCCAACATTACAACATGACCCAGCTATCCGTAAAAACACATATTTGTAGTCAAGGCTGACTCTAGTGTGCTGGACATAGTACTGTTTAACACGTTGTGACGCATCAAATATTCCATTTTACCACCATGTGAAGGCATTAAAAGGGTGACTGCCTGACCTACTCCACTGGACAATGTGAACAGACCGCCACTGCCGGCAGACGTCGTCATGGTGGTAGGCGGCTGCTTCCACGGTGGACATAACCATTGGATAACATTGTTGCCTACGGTGGTCCTGGGCCAATGCCAGTGTCCGCCAGCAGTGGCGGTTGGGATCATGGTGGACGTGACCATCTCCTGCAGAATTTCTCACTTGACTCCTGGCACTGCTGCCGGCAAGACCTTGATGACGTGAGCTGCGGTGGACTACCTCTAGGCGCAATCATGCCACATCCTACAGGTGAAAGGGCCCATGCCTTCTCACAAAAAGAGCGGGAGAAGCTTGTGGAGGAGGTCTTCCCATGTATGGACAGCTCAATGGTGCACCAGAGGAGCAGGTAAGAGCCCTATGTGCATATCTGTTACATTTGCTCACTTCCAACAATAGTTAGTCCTGCCCGGGCGTATGGGGTAAAAGTTAGATTGTGTCATGGAATCCCTGTAGGTGCTAACAGTGTGCATAAATAGTAAGGTTATTGTATATGTAACTACATAGGGTGGCAGGTTTGGAGTCCAGACACAACATGTGAAGTGTACAATGAGTTTTCTTTGACCCACCATAGAAATGATACATATGTGTGTAGCTAAGGTGTGTGATGGACACCCTTATGGTGAGTGTGTGCAGTGATTTCCCTGTATCCAATGACTGCTATGCGCCACAGGTGGACAGAATTTTCTGGACGGGTTCTAATTGACCTGTTGCCATTAGTTGTATATGGCACTGGCTGTACTTCTGTACATGATTTCCTTTCTTGTCTTTTGCATCCCTGCAGGGCAACGCCCATCAGAAGAAGGGGATTTGGCGTGCCATTGCCAAGAAGGTGGGGGCCCTAGGGGTCCACAGCTGATGGAGCGCCCACTGTCGAAAGGGGTGAGAGGTCCTGAGAGGATGTGGCCGAAAGATCCCAGAGGCCCAACTGGGGCTGTCCTCCCAAAGAGGATGGGGTGCCCGTTTGACCATGCCCCCCTAATGATCCGCATATTGACGGTGGCCTACCCTGAGTTGGATGGGCATTTGAAGGCAGCACAGCGGCCACAAGGGGGTAAGTGCAGTCCTAACTCACGTCTGACCACTTCCAGGTGAATGAGTGTGGGACTGAATGCAACATCTGAGTATGTTGGAAGTGTCATGTGTCACAGTTGTTCTCTGCCCACATTGGTGAATTTGGGTGATGTATTGCCAAGATGTGTCCACTTCTGCTTGGGCTCTGGACCTGGTACTTACCATGAATTCCCCTCAGTCCTATACTACAGCACAGCTAACATTTAGCTTAGTATGATCAGCTGTAACTATCCAGGTGGGTGTAACTTCACACAAACAGGTAGATCATCCCTAATGTTACTGTAGGAAGGCAAATAGGTTCTAGCACACAGTCCACTATTATGTATCATAGGAAATGTCTATGTGAGAGTGTGATGCAGAAACGGGCAAGGCATCTCGATCGAACGTTGCTCACTGATGTGTCACAGGTATATGTGATGCATTTGCGCCCATCGTACATGTTGCATGATTTGCAGAGATTAACTCTTGTCAGCTGTTGCAGGGTTCATTCCCTTGGTAAGTGAGTTATGTACATAGCCATGTGTAATGTTATACCACAATTGCCCAAAATGCATGTCGGATGCCTGTGTACTTAAGCTGCTTTTCCACTGACATATTATTGTGTATGAGATGTAAGCATGACAGTCATGATGATGTCCTCATGCATGATAATTCTAATAATGGTGTCCTTTTGACACAATTATTAGGAATGGTACTTAGCCAATGGATGTCCAATCACAGCAATGGACAAGACAGTCATGTTTCAACATCAAGTGTATACTGCCTTCAATGATCACACCTCACTGGTTTCATTTTGTGATAAGTCCTTGCTACAGCTATGAATGATCTAACACATGAGGTCAGGGTTTTTGGCCATGTTATGTTTGAACTTTGACATAATTGGGTCTGTTGTGTTGGTTCTAATACACCTGTGTATAGTGTGGGATGTGTCCATCGAGTGTGGCTTCCCATCATGAATTGTGTCCCAACCATGTTCATATTTCTGATGTAGGGAGTCTGGGTTAACCCCACTGAAGGATGCTATGCTTACCATGTCTGATCTGTGTGTACTTTCAATCTGCTGACATCAGGTGTATTCCATGTAGTGATAGTGATTGTGTCCGCCTCCTCCTTCAAAATGCTGTTGACAAAGTGATACATAGACCAAGGATAGTATTCTCTCATAGCATTGGGTAGGTGTTACATGTCGATATGTCATTTAATGGCATGTGTCCATGGTGATTTGGAGTATCCAATGTGACTTGATGTGGTATGGCCTGCTTATACCAGGGTTGTCTGCCTTTACTTGGAAATCTATGTTATGGTTTGATTAATGATTCCAGGGCAAGGTCTTAGTGAGGATGGAATTGGGTCTGTGTCAATCTTTAGCTACCCTGGCAGTGGCAATCCATTGTATGTCTACAGCTTTTTTTTAGTACAGTATATGGCACCTGTTATTTGTAGATAGGTCACCTAGGTATGGTTTAGTTAGTGTGGTTGTTCTAGGTAATCTGTGCTAATGCGATTTTCAGGTAGGTAGCTCTGATGGTTTGTTTCTCTTCTGAATGTGATACACATAGGAACACTTCCATCATAATGCAGATGTACAAAATATATCCTAAGGATAACTGACCCCAGTAGAAAACGGCAGAAAAATGCCAACATCATGAAACAACACAAAACAATGCATGTGTATGTCCTGACCCCACTTCACTATCTGTTTTCAGCATCAGCACCAGCAGGCAAAGAAGATGGGGCAAAGCTGTGTTGTGAAGCTACTGGCCATGGGACCTCTGGTTGAGACACCATAGACAGCGAGGGATCCAGTGACCAGGAGGGCGAGGGGACTGCCACGGGGGAGACCAGATCTGCAGCATCTTCATCTGAGTCCAGTTCCAGTGGCCACTCCCTAGTGGTGGTGGACCCATCAGGAACCACTCCTGTACCATCTCTGTCCACCACCCCGCTCTATCACTGCCCTCCCTGTAGCTCCCCACCCAGTTGGCCGTGCCCACTCATCCAAGAGGGTGAGCTTCTCCTTTGCCGCAGGCACTTCTGCCCCAGCCCCTGTTTCTCCTGCTGCCCTCAGTGAGGAGGCTATTGATCTCCTGAGGTCTATCTCTGTGGGTTAGATGGCCATCGTGAACGTCATCCAGGGACTGGCAAGCCACATCCAATAGAGCAATGCGTTCCTGGAGGGCATTCACAGTGCAATCTCTGTGGTCTACAGAGATCATATTAGGCTCTGGCCTCCACACCTACGGCAGCCAGTCACCCCTTGTCTACCATCCTCCCTCAACCTTCCTCTTCCCAGTCCAAATCCCTCCTTCCCCGACCCAGCCAGAGCACACAAACAGGCAGGCATGCATCCACCTCAACATCCAAAGGTAGTGCAGACAAATATAAGCACCTCAAGACACACCACCGGCACGCACACAGACAATATACACCTGCAGACACAGCAACAGTCACAACTTGCCCTGACACCCCCACCACTCCCAACATCACAGACACAACACCTGGCACACCTGCAGACACCACACTAACATTCACTGATCCAGCCACCGCACCTATCTTATCTGCAGACTGCACCCCAGCAGACCCTCAGACATCCACCCCAGTCACCACACCTGCAACAACCACAACCACTGACACACCTACATGGAGCACATCCACCATACCAGAAGTCATCACCCCAACAGACAGCCACACACCCACCACCCTTAAATGCGCTCACTCACCAACTCAACAGACACCCACCACACGCAAGCCCACCTCCCACAATCATGCACCCAAAACATCCAAACCTACACCTCATACAACCACTTCCTCACGCTCCAAACCGCCTTCTGATGACTGTCCCCATGTGTCTAAGAAAGTCTTCCTATGTAATCTTAAGCTTTACCTTACTCCACCCCCGTGACACCCCCCAAAAGATCAGTCACCCTTCCTAAGGCCATCCCTTTTACATCTAAGGTCTCCCCAACCCCCATGCCCCTCCCCCCACCAAGAAGAAGTCACCCCTCCCAAGAAGGTTCCTCCCTCCCAAACCGAAGCCTAAAGCCACTCCTCCCAAGCCCAAACCCCTCCCCTGCTATCCCCCAATGTCCCGTGAGGTGCTATGCTGCCCACTTGATGCCCCTACCTGTGGAGGTTACATGGCAGTCAGGAGTTAAGATGGGGTGCCTTTTAATGCCTTTGGTGCTTCTGGCACTATTCTGCACTGGCCAATGGCCTTGGACTACGACATTTGTCATATCTATGACATTAAAGCCAACCAGTTCTTGGTTTGTTGGTTACATCTTTGTCCTGCATTTGATTTCCTAGGTGTATATTGTTCCTGGCTGGCACTGGTTGAGTGTGAGTATTTGTGTGTGTGCGCTGCTTGCTGATCCATGAGTAGTGGTTTGATGTATGTGGGTTTGTGTACAGTGCTGTGGTCCCCAAACTGAAGGGTGTGTGTAGCGTGTTAGGTTTGTATGTGCATCATAAATGTTGTTGTCATGGTATTGTGTTGCCTTTGGTAGTATGTGTTTGATGTGGTTATGTGCAATGTGGCATGTTTGATGTATGCATTGTACTGTGATGTAGCTATTGTGTACATGTTGTGTGTGTTGTGTAGTATTGTCAGCACAGACATGGAGTGCGTTGAGTTGTGTTTTTTTGCTTTGCCTTTGAGTGCATGTGACAGTTTAGGTGTGTGTCCCTCGGGGCTGTCTGGTGTTTTGTGACTGGAGTGGTGTGTGCTTTGTGTACTTCCCCTTCACCCATATGTATGCCTGTGCAGTACCTTTGTTATTGGTAACACTTGTCACTGAGAGGTGAATGTGGCCAGTTAATGTGGATATGTTTGTTTGGGCCTTGTTGTAAATGACATCTGTACCAGCATGGGCTCCTTCCATGTGTGGTCTTGCTGCTGTCTTCGCTGCTGTACCAGTCTTGTTGTGGTGTATCGCTTTGTGTGTTTGATATGTTGGTGTGTGTGTGTGTGTATTGTGCATGGCCTAGTTGAACCTATGTGGTATTTATGTGTGATGTGTGTGTCGATTGCTGTGTGGTTTGATGGAGGTGTTTTGTGTCAATGATGGCACATGGATGTATATGTGTATTGTATGTGTGTCCAATCTGTGGCCAGTGTTGAGTGTGTGTGTGAATTGTATTTGTATGTGTGGAGTAGTTGTGTTGTTGTTCTGAGTTTGTATGTTGTGTGGGGTTGTGCAAGCCTGGGCCTGTGTTGTGTTGCCGTGCATATATGTGTGGTATTTACGTGTAACGTGTGTGTGTGTGCAGGCTGAGGTGTGTGTGTTGTGTATGTGTGGTAATCCTTTATGCTGTTTCTGAGTGTGTGTCACTGTGCTGTGACATGTGAGTATAGCCCCTTGCACTCCCTCCCTATGTTATAGTTTGTTACGTGACAGTTTTTGACATTTCACAGGTGACACGGGTAAATGTGTGTTTACTTACAGTTGATGTTGTCCTCGGCATGGATTCCTTTGTCTTTCTACGAACAGGAGCAGCAGGATGATGTCTAGGTGTGAATCCATGGCAGCTCCAGACGTGTATGGCTACCTGGAGGTGAGAGTATCCCATTGTACTGTTCGTTTCCGCCTCCTGATCCTTGGTAGTTGGACCACGGCAGACACATTGGCGAGGTGCTACCTCGTAATGGGTCCGGAGGAAACATGGTCTCCGCTGGCCTGCTTGTGCCTCTGATAGACCATGGCGGTGCCGGCAGACCTCTGGTGGTCTTCTGTTGCCTCCACCGCCAAACTCACAATATGGCAGTCCACTCCGCCGGCCTGTTAGCAGTCTGACCGCCACCTCCAACATGCCGGTCTCGGGACCGCCAAACTTGTAATCAGTCCCAGTCTTTTCAGACATACAATTTTGAATTTGAAGGTGCTTTATTTTTTGTGTCATTTTGTTGTATGTAGGATTATATTTTTTTTATTAAGATTAAAACTGAATATTTGTGTATACATATCAACATAGCAATGACCTTTATGTATACCAATTGAGCACGTGATTTAATAATAGAGGACATTTTGAATTTCTGTGTGAATGTTTAATATATATATATGTCAAATGTTGTCTTGTCTTATAGTAGCTTGTTTTTTTTTCAGCCCTGAAGAAGCTGTTTTTTTGCTGAATACTGCTAAATATGCTTTGGCTTTTCATATATTGAAATAGGATAATTATTTGGATTACCCATTGATGGATGTAATGTTGTGGATAATCAAAAGATGATGCTATGTTATTTTTGTACCAGAATACACAATTGATTAAAGGAAATGTTTTTAGAATATATTGAATTTATCCTGATTGTTATTTTTTGTTCTTATTAGGTGCATACATGTTAAATATAAATAATATGCACACCCTTCCAAAATACAGAACCATTATGGGCTCTGTTTGTGTCGCTTAGTATAAAATAGTGGGCGTGCAGCGGTCTTCAAAGGCACCCTTTTACTGAAAGCTATAAACTGTGTGCCTCTCTGACACTTCATCCATCACACTGCTAAGCACTGCATCCCATAACAAAATAACAAAATAACAAAATAACAGCACCTCAGTGGTCACCACAGATGACAAGGAAACACTTGCCACAAATTATCACAACAAAGACAGCACACTTCCAGCCATGCACCATACACATGCTACCCATTTAGGCAAGCACTTCAGCGCCAGAACAAGGGGCATAAGACATTATGTAAATGTTGTAATACAATTCAATACTATAAGAATTCTTGAAAAAAATGAAATTATAATAGTTTCGTTTTCTGTGTTCTAAGTGTATTTTTTTATCTTGCATAGAAACACAATGGATAAACAACGAATGGATTGGAGAAATAATAAATGGAAGATATTTGTAGAATAATTTATCAGTGTGTGTTAGGGAGTATAGTGGTAAAGGCAGCTTCAGATAGAGGTATACTGCGTCATTCCATGAATGATGGCAGAATTAGCAAAGGAAGTGGATCAAGTCCAGATTACGTTACATGATTATGATAAACTTGAAGAAGTCAATTTGATTGAAGATGCTTTGTGTCTCTCTATTGCATGTGGCTTGGATAGAGATGGGGAAGAGAGAGAGAGAGAGAGAGAGAGGGAGAGAGAGAGAGAGAGAGAGAGAGAGACTGTGTGTATGTGTAGCTCTTTAGAGCTGCACACTTGGCATGTTTGCAGGAGGCACCTTTTGAGGGTGGGGGGTTGAAGAGTGGTGCTTTGGGGGCACAAATGAGCTCCCAGTGTGATTTCGCCTTTGCTGACTTGGGGAAGCACACTAAATGGCCCCAGGAGCTTTGTGTATGCAAGTTTAGTGACATAGATCATTGTCAACGTACAGAAGCCAGGAAGAAACGAAAGCAGGACCAAACTAGCACGGAGTTGTATTATGGCCACTTTCCGAAATCAGTTGCAGCTTTTTTTAGTTCTGTTCGTTCTGTTACGCAGCAGTATTTGAAGCACCATCTTTTCAGTAGCACTCTAATTATAGTAATCTTTGCATTAATAAAGAATGAGAATTTCCTATATGCAAACTACTCTAAAAGTTGTAAAGAAAGCGACTGTCCAAAAAGCAGGTTTTCATCCTACGCCTCGCGGCACTGCAGACAATGTACTGGACTCACAAAGCCTTCTGCGCTTGTAAATCTGTGGTGCAAGAGTCAATGGCCGGCGAAGTATTCGCAAAAGGATACCCTTCCCATGTAAATATCCCTATTTGTTCGGAACTTGAGCAATGTACTATAGGAGCAAAAGCCACACTTAGTTGAGAAGTGGGATTTTCAGGGCATACTATCATGGACGTCATTTAGGGGTCGCCAGGGGTCGCATTTGCGACCCCCAGCTTGCACCTTTCGACCCTCGGCACTGCCTCTGCGACCGCTGGCCTCAGAGGTGTCGAAATCTGTGCCAGCTACAGGGGGGCAGCTCGTCCTTATGGACGTTGCTTGCGGCTCCACTTCCTTGTTTTCATTCAGCTTTGATATTACACTTATAGTGAATAATTTATTATTCACTATAAGTGTAATAAAAAATGGAGTACAGCTACCTGGACCTTCCTTGGTAGCTGAGGTAAGTAAAAAAAACACCTTGAAGTGTGTGTTGTGTGCATGGTTGCGGGTCAGAGTGTGCCTAAGTAATAGAGAGTGTGTGTATGAGTGAAAGTGTGTTTGTGTAATCATATGTGTGGTGCGTGAGTGGAACTAAAGATTAATTTTATACTTTTTTTTAGCGCCGCATTTGCGCCGCTTTTTGACGCAAAACGGCGCAAACCTACAAAATACCATTGTATTTTGCAAGGTTGCGCCGTTTTTGCGTCAAAAAACGACGCAAATTCGGCGCAAAAAAAGTATAAATACGGGCCTAAATGGCGTGTGGTGTCACTTCTCCTGCCCACTCCCTTCCTCAGTTTCCCCAGCATTCATTCCCTCCCTCTTCTCTTTATCATTAATCCCCGCTCCTTCCCCTAGTTTCTTACCTCGGAGATTTCAAGTTGCCACAAATTCAGTGTAAGTAGATTCAGTTCAGTGTCATTCCTATTTTCTGTGCATTATGGCACTTAATTTTAAATACATAAATTAAAATGAAAAAATACAAGTACCGCAATTCAGAGGAAGGCGTGGACTGGACGAATTGCTCACATCTACCTGGACAACTTCAGAAATGTCCGTCAGCTTTCATTCTCCCTGTTCCCTTCCTCTTACCCCTTTATCCTTTCACCTCATTCCTCAATTTTTTACAACCTCCTCCTATCCCCCTTCTCCATTTCCTCGATCCCTCCTCTTTTCTGCTTCTCATCTCGCTTCCCCAGCCTATGTTCTGGGGACTACAAACCTAGCACCTCTCTTAACATATTGGAACCGATTCAAAAGTACTCTTATACACGAGGGCAGATGATGCCTTTTGTCTGTTCACCAAATGTTTCACAAGTATGCCCCGAGTGCATCAGTTGCAAATTCCGGTGCATCCATGGAAAAGTCACATGAATTTTTTTTCCCTCTGATATTTTACCAATGAGGAACTAATTGTACAAAAAGTGCAATTTTACTCTAGCGGAAGAAAGTGGCACTGCAATGGACGTTTCCCCCCTTCCACCTCGAGCCCTCGGCAAGAGTAATTCCAGGGTAGTGAAGCGTAAGAGAGAATGTAGATGTTCACAAACTTTAACGGCATAGGATGCAAGGACGTCAATTCACCAAAATGCCCGGGGTAGCGGAAGTGGTGGGTGGGCGAGGTCGAGAGAGAAATGAAACTATGAGTAGCAATACAGAGAAAAGGAGGGTGAAAGTGGCAATGAAGCCAGAGAAAGTGAGCATACCCAGCGTGCCTCTTCTGTACATGATAAATATTCGTTATTCCTTGTGTCGCTTCTGAGTGACACCAATAGCAGTGGCTAGGAAGATAGGTGGCAGTGGGCCTGAGCCTCGCACTACATTCGAAAAGCAAGGTGAAATATGCATTTCAGTCTGCACCACAATGTGCCTACTTGTTTCATCTCCTAAAAATCGGGGCTACAGGGAGTGCAGAATTATTAGGCAAGTTGTATTTTTGAGGATTAATTTTATTATTGAACAACAACCATGTTCTCAATGAACCCAAAAAACTCATTAATATCAAAGCTGAATATTTTTGGAAGTAGTTTTTAGTTTGTTTTTAGTTTTAGCTATGTTAGGGGGATATCTGTGTGTGCAGGTGACTATTACTGTGCATAATTATTAGGCAACTTAACAAAAAAATATATATACCCATTTCAATTATTTATTATTACCAGTGAAACCAATATAACATCTCAACATTCACAAATATACATTTCTGACATTCAAAAACAAAACAAAAACAAATCAGTGACCAATATAGCCACCTTTCTTTGCAAGGACACTCAAAAGCCTGCCATCCATGGATTCTGTCAGTGTTTTGATCTGTTCACCATCAACATTGCGTGCAGCAGCAACCACAGCCTCCCAGACACTGTTCAGAGAGGTGTACTGTTTTCCCTCCTTGTAAATCTCACATTTGATGATGGACCACAGGTTCTCAATGGGGTTCAGATCAGGTGAACAAGGAGGCCATGTCATTAGATTTCCTTATTTTATACCCTTTCTTGCCAGCCACGCTGTGGAGTACTTGGACGCGTGTGATGGAGCATTGTCCTGCATGAAAATCATGTTTTTCTTGAAGGATGCAGACTTCTTCCTGTACCACTGCTTGAAGAAGGTGTCTTCCAGGAACTGGCAGTAGGACTGGGAGTTGAGCTTGACTCCATCCTCAACCCGAAAAGGCCCCACAAGCTCATCTTTGATGATACCAGCCCAAACCAGTACTCCACCTCCACCTTGCTGGCGTCCGAGTCGGACTGGAGCTCTCTGCCCTTTACCAATCCAGCCACGGGCCCATCCATCTGGCCCATCAAGACTCACTCTCATTTCATCAGTCCATAAAACCTTAGAAAAATCAGTCTTGAGATATTTCTTGGCCCAGTCTTGACGTTTCAGCTTGTGTGTCTTGTTCAGTGGTGGTCGTCTTTCAGCCTTTCTTACCTTGGCCATGTCTCTGAGTATTGCACACCTTGTGCTTTTGGGCACTCCAGTGATGTTGCAGCTCTGAAATATGGCCAAACTGGTGGCAAGTGGCATCGTGGCAGCTGCACGCTTGACTTTTCTCAGTTCATGGGCAGTTATTTTGCGCCTTGGTTTTTCCACACGCTTCTTGCGACCCTGTTGACTATTTTGAATGAAACGCTTGATTGTTCGATGATCACGCATCAGAAGTTTTGCAATTTTAAGAGTGCTGCATCCCTCTGCAAGATATCTCACTATTTTTGACTTTTCTGAGCCTGTCAAGTCCTTCTTTTGACCCATTTTGCCAAAGGAAAGGAAGTTGCCTAATAATTATGCACACCTGATATAGGGTGTTGATGTCATTAGACCACACCCCTTCTCATTACAGAGATGCACATCACCTAATATGCTTAATTGGTAGTAGGCTTTCGAGCCTATACAGCTTGGAGTAAGACAACATGCATAAAGAGGATGATGTGGTCAAAATACTCATTTGCCTAATAATTCTGCACTCCCTGTATTTGAAGCGTTGCTGCTGAGAATGCTCTGCAACCGGAGGGATTGCTGTCTGAGATCTCAGCATGTAAGGTCTCTACAGATGGAGGCATAGCTGTCGGAGGCTGGAGCCTGTACCATCGGTATAACTCTGCTGTGTAACTCCGTGCATCCTCTGAAACTTGAGGCTTGTCTTAGAGGCTTGGTTTACATGAGCTTTATATTCTGAAGGATTGCTGTACCTAAACCTGAGAGATCTGTGCCGTGATACAGATCAAATTTTATTAATAAATTAGTGGTATAGAAGTTAGCATATGGCAACATATAATTTTCAGTTTAAAAGCCTAAGAGAGAATTAACATTAAAATGTAAAACGTGCACATTTGAATTTTGGCAGACATATGTGGCTGCTGCTCGTATTTTGTTATCATGTTTAACATGATGTTATTGTGTACTTACAAATGAGTGAATTTTTAATCAGAATTAACTTGAAAGTATCTTTTTCAAGAAGAGAAACAGTACAAACGAACTATATTATTATGTGTATTAATCGTACATATATTAAATTAAATGGATTTCATTAACATGTGCAGAAAAATATTTGCACATTTAAATTGTTCTAACATGTCATGAATAATATTTGCAATAAAATAATTTGCTTTGCACGTTTGATTTGAATTGTAAGGTCCACAATAGGTTTTATAAATATATTAATTGAATTAATGTGCATTTAGGCTTTCTTAGCTGAACTAGGCCTGAAGTTCATTCCATTTTGGAGCAGTAGAAGAAAATTACTTGTTTATTCTGTTTCCTTTAACCTGAATTATTTTTCCTATGCTGCTAACGTTATGTTGAATGTCCTATTGTATTGTAGGCGAAGAGCATGTTTTAGAGATTATAATAGTGCAATATTTGTTCTAGCTGTCGAACAGGACAGGGAGCTTGTAGTTTTCATGTGAAAGAATATTAGTAGTTTATTGTGTACAGTCAGAGAGGATCCTAATGTTGCAAATGTTTAGAAAATGTAATATTTGGTGGAAAAAGATGAGGTCAGGAGGATGACAATGCACTTCGGCAGGAAAGATTCTGAAAAGTTGCAAATTTGGTGGCACCACCAACAACCACTGGATGCTGAATCTGACGCACAGAGTATGCCCACCCGACGGACCAATGAATGAACTGTGCTAATTTTAAATAGTGAAAAACTTTGAAATTGAAGTTAGTTCATTTTGAGTTCATCCTAGAGTTAGTTCTTTCCTGCATCGAAGCTGTCCACAGCCCTGTCATAGTTTCGTTTATTTTATGTTATTAAGTCTGCTGTCACATTCTCTTCTCTAAGTTTCCTGATGAGTTTTCTTATCATAGTCTTAATTGCCCCTTATGTTATGCTGTTCAGTACTAATAAAGCCAACTAATTCTGAACTGCTGATCTGTCTTATGTCCAGCCCGTGTTCTGCACTGTCCTATGCTGCTACCTACTGATGCCAGACAGTGACTGTCCTGCTTGATGAATCATCACTGTCTGTGATTCCATGAGTAGAAGTATAGCTAAATGTGGTTTCATGTTTTCCTTTTTAGCTGAGGCACCTACACCAGCATAATTTGTAGACATAGTTGCCCTAGTTAGATGATTTTTTCCAAATGATTTTTCTTTCTTTTTTTTTTGTGCTTTTGCCCGCATGTGTTAGCCTAGTTCTCACGCATGCTAGTCCCCATACTGGTTAGTGATAAGGATGGCCCAGCTCTGAGATTAATAGTTAAAATTGTATTTTGATAATTCGCTGATGTCACCATCTGTTGCTTTGAGATCTGGAACTATTGTGCATATTGTTGTTTTGCAGATTTTTGTTATTCTTTTGGAGTGTTCAATAGTATTGATGTTTAGTAGGCTAAATTTCTTTAGTCGCTTTAGTCAGCCTATGGTTTTCATATATGTTTATAACTTAGTTTTTTGTACCATTTACATGATATTGATTTTGGGATTGTAATAAAGCTTTGAAACTTATTGGGACTGGAGTTTTCATTGGAGTCTAAAAGGTTCATGGTGGTTAAATTTGATTATGAATTTAATGTCAATGATTTGTGATTGTATGAATCTGCCTACTACATCCGTCACTGAGTCCAAAGATCTGGTCAACCTCTGAAGGTGAGAATATTGATGGTGTCCTACCTGCACGCCTGTGGTTTCTGATCCCAAGGTGAGAGGAGGAACTCCACAAGCGCACCAGCAATTTTTGTTAGCAGAGAATGGTTATGTCTTGTGAGGAGTAGAATCAGAGTTTGCCCACATTGTGAGTTGTTTTGGTGTAATGTAAGGGTTGATGAAATTCCAGCGTTGTGTTACAAGTGTACGGTATGTGTTTTGAGTAGGGTTTGTGCTTGCAATGCTTTTGCTAAACTGCGGTGAAGTGTGATGTATGAAGTGAATAGGGAGTTTGTGTACTCCAAGGTAATTTAGTAGGGAGTTTGAGTACTCCAAGTAAGAGAGAGGGGAGTTGGCGTACTCCAAGTGAATGCTGTGCTTTGTGATAAAAAATTGCCCATGTGATTGTTGTTGTTAACGGGTCCTGCATGGCCTAAGATTCCAGAATGGTATTGTACAAGTGTATGGAGACACTCGGTTAATTTATTGTCTGAAGTTAAGGTGTTGGTCGATTGAGTGCTGTGGACAATGCCAGTAGATTTCCTCTGAGTGTGAGGGAGTTGTTGGTTGGTATTAGGTGAATCCTGAGTGCACAGGGAGACTCCGTACCAATCAGGGTGAGATTTGCGGGTCAAATCTTACTTGCGCATGTGAGAAAGCCACAGCTGGAAGAGTATAGGAAAGTACCATCTTTCTTGGCAAATTAACCCCATTTTTACCTGTATGTCAGTATGTTTTTGCCTGTCTCACTGGGATCCTGCTGGTCAGGACCCCAGTGCTCATAGTTTGTGGCCTAATGTGTGTGCTGTCAGTAGTGCTTAACTGTGTCACTGAGGCTCTGCTAACCAGAACCTCAGTGCTTATGCTCTCTCTGCTTTTACATTTTTCACTATAGGCTGGTGACTTCATTTACAAATTTCAGTTGGCACACTGGACCTCCCTTTTAAGTCCCTAGTATATGGTACACAGGTATCCAGGGCATTGGGGCTCCAGGAGATCCTTATGGGCTGCAGCATTTCTTT
Source organism: Pleurodeles waltl (assembly GCF_031143425.1). NCBI lineage: Eukaryota > Metazoa > Chordata > Amphibia > Caudata > Salamandridae > Pleurodeles > Pleurodeles waltl. Next base: position 91,496,912 of record NC_090443.1, read on the forward strand.
TGCCACCCATAAGGAGCTCAGACAAACCCTTTCACAGGACTGCCACTGCAGCCTGCGTGAAATAGTGCACACACTATTTCACAGCCATTTTCAGTGCACTTAAGCAACTTATAAGTCACCTATATGTCTAACCTTCATTTACTGAAGGCTAGGTGCAAAGTTACTAAGTGTAAGGGCACCCTTGCACTAGCAAAGGTGCCCCCACGCAGTCCAGGGCCAATTGCCCAGACTTTGTGAGTGCGGGGACGCCATTACACGCGTGCACTACACATAGGTCAATACCTATATGTAGCTTCACAATGGTAACCCTGAATATGGCCATGTAATGTGTCTAAGATCATGGAATTGTCCCCTCATTCCAAATTTGGTCTTGGGGAGCCAATTCCATGCATCCTGGGGGCTCCACCATGGACCCCCAGTACTGCCAAACCAGCTCTCTGAGGCTTGCATTGCAGCTACAGCTGCTGCCACCTCACAGACAGGGTTCTGCCCTCCTCGGGTCTGAGCAGCTCAGTCCCAGGAAGACAGAACAAAGCATTTCCTTTGGGAGGAGGATGTTACACCCTCTCCCTTTGGAAATAGGTGTTACGGGCTTGGGAGTGGTAGCCTCCCAGATCCTCTGGAAATGCTTTGAAGGGCACAGATGGTGCCCTCCTTGCATAAGCCAGTCTACACCAGTTCAGGGACCCCCAGTCCCTGCTCTGGCACGAAACTGGACAAAGGAAAGGGGAGTGACCACTCCCCTGTCCATCACCACCCTAGGGGTGTGGCCCAGAGCTCTTCCAGTGTGTCCCAGACTTCAGCCATCTTGTTTTCCAAGGTATGGGGACACTCTGGAGGCTTCTGAGTGGCCAGTGCCAGCAGGTGACGTCAGAGACCCCTCCTGATAGGTCCATACCTGATAAGGTAGCCAATCCCCCTCTCAGGGCTATAAAGGGTCTCTCCTGTGGTTTTATCTTCAGATTCAGCTTGCAAGTTCCATCAGGAATCCTCTGCAACTACTGCTTCATCCTCTGACCTCGGATCAATGGCAGACTGCTCCAGGAACAGCTGTACCTGCAACAAATTATCCAGAAGGGCTACTTCGACTCTGCAACTTCAGCTCCAGTCAGCAACTGCGACAGTTTCTGCGGTGTGCACACTCTGGGGACTCCCTGTCTTCACCCTGCACCAGAAGAACCGAAGAAATCTCCTCTGGAGTGACAAAGTCACTTCCCTGCTCCAGCAGGCACCTTCTAAGCCGACGACCAGTTCTCTTGGACTCCTCTCCTGGCGACGAGTGTGCTCCTTGGAACACAGGTGGTGGACCCCTTCGACACAGACTGTCCTAAGGTCCTGCTGCCCAAATTTGGAGGAGATAAGAGCTTGCCTTCCCTGTTGGTGACAGTACCCCTCTGAACTGCGTCATCTTCACCGCCTGATGCCACTGTGCACTATTTGCAAGAATCCTTTGTGCACAGCCTGGCCCAGGTCCCCAGCACTCTATCCTGCAACGCTCAACTGGCTGAGTTGTTCTCCAGCGGCGTGGAACCTTCTTTTGTAGTGCTGCAGGAACCACAATTTGCACCTTCTTTGTCCCTGTGTGGTTCCCTCCAGTGTTCGGAGCCTCCTCAGTCTGAGTTGAGGCCCCTAGGTCCCTCCTGGATTCAGGCAGCACCATTTTGGCGCAATCCGCGACATTGCTTGAACCAAGGCCTGTTAGACAAATCCAGCGCCGAAACTCACCTGCATCCAACATTTCCACATGGGACATCTATTGCATCATGCAGGAACCCGCAGCCATCTTCCGATATGCTCTTCTGCAGTCTTCTTCTAACCGGAGACTCCTCTTTTGCACCATCTTCTAGATTGGCAGGGGTTCCTGTCCTTCCTGGAATCTTCTGCAACTTCTGGATGTGGTCTCCTCTCTTTACAGGTGTTCAGGTCCAGGAATCCACTATTTGTTGCTTGCAGTCTTGCTTGGTTCTTGCAATAACTCTAACCACGATTTGCAGTGTCGTAAGGAAACTTGCAGTACTTTACTCCTACTTTTCTGGGCTCTGGGGTGGGGTATTTTACTCACCTTTGGGGTATTCTTACTCTCCCAGCGATTCTCTACACACTACACTTGTCTAGGGGGGAATTCATGATTTGCATTCCACTTTCTTAGTATATGGTTTGTGTTGCCTCTAGACCTATTTTCGCCTATTGCATTCTATGGTATTTTCTATTGTTTGCACTATCCTATGTCTCATTACTTACCTTATTTTGGTGTCTAGTGTATATATTGTGTATAATACTTACCTCCAGAAGGAGGTTTGCCTCTAAGATATTTTTGGCCTTGTGTCACTAAAATAAACGACCTTTATTTTTGGTGACACTGAGTATTGTCTTTACTTGTGAATAAGTACTGTGTAACTATAGTGGTATTGCAGGACCTATTCATGTCTCCTAGTTCAGCCTAAGCTGCTCTGCTACAGCTACCTCTATAAGCCTAGGCTGCTAGAATACTACTACATTTCACTAATAAGGGATAACTGGACCTGGTATAAGGTGTAAGTACCCAAGGTACCCACTACAATCCAGGCCAGCCTCCTACAAAGAGAAGCTGTTTGTGCAAAAGGCCACAGTCGAAAGTTCTGTACAGCTTTCAAAGCGTTTGAGGCCTACCGATGGAGAGCAGACAGGTTTTTGGTTTTGTGCTTGCAATATTTGCATTTAGGTTTTGCGTGAGAGGTGAATGAGACAACTCTGAAGTGAATCGCAGGTGCCAAGTAAAAGTGAGTGTGATGTCCTTTGATCCATGCTGGGATAGGTCCAGTGCTTAATTTGTGCTTGTTGTTTCTGATGCGGAGCGCCTGCACCTATTTTTGAGAGCTGACACTTATTTTTCTGCCTCAAGCATTTACTGGGAGCAAAAGACACATATGGGAAAGACGGAGGAAAAAAAATACAAAAAAGCGTCACAAAGGGAGAAAAGCAGAAAGTTGCAAGAGTAAGCTGAAGGGGCAGGGAGTGGCTTTAAATAGATTGAAGAAGTCCGAGATGGCTTCAGGATTACGCTGCCTCAGTATTCCGTGTTTGCAGATTCAATTGCAGCAGCCGCATGTTTAAGTGGAGGGCTCTGGGCACCGACACGTTTTTTTTCACAAATTAAGCACTAGATAGGTTGGTTAGTGAACAAGGGACCTGGAATGGCTAGAGCGCAAAACCCTCATGCATCTCAATGGATGACTTGCTTCATCATCGGGGACGCTCTTCACCAGGCTGGCACTGCAATGCCTGGTGGGCTCCCTACAGGGAGCTCTTAACCACGTAGCTCTCTAAGCAGCAAATAGATCAAGGTTTGGACCCTGGGATGGGATCCAACACCGACCGGAGAGAGTGATACAAAGATAAATAAAATTGGTTATCCACCTCAAGACATCATAAATTTAATCAGTATAATCAGTATAGGTGAGTGGAGACCAAGATTAAAAACCAAGCGAAAGTAAAATTAATGAGTGATAATGTTCAAATACTTTCAACATAACGAACTAGAAACCACCACTACTCTAGGGGCTCTAGTTTAAGGGTCGACATGTTTTGCGTCAATTGGTCCAGCAGGATCCTACGACGCTTCATCAGGACCAAAACAAAATACACTCAAGTACATCTTCTCCGAATACAAAAAGGTCGCCCACCCCCAGACTCAGGAACGGCTCCTTGGGAAACGTGTGTCGGGGACAAAAGTTGGCATGTATCTGCCTGTGGTCCGCGCTGGAATCCTACCCTCCGACAAGCGTGCCCGTAACAACGTTGTCCCCGACACACGTTTCTCGAGGAGCCGTTCCTGAGTCTGGGGGAGGGCGCCCTTTTTGTATCAACCAGTCAACTCAATGTAAGTGACGGTTTTTCTTTAATTTTTGTTCAGTGATTCCTCAGTTATAAGGCTTCAGAGAAGATGTATTTGAGTGAATTTTCTTTTGGTCCTGATGAAGCTTCATAGGATCCTGCTGGACCGATTGACGCGAAACATGTCGACCCTTAAACTAGAGCCCCTAGAGTAGTGGTGGTTTCTAGTTCATTATGTTGAAAGTATTTGAGCATTATCACTCATTATTTTTACTTTCGCTTGGTTTTTAATCTTGGTCTCCACCTCACCTATACTGATTAAATTTATGATGTCTTGAGGTGGATAACCAATTTTATTTATCTTTGTATCACTCTCTCCGGTCGGTGTTGGATCCCATTCCAGGGTCCAAACCTTGATCTGTTTGCTACTTAGAGAGCTACGTGGTTAAGAGCTCCCTGTAGGGAGCCCACCAGGCATTGCAGTACCAGCCTGGTGAAGAGCGTCCCCAATGATGAAGCAAGTCATCCATTGAGATGCATGAGGGTTTTGCGCTCTAGCCATTCCAGGTCCCTTGGTAGGTTTTTTTTTTTTGGGAACATTGTACACTTTATATTATTACTATGTTGGGAGACTGTACACTGGACCACTAATCTCCTGGTCCCTCCTACTTGTGTTTTTTGGTTAGTGAACAAGACTGCGCTGCTATAGGCTGAGAACAGCTTGTAAAAGGAATTGTGGGATTAAAAATTACTTCCTGGTTTCGTAGAATTTGTGTTTGTGAGTTAAATTTGTGTGAAAAAATCACATTTTTCAAAGCTTTAAAGAGTGCGTTGATAGGAGATGTTTTTATTCCAGTTAGGGAAGGTGAACCTACTCCACCTGAAGGTACACCAGCACTCGAGGTCACAGAGGAAAAAGGAGTTTCTGCATGTCTTTGGATAAATCAATGGTGCAAATTAACTGAGAAGGAAGGTGCCTTAGCTTTCCCTTGTTATGGAACTTTTAATTTAAGAATTTTAGAGAATCTGAGGAGGGTGCTGTATGAATCGAAACCCCTTCCGAGACAAGCACAATTTGAAGCACTTGCTATTTGGGATATAGTTGCCAGAGACAAAGAGGCTCAGAAGTTCGAAAGGAGAATGAGGAAAGCAGAAAAGACGTTAGAGGAAGCTAGATGGGAGATGAGGAGCAGAGAATATGGAGAGCAGATACATTTCATGCAGTGAAGTTATTTCCAGTGATTACACAGGAAAATGATGGAGGTGCTAAATCTAAAGCCAAAAAGAAATCTGAAGAAGATATAGAACAGAAGCTAAGTGAAATTAAAAAGGTAGCTGACACCGAGAGTGATTCAGAGGATGAATTTATAATGCAGTTGTTGCTGAATCGTCCTCCCCCATATAATGCAGTTGCCCCAGTAAATCAGAATGTGGTCCCGAATATTGCCACAGCTCCAGCTGTACTAAGCCAAATTCAGATGATTCCAAATGTGCCTACTGCTAATGTTGCACATGTGCTAGCCGGTTATCCAACAGTACCTAATGTTAACACAGCCCAGAATGTCACAGTTCCCGTTATGCTATAGCCAATTCAGAATGCGGGAATGGCTCACTTTGAGTCCACCTCTAATGTATAGACACCTGTAGAAACTGTGAACCAGAGACAGACAATGCCTATGTATTACCCAGTAGCGACACCACAGAACGTTGCCCCGAATCAGACAAGTCAGGCTTTTGGTACAGTATTGACTGGCTAAGGTAAAGGATTATTGTTCCCGCAAAAAAGTTAAAATAATTTGTTAGGACCAGATTTATTGACAGTTCCTATAACAATAGGTACAGCAGTTCAATTGTATGCCCAAGGTAATAAGGAGAAAGGTTTGCGGATTCCAAATCCAGTATCAGCAATGATCTCACCTTAAACAGAAAAGGCGCCTGCATCTACAAATAATGTACAGCAGGTTGACGGAACTGTAAAAATGATGCCTATGAGAGAAATTCCAGGAGGGAATGTTGTCCAAGTTCCTTGGAGCAGAAGTGACATACTATCTTTTACAAATGATTACCCAAGATTGAGGAAGAAACCAGTGGAGTGGTACTAACAAACAGAGAGGGTTGTCAAGCTTGCAAAATGCCTGTGTGAAGATTTGAATACTTTACTTGAGACTGTTGTTCCAGCAGATTTGTGGGACGAGTATAAGCGGAGTGTTGATTGGCCAACACGAGAGCCGCCAAGAGATGCAGTAACAGGTGCGCTGTTTGAAGAGGTGATAAAAAGCTATTACAGGGTGATTGAGTTTTTGAAGACTAGGGTTTCCCCTAAAGATATTGATTGGCAAACGAAGGACAGGACATCTCAGGAGGCAAAGGAGTCTGTTCATGCTTATTATGAGAGATTGCTGAAAGCATTTAGACAATACTGTGGTACAGAGATTTTTGAACTGAGAGACATGAATCATTTTGTGTTCAGATTTGTTCTAGGATTGAGACCTGAAGTCAGTAACGTGAGTCAGAATCATTTGATTTGCTGGCAAAGAAAGCCGATTGATGTTGCAATATGCAAAGTACTGTAGTGACAAAATCGATTTAAAGCAGAAAAGGTTAAAGGAAAAGGCAATGGTGATGCAAATCAAATCCGCACAAGCAGCAGGTGTTCAGGGAAGACAAGGGATGGTGAATGCAGGAGGAATGCAAGGGATACAGCAGCAGGGCAATATGGTGCCTCAGTTCAGAGGTATAGGTTGTGGAATTCAAGTAGATCCAAATGTTACTGTGGCTGACATTCACAACATGAAGAAAATGCTGCCTTGTCATGCATGCGGTAGAGTCGGACGTTGAAAGAGGGAGTGTCCCTATAGTAATGTAAATAATTTGGTGCAAGATGGTGGTGTTGCACAGATGGTTGACAACAGTCAATTACAAAATCAGAGTTCAAAGGCCCCGAAATCCAAGCATGACTGTTCCTACAGGAGCAGTCTAAATGCAGGTTCTCCTGCAACAAGTACAATTTCCTCATCAGCATATTAATTGCCCACAGCAATCACAGATACTGCAAGCTCTAATGGCAAAGCAATAGGTAATGGTTTCTCAGCAGAACATGAACCAGAGAGCCACTGCAAATGTAAATCAGTTTATCACACAATACTCATTGAATGATTGCAGTGATGATGAAGCGAATGAAGAATGTATGAGTGAGTGTTCGGAAGAGGAAGAATGTATGTTGGCTGCCTCACTGGAGGTAGATCAGTGTGGTCCTTATGTGAATGCGAGTGTTATGGGTCATGATGTTTCATTCCTGGTTGACACTGGAGCAACCTGTTCCACTGTCAGACCTGCAGAAGTCCCAAATGTGCCCCTTTCAGGAAGCACAGTTCAGGTTGTATGAGTAGCAAACCAGCATTTGGTAAACCCCATGACAGAGCCCATTACAGTTAAAATTGGAACCTTTGAAGGTCTGCACGGATTTGTAGTTTGACATTCCAGTCCTGTGAGTCTGCTAGGTAGATATTTGCTGTGCAAATTAAAATGTTTCATCAGTTGTACTCATGAAGGAATAGAAATTCAGACCAACAGTGATGATGATACTTCCAGTCAAACTGATGAGATGTATCCTCTCATTACGTTATTTCATGCCATGACAGTCAAAGACCTGCAAGACACAGTAATGTTGAGAGTTTGGGATCTCTCTGGGAAGGATATTGGACTCATATGAGGTGTTAAACCAGTTAAAGTGACTGTGAAACCAAATGCAGTTTATCCCATACCGCCACAGTATAACCTGACCCCAGAAGTGATTGAAAGGATTACCCCAATAATTGCAGATTCTGTTAAGCAGGTAGTTCTGAAAGAAGTGATGAGCAGCCCATGTAATTCTCCAATTATGGGATTGTGAAAGCCAAGTTGGAAATTTCGTATAGTTCAGGATTTGAGAAAAGTGAATGAAATTGTGGTATCTTGTTGTCCCACAGTGCCCAATCCACAATAATTTTATTTCAGATTCCATGTGAAGCAGAATGGTTTTCTGTTATTGATCTGTCATAGGCTTTATTTTCTGGACCCCCTGCACGAGGATAGTCAGTTCCTCTTTTTCTTCAGATTTGACAACCATGTGTATTCATGGTGCCGTACTCCACAGGGGTTTTCAGAGTCACCATCCATTTTTAATCAGATTCTGAAGAAAAACGTAGAGTCCCTGAACATGCCATTTCAGTCTGCCCTAGTGCAGTACATTGATGACCTGATGATTGCCTCAAATACCCAAGTGGCTTGTTGACAAGATACCATAGGGTTGTTGCATCATTTGTGTGAAAATGGACATTAGGTTTCCCTCACGAAATTACACTATTGTCATAAGGAAGTGAAATATTTGGCTCATCAGATTGAGAAAGGTGCAAGGACGGCGCCCTGAGAAAGAGTTGCAGCAATCATGCAAATGAATTCCCTAGTTACACAGGGAGATGTCAGAATGTTTTTGGGAATTGTGAGCTAGTGTCACCAATGGTTTCCCAATTTTTCAGTAATTTCCAAGCCATTGAAGAGGTTAATGCAAAAAGAAGCAACAGATTCAGTCCCCTTTAGTGAAGAGTGCATGAAAGCTTTTACTGAGTTGAGAGAGAGTTTGTGCAGAGCTCCAGATTTGGGAATGCCTGACTATACGAAAAGCTTTTCATTGTCTTGTCATGAACGTGACGGTTATGCTCTTTCTGTTTTGACGCAGTTACATGGAGGAACAAACAGCTCAGTGGCATATTTTTCTGCCGCATTAGATTCTATGGCTGCTTCTTTTCCCAGCTGTTTAAAGCCATGACCAGTGCTGGTGTAAGCATCAGTCAATGTGAAGGCACTGTGATGGGAAACCCCTTAACTGTCTATGTCCCACACACTGAAATACTTCTGACTAGGTCTAAAACCCAAAACTTGACCAGTGCCCGTCTCACCCATCATGAGTTATTGATTCTTGGATCCCCAAATGTTGTGGTCAAGAGATGTGCCAATATGCATCTTGCTAAATTATTGTCTGTTAATGTTAATGATTCAAGTGATGTTAATGAAGTGGAACATGACTGCCTCAATGCCACTGAACTGTGCACCAAACCTAGACCTGATATTCAGGATACTACTTTAGAGGAATATGATCAGGTTGTATTTGTTGATGGCTCCTGTTTAAGAGACAGCAGAGGTACACTTACATCTGGTTATGCAGTTTGTACACTCTCAGGAGTAATCGAAGCTTCATGATTTCAAGGAGGTGTTTCTGCCCAAGTAGCCAAATTGTTTGCTGTGTGTCTGAACAGCTCAAAGTGACAATATTCACAGATTGTCAATATGGATTTGGTGTTGTCCATGACTTTGGGCAGTTATGGCACCAGCGAGGATTCATGACCTCATCTGGATCACCCATCCAAAATAGTGAAATAATTCACAATTTATGTAATGCTTTACAGTTACCTAAGGAGTTTGAGGTTGTAAAATGTACTGCTCATTTAAAATAAAATCACTATATATCACTGGGTAATGCCTATGCTGACCAAATTGCAGATATTGTGCACTCCATTGTGTCACTTTTAATGAAGAGTGAAGCAGTGGAAGTGAAACCAGTGAGACAATTTAAAATGTTATGATGTAAGTGGTTGATACCTGGGATGAGAATAAAAGACTGCAGGAAGAGACAACAGAGGAAGAACACAGAGGTTGGATAAAAGCAGGTTGTGCTCAAAGGGAGGAAGATGATGTTTGGATTTCAAATGAAGGTAAGGTGCTGCCAAATTGTTTGCTGAATTCGATCGAATTATATTATCATGGTCTGGTTCATCTTGGCAGAGATGCAATGATTCGCACATTCAAACAGACGTGGTACAACCCCAAATTTAGATTGATGGCAGAAGCGGTTTGTCACAAATGTGTTACATGCCAACAAATTAATGAAGGGAAATACACAGTGGGTAATTTAAGCCACATAGGCAGATTGTGAGGTCCATTTAACAGAATGCAATTAGATTTCATTGAGATTTCTGCCTGCTTCGGATTAAAGTATGTATTAGTTGTTGTATGTTTGTTTTCCCATTGGATCAAGGCTTATCCCACACATAGGAATCGTAGTCTCACTGTAGCCAAGCTGCTCCTCTGGGAGCTGATTCCTCATTTTGTTTTCCGACTTCCTTGGAATCAGATCGAGGCACTCATTTTAATAATGAAATTATAAAGTTGTTGTGTGCAGCATTGAACAGTGAGCAAACATTGCACTGTAGTTAGAGACCAGAGGCATCTGGATTGGTGCAGAAAATAAATGGAACACTGAAAGCTCGATTGGCAAAGGTTTGTCCCTTGAAATGGCCTGATGCATTATCATGTGTTCTGATGAGCGTGCGTAGTACCCCTAACAGGAAGACAGGACTGTCTAACCACGAGATTTTAATGGGTCGTGCAATGAGATTAGCAGCAGTACCTGCAAATGTACTTGTGAACATAACAGATTACTTAGTGCTGGATTTTTGCAAAGGTCTGGCTGATGTGGTTCGCACTTTGTTTCATCAGGTCGAAGCAGCAACAGTTCAACCAGCTCAAGAATGGTGTCACAGCCTGACGGCTGGAAACTGGGTGTTAGTTAAAAAGCACGTGAGGATGACTTGCCTAGAGGTAAGGTGGAAAGGTCCATTTCAAGTTATCTTAGTGATGACAACAGCTGTGAAGTGTGCTGGTCTTCCAAAATGGATTCACGAAAGCCACACGTGCAAAGTCCTGAGTCCTCTTATAAACAGAGAGTCTGATCCTGCAAAAGCAGATGATAATGAAGGGGGAGTTCAGCTTGACCTAGCTGTGAGGACTGAGAAAGTGGCTGAAGCAGAAAACGTGCAATGTGGTGAAGGTGCAAGCAGCCACAATGCAGACAAAGGTGCAGGAGATCAAAGTCAAAGTCAATCGACTCCTACAGCACAGCAAACTTTGTGAATGCAGATGCACCTGAAAAGAGAACTGTGAAAGAATACAGATGGCCTGCAGCTGCACATGAACTGGTTGCTGATAAACTCCCAGCAATAACTTAAGCAGTTGAGGAGTCAAATCAATGTGAAGATGAAGATGGTGCTGTAAGGAGAATGAAAAGAAAAAGAGTGCCAAGTTGCAGATACTCTTCACCTGAATGGATCTATCTTGTCACAAATGAACGGGAGGGTAAGATCTATGGTCCTCTACAACCGTCTTGCTTTAGACATCCTTTTAGCAAAAGAAGGTGGAGTCTGTCAGGTTTTAAAGTCACAGCACTGCTACACCTACATACTTAGTACCAACAAGGAGATAAGAATGTGCCTATCAAATTTGACAAGTTTGAGACATGAACTGGGTGACCTTGAAGAGACTAATGTTTGGGAGACAATAGGTGAGGGATTCTCTAAGGTAGGATCTTGGTTTCGAAATTTGGGAAATGGATTTGTGAGAATGATCCTGAAACCTTTACTGATTGTGACAGTGTGCATAATGTGTGCACTTGGATTTTACAAGGCTTACAATTTCTGGAGAGGACAAAGAATAAAGAATAAACACCAGAGGGATGACATAGAAATGGAAAAATATGAGAAACAAATATTACCAGACAATGCAGAGAACTGATGATTATCGCAAACCTAGACCTAAGCGTTATCAAACTACAAGGTTTTGATTTGTCTCATTGTAAATCAGAAAAGTTATTTTGTGATGGCATAAATTGCCGACAGAGAAGGGACTGATAGAGATCAAATTTTATTATTAATTAGTGGCATAGAAGTTAGCACATGTCAACATATAATTTTCAGTTCAAAAAAAGCCTAACAGAGAATTAACATGGAAATGTAAAACATGCACATTTGAATTGTGCCAGACATTTGTGGCTACTGTTCATATTTTATCATCACATTTAATAGGAAGGTATTGTGCACTTACTAATGAGGGAATTACTAATCAGAATTATGAGGAAAGTATTGTTTTCAAGAACAAAAACAGTAGAAATGAAGTATATTAATATGTGAATTAATCATACTTATATTAAAGGTGAAATATTTAAAAATTAATGGAGTTCGTTTTTTGAAGATACTACATCTACCATGATGCAATGGGGCAGATTAATTGCTGGGATGTCAGGCAGGTGCGCTCCTAACTGTTTGTGACTTTAAAGGCTCCCTTGAGCCATTGGGCTGACGAGCTCTGGAGCAGGCACCAGCAGGCCAGGGAAGAGGTACTGAAACCGAGTGATTTATGGCAGCATTCCCAGCACCCCGCAAATATGTTCTCTGCTGAAGAAGGGACTAACCCAGAAACACATGTGTCCAGAGATGCACAGTAAAGGCTGTACCTACTTAAAGGTGAAATATTTAAAAATTAATGGAGTTCGTTTTTTGAAGATACTACATCTACCATGATGCAATGGGGCAGATTAATTGCTGGGATGTCAGGCAGGTGCGCTCCTAACTGTTTGTGACTTTAAAGGCTCCCTTGAGCCATTGGGCTGACGAGCTCTGGAGCAGGCACCAGCAGGCCAGGGAAGAGGTACTGAAACCGAGTGATTTATGGCAGCATTCCCAGCACCCCGCAAATATGTTCTCTGCTGAAGAAGGGACTAACCCAGAAACACATGTGTCCAGAGATGCACAGTAAAGGCTGTACCTACTTAAAGGTGAAATATTTAAAAATTAATGGAGTTCGTTTTTTGAAGATACTACATCTACCATGATGCAATGGGGCAGATTAATTGCTGGGATGTCAGGCAGGTGCGCTCCTAACTGTTTGTGACTTTAAAGGCTCCCTTGAGCCATTGGGCTGACGAGCTCTGGAGCAGGCACCAGCAGGCCAGGGAAGAGGTACTGAAACCGAGTGATTTATGGCAGCATTCCCAGCACCCCGCAAATATGTTCTCTGCTGAAGAAGGGACTAACCCAGAAACACATGTGTCCAGAGATGCACAGTAAAGGCTGTACCTACTTAAAGGTGAAATATTTAAAAATTAATGGAGTTCGTTTTTTGAAGATACTACATCTACCATGATGCAATGGGGCAGATTAATTGCTGGGATGTCAGGCAGGTGCGCTCCTAACTGTTTGTGACTTTAAAGGCTCCCTTGAGCCATTGGGCTGACGAGCTCTGGAGCAGGCACCAGCAGGCCAGGGAAGAGGTACTGAAACCGAGTGATTTATGGCAGCATTCCCAGCACCCCGCAAATATGTTCTCTGCTGAAGAAGGGACTAACCCAGAAACACATGTGTCCAGAGATGCACAGTAAAGGCTGTACCTACTTAAAGGTGAAATATTTAAAAATTAATGGAGTTCGTTTTTTGAAGATACTACATCTACCATGATGCAATGGGGCAGATTAATTGCTGGGATGTCAGGCAGGTGCGCTCCTAACTGTTTGTGACTTTAAAGGCTCCCTTGAGCCATTGGGCTGACGAGCTCTGGAGCAGGCACCAGCAGGCCAGGGAAGAGGTACTGAAACCGAGTGATTTATGGCAGCATTCCCAGCACCCCGCAAATATGTTCTCTGCTGAAGAAGGGACTAACCCAGAAACACATGTGTCCAGAGATGCACAGTAAAGGCTGTACCTACTTAAAGGTGAAATATTTAAAAATTAATGGAGTTCGTTTTTTGAAGATACTACATCTACCATGATGCAATGGGGCAGATTAATTGCTGGGATGTCAGGCAGGTGCGCTCCTAACTGTTTGTGACTTTAAAGGCTCCCTTGAGCCATTGGGCTGACGAGCTCTGGAGCAGGCACCAGCAGGCCAGGGAAGAGGTACTGAAACCGAGTGATTTATGGCAGCATTCCCAGCACCCCGCAAATATGTTCTCTGCTGAAGAAGGGACTAACCCAGAAACACATGTGTCCAGAGATGCACAGTAAAGGCTGTACCTACTTAAAGGTGAAATATTTAAAAATTAATGGAGTTCGTTTTTTGAAGATACTACATCTACCATGATGCAATGGGGCAGATTAATTGCTGGGATGTCAGGCAGGTGCGCTCCTAACTGTTTGTTATATTATATGAAATGGATTTCATTAATGTGTGGAGAAAAATAATTGGGAAACATCACTTGCAACGTGGCAAATGCAACGAGATGGATTTACCACGATGCCGTCATCACGCTTACTGGAACAACGACTCCTTTTTTCTCTGCCTTAACCACACGTGTGATAAACACACACATGCGTGGCTAAGACAGACAAAAAGGTAGTCAGCATCGGGAGAGGACGAGGTCAGGTAAGTGGGGTTCAGGGGGTGGGTATTTAGGGGGCAGGGGTGGGGGGTCGGGGTAATTTTGTATTTAGGGCAAGTGGAGGGTTGGGTTTTAAGGGGTTGGGGTCGGGGTAATTTTGTTTTTAGGGGTAGGGTGGGGGGGTTGGGTAATTTTATATTTAGGGTGGGTTTTTAGGGGCAGGGTGGGGGGGCGGGTGGGGTAATTTTGGGTTTAGGGTAGGTGGGGAAAGGGTTTTTAGGGGCAGGTGGAGGATCTGGGTAATTAGGTTTTAGTGGTAGGGGGTCAGAGTAGGACACGGTCAGGTAAGTGGGACTGGGAGAGGATTGGGGTAGTTTTTAGGGATGGGGTAGTTTTTAGGGGTGGGGTGGTTGTGTTATTTTTTTTTAATGGGTGGGCATGGGGGGTCGGGGTAGTTTTATTTTTAGGATGGGGTGGGGGTTGGGGTACTTTGGTTTTTAGAGTGAGGGTGGGGGCTCTGGGTAAGTTTGTTTTTAGGTGTGGAGGTGGGGTCGGGTTAATTTTGTTTTTAGGGCGGGTGGGGGGTTCGTGATAATTTTGTATTTAGGGTGGGTGAGGGGGTCGGATTTTTAGGTGCAGGGGTGGGGGTGGGGTTAATTTTGGATTTAAGGTGGGTGGAGGGTGGTCAGGTTTTTAGGGGTGGGGTGAGGGTCAGGAGAATTTTGATTTTAGGGTGGGGTTGTTTTTTTGGGGTGGGGGTCGGATGTTTTAAGGGCGGGTTTGGGTAGGTTTTAGGGCTCAGGGTGTGTGAGGGTATCGGGGTAGTTTTTAGGGGTGGGTGGGGGCAGGGGTAGTTTTATTTTTTGGGCAGGTGGGGGGTCAGGGTAATTTTATTTTGCGGGTGGAGGGGTCGGGTAGTTGTGTTTTAGGGTGGGTGGGAGCGGTCAGGGTATTTGTGTTTATAGGGCGGGTGGGCGGGGTGGCATGCGAAAACCACGTATGCTGTTCCACACATGCCTTTACAACAAGAAAACGTTATAAAGGCATGTGTGGTAAAGGCATGCGTGGAAACAACGTGGTCATTGTTCTGACCGCATTGTTCAGGCATGTGTGGTTGGCGCATGCGTCATTCCATCATACATCCAAAATAATTGCATGTTTACATTGTTCTAACATGTCATGCATAATATTTGCAATAAAATAATTTGCTATGCACATTTGATTTTAATTATAAGGTGCGCAATAGGTTTTATAAATGTACTAATTGAATTAATGTACATTTAAGCTTTCTTAGCTGAACTAGGCCTGAAGTTAATTACATTTTGGAGCAGTAGAGGAAAATTACTTGTTTATTCTGTTCCCTTTAACCTGAATTATTTTTCCTAGGCTGCTAATGTCCTATTGTGTTGTAGGCGAAAAACATATTTTACTGATTATAATGTTGCAATATTTGTTCTAGCTGTTGAACAAGGACAGGAAGCTTGTAGTTCTGATGTGAAATAATATTAGCAGTTTATTGTGTACCGTGAGAGAGGATCCTGATATAACAAATGTTTAGAAAATGTAATATTTGGCAGAAAAGGAAGTCAGAAGGATGACAACACACTTTGGCTGGGAAGATTCCAAAAAGTTGCAAACTTGGGGCCTGCTTTATGAAAAGTATGTGCTGCCTTTGCTTCATTTTTTGACGCAAAAGTGACACAGACTTGTAAAATACAATTATATTTGGTAAATTTGCGCCACTTTTACTTCAAAAAATGACACTAAAGCAGCGCAAACTTTTCATAAATCAGGCCCTTGGTGTCCCCGCCAACAACCATTAAATGCTGAATCTGATGCACAGAGTATGCCCACCTGAAGGACCAATGAATGAATTGTGCATATTTTAATTAGTGAAGAACTTTAAAATTGGAGTTAGTTTGTTTGAGTTCATCCTAGAGTTAGTTCTTCCTTGCCTCGAAGCTGTCCACAGCTCTGTCATAGTTTCTTCTATTTTCTGTTATTAAGTCTGCTGTCATATTCTCTTTAAGTTCCTTGATGAGTTTTCTCATCATAGTCTTAATTGCCCCTTATGTTATGCTGTTCAGTACTAATAAGCCCAACTAACTCTGAACTACTGATCTGTCTTATGTGCAGCCTTTGTTCTGCACTGTACTGATGCTGCTGTCTACTGATGCCGGAAAAGGTGGCCGTCATGCTTGATGAATCATCGCTCTCTGCTGTCTCATGAGGAGAGGTATACCTACATGGGGTTTCATGTTTTCCTTTTTAGTTTAGGGACCTACACCAGCATAACGTTTAGAGATAGTTGCCCTAGTTAGATGATTTTTCCAAAGTATTTTTGTTTTTCTTTTTTTTGCTTTAGCCCGCATGTGTTATCACATTCCCACACACGCTGGTCCCAATTCGGGTTACTAATAAGGATGGCCCAGCTCTGAAATTAATTGTTGAAATTGTATTTTGATTACTTCTTGATGTTGCCATCTGTTGCTTTAAGATCTACAACAAATGGGGATATTGTTGTTTTGCTGATTTATATTATTCTTATGCATTGTTCAGTATTTTTGTTGTTTAGTAGGCTGAATTTCTTCAGTTGCTTTGGTCAGCCTTTGGTTTTCATATATGTTTATAACTTAGTTTTGCGCACCATTTACGTGACATTGATTTTGGGATTGTAATACAGCTTTGAAACCTATTCAGAATGGAGTTTTCATTGGTGTCTAAATTGTTCATAGTGTTTAAATTTGTATATGAATTTAATGTTTATGGTTTGTGATTGCATGAATCTGACTGTTACATCCCTCACCAAGCCAAAAGATCTGGTCGACCTCTGAAAGTGAGGACAGTGATGGTGTCACACTCACGCGCCTGTGGTTTCTGATCCCGAGGCGGGAGGAGGACCTCTGCGAGTGCGACAGCAGCTGCATCAAGCGCAGCTCTGCTGCTTGAGGCATAGACCTTTCATATTTCTTTATCCTGAAGGGCAGCTTTATTTTCTGATGCCTGTAATCTCTCTATAAGAAGAGGGAAAGCGTTTGTATCTGAAGACTGAGCCCTTACTGGCTCTATAAACCTAGGTACTGAAATATGAGTCTACAGGATCTTAGCACAAGGAGCTCCTTCTGCCTGAGGCTTTATTTGCAATCCGAGTAACCGGTGGGATAATTTCCTGTCTGAAGCCTAAAACTGTAATAACCTTTTGTAACCTGACGAATTACCTAGTTACCTAAAGATGCATAGTATGATTTGTGTAACCCCCTTACTGAAAAACTGTTGGAAAGGTCTAAAGTGCTCTGTGCATTTACATCATTACAAAAGGGAAATCCCACAAAGAGCCAAACTAATAGACATCCCCAACCATCTACCACTCGCCTAATGTAACCCAACAAGAAACAGTCTAACTAGACACTACCGTACTCAAAACATTACTGTACCGAGCACGATTGTGCAAACCCATTTTTTGAGTACTGTGTTTTCTGTAATGCAGGAAACAGTTAAAACACTCCAATCACAAGTTACCGCTATCGGGTAAAATTTACATATCAGTGTAACCAGATCAATTAGTTACATTACATCAAATTTAAAAAGAAAACAAAAGAACTTCTACTCAGACCCACATTTTTTTTTAACTTCAATGTAGTAAATCAATTACGCTCTGCTCTCTCTTCAAAATAATCTTAGGAAAATATCCCCCATCGGTTGGCACACGCCATCCCGATTAGAAAGCACTTCATATACAAAATACACAAACAGGGAGTCTAATAACCGACCCCACAGGTTGAAATTCTGCTACCCAGACAATTATGCCAAATAGCCACCGGATGGCAGCAAGCACTTAGCAAAGACAATCGCCACCTCCTCGTCCTTTTTTGTTGCCACAGTCCTAATGAATGAAAGAGGTTTTACCGCCGCGTGTGACAGGCCTCTGCCAAGCAATAAAAATAATGTAGTGGCATCGCTGAAGTGTGTGTAGAGAGAGGGTGTGGGGCGTTTGGGTGGGGCCATTACCCCATCTGTAGATGTCCTGACCCCACTCCCCACTTTCACCCACCACCAGTGACAGCTGGCGAAAAAACACTGCACCTAGCCTGCGAACCGCGGTGTTCTTGGTTACATTTCATGTTTTACTTACTCTTGCATTTCTTAAGACTATTTGTTTTTTTCCAGGACGTGAGTTCAGGTTTTGGCTGGGCCACATTTAGGAGCTTTAGAGTTCAAGCAGAATATAGTGCGAATTACTCATAGCGCCTGCCATCGGGTCATAAAGGGGGTCGGAATACATGCTCATCTAATCCTTGGCCTCTTTGCAGAGCGCAAAAAGCAATGGCCAGGTCTGCAAATTGTAATTGTGATCATATGCGAAAGTGTGTGTGTGGGGGTTATTGGTGAAGTGAAGAGAAGAAGATGCATGGAGATAGTGCAGAAGAGAGTGAAACTAGGGTGCGGAAGAGGAAAGAGATCAGGTGTGAGATACACAGGTTGTGTGTTTCAGAAAGATAGGAGGAGAAAAAAGTGTAAATGTCTAATAAATACATTGCAGAAGAGAGTAGTGTGAACAGGAGAACGGGAGATGTATACATCTTCATCATCTCCCATTGTTGATGGCTGTGCCAGTTTTAGCAGTGGCCCCTTGCGTGCCCCCTAAACATCATATCTAGAGATGCCACTGCAATAATATTCGTTCTGCAGCCCCCTTTCCCTCTAAATGAATATCTATAGAGCCACTGCCTACCTGCAAGTTACTCTTGGTTTTTCGTGTCCCCAAAAACATTTGTGCCTGGCAGGTTTAGAAAGTAAGGAACTAGGCTTTCTAATGGTGTTTTTTCAGGCCTGGTGTTAACTAAGATCCTTTAAATTCACCGAAATTATATGTGTAATATATTTACTTACATGGGGCTTTAAACCGGCCCTCTTCATCCATTGGTCTGTTATTGAGTCATTGACATTTTTCTTCCGGCCACTGCAGGATACAGCATGGGGCAGCCCACTCCAGTCATTGGCTGAGTCCACTATGAGTGCATTCTTCCTTTTCACAAACACAAAATTGTTATTTTCAGTGCCAGGGACGAATTTGGCAATGCGCACTTGTTACGAACAATTATGTTTGCTGTTAGCCATTTTTTGGGATTGATGAAAGCTCTGCAGCCTCCCCGAAAACAAGTTTTGCAAAACCTGTGACAAAACAAGCATTGGCAGAGGCAAAAGGCTGGCAGCGAATGCCAGACGTATTGGCCTCTCAGTGCCTGTTTATTTTTGCTGCCAGTATTGTGTGCCATTGGATGAGGTGACCGCTGCTTCCGGTTTGCAGCGCCTGAGGTCGTTTGCCGCCCGATAGCGGCATTGCTTTGCAGGTACCCAGGTCCATGCTGTGCTTCTCCCAGCAGCGGGCCACTCTGGATGTGGGACGCCGAATTGTTTCGGAGTCAACTGGACTGCAGAGGGGCGTCCGCCAGGGGACACGCTGACATAAAGACTCGGATCACGAAAGGAGGGTGAGAGTTTCCGTGTTTGCTCCCGAGGCTATGCTGCTAATTATATTGTTTCTCACTGTATGGATGGCCGTAAACCCTTGAACAAGACAGGGCATGATGTCTCATGGCCGCAACTTCCAGGCGATGAGCGTAAGCCATGCTGTCATCACAAGCACGAGAATCGGCATTGCAGCAAGCTCTGTTATTCACAGTCTCTCTCTCTCCCTTGCCTGTCTCACAGTCTGCTGCACGAACTCATGCCCCGGGGATTCCTCTTGCTCCAGATGCCAAGGCTTGCCTCCTAGGTGAAAGTCAGAAGGACAGGTGAAGACATTGTTGTTCTCTTCTGGGTGATGGTGCCACGGTTCTTCTGGTCCACAAGTGTTCCTTGGCTATTCTGAATACTGGTTGCTGTTTACCAGAACTGTTGCTGGAATCGTCCATGCTGGTGTCAACTTCAGAGGTTGTCCCTGAGGCTAAATCACTTGGTGCTTCTAAACACCCAGCCCTGAAACAAAACCACATGTAGCAATTACCGTTTAGAGACACTGGCAATTTAAAAGTTGCAATCAGGTTTCTAT
Organism: Pleurodeles waltl; assembly: GCF_031143425.1. Taxonomy (NCBI): domain Eukaryota; kingdom Metazoa; phylum Chordata; class Amphibia; order Caudata; family Salamandridae; genus Pleurodeles; species Pleurodeles waltl. The sequence goes on from NC_090443.1 coordinate 91,516,960, forward strand.
GTGTCCACATGCACACACACTTGTAGTCAGCAGCGAGTGTGCCAAGGGTAAAACCACTATGCAGAATAAGGATCCACTTCCAAGGTGATGTGACAGTGAGGGGCAAGGGAGTGAGTGTGTGAAGGGCCCTAGATGGTAGTGGTCACTGCAACTTGCACCACCCATTGCTCCTGCCACGGCTGCCACTGACAACCACTAACCATCAATCGCAAGTCTGACAATTCAGAATATATCCAGGCAGTTAAAGCTGTAAGAATGGCATGGATTGCAGGTATAAATAATTGTTAATGTATACAGAATTAATTAACAACTGTTGTTGTGCTCATCTCTAAATTAGATAGACTGTGCCACCCTGTGCAGTACTGTCATAAGTGGCATTGTTGACAATTAAGTGTCGGTGCTGAGCACCAGAAATCACCAGCTCAAATTAAGCACTGCCAGAAGATCTAACAAACTGCTATTTTTGGCAATGTTATGTTTCCTCAGCAACTTCCCTGATTAAAGACCCATAGTGGTAAAGATAGCATAGCAGCATATTTGTTTTCAGTTTTTAGGTCTTGTCTGAAAGATATCCTCTGAGCAAGCACGTCCCCAAGGCCTTTGTGCTTTTAGATGCAGAGCACAAAGAAATCTGTTAGGGAGCATTGTAAGACTTCTGATTTTTCCAGATTTTGTCTAGAGTACTACAAGCACAGTACTACATACTTATTTAGTAGAGAGCATGGCAAGGGAAAATTCAATAGAATATATGGGATACGAGTTCTTCTGATAAATTATTCTAGAAAATGAAGCCAAATATTAATGATTGTATTAAGGCCTGTCACTTTCCCACAGTACCACGTTTCAGTGACAAGGCTGTAAGACATCTAGTAACTGTTTGTGCAGCTGCATCCTTGTGCAGCTTGACTCTACTAACACCCTGTGCTACTTAACCCTAATGCAGCTGACTCACCTGGGCTATCTGCTGCCACCCAGTAGGTCTACTTCCTTGTGCCGCTGACTCCACATAGACAATTACTAACACTGTTCTACTGCAACCTTGGGCAGCTGACATGACAGGGACATCTGCACCCAGCCAGTAGCATTGTTTCTTTGTGCAGCTGACTTCACTTGGACATTTACTAACACCCCGAGCTACTGCACCCTTATGCAACTGACTCAATGGGGACATCTGCATCCAGCCAATAGGATTGCTTTCTTATGCCGCTGACTCCATATGGAAATTTAATAACACCATGTGCTACTGCACCCATCTGCATCTGACTCAACAGGGACATCTGCCGTCAGCCTGTAGGACTACTTCCTTGTGCAGCTGACTCCATATAGACATTTACTAACACCTTGTGCTACTGGACCCTTATACAACTGATTCAACTGGGACATCAGTATCCAGCCACCTTGTGTTACTGGACTCTTGTGAAGCTGACACAACAGGGACACCTGCTGCCAGCCAGTAAGATGCTTCCTTGTGCTGCTGACTCCACATGGACATTTACTAACACCTTGTGCTGCCGACTCAACAGAGGCATCTAGTAATGGCTTGTGCAGCTGCATACTTGTGTAGCTCAGAAGCTCGCTGCGTCCAGGGAGCATTGCTAAAAGCGGGCAGGCAGAGAAGGAAGGCCCGGTTCTCCCATTGGTACCAGAAGCAGAGTATGAGGGAAGGCGGGAGAGTCATATGGACCACATATGAGCGGTCACTTTTAAAGTCCAATACAAGCACATTCGGAGTGTCATAGCTTACCTCAGAAGCTGCTGCATTGTGAGGAACGTATAGAATAAGCCTACAAGAAATTAATCTGGGAGGCTAAGTCCACTTACTTTGCTAGGAAAGTTTTGAATTCTGAAAACAAAACTAAGGACATTTTTAATATCCTCTCTGAACTTTCCAATCCTGATAAAGTAAATGACCCATTGGTCCCCACTCAAACATTATGTGATGATTTGAATTCCTTTTTTGTCAATAAGATACAGTTGATAAAAGACAGCATCACACCTAGTCCCTCATCCATCATTACATCCCCTGCACAATATTAATCCTACCAAACTCATGGCATTTCCAGGCATTACTAAATATTGCTTAATAAAGTTGATGACCAAGATAAAATCAGACTCTCCTAGAGATGCTGCCCCTCCTTGGATTCTAAAGACTATCTTTTCTCAGTTTCCAGACCCTGTGATATATTTGCTCAATCTATCCCTGAGGCAGGGGTGGGTCCCTCTTGCTTTTAAGGTGGCAGTAGTCCTTCCTGTTTTTTTTTAAAAAAAGCTGTAGAAGTCCCAACGGTTTTAAAGAATTATCGTACAATTTCCCTTTTGCCATTTTCACCAAAATTATTAGAGGCACACATTGCTCAACATCTCTGTTCCTTCCAAGAGGAGTCTTCTTTTTGAACTCTCATCAGGCTGACGTTCACCCCCCCCCACCCCACCCCCCCTCATCCCCACTCCACGGAAACTGTAATTCTCTCTGTGGCTAATGAGATGAAAGATGCTGCTGAAAAGGGGACGGGCCAGGCACTTGTCTTGCTGGCCTTATCGGCGTCCTTAGATACTGTGGATCATGTCATTCTTCTCAAATTCGTCAAGGCTGTGGGCCTGTAGGGACCAGCATTTGACTGAATACAATCTTTCCTTCAAGACCGTTCCCAGTAAGTCCATCTCTCTCCTTATTGTTCATCCGAAGTAATTCTCAATTGTGGGTTACCGATGGGCTTATCACTGTTCCCCCACTTTTTTAACCTGTTTATCTGCCCGCTCGTTGGCTCACTTCGAAGGTCAGGGGTGAAAATCTTCAATTATGCTGATTACATGAGGTTGCTTTTGGATATTGACAACACAACAGAGTCGCTAGCTTTCTTTGTGAACACTATGTTATACATTATTCATTTGCGACTGGATGAATTGCAATCAATTAAAGTTAAATTCTGACAAAACTGAAATTGTGATGGTTAAAAACAAATTGTACAGAAGGAATCCCTCCTACTGGCCGCTGGAGATGGGTCCTTCTCCTGGCCCAAAAAAAGTAGTTAAAAGCCTTCTGAGCTTCATTGACGAAGGCCTCACAATGAAATCTCAGAGTGGGGCACTGACCTCCTCCTGTTTCTTTCAACTTTGGAAATAAAAAAAAAAAGGAATTATTTCAATTTTGAGGCCCTCATTCAGATCTTAATTGCTCTTGTGATGTATTGGATCGATAACATTAACTCCCTCTACTTGGGACTCCCAAAAGGCCTGAGTCAGAGACTCCAGATGGTTCAGAATCAAGCAGCTAGGTTGGTCTGGTTCAAAACTAGACACTGTCACTGCACACCTCTGATGGCAAAACTGCATTGGCTTCCAGTCGCTCTGAGATTGCTGTTTAAAATCGGCTGCATAATTTTTAAATCTCACTGTGGCAGATGCCCTACTTTGTTTCTTCCAGAATTCGGAACTGTTCCCCCAAGCGTAACCTTAGATCAGCTTACCTTAATCTACCAGAGATCCCTAAATTCAACAGAAAAAGAATGATGTACACTAGGTTTTCAGTGATGGCTCCACTTGTTTGGGACTCTTCCCCCGAATGTGAGAGCTTCATCCAATTGTGCAAATTTTAGGACTCCGCTAAAAACCTGGCTATTTAAGCATCGCTCCCTTATTCTCTACTGTTCCAGCACCATGAAACCTTTTTGGTGCACATGCACTTTATAAATTGCTTATAACATAACAATACTGAAGTATCATGCAGAGGAGCAGCCCATTAACTCCACGTGCTTTGGACAAAAAGAGTCATGTGCTTGGGAGAATACTCCCCCATACAGCCTTGTCCAAAATATGTACTTCTTACAAGAGGGCCTTAAAAGACTGGGGCTCCCTGGCCAACCTCTAACAATTAAACAGAGAGTTGCATCCCAGGAGCCTCCACTGCAGGGAGAAAGTTGTGAAATTCCAAGTCTCCCTGGAGAGAGAAGCAGTGTGTCCAGGATGGGCAACGCTATACTATTATCACATTCTGTGGCTTCGTTTTTGTGTAGAATCTGGTGTGGAAGATCTCATTCAGGGTTTTGGGTCCTGGAGGTTGTTAGGTAGCCAGTATGCACAAAATAGCACACTCTGAAATGGTTTTGACTGTTGCCTAGGTTACTTTCATTAGTGATAATTTGCTTTTATGTACATTTCCTAATGTTGTTGATAAAGCTAGTAAATAGCTTGCATGTTTTGTAAATGTTTTACCAAGGGCAATAGGTTTTCTCTTCACCTTTTTGAAGTGCTGCCAAAATCTGTAGACCTAACGCTTCAATGATAAACCAAATATGACTGCAATGCTGTATAAAAGAGAAATTATAGGATGTTAGGGGTAGGGCCTATAAGCATTCACTTCTAATTTTATGTCAAGACCAGAGGCTCATATTATGCTTCTCTGATCTTGCTTTAATTAAGTAGCAGCAGTCAAGAAAACTACAATTCCCATGAGTACAGATAGCCAATGGGAATGCAAAGCGTCTCGTAAGAAACACCAATCATAACAATAGGCACAGTATAGTCAACATACTTGACTGCGACCAGCCCTCGTTTCTTGCTGTTCGCAGTCAAAATAAGTATTCATTTACATCTTTACTCAATAATAATGCTTTATTTGTTTGCTTGTTACATACTTGTAATTAGTTGTGCGCCCTTTCCCTTTATTCACCTTTCATTCTTACGCACTCGTATCTTTACGTGTTCACGCAGGCTTTGAGACCTAGGCCTGAGGTCACTGACTGACAGGTAACAGGTGGGATGGGGCGTAGCCGGCAGTCAAATGCATAAACAGGAAACTTAGAACAAATCCCACAGATACGTGCAGCAACATCACAATGGTCCAAGGAGATTGGCCCCAATAAAACACACATATCCAGAAGGGAGCGTGCATTCCCAAAAACACCATAAAGTTAGATGGCACACACTGCACACACAGTGACCACGTGCCCCTCAGGCCGGACATGGGGGCACATTACCCTCAGGCCCACATTGTGTCTGCTAAATGTCGAGGTCCATCTGCTTATGTTATCAGAACCTTATTTATGACTCCACAACAACTATTTGCATTCATAACCAGGAAAGGAATGTTTTAATTATTTTATGGTACTCAAAGAAATTTATAAAATGCCACTCCAAACTGATTACATTTGAGAGACAGTCCTCAGAGCCCGGTTCTGTAACTTCTCTCCCGGCTGTAATGTTTAATTAAACAAACTGTTCCTGCTTTTCCTGACGCCTCTTGTCTTTTGTTTTTTAAACGTAAATTCACATTTGAGCAACAGAACTATTATTGAGTTAAAACAGCAGTTCCTCCATACTATTTAGAGGTGGACAAATTGCTGCCTTGCAAGAACATAACAACAGCTGCCCCTGCTGTCAGAAACAAGAGACTCAGCAGTTTCTGCACCCTAGGATAGCAGAGCTACAGTGGTAATCATACTCCGCTGTTTGAGGCGGCCCACCATCACTGATTGTCCATGCCACAGCTGCCACAATAGGAATGGAGGTCCTGGGTTGTGAAAACAGCAATGGCCCCCCAAAATACAGAAAGAGAATTCCATGCACATCAAGGCATTTTATATATTTTTTTGTTTTTCACACAAAAAAAATAAAAATCGCATTTTGGGAACTAGAAAAGCAAAACAGGTGTATAAAACATGGCATCTGCTCGACATTAAGCCACGTTTTTAGTGCAGTCAATACACCTGCAGAGGCACAGATTGCACAGAGCTTACTTCCAAGGAGGCAAGACTCTCTTCATTTGGCAGAAGCAGTCTTCACTGGTCAGTAGACATCAGCGCCTCTCCTATTCTGATAGGCTGACAACCACCCACCAAGGTCTAAAAATCCCTCTTAGTCTAAACAATACGCAACTCATGATCCTATCAAAAGAACTAGTGCTCAGTCCCTTCCCTCTGACCAGAAGAAAGGAAGCAAAAGAAGAATCGGTGATTGAAACTGTTGTTGTGGGTTCTCCTTTGCGCCTGGGTTGGACACCCTTCTTTTAGCGTTAGACCCATTGCTTGTGCCATTTACACTTGGACACATTTTTTATTTTCGTGTTTTTTATTTTTTTAGCAAGACTTGCTTTTTGCTAGTTGTTTTTATATTATAATCAGCTGCTTCTTTCCAAGAAAACATAGTAGATCAGACTGCACATTTTATCGGCCATTTGTACACAATGTACTTTGTGTCCTGTTCAAGGCTGCCATGTTCGGTACATGATATTCTAACGTGTATTGCCACTCCTGGAGTTCAGGAGTCAGTCCCCAATTTCAAGACACATAAGTACATCAGGGTTGTTCTTAGAATGCTGATGTAAACATCACATAGGCCTAAACGGGGCAGAGGACATTCCAGTTATGGCTGGCATGGAGTGCACAACATTCCACTGACAGCTTCACTTATCCTGGCGCTGAATCTTCAGTCTCCCAAGAGGATTGCCATCCCTACAACAGGCAGACCATTGCCAACCTCTTCAGGTATGGGGTTGGAGGTCACTCTTGTATGTCAAGATAGGCAGAAAAGTTACCACTGCTATACTCTCAAGTTTAGACCTAAGGTGAGGTAGCAATCTATAGGCTTTCTAGGATCATACACAAATGATTGGGTTGTTTATCGTCTTCACACCGATTGTAATGATGATCACTGTACTATGGTTAATCTGCTTAATTATTGCAGCCCATGCTTTTATACTACAATGCAGTTGTTTCAATAAATACATTGAAATCCTGTTTGCATCTCATGTTCTGCCTTGGCATGTGTGAGTCTCTAAGTCACTGAGTTACCATAATAATAACTTCATGACATGGCGCTACCAACGTTGGTCAGGTACTTACCTAAACGAATCTCCTGAGTAACTCTTTCTCACATGCCAAAGGTGCCCTAAACACCTCTTATACAGAGATGTCTGTAGTATTAGAGAAACTCCTCCTCAGCTAAATAGATAGCACCTATTTTAGTCTGCGTCCAGTTTGAACATTAAAAGTATACTCCATTTGGTGTTTCTGTCTCTGAATTCTATTTCACAGATATGGCACAACAAGTAGCAATTGCTGTGAACTACAGACAACCTATCACCCAGCGTTTACTTTCTAATAGGCTTTTTAATGGGGGTGGAGATGTTACATTCATAGTGGAGGCACACAATACGTACAGAACAGAAACTTTCTACTGATGGGTCACTTTTCCTGCAGTTGATGCAAATATAAAACACCTTTCATGCATACACTGTAGCTAATCTAACTATCACTAATATCACTAACTTATAAAGAACACCAAAATTGCTATCAAGATGCACTTCCACATGTTATTCAACATGTAAGATTAGGGTCCCTAAGAAATGGTGGACCTACATGGCTGCATGTGCACCATATCAACGTATGCAGAATATATAGGCAGCAGATTTACGCCCATTATACAATAATTTAGTAAGAATTTGTAGACGCCTAATACAATTCATAATGAGGATTTTAAACACCACTTCAGTGAGGGCTGCTCCAGCCACTCAACAATTGGCGACACCTTGGATAAACCCAGTAACTATTAATGCAATTATAAGTAAAACTACCACCAAACATTAAGAAATTTCGTTTTGGATTGCACAAAAACAAATCAGCTGGAAGCAATGTTTCCCCATACAGTACCCCAAGACAAACACAGAGTTCTAAGAATATGCTCGCAGTTTGGAATGGTTCCCTCTATTGATGATAGTGCCACTTGGGGCACAGTATTTGCTGCAATTTATACCATAACACATGGTACTCCAATGCTGGCAAATTTACAGGATGTGTTGAAACAAATTCAGGAAGAATATGTGGCAGCACCTGCCCTGGATTTGAGTATGAAATTAATAGTAAATTCTGATGCAGTCTCTTCAATTATTTAAAGTAATATTAAAAGGGAAGCAGCAGCATTGTCAGTACGCCAGCAGCTCAGAGATGATTCTCAAATATACCAGGAATGTAAGCTCCCAAACATCATTTGTGAGACTTTACTGGCATAGGTCTGGATAGTTTGGGGGCTTGACCAACTAAGCCAAAGCCTAAATGTAATCCTTAAAGGATAATGCCAAGCAAGTGCACGAGGGTTATAAAAAACAGTGGGATGAAGTTGGTTAAAGTAAAACAAAGAGGAGAATCTCTGCATTCCGAGACCTCAGAGAAACGCTATAATCTTAGAAATCGTGACAATTTGAAGACTCCTGACAGGTATCAGTATACTGATACATGCCCTTCTCATACCTTTCAGGACTCATCTGACAAATGGACCAAAACAGGTGGGGGTTCGGAACACCAAAACGAGTATGTGAAACCAAAAGAGGACTCACAACACTCCTCTGATGTCATGATAAAAAAGGAAGAGAAACTTCCACAGCACAAACCCCAAATAAAAAAAAAGAAGGTTGCAGCACTTTCGGCTAATTATGCCTCACATATTGAGAACACTCTGCTAGATAGCGCGATAGAGGTCACAATAGTTTGCCAGAATTTTCAAGAGCTTCTGGAAGTGACAGCAACTAACAACTACCTTGAACTTAAAACACCACACAGGCGTGTAGCCCTACCGAACAGGGTAAATACATTACAAATACAAAATAAGGGCGACATTAGTCACACAATTAAAGTAATCTTCTGGGAAAGATTAACGCTAAGCTACAACATTCTTCTGTCAGAAAAAGATTGGCTACCAGAGTTTGTCCAAACGCTCCCACAAGTGAAGATGTAATTTTGTCAGTGCTGTACTGCCATCATATGCATTAGAACAGGGACTCTACTTATCACGTCATACCTATACGGTCCAATCCACAAACTCAACCCGAGTACCCAAGAAAACATGATGCGAAACCCCAAGTAAGAGACATTCTCTCACAACTTGAGTACCAGGGAGTAATTGAACCCTGTGTATCAGGTATGAATAACCATTTGTTTCCTGTAGCTAAGCCGGACCATTAACTTTTTTTATTTAAAATTTCAATTTTTTTAAAGATGTTTACAAGCAGTACCCAGTAATTGCAATGGGGGAGGGTCTGGGGCGCAGCCCTGAATACTTTCAGTGCAACCTGACATGTACTACCGAAGGGCTTCATACATCGGTTAACAGCCGACACCCAAGAGTTCTGTGCATCTCCAATCTTCAGGGTACACAGTGATGCAGAGTGATAGTCGAGTGAAATTGGTCCCTTAATGAATGATTAATCTTATTTTTACAACAAAGGAGAAAAGATTCAGCATTGCCATGGTGTATAAATCTCAATTAACAACAGAAACAACTGTAACTGGAGCCCACTTCTGCAATTCCCAAGTGATATCCCTCCCCCCATGTCCCCGTCTTCCCGATCCAGCCAGGCCTCCGCAGCACAGCAGCAAACCCCAGGCCAGGCGTGACTCATCCATACCATGTCAGAAAGGGAGACTAAGTGGTAGGACCATGAGTAGAGTATGAGGCACACATCCTGACCACCCCAATGCCCCAGTGTGAGCCACGGATCCGGGGTGTCTCCATCAGCCCTGTGTATCAGCGCTTTGAGATCAGATAGTATCACATCCCAACTGGAAGCCAGCTGATATTTGTGCAACCACAGATTATCCTCCCTCCGTAATGCCACCCCTTTTGCCTCTGCCCACACCACAATAGACCGTATCTATGCCTCAAATGAGGGGGGTTTCGGGGACTTCCACAGTCTAGTGATAAGGCGTTTGGCCTCAGTCTCCTCGAGATTGCTTTTTGTAGCTCTACAGGACATTCCCAATATATACGCCTTCATGTGTGCAGTAGCGGGCATGCAGTGCAGGCAGAGAGCCAAGCCGACCCACCCCGCCAATAGGAGTGCAGACACAAGCAGGACCATAACATGTGAAGCAGGTCTGCTGCCACCATCACACATTGAGGAAAAGCTGCGTCGGAAGTACCGATTGATATTGGCAGGGGTGAGATAGGCCCTGTGCAATATGTAGAACTGAATCAAGCTAAATCTTATGTTGCGCAGCATGTTAGTAGGGCCTTCCAGGACTACAACCCACTCTGTGTACGCTTGAGCAAGACCGCCTTCCCAACTAGCCCGCAGGGCGGCATGCACAGGGGCAGTGTAAGTTTGCAGTGAGCTGGCAAGCCAACGCACTAAACACCTACCCGGTCCCATGACCTGTAGGTACTGTACCACTAAGTGTGTCAGTGGTTTGGTGGAGAGGTCTCCCCAGTGCTGAGTCGGTGACGCTAATAAAGAATTGTACAGAAGAAACTGACCTGGCGACAAGCCAGTGTCCTCCGCCAGCATAAAGAAGGGGGTTAGTGTGCCATCGTTATACAGATCTCCCAGCGAGTGTATTCCAATAGCATGCCTGGTTTCCAGCTGCACTGCAGATGTGCGCAGGGCATTTCTAGGTGTGCCTCATAGGGCTAGCGCTTGCATGAGATGTAGACTCCTACTGTAGCAGCGATGCGCCACTCTCATCAGCAGTGGGTTCGGTGCTCCCACGCATGTGTTTGGATGAAACAGGTGAGATACATTGGACAATGTCCAGCACAGCAGAACAGTAGCCGTGTCCGACAACTGCAAGCCGGAGGGCCTATTAGCCACCCATTGCATTTGGGATGCTAAATAATATTGCTCTAGGATCGGCACTGCGAGGCCACCCTGGTCAGTCGGCGAATATAATTTCGCTACTGCCACTCTGCAGCGTCCCTTGTTCCAAATGAATTCTCTAATCCTGGGTTCCAGTTTCTGGAAGAATTTGGCTGGAATGCACAGAAGTAAGTTGAGGAAATAATATAGCAGCCGTGGGAGGACCACCATCTTTAGGAGGGCCACTTGCCCAATAACCAATAGTGGTAGCGTTTGCCAGAAGGCCACATGAGCTCTGATAGATGTAACGACATGCTTAAGATTCTCATAGTGTAAATCTTCCATAGAAACATATATGCGGATACCCAGGTATCGAAATGTCCTGGGTTGCCAAGTGATGGGCACACCAGAGAACGCAAGACCGGGATCTCGCAAGTCCATCGTAAAAGGGAATAAGCATGACTTTGCCAAGTTCACATGTAGACCAGACAAAGTGGCAAAACGCTGCAGTGTGACAGTGGCTTCATCAGGAATGTTGGAAATGTCTCTGAAATACAAGAGGAAATCATCTGCATAAAGGGACACAATTTGTGGTCCATCACCCAGTGGGATACTCCAGGCTTCCCCCAGACGATGGAGTTCTGCTGCCAGGGGCTCCATTGCCAACTAAAATAGCAACGAGGAAAGGGGGCAGTCCTGGCGGATCCCTCTGCCGATCAAAATTGGCTCAGAGATGTTCGAGCCAGTCTTAGCTCTGATCAGGTACACACCACCACGCTCAAAATACACACACATATGCAAAACACAGCCACATTGGACAAATCGAAATACACACACCTGAGACACATACACACACCAATCCCACACACCCAATACAATATAAAACACACACCCACAAACCCCTATGACCACAATTACTGAGAGAAGGCCAGAGAGAGACACTACAATCTACAAAGAAGCATCCACAGGCACACAACACCATCACCCACATAACATCCACGCACCTCACACAACACACCACTAAATATTACCCCACATATCACAACACACTTTCCCCACACATCACCCACACCACCCCATGGCACACCAAAGACACCCCAGGTTCTCGGAGGAGGAGATCAGGGTCAAGGTGGAGGAAATCGTCTGGGTAGAGCCACAGCTATTTGGAGCACAGGTGCAGCACACCTCAATTGCAAGGAAGATGGAGCTATGGCGAAGAATAGTCGACAGGGTCAACGCAGTGGGACAACACCCAAGAAATCGGGACGACATCAGGAAGAGGTGGAACGACCTACGGGGAAGGTGCGTTCCGTGGTCTCGAGACACCACCAGGCGGTTCAGCGGACTGGCGGCGGACCCCCACCTCCTCCCCCACAACTAACAACATGGGAGGAGCAGGTCTTGGAGATTCTGCATCCTGAGGGCCTCGCAGGAGTCGGTGGAGGAATGGACTTTGGTAAGAAAAATCTTAACTATTACATCCCCCAACCTACCTGCATGCCAGCACATACCCCCACCCTCACCCTCACCCCCAGCACTCCTACTCCTCAAAAAAGGCCCACTATCACAACCCACCCATCCCAACACCAAGCCCTGCATGCAAAAACAAAGCATGGACACCCATCACTAAAGCATGCCCACTGCACATACCCATACAACCCCCTAAACCATCATCACACAAGCCCCCACACAGGAATGCCAGCACTGAGGTACACGGTCACCCACCCATTGCACACATGACACACACAGATGCAATAATAATGCTTTTCCACCCCTGCAGGACCACTACCCAACGTTACCAGACAGGAGGGTCCAGACATCTCCACCCCACCCACAGAAGAGGCCCACAGTGATGACAGCAGCTCTGTCCACCTGGATCTAGATGACCGGCCCGGACCATCGTGAGCATCGGGACAGTCGGTTCCCCTCACACAGGCACAGGCCACCACAGACCTTCCACCCTCTGGTAACACCAGCACAGCACCCACCCAGCGGGCCCATACCTCAGTCACCAAGACACGTCAATCAGCTGTGTGTTCACCACTACAGGGAACCCAGGATAACCCACCACCCCAACAACAACAGGGACCTGGGGGCAGTGGTAGTGGGCACACAGACCAGGGGACGGAGGCCCAGGAACACAGGGGAACTGGGAGGGCTGCTGTGCGACAGGGGGTGGACAGGCCCAGGGAACCCACTCTCCACGAGGCCCTCTCCTCCATCATGGGAGCATACCACCACTCCCAGGAGATGATGGCAACGGTCCTGGCCAAGTTTCAGGAGACCCAGCGCATGCAGGAGGAACAGTATTTGGGGTTCAGGGAGGAACTCAGAACCATCAACTCCGCATTGGGCACCATCGTAGGGGTGCTGAAGGAAATACTCAACACCAGGAGGGACACTGTGGCACTACAAGGGGCCCCTGACACTAGCATGGACGATTAACTGCCCACCACCTCCGCCGGCGCTAGTGGACAGGAGGCACCGCCACAGGACCACTACACCAGCACCCCACCCCCTGCAGAGGGAGAACCACCCCGCAAGCGGTCCCTGAGATCCAGGAACAAGACACAGCACGATGCCAAGACCCCCGCCAAGAAATGAGACCACCCGCTGTCCCACTTTGTCACCCTGTCCATATTTGAACTGCCCCAGCTCCACTTCCTATGCCCATATGGGCAATGCACCTATGAGCCAAATAGACTGGACTCTGCCATGGACACTCCTCCGCCATCACCCCTCACCATTTAACTTCCCCCTCCAATAATTATTATGTAAATAAACACACCTAAAACACCAAAAGATCTGGAGTCTGTCTGTGATTTCGAAATTGTGTATTTGCTATTACAGTGACAACATTTCCAGGAAATAGTAATGTCAACATACCGTTGTCACACAGCTCTAGTCCATGAGGAATCTAAGCAGATGACACACAGTGGGACCCACACCTGTGAAACCGTAAGGGAAAGTGACAACTCAGTGACCATACACTGGGTGAAATCGACAGACAGGAGAGAGGTAGAAGTGTAAAAGTACTTGTAGTAGTCAGGAATGTATTCTCACCTGTGTCTCACTGGAAATATTGCTGGATGACTGAGTCCCTGTTGTCAATGTCTTCTTCCTCTGCTTCCTCCTCATCACTGTCCACAGGCTCCACAGCTGCCACAACACCGCCATCTGGACCATCCTCCTGCAGAAAAGGCACCTGTCGTCGCAAAGCCAAGTTATGAAGCATACAGCAGGCCACGATGATCTGGCACACCTTCTTTGGTGAGTAGAATAGGGATCCACCTGTCATATGGAGGCACCTAAAACTGGCCTTCAGGAGGCCGAAGGTGCGTTCGATCACCCTCCTAGTTCGCCCATGGGCCTCATTGTAGCGTTCCTCTGCCCTGGTCCTGAGATTCCTCACTGGGGTCAGTAGCCATGACAGGTTGGGGTAACCAGAGTCCCCTAATAGCCACACCCGGTGCCTCTGTAGTTGACCCATCACACAAGGGATGCTGCTATTCCGCATGATGTAGGCGTCATGCACTGTGCCAGGGAACAAGGCATTTACATGGGAGATGTACTGGTCTGCCAAACATACCATCTGTACATTCATGGAATGATAACTCTTCCGGTTCCTGTACACCTGTTCACTCCTGTGGGGGGGGGACCAAAGCCACATGGGTCCCATCAATAGCACCTATGATGTTGGGGATATGTCCAAGCGCATAGAAATCACCTTTCACTGTAGGCAAGTCCCCCACCTGAGGGAAAACGATGTAGCTCCGCATGTGTTTCAGCAGGGCAGACAACACTCTGGACAACACGTTGGATGGGACATCCCTGATGCCATGGCCACAGTTGTTTGAAATGACCCACTTGCAAGGAAATGGAGCACTGACAGCACCTGCACTTGAGGGGGGATTCCTGTGGGATGGCGGATTGCTGACATCAGGTCTGGCTCCAACTGGGTACACAGTTCATGGATTGTGGCACGGTCAAACCTGTAGGTGATGATCAAATGTCACTCCTCCATTGTCGACAGGTCCACCAGCGGTCGGTACACCGGAGTATTCCGCTATCTCCTCACATGGCCGAGCGGACGGTGCCTATGAAGAACAACAGCGACCACAGAGTCAAACAACTCAGAGGTATGTACCCACAGTCTACACAGAACACGATTCATACACAAATTCAGGCCCGTATGTGTGTTGAGAGTAGGCCTAGGTATGTGTGACGCAGTTGGTAATTAGGCCATGTGGGCCCCTGAAATGGCGGCTGCCTGACCTCTAAAGCGGGACAATGGGATGTGAGGTAACAGCGCTGGCGTTGTACACCGTCGCGGTAGGCGGTCGAAGACCGCGGCGCAATGCTGCATTGGTTAACATTGGACCCTATGGGTCCCAGGATCCAATGACGATGTAGGCCGGCGGTGGCGAGACGCACCGCCGCGGACGTGACCGCCATTTTCTATCACTTCAATCACTCGATACCTGATCTTCGACAGGAGAGGACCTACACTGCAAGTGCTGCTGTGACCTCGGTCTGAAAGAGACAATGGCTCGTGCGTCTGGGGAAAGGGCCCCTGCCTTCACTGCGGAGGAGTTGGAGAAGCTCGTGGATGGGGTCCTCCCCCAGTACACGCTACTCTACGGTCCTCCAGACCAACAGGTAAGTATACAGGGAGCATGCTGTATGGGCTATGTGTGTGTGGAGAGGGCTGGTTGTAAGAGGAAGGGGGCCGAGTTCTGCGTGCATGAAAGACGGTGGGTGCATGTGCCACATGGCAAGGGTAGGGATGGGGGCCACTCACTTTGACGGCGCAGTTGCTAATGACTTCTCTTCTTCCCCTGTACATTTCATGAAGGTCAGCGCCCACCAGAAGAAGGATATTTGGCGTGCCATCGCCAAGGACATCCGGACCCTGGGGGTCCACCACAGACAGAGCACCCACTGCCGGAAGAGATGGGAGGACATTCGCCGCTGGAGCAAGAAGACGGAGGAGGCTCAGCTGGGGATGGCCTCCCAACGTGGGAGGGGTGCCCGTTGAACCATGACCCCCCTGATGTTCCCGATCCTGGCGGTGGCCTACCCTGAGTTGGATGGGCGCTTGAGGGCATCACAGCAGACACAAGGGAGTGAGTACACTCTCATTCTGCTGACATTGCGCGCAGTGGAGGTGTCTGGGTGGGGGAGGAGGGCTGTGGGGTTCCCTAGGCCAGGGCGAGTTCCGTAGGCTAGGCCCCTTCGTAAGGCATGGCCCTGTGGCCCCCACCCCACCTCTGTAGAGTGCCAACTACAGGTATTCATGCCCCTGTGTCATCTATGTGTGCAGATGTCGTACATAGCCTTGTAGGCCATTTCCCAGGAATTGCAGTGTAGAGCCCAACAGCGCGACGTAGTGCAGGGTGCTGCTGTGACCGTCTTGTCCGCCAACGGAAGCGGTAATCCATGCACTCAACATGTCTTTCTTCTGTTTCCCCCCCTTTATTTTTGCGGTCTCCCTGTTCTTGTGTGCATTAGCATCATCAGGCAGAGGTGCAGTGGCACCGGAGCACGAGGGAGCTGCATCCCACATGGGCATGGAGGCCCACACTACGGACTCAGAATACACCAGTGGGATGGAGGGCGAAGGGAGCACCACGGCGGTCACAGGATCTGCAACCAGCGACACGGACTCGTCCTCCGATGGGAGCTCCCTTGTGGTGGCGACAACATCTGTGCCCCCCACTTCTACAGGTACAGCCACCCCCCCCGCCAGCACCGCCCTCCCAGCAGCCCCTCAGCCTTCGCCCCGTGCCCGCTCACCCAGAAGGGTGGGCATCACCTTCGCCCCAGGAACCTCAGCCCCTGCCCCCGTCACCTCTGGTGCCCTCAGTGAGGAGGCCATTGACCTCCTAAGGTCACTCACTGTTGGGCAGTCTACCATTTTGAATGCCAACCAGGGTGTAGAAAGGGAGTTGCAACACACAAATGCATTCTTGGAGGGCATTCATTCTGGTCAGGCTGCCCTTCATCGAACCGTTCAGACTCTGGCCTCAGCACTGATGGCAGCCATTGTCCCTGTGTCAAGCCTCCCCCCTCCAACTTCCTCCACCCAGACCCAATTCCCTGTACCTCTGCCTATCCCAAGCACACCATCAGACCAGCCTGCACACACCTCACCACACAAGGGAAGCTCAGGCGAACATAAGCACCACACATCCCACAGGCACTCACGCAAGCATCACACACATACAGACACACCAACATCCACTGCCTCCACTGTGTCCCCCTCCTCGTCGTCTACTACCTCCCTCCCAGTCTCGTCTACACACACACCTGCATGCACTACCTCTACAGCCACTACGTCCCGCACCAGCACACCCCGCACACGTGCAGTCACCACCCCCACTACCATTCACACGTCCCCTGTGTCCACTCCCAGTGTGTCTGTGACGCCCCCTCCGAAGATACACAAACGCAGGCACACACCCACCCAACATACATCCACCTCACGACAGCCTCCACCCAAAACCACAAAACTTACACCTCCTACAACCACCACCTCTTCCTCCACTCCCAAACCCCCTCCAGCTACCCGTCCCAGTGTTTCCAAACAACTTTTCCTGTCCACCCTTAACCCATTTCCCACCACCCCCGCCGTCCAAGTCATAGGTCCCAAACTAGCACCTCAGCCACAAAATCTACGGGTCCAGTGGTGTCTGTTGTCACAGGTCTGTGGAGTGCCCCAGCCACCAGGACAGCCAGTGTGACACAGAGCCAAAGCACAGCCAGTCCTCCCCCTGTGAAGCACCAGAGGATGGCCAGTGCCCGGCGGGAGAGGGGGAAGACTGCAGCCACCCAAGCCGCACCCAGGGTTCCGGGGGGGGTGTGGACTCGGCTGTGACTCCTCCCAAGGTGGGGAAGGGGCAGAAGAAACCCGCAAAGTCTGGGAGGAGCAGCACGGCGAAGACCGCCATCATCCCCGCTGGCCAGGAGGGCCCTGGCAGCCACAGCCCAGCTGCCCAGGCGGGCCCCGCCAGCCACAGCCCAGCTGCCCAGGAGGGCCCCGCCAGCCACAGCACAGCTGCCCAGGAGGAACCCGCCAGTCACAGCCCAGCTGGGCAATGAAGGACCGCCAGCCCCAGCCCCGCTGGGCAATGAAGGACCGCCAATACAAGCACCGCTGAACAGGGCAAGGACCGCCAAGTGAAGCACCGCTGAACAGGGCAAGGACCGCTGAACAGGGCAAGGACCACTGAACAGGGCAAGGACCGCCAAGGCAAGCACCGCTGAACAGGGCAAGCACCGCTGAACAGGGCAAGGACCGCCAACTCAAGCACCGCTGAACAGGGCAAGCACCGCTGAACAGGGCAAGGACCGCCAAGGCAAGGACCGCTGAACAGGGCAAGGACCGCTGAACAGGGCAAGGACCGCCAACTCAAGCACCGCTGAACAGGGCAAGCACCGCTGAACAGGGCAAGGACCGCCAAGACAAGTACCGCTGAACAGGGCAAGCACCGCTGAACAGGGCAAGGACCGCCAACTCAAGCACCGCTAGCCCATTAGCGGCAGGGGCAGTGACGCAACAGGGAACGTCACAGGGTGAGTGAAGCACTCCGGGCACCAGTCCCCCTCCAGAACCAGTGGAGACATGCATCCACTCTGTCTGTCCTTGGCAGGATGAAGCACTCTGGGAACCAATCCCCCTCCAGAACCAGCGGAGACATGCATCCACTACCTCAGTACTTGGCAGGATGAAGCACTCTGGGCACCAGTCCCCCTCCAGAACCAGTGGAGACTGTTATCTACTTGAGAGACTGTGGCTTTGCACTCCCCAGGATGCAGCAGTGGGCAAACCACCCACTGGAGAGACTTGAGAGACTGTGGCTTTGCACTCCCCAGGATGCAGCAGTGGGCAACCCACCCACTGGAGAGACTTAAGAGACTGTGGCTTTGCACTCCCCAGGATGCAGCAGTGGGCAACCCACCCACTGGAGAGACTTGAGAGACTGTGGCTTTGCACTCCCCAGGATGCAGCAGTGGGCAACCCACCCACTGGAGAGACTTGAGAGACTGTGGCTTTGCACTCCCAGGATGCAGCAGTGGGCAACCCACCCACTGGAGCGACTTGAGAGACTGTGGCTTTGCACTCCCCAGGATGCAGCAGTGGGCAACCCACCCACTGGAGAGACTTGAGAGACTGTGGCTTTGCACTCCCCAGGGTGTAGCAGTGGGCAACCCACCCACTGAAGAGACTTGAGAGACTGTGGCTTTGCACTCCCCAGGATGCAGCAGTGGGCAACCCACCCACTGGAGAGACTTGAGGGACTGTGGCTTTGCACTTCCCAGGATACATCAATGGGCATGGAGCCCCCTCGTGGCTCTTGCGTCGTGCACTCATCCGGCTGAGGTGCCCCCCTGAGGTGCCTGTTGTATTTCTATCTGATGCCCCTGCAGTGTACTCTCCGTCATGTTCGGGTATCTTGTGTGGGCCTCGCCCATGCATTTTGGGCCCAGTGGTCCACGGAGTATGAATATTGCAATACCTGAACTACTATTCGTGGTATATATTTTGTTAATAGTGTATATATGTAGATATTTGCTCACTCTATTTTGATATATTACAATGGTTCCACTCATTTCCTTTTGTCTTTGCATTGTTCCGGGGGATTTGGGGGGTGTTACTGTAATGTTTGGATATGCATTGGTGTGTGTGTTGTAGTGGGTGAGGGTGAGGGTGGGGGTGGGGGTGTTGCATGTGTGTGTGTCCCTGTTTTATGCCTCCCCTCCCCTGTGTCGTAGGTGCAGTACTCACCGTGGTCTTCGCCGCCGGCGTTGGTGCTCCTGGTACAGGAGCAGGAAGACTAGTGCAGGAAGAATATGGAGTTCCGGCTCCATGGTGTCGCCGTTCCTCGTGGAGTGTGTAGAGGTGAGCGTTTTCCCTTTCAAACGGCTGTTTCCGCCATGTTTTTATCCGCGGTGAATCCGCCCCGGAAAAGGTGGTGGATTGGCTTGTCATAATGGTGTGGGCGGTACATTGTCCTCCACCTGTCTGTTGGCGGTGACCGCCGTGCTGTTTGTTTGTACCGCCGTGGCGGTCGGAGTGTTAAAGTGGCTGTCTTTGTTGGCGGTTTCCGTCACGGTCATAATTGCAACATTTTTACCGCCGGCCTGTTGGCGGTCTTACCGCCAATTTAACACCGTCCGCCAGGGTTGTAATGACCACCTTAGTGTCAAAAGTTGCCCCCCAGATCCTGCTACAAGACACAAAGAGACTTGGGCACATCTAACCAGGTTTGCCTTAATCTTTAAAATTCACCATTCAGGTTGTCATGTGGCAGAATCTGGACTACACTCCTTATTAGCAAGCACATGTGTGTAAAATATTACATTTTACATATATTGCTCTATTGGTATTGGCACACCTTATTCAGTCACTGGATATACATTTTAGCTGTGGCACAAAAGCACAGCTGTTTGCACAAGAAATTGTTTCCAATACACAGATGGGGATTGGGTCAGTCCCCTTCAGGCACTCACTTGTTTAGGTCAGCCTCCTTTAAGAGTTACTTTGAGACTTTGTCAATCACATTTTGGATCAGCCCAGAGTAGTATACGTCCCTCACTTCATGCTATAGGCCCTTTAGAAGTGTTTCCATTGAAATGTATGAGTCACATTGTTTTTGCCATGTGGCTGGGGCAACTGTTGAAGCCATATTGAAGAGAAGTTTATTCCCTCTACAAACACGTTCTGAATTCTATGCAACTGCTTACTTTAAAAACAAAACATATGTCTGTGTATGCTCTATAGTATGTGGCATGTGTGACTTTGACAGAAAATTATTTTTGGATCTAGAAAAAATGTTACTTAAAAGAAGATAAAAACAAATCTTTAAAAGTAACACCAGACATGTTATAGAGTAGGGGTTCTTAACCTATTGTTCGGATACTCCTGTGGGTCCGCAAAGCTTACTGAGGGGCGACTGCTTGGAAAATTAAATGGTAACAGATTAATAAAGTGTATATAAATAAAGAGGCAAAACGTACAAATGAAATTTTAAAATGTTCTGTAAATGTGAAGGAATTTGAAATTGGAGGCTAAAAATTTAATTAGTGTCCTCAGATTGACTTTTAACCCCTTCGCTGCCAGGCCTTTTCCCCCTCCTGTGCTGAGCCTTTTTTTGGCTATTTGGGGCAGATCGCGCTTAGGCCCTCATAACTTTTTGTCCAAATAAGCTAGCCAAGCCAAATTTGCATCCTTTTTTTCCAACATCCTAGGGATTCTAGAGGTACCCAGACTTTGTGGGTTCCCTTGAAGGAGGCCAAGAAAGTAGCCAAAATACAGTGAAAATTTTGTTTTTTTTAAAAAGAAATGGGAAAAAGTGGCTGCAGAAGAAGGTTTGTGTTTTTTTCCCTGAAAATGGCATCAACAAAGGGTTTGCAGTGCTAAAATCACCAGCTTCCCAGCTTTCAGGAACAGGCAGACTTGAATCAGAAAACCCAATTTTTCAACACAAATTTGGCATTTTACTGGGACATACCCTATTTTTAAAAATGTTTGTGCTTTCAGCCTCCTTCAAGTCAGTGACAAAAATGGGCATGAAACCAATGCTGGATCCCAGAAACCTAAACATTTCTGAAAAGTAGACAAAATTCTGAATTCAGCTAGGGGTCATTTGTGTAGATCCTACAAGGGTTTCCTACAGAAAATAACAACTGAATAAGAAAAACATTGAAATTGAGGTGAAAAAAACATCAATTTTTCTCTACGTTTTACTCTAACTTTTTCCTGCAATGTCAGATTCTCAAAAGCAATATACCGTTACATCTGCTGGACTCCTCTGGTTGCAGGGATATATAGGGCTTGTAGGTTCATCAAGAACCCTAGGTACCCAGAGCCAAAAAATGAGCTGCACCCTGCAGTGCATTTTCATTCTATACCGGGTATACAGCAATTCATTTGCTGAAATATAAAGAGTGAAAAATAGCTATCAAGAAAACCTTTGTATTTCCAAAAAGGGCACAAGATAAGGTGTTGAGGAGCTGTGGTTATTTGCACATCTCTAAATTCCGGGGTGACCATACTAGCATGTGAATTACAGGGCATTTCTCAAATAGATGTCTTTTTTACACACTCTCTTATATTTGGAAGGAAAAAATGTAGAGAAAGACAAGGGGCAATAACACTTGTTTTGCTAATCTATGTTCCCCCAAGTCTCCCGATAAAAATTATACCTCACTTGTGTGGGTAGGCCCAGCGCCCGCGACTGGAAATGCCCCAAAACGCAACGTGGACACATCACATTTTTTGAAAGAAAACAGAGGTGTTTTTTGCAAAGTGCCTACCTGTAGATTTTGGCCTCTAGCTCAGCCGGCACCTAGGGAAACCTACCAAACCTGTGCATTTTTGAAAATTAGAGACCAAGGGGAATCCAAGATGGGGTGACTTGTGGGGCTCTGACCAGGTTCTGTTACCCAGAATCCTTTGCAAACCTCAGCATATGGCTAAAAAAACAGGTTTTCCTCACATTTTGGTGACAGAAAGTTCTGGAATCAGAGAGGAGCCACAAATTTCCTTCCACCCAGCATTTCCCCAAGTCTCCTGATAAAAATGATACCTCACTTGTGTGGGTAGGCCTAGCGCCCGCGACAGGAAATGCCCCAAAACGCAACGTGAACACATCACATTTTTTTAAAGAAAACAGAGGTGTTTTTTGCAAAGTGCCTTCCTGTAGATTTTGGCCTCTAGCTCAGCCGGCACCTAGGGAAACCTACCAAACCTGTGCATTTTTTAAAACTAGAGACCTAGGGGAATCCAAGATGGGGTGACTTCTGGGGCTCTGACCAGGTTCATTTACCCAGAATCCTTTGCAAACCTCAAAATTTGGCTAAAAAAACACATTTTCCTCACATTTTGGTGACAGAAAGTTCTGGAATCAGAGAGGAGCCACAAATTTCCTTACACCCAGCGTTTCCCCAAGTCTCCCGATAAAAATGATACCTCACTTGTGTGGGTAGGCCTAGCGCCGCGACAGGAAATGGCCCAAAACACAACGTGGACACATCACATTTTTTCATACAAAACAGTGCCTACCTGTGGATTTTGGCCTCTAGCTCAGCCGGCCCCAGGGGGGGCAGAAATGGCCTAAAATAAATGTGTCCCCCACCCCGCCAACCCCTCCCCCGGGAGCGACCCTTGCCTACGGGGTCGCTCCCCTTGCGTGACATTGGCGCCAAAAAAAAAATCCCCGGTGCCTAGTGGTTTCTGCCCCCTTGGGGGCAGATTGACCTAAAATCGTCCAGTCTGCCCCCAAGGGGGGCAGAAATGGTCTAAATACAATTTGCCCCCCAGGGGAGCGACCCTTGCCTAATGGGTCGCTCCCTATCTCTAAAAAAAAAAAAAAAAAAAAAAAAAAAAATTGCCCTGGCGCCTAGAGGTTTCTGCCCCCCGGGGGCAGATCGGCCTAATAACAATAGGCCGATCTGCCCCCAGGGGGGGCAGAAATGGCCTAAAATAAATTTGCCCCCCCACCTCCCCAACCCCCCCCCCCGGGAGCGACCCTTGCCTACGGGGTCGCTCTCCCTGCGTGACATTGGCGGCAAAAAATAAATCCCCGGTGCCTAGTGGTTTCTGCCCCCTTGGGGGCAGATTGACCTAAAATCGGCCAATCTGCCCCCAAGGGGGGCAGAAATGGTCTAAATACAATTTGCTCCCCATCTCTAAAAAAACAAACACAAAAAAAAACCACAATTGTTTTATTTGCCCTGGCGCTTAGAGGATTCTGCCCCCCCCTGGGGACAGATCGGCCTAATACCAATAGGCCAATCTGCCCCAGTGCCTAGTGGTTTCTGCCCCCCTTGATTGGCATAGCAAAAATCGGCCGATCTGGCCTAAATAAAATTTTACCCTCCAGGGGAGCGACCAGGGGAGGTCCGTTGATCCTCCGGGAGGGGACCCTCCAGGGGAGCGACCCTTGCCCAAGGGGTCGCTCCCCATCTGTAAAACAAAAAAAACAAAAAATCCCTGGTGCCTAGTGGTTTCTGCCCCCCTTGGGGGCAGATCAGCCTAATCAAAATAGGCTGACCTACCCCCCACGGGGGCAGAAATGGCCTAAAATAATTTCCCCCACCAGGGGAGCGACCCTTGCCTAAGGGGTCGCTCCCCTTGCGTGAAATTCACGTAAAAAAAAAGCCCTGGTGTCTAGTGGTTTCTGCCCCCCTTGGGGGCAGATCAGCCTAATCAAAATAGGCTGACCTACCCCCCACGGGGGCAGAAATGGCTTAAATAATTTCTCCCCCCAGGGGAGTGACCCTTGCCTAAGGGGTCGCTCCCCACACCTAAAACAAAAACATAAACAAAAACAAAAGAAAAAAACAAAATATCCCTGGTGCCCCTCTGGGGGCCCCCCTTTCTGCCCCCAGGGGGGGCAGAAAAGGCCTTCCAAAAAAATGCCCCCCCGGGAGCGACCCTTGCTTAAGGGGTCGCTCCCTCATGACAATTTAAAAAAAAAAAAATCCCTGGTGTCTAGCATTTCTCTTTCAATCGCGCTGGAAGCTCAGCTTCCAGCGCGATGGGGAGGCTCTGTGACAAACAGCGCACGCACGCACGCTGATGTCACGGGGGTGTTGGGGGTGGAAGGGGAAGGGCTTCCCCTTCCATCCCTGCCTTTGAAGGGGGTGGGGGGAAGCACACAGAGGGAGCGAGAGCGCTCCCTCTGGGCTGTGTGCCGAGGACGTAATGGTTACGTCCTCGGCACAGCAGCACTGTGCCGAAGGACATAACCACTGCGTCCTCGGCACAGAACAGGTTAAGGGCAGTGCAAGTGCATCAAACAGAATTTAGTATGGACTATGAGTCGCCTCAATTAAATTTAGATAAGCTCCAATCTTCCAATTAAAATTAAAGTTTTGAGTTTTTGTATATTTGTTCTCAAAATAAATAAAATGTTTCATCATTTGGTATTTGTTTGATGAAAGCCTGTTTCTGTATTTGTTGTGTATTGTTTTGCCATTCAAATCATAGAAAAGGCTTAGGCCAGGGTTCCCAGCTTTCAATAATGACTCAGTGGTGTGCCCTGGTTCCAATAATGATTTAGTGGGCAGCTCCGCCGCCAGAACCCCGTCAACAGAACACCGCCACGCCGAATCACGGAACGTGATTCGGTGGGCGGTGTTCTTTTGACGGGGCGTTGGAGGTGGAGCAACCTCCACTTCCCCGCGGACCGCCAGTATGGCTGCTGGAGGCTCTCCCTCCGGAAAAGAACGGAGGGCTGCCAGCAGTCATAATTCACCAAGCGGAAAACCGCCGGCACTGGCGGTCTTCAGCATGGCGGTCCCTCGGCGGTCTTGCAAAAAGACCGCCGAGGTTGTAATGACCACCTGAGTGTTGAGGATTTGAGTCCAGCTGGACTCGTTCCCTCCTTTGTTTTAACTACAAATGTTTAAGCCTCATAATGACAGGTGATCGTACTCTTTTTAAATGAAAAATGCATTTTTCTTTTCAATTTGTCCAGAAATTGCCCATTCTAAGAATGTCATATATTAAAGCCTAAAAAACTCTGTCTCCCTCTCTGTCTCTCTCTCCCTTACAATCTTTCTCCCACTCACAGACCCACTCAGACCCTCGTGCACCCACTCATAGCCCCAATCAGACCCTCATTAACCCACTCACAGACCCACTCAGTTACACACCCACTCACAGACCCACTCACTCTCACACACCCACTCACAGACCCACTGACACCCTCATGCATCCAGTCACATACCAGTGCACACACTGATGCACCCAATAAAACACTGATGTACACTCTCACACCCAGACAGACACTTTCACAGCCACTCTGTCAAGAACCCTCAGACTTGCCATGTAATAACAGCAAAAGGAGTGCAGGTAAAGAAGTATCTGCAGTGGAAAAGGCGATGCCCTTCTTGGAAGAAAGTTTGTCAACTCGTGCTACACACGTTGCAGAGTGAATGCGGAAGAAATGAATTCAAGATGGCCGAAAATGAGTTCAAATGTTAAGTTGTTGTTTTAGTGTTGCACTCAGTTTTGTTGCTATGATACGCAAACGCCGCTAGAGAAGCTTCGCACTTCAACTGTGACCTGACAGGAACCCAGATGTGTTGAGAGAGCGCTCGTTTTGAGGTAAACGTTTTCTGAGGAAAAATTGGCTTAGCATGCACTTCACAGACTATTCAAGTTAACTACAGATAATATTTAGTAGTTTAGAAGCAGAGGCAGTGACAGGAAGTTTTCGCAGCTTGTAAAAGAATTCTGGCTGAAATTGTTCTGGTGAACATTCAAAGAATATAAAGATATTATCAAGCAGAGTTCAAAAGGTTTTACTGGAGAATATTTACATGACGAATTTCAAGAAGCGTACATATTATTATTAACAGAAAAGATAAATATAAAACAGACAAACGGAAATATAATTTTCACGCATTACTCTATCATACTAGACTTTTATTTATATATATATATATATATATATATATATATCAACTATTCAAAAGTATTTAAGAACGTGCAAACAAACAAACTCAAAATATATGTCAGCACGAAGGTTGAGAAGTAAGCTAATCTTCACTTAGGAAAAATGGAGAACAAATTCTAAGGAAATCATTTACTATTCATTTTTATTATTCAACATCCAACAGTAATAGAGAAAGAGAGAGAGGCAACATCCTCAGAGAACTCAGGTTAAAAGAGTGTGAAATAATAGTTAATGAAATTAATCATTAGTAAATATAAAAGAATGATGTAGTTACAATAGTGTGTCCCTAGTAATTGTAATTTTGCAGGTGCTGTTATCCAGTTAAAGTAAGAAGTGAATGGCAGACTGAGTATTAGAAGAAACACCATCTCTGAGGCAGTCTCTCAAAATCCTGTTCCCCTTTCCTCCTCCAGGGTGCTCAAAATGGAGATTTTATTTTGTTGCGAGTAGTCTGGGTTGGACTGAGGATTTATCTTCTGCTCCTGAGGAAATCAAATCAAGGTACTCTGACAGACTGAAGTGCCCTCCCTATTATTACTGGGAAGTTAGATTACCTCCTGAGCAGAATGGCCAAAGGAATTGATGTAAAGGCACTAGCTACCGTTCTGGAAGGGTTGCAGAAACAGTTAAACAATACCATAGAAGAGACAGTTCAGATAAAACAAAGGATAAATGAGTTAGGAAATACTTCGGAATCTAGTGACTCAGCGTTTTCAGAGCCCCCTAGTACTTCACAGTCCACAGGTATATCTACACAAGTAATTCATGCTTTTTCTCCCATAATTCCTCTGGTACAACCTGAACGTTTTGGTGTAGACCCAAATGAAGCGCAGTTTTTTTAAAAACTCAATGCTCATTGCATTTTCTATGTAGACCCATTATTTATTTTCGAAGACCAATCCAAAGTGGCATTTTTATTGTTTTATTGACAGGTGACGCAGCTGCATGGTCCATGCCAATTGTTTCCAGAAATGATCCAGTTTTATATAATTTTCTAAATTTCAAAGAAGAGTTTTAAGAATATTCGATCGTCGAACTGCAGCTCAGGCTACAGATAATGAGCTTTTGGAAATAAAGCAAGGAAATAAAGATTTAATAGCTTATCTAGCTCATTTCAATAAACTCATAGTAGAAACCAACTGGCCAGAGTCAAAAAGGGCTGCAATGTTCTATAGTGGGTTAAAAGATTAATTGAAGGATGCATTAGCACAAGTTCCAAATCGATCCACTGAAATTTCAGAATTAATTGATCTCGTATTACAAATTGACCATCGGTTAACAGAACGGAGAGTGGAAAAGAGGAGAGATGACCGGTCCCTCCCACCGATATTCGATTGAGTAAACATGATTATATGAGAGTCGGAGAAGGAGTAACAGTGGAGAAACCAATGCAAATTAGTCCAATACGAGGACCGCTATCTAAAGAAGAAAAGGAAAAGCGAAGAATGAATCAATTGTGTTTATATTGTGATGCATCTGGACATTTCGTTAAAGAATGTCCCAAAAAACCAAAGACAGGGCAGTCGGGAAAGGCTAGCTTCATCAGTAGGGGGAGTTGCCCAGATGAAAGCAGAAACCAAGACAACTCCCTCGGAATAGCAAGTGGCAAATACTTTGCAGATGGCAGCATCACATTTGGTTTCTGGGAACCCTCACTTATTCATTACTGGAATCCAGAGATGCCCACTAAATCATTATTGGAACCAGGGCACACCACTGAGTCATTATTGAAAGCTGGGAACCCTGGCCTAAGCCTTTTCTATGTTTGAATGGCAAAACAATACACAACAAATACAGAAACAGGCTTTCATCAAACAAATACCAAATAATGAAACATTTTATTTCTTTTGAGAACAAATATACAAAAACTCAAAACTTTAATTTTAATTGGAAGATTGGAGCTTGTCTAAATTTAATTGAGGCGACTCATAGTCCATACTAAATTCTGTTTGATGCACTTGCACTGCCCTTAACCTGTTCTGTGTTGAGGACGCAGTGATTACGTCCTTCGGCACAGTGCTGCTGTGCCGAGGACGTAACCATTACGTCCTCGGCACACAGCCCAGAAGGAGCGCTCTCGCTCCCTCTGTGTGCTTCCCCCCACCCCCCCAAAGGCAGGGATGGAAGGGGAAGCCCTTCCCCTTCTACCCCCAACACCCCCGTGACATCAGCATGCGAGCGTGCACTGTTTGTCACAGAGCCTCCCCATCGCGCTGGAAGCTCAGCTTCCAGCGCGATCGAAAGAGAAATGCTAGACACCAGGAATTTTTTTTTTTTAAATTGTCATGAGGGAGCGACCCCTTAAGCAAGGGTCGCTCCCAGGGGGGGCATTTTTTGGGAAGGCCTTTTCTGCTCCCCCGGGGGCAGAAAGGGGGGCCCCCAGAAGGGGCACCAGGGATATTTTGTTTTTTTTCTTTTGTTTATGTTTTTGTTTTAGGTGTGGGGAGCGACCCCTTAGGCAAGGGTCGCTCCCATGGTGGGGGAAATTATTTTAGGCCATTTCTGCCCCCGTCGGGGTAGGTCAGCTTATTTTGATTAGGCTGATCTGCCCCCAAGGGGGGCAGAAACCACTAGGCACCAGGGATTTTTTGTTTTTTTTGTTTTACAGATGGGAAGCGACCCCTTGGACAAGGGTCGCTCCCCTGGAGGGTCCCCTCCCGGAGGATCAACGGACCAGGTAAGTTGATCGGCCGTTAGGGGAGGGGGGTGGGGAGGTGTTGTGTTTTGTGTGCGTGAATGGAGGTGTGAGTATGTAGAGGGGGTGTGTGAGTGCGTATATGCATGCGGGGGTGTGTTGTGTTTGGAAATGTGTGCGAGTCTATCTGTCTGTATGTCTGAATGGATGTGTGCGTGTATGTCTGTATGTGGGTGTGCGTGTATGACTGTGTGTGTGTCTGTAGGCATTTTGGTGATATGTGTGCGGGTATGTGTGTTGGTGGTGTATGCATGCGTGTACGGTGTGTGTCTGGGTTGCGATGTTGGGGGTAGGGAGGGGGTTCCTGCCACCTTTGGGGGGTGGCAGGGGGGTGGGGAGGTTCGGGGAGGAACCGTGGGTGAGACCCCTATCAGTGCCAGGGAAGGAATTCCCTGGCACTGATAGTGCTTACCGTCATGGATTTCATGGGGGTTCCCAACCCCATGAAATCCATGGCGGTCAGCCGGGTCGTGATACCGCCGGCGGTCTTGTGACGGCCGCCGGGCTGGAGACCCAAGTCTCCAGCCCAGCGGTCGGATCGGAGAAGTGGCGGATGACCATTGCGGTAACCGCCATGGTCATAATTCCAATTTTTTTAATGTCAGCCTGTTGGCGGTGAGACCGCCACTTCTCCGCCAACTGCCAGGGTCATAATGAGGGCCTCAGTGTGAAGGTCTGCGACCTTCTCACTGAGCTATTATATATATATATATATTTTTTGTTTTTTGTCCCTTTATGGGCTATTTGGGATCGCAGGGGGTGTGGCTCAAGAGCTCACCCATGGACCCTACATGTTTTTAAAATTTGTAAAAATGTTTATAACAAGCCTTTTATGGGCTATCTGGGACCATGAGGGAAGCCTTAAGAGCGCCACCACGGTCCCATTGATTCAACAACCAAGGAGCTGGTTTAAGTAGCCACTCCATGGATGCTGAAGCAAAACTTTCATCGCTGTTCCCTGAACGCATACCTGCATGCAGGGAACAGAGATTTAAAACTCTGCTTTTTGACAGAAGGACCTGTTTGACAAAAAGTGGGGGTGGGCACCCTGGTACCCAGGGTCATCAGTGGCTCCATGACGGGGGCCTCCAACCATGAATGCCACTGGAATGTGGTGGGTCCCGGGGCTCAGGTGGAACGATAGGGACCCCCTATCATTATTTTCTACCTAGCCCCAGGAAGGAGGTGGCCTCCAGGGCTTCGGGGGAGGGGGCATAGTCAATAAAATGGAGCCCCGGTGAGGTGGTGGTCCCCTGGGCTGCGGACCTCCCTCACACAATTAACGTACTTTGCCCTGGGAAGATGGTGGTCCCCAGGTGCTGGGGAAGCCTCCGGACCCCGGCATAAATTACATTAAGTGCTCCAGGGAGGTGGTGATCGCAGGGCTCCCTATTAAAAAGAATAGACAACAGGCTCAGGAGCCCACGCTTGTTTTTTTTTTTTTTGTCCCCCGTGGATTCAAGGCCCTGTTGCGATTTTGCGGTAAAACATTTTTTAAAAGGCTTTTTAGCCCTGGGAGGGGTCCCCTTTTGTATTTGTTTTTTCTGGGACTCGGTTGAAGTCGAGTCCCAACATGGCTGCCAACACTTCCTTGTTGAAGAGTTGGCAGCCAATCAGATCTCAGCAGGAGATCGGGAGGGGTCACAAATCCTTTGCGTCCTTGGAGTTACACATTTGGATTTCCTAAAATTTCTCAAAAACTACTGAATGGATTTACACCAAATAGCAAAAAGGGCTCTTTCTGGACTAAGAGCTACCTTTCTGCCAAATTTGGTGTAATTCTGTCCAGTAGTTTTTGCGTTATCGTTGTTCAATTTTTCCTATGAATGAATTACCATTGGAAACACTCTAATTTCCCCCCCCCCATTTTATCTCGGCCCCTGCTTGATGGATCACCCCAAAACTTTCCAGACAGCTGCTCACATGACTGTCAATTTTGGGGGGAAAAATTTGTGGAGGTTTGTAAAGCAGCATCAAAGATATAGGCAAGCAAAAAACAGCTTTTTCTATAGAAACTAGGTCCTATCTATAGCTACCTAGTGGCACTAGTTTTTTTTTATATATATATATATATTTTTTTTTTAATGTATATATTTAAGCTGTCTAACTCATTTTATAAAAATGATAATATTTCAAGACTTAGAGGGTCATTCTGACTTTGGCGGCCGGCTGGCGGTGCTCCAATGAGCATTCTGACCGCGGCGGTTCAGCCGCGGTCAGAAGCGGAAAGTCAGCGGTCTCCCGCTGACTTTCCGCTGCTCATTGGAATCCTCCATGGCTGCGGAGCGCGCTCCGCAGCCATGAGGATTCTGACCCCCCCTACCGCCATCCAGTTCATGGCGGGAAAGCCGCCATGAACAGGATGGCGGTAGGGGGGGTCGCGGGGCCCCTGGGGGCCCCTGCCGTGCCCATGCCAATGGCATGGGCACGGCAGGGGCCCCCGTAAGAGGGCCCCAAAATGTATTTCACTGTCTGCCTTGCAGACAGTGAAATACGCGACGGGTGCAGTAGCACCCGTCGCACCTTCCCACTCCGCCGGCTCGATTACGAGCCGGCATCCTCGTGGGAAGGTCGTTTTCCCCTGGGCTGGCGGGCGGTTTAACTGGAACCGCCCGCCAGCCCAGGGGAAAACTCGTAATACCCGCCGCGGTCTTTTGACCGCGGCGCGGTAATTTGGAGGGCGGGATCCTGGCGGGCGGCCTCCGCCGCCCGCCAGGGTCATAATGAGGCCCATAGAGATGAAAGATGGGCAGTGGACTTTAGATCATGAATTACTGATAGGATTGAAATGTCTATGTTTGTCTTTAGTAGGGAGATGCCTCGGATGGCTGGTTGTCTTGTAAAAATTATGCACCTTGCTCTGATATGCTATGTTACTATGGCTGAGTTTATTAACACTTGTTCGATAATATATAGGCAATTAACCACTGGCAGGAAAACTAACTCTTTTAGGTTTCTGTGTGAAGAGTCTTGCTCATCTGACTTAGTTTTACTACCTAGTTTTATTGAAGGTGAATTTATGGGAGTTTTAAGTTTGTTGACTGTTTTGTATTCAATGTATATATTGCTAAGACTCCACTGGTTTGGTGAGGCAGGCACATCACCAGTTTACAGTGGTGCTCTGTGCTGACAAAAGATACATGAGGACCATAGACCTATAACCAAGAACTCTTCAACATTTCTAAACTGAAAATGATTAGATCCACACTAGCAAGGTGTTCACAAAATGTGTTGTTACTGGTGTATAGGAAGCTGGCTATTTATCTAGTGTACCAATGTATGGCAACCCTTGTTGGTTTACAGGGTTACAAATCACAATCCCAAAAGGTCTCTTTTGTGGTAGTTTGGACAAGCAGTTAGGCTTATCAGAAGGTAGTGCTAAGCATTTGTTGTATTCACAGAGCCAATAAATGAGACACACAATCAAGAAGGAACTCAAGATCAATTGTTAGACAAATAGATACTTCGTTTCTATTATGTTTCAGTACCAGAATCATTTAACCAAAATAAGTATTGGTGCAGTTTTGAAGAGAAATAGTAAGATACTTGAAATGTCCCTAAAGCAGTAATGCAAACCTATGGAGAAAAAAGCATGTATTGCATACAGGAAATCAACATCTACTTACAGGACCAGTCTTCAGGAGTTAAGGTAAATATGGGGCAATGCCCAAGGCAGCACCAACAGGTCACCTCGGGGAGCAGTGCCTCATTGGTTCCATTGGGAAATGGTTTTGGGGAAAAGAAACTACAGGTAAGGACTGGGGGCTAGTCTGACTTAACCAACATGGGGGTTCAAGTCTTTGGATGCTCGGGGACGTAGGGACACCACTGGGTCTCTTCTCCTTGGTTTGAGAAGGTTGGGTCTTTGTCACAGGAGACAGTCGCAGTAATGGGTGCCTGCACAAAGATCATGCAGGCAGCATTGGTGAGTCCACAGCTGAGGAACTCAGGGTGGACCCATGTCCTGGATGGCCTGGGGACCATTTTGGCACAATTGGCCCACTTTGACTCAGGCTAGGGTGCTTGGCTGCAGTTGTGCTGTCCGATGTCAGGTGTAGGTGGTCCAGAGTCCTCAAGGTTCTTCATCGATAACTGCAGGGTGCAGGGAAGCAGCGCCGCTACTCCATAGGCAATCCTGGTGTGTTTTAGAAGTGTGGGCAGTCCTCCCAGGCTTCTGGAGGCAAAGCAGCTACAGGACGAGATGACTTTAGTGCAATTGTCAAGGTCAGCAGACAGGCTGGCAGGATCGGGGCCAAGTCAGTAGCTGTTCCTCTGATCTTGCTTTTCACGGCTCTTCAGTGTCCTTCTTCTTCTTGGGTCCAGAGAATCTGTCTTCTGGTTTTGGCGACCCACCTAAATACAGCATTTTGGGGTTTTAGGGGTGTGTAAAGTAGTAGCCACTGAGCCCTTTACCCTTGTGATGCTTACACCCCCTATAGGACCACTTACTGTGGGGAGTGAGCATATACCTATCCCAGAAGGCCTACTTTCAATCAAAAACAAGATGGTGGAGTCCTTCCTCGAGTGTACACCTCTGGGAGAACACCTTAGGGGTGTGGTTAGCCCAGAGGTGGTACACTCTTGCTGACTAGCTAATGTTCCCGCCTGTCCTAGTGCCAAATGGGCCTCAGGGCAGGGGGTGGCTACACCCAGGTCTGGGGAAGCCAGGGGATTTGCATACCTTTGAAGACCCTAGCCTTGGTATGCAGATCTGCTAGCTATCCTGCTGGAGTGGTTGATAACTCCCCCCTCCAGAGCAGGCTTTGTTTCTGGCCTCTGAGAGTGCGGGCAGTCATCTGCAGGGGGTCAGAAACCTGTCTGGGGGTGGCAGGCCAGTTGAGGCCAGTCAGTCAACACACTGAAAGACTAGTGGGATTCAGGGGACACCTCTAAGGTACATGTCATAATAAATTCAAGGCTGGCATCAGCCTGGATTTGTTATAATGAGGTGTTTGATATCAAACACCATAGGGTTCAGCGAAGCCATTATGTGACTGGGTCACTCGTGTTAACAGCACATACCTTAAGATGGCTTCCCTGTTCACTTGCAATAGTCAGCAATGGGGCTGGACATCACAGGGGCATATCTGCTTGTGCACATCAAATATAATGCACTCTGCTTTCTGGCTCCCAGGCCTGCTGTAGGGGTGAATATATTTAGTGCAGTGGTAGTACCATGGGACACAATGAGTGTGCCATGTCATGCTTTCACCTGGCTTACACCAGGACACACAGACAGCAATGGCAGCTGTGTGCACCTCCTTTTTAGGAGGGTCCCTGAGGGTGGCACAATACATACTGCAGGTCTTAGGGACCCTCTCCTCTACCCATGCACTAGGTACCGGGGGTACTACTTACTGGGCGTTTAGGGAAGGAGCACTGGCAATGGGGACCTGTGGGCAAAAGGTTGGGGGGCGACCATGTCAAAAAGAGCACCCTCCTACAAGGTGCCAGTACTTTTACTCATGAGTAAGATTATTCTGGGGTTGTATAATATTACACAGAACGAAATCCAACACAAGGGATGGGAATACTGTGTATAAACCGAAAGATTTAGGAAGTCAGAAGGATAATGATGCAGTTACCATACAAAATGACAAGAAACCATGTGTGGGAAAGAATGGGGAAACACTTAAAGAAGGAGCTACCATTCCCAAGCCACCAAACATGGTGCATGTGAAATAATGGGAACTGGTTGAGAAGGAAAAGACTAAGGGGGTCATTCCGACCGGAGGAAGCACCGCCAACAGGCTGGCGGTGCTTCCGGGGCAATTCTGACCGCGGCGGTAAAGCCGCGGTCAGAAAAGGGAAACCGGCGGTTTCCCGCCGGTTTTCCCCTGCCCCAGGGAATCCTCCATGGCGGCGCTGCTTGCAGCGCCGCCATGGGGATTCCGAACCCCTTACCGCCATCCTGTTCCCGGCGGATTTCACTGCCAGGAACAGGATGGC
Source organism: Pleurodeles waltl (assembly GCF_031143425.1). Classification (NCBI taxonomy): domain Eukaryota; kingdom Metazoa; phylum Chordata; class Amphibia; order Caudata; family Salamandridae; genus Pleurodeles; species Pleurodeles waltl. The sequence continues at coordinate 91,551,638 of NC_090443.1, forward strand.
GGTAACGGGTGTCGTGGGGCCCCTGGGGGCCCCTGCACTGCCCATGCCACTGGCATGGGCAGTGCAGGGGCCCCCTAACAGGGCCCCATAAAGATTTTCAGTGTCTGCTTTGCAGACACTGAAAATCGTGACGGGTGCCACTGCACCCGTCGCACCCCTTCGACTCCGCCAGCTCCATTCGGAGCCGGCATCCTCGTAGAAGGGGGTTTCCCGCTGGGCCGGCGGGCGGCCTTCTGGCGGTCGCCGGCCGGCCCAGCGGGAAAGCCAGAATGGCCGCCGCGGTCTTTTGACCGCCGTGCGGTCATTCGGCGGTTCCCGCTTGGCGGGCGGCGACCGCCGCCCGCCAATGTAGGAATGACCCCCTAAGAGCCTGACTTAGAGTTTGGCGGATGGGTTATTCCATGTCACACGTGACGGATATCCCGTCCACTGTACTATGATCTCCATAGGCTCTCATGGGATCATAATACGGCAGAAAGGATATCCCTTACGTTTGTGACGGAGTAACCCCCTCTGCCAAACTCTAAATCAAGCCCTTAGGGTGGTCTGGTGTACATTAAGGTTTTCAAAAACATCACTTGCAGGTGACCTGGATTCACTTCCATGGGGGAAACTGCAGTGGCCATACTTAGCCAAGAGTCAGACTTGGTAACTTTGGGCCTGATTTAGATCCCAGTGGAGCGGTTACTCTGTTGCAATGGTGACAGATATCCCACCTCCGAAAACCTAAATACCATAGAAAACAATGGTATTTAAATTTCAGGGGACTGGATATCGGTCACTGTTGCAATGGAGTAACCCCTCTGCCAAGATCTAAATCAGGCCCTTTGTTTAGCATTTGCAAAGGATATTTGCAGGCTCATTTAGTTCAGACATGGCCTTCTCCATGCCTGTTATTTCTTTCTTCTTTGGCTTTCTCTGTTATTGGTTACATTTTCCCTGACTTTAGTTTAGCATGTTCTGTTCCCACCTTGTGTGCATTAGTGTATCAAATGCGTTACAGCCTTTAGCGCACCAGAAGTTTTCACTTATAACTGTTTTTTAGACCTTTACTGTGGTAGAGTCTCACCACCTGAGTCTCACTCACTGTGAATTTATCATAATTGGACTCAGTGTGTTTACCACCACTGTCAGTCTTTTAAGATAAGGCTGCTGTGGTGCAGCTAGGGTAAGGGGCACTGGCCTTATACATGAAAGCATATGAGCACATGTGCAGGCAGTGCGTGCGCGACTGCTGTTGTGCGCAGTCTGGTAATAGAGCACAGGTAGCCAGATGTAGAAAGGACTCATGCAGAAGGGACTCTGCAAGGATTGGTGCTGGCCTGTGGAAAGCCTTATTATATTTGTGAGCATTCATAGACAGATCAGTAAGATTTACTGGAAAATCTGTAGTGCTTCACTGCATTATACATGTTGGCAAAATCTGCCCTAAAGTGCAGTTTCGCTCCACTCCCTACACAGTGAAGCAAAGGGTCACACTGGGGTACAACATGCATGCCACATTTTATTTTGCATTTTTCCAAAATATTAAACAAACATCTTATGGGACTTCAGGAATTATCATATTTATCTGTCTCGGGTTTCAGGTCTTTATTCCCACCTACTGCGCCAAGTTAAATACTTTGCTCCCCAGCAGAGAGAACAAAGGCCTCCCCACACAAGAGGAGCAATTATCAGAGATTGACCCAGTTCCTGGGGAAGGAAAGGCCTGTGGGGAAAACCTGCATCCGATAATAAGCTTGTTACATTGTATATGGGCTGGGACACCACGGGCCCATTGAACAAAGGAGGAAGCCCAGATACCTGGAGACAACACAGGAGGGGCTCACCTTTGAAGTTTTGTTGGTAAGAGATCTGGCAGTGTTGTCAGCTAGAAGGCGGTACTGAGAAGCTCTTGTCAGAGAAAACTTCACAGTGCCATATTATATTATCTCACAACTTTGTGTTGCAGGAATGATATGGTATCCAAGGACTGACCAGGGATGCTTGGGTTCTAAACGTTTCCACTACCACTTTAAAACCCCTGCACAAGGGAGAGACAGTTGAGATGACCCTGGGACCTGGGCGGTGAACATATTATACAAATGATCAGCTGGAAAGGGAAGCCACTTGTTACTCTGGCAAGATGGACTAAGGAATTTGACTCAGATGGCCTCAGGACTAAAATAACTCTCTCCAGTGCCAGTGGTAATGGCCCCATTATGCACCATGAAGGGGAAGATTACAACTCTTATTCCCTCCTGACTGTCCTTTAAGTAAAACAAGAGCCTGTGGGGCCTGGGAGTGCTGGCAAATGAATGCTCTGCTGAATGGCTGTGGAGGGGCTGCACAAGATACCCACACCAACAGGAGAGAAGCACCAGGAGCAAGGCTGAGGAGAAGGCTGGTACTGGGAGCAAGAAAACCCTGCTCCTTGCTAGAAGTCTGTTAAAAATGCTGTTGATGGCTTATCCTGCCCAACAGGAATAAAACAAGCCAAAATACTCTGGCGTCCTAAGGAGACCAGGGGCCTCAGGAGCAAGGGCCCTCAAGCATCACAATGGATGACTGGCATCATCATCGGGAAATGCTCCTCGCCAGGCTGGCACTGCAACGCCTGACGGGCTCCCCGAAGGGGGCTCTTACGCCGTACTGTTCTGCTAGTAATGACAGATGTGAAAACCTACAACTAAGGTCTTCTAAAGTTGGAGAGAACAGGAAAAAAGTGATGAGAATTAAAATTGGTTATTCATCACACCAAACGTCATAACTTTTAATCAGTATACAGTGGATGAAGACCAAGATTAAAAAGGAAGTGAAAGTCACACTAGAGTGCAATGCTCAAATGACTCTCATAAATTAACAAACCTAGGGGACTATTGGCAATATAGTACCTCTACACTAAGGCCAACATGTTTCGCGTCCTTACGGTCCAGCCGGATCCATTGACGCTTCATCAGGACCAAAAAATAACAACAAGTTAGGTGTCTTCTCCAAGATACAAAAATGATTTAACTATGTCCTTATTTTAGGAAAAAGCAGTCACTTACATTAAAGTCGTGCTGGTCAGGTCGCCCATCCCCAAATTGAGAAAAAGCTCCTTGGGACGCACGTTAGGCAGGACTCTCATAATCAAATTATGCCGGAGGTCCTGTGTGGGGGACCTACCCTCTGAACAGCGTCCTGTATCCTAATTCGGAGGGCGCTGTCAGAGTCTTATAAAAGGAATCGCGGGAGCCGGGGAAGCACCTCCCAGAGGGACCATTGCCTGCTCTTAAAAAAATGTTGGCACCCATATTCACAAAGTGGAAGGGGTCCCTTGGGGAACCCTTCCCCTTTGTGAATGGCTTACCACCAACTTGAAGTTCGTGGTAAATTGCTAATGTTTTGTGACTGCATTTTGGTTGCAAAACATTCATACATCCCACTGTGTCGCTATTAGGAAGGGACACCCTTAACACACCCCAACCTAATACTGAATCGCAAACTTATTTTGTGATTTGGTAATAGGTTACCGAATCGCAAAATAGGGTTTGTACCTTCCCAAAATGGTTTTTAGCGGTCACAAATGGCCTTATTCTGCAACTTGGACCATTTGCGACTGCTAAAAAGTTTTATACATGTTGCCCTAGGAAACCTCCCATAGGTCAAGAAGAAAGGGGAAATCCCAGTAGAACCATTTGTAGTATTAATGAGTACACAAATTATTTTTCTGTAAAAGAAACAACTTTAAATACTGTTCTGGTTCTTTCTTTGTCCTTTCTGTCTCACTGTATGTCTCTATATGGTAACTGGTTGAATGTCAGTCCTCAGCCCCTAACCTTTGCATAAAAGCCTTCCAAAAATGCAAAAGGAATTGGGACCCTATAGTCTGAGATTACCACCTTGGGAATTCTCTGAGCCTTACCTACATGTTGGCTAAATACGTGAGCTGACACCTTAGCATTAGGAATGATTTTTAATGGAGTTAAGTGAGTCAACTTAGTGAATGTGTCTATGATTACCAAGACAGTGTTGTAGCCTTGACTTGAAGGCAAATCCACTATCAGATCTAGGGTGACGTCTTGCAAAGAATGGGATCTGTGTGTAGGGGTCGTAAAAGAGCTTGTGGAGCCTGTCTACTTGATTTCCCTCAGGCACAATTCTCACAGGTAGTGACATACTGCTGAATGTCTGGAGCCATGTCTGGCCACCAAAAATAACATTTGACTAGATCCATAGTTGGGCTTATTCCTGTATGTTCTGCCAGGAACCATTGTGACACTCAACAAAAAGCCTTCTCTTGGATGGGTTTTGTAGGTGAATAAAAGGTTTTTTAGCAGGGTAGCTGGTTCATGATTTTTCTTTCAGGATCTTGCTTTGATGATGTTATAGTGTCAGCACTCTTCTGACTTCCTCTTTGAGATCTGGTAAGGCAATAGTGCACAAGAACCTTTTTTCTAGAATTAAAGGTTGTCTTTCACTGGAGTGTTCTCGTGCTTCAATCTGAATCCTGGATAAGGCATCAGCTGTTCCATTTTTTCAAGGGCAATCAGTTATGATAAAGTCCACAAACTAGGGAGACCAGCAAAGTTGTTGCGGGGTCAGGGTCTTAGCTGATTAGAAACATTGAAGGTTGTTGTGACTGGTTAACACAATAATAACATGTTTGCCCCCTAACATACAGTGTCTCCATGCCTGAAAGGCATCTTTTACTGCCCATAATTATTTTTCTGAGTTAATATGATTTATTTCCAGGGGAGTTAGTTTTCTTGATCTGTAGGCTACAGGATGTACTTGATAAGGGACCTTATGACACTGAGATAGCACTCCTCAGATGGCTGGACGTGAAGCATCAGCTTTTACATAAAATAATTCTGCAAGACCTGTATGAAGCAGTACTGAAGCTGTAGTATTAGCTTATTTAAAAAAATTAAAATCTTGTTCAGTTTCATCTGACCAGTTTAAAATAATTCTCTTTTTCAAATACCTTGTTATAGGCACCAGTTTCTGAGAAAATCCTTGAATACAATGTCTCTAAACACTGCAAAGCCAATGAAACATTGTAATTTAACACTAGTAGGAGATGGCCACTCCACCACTGCCTCAACCTTCTCGGAATCCATAGAGACTCCCTCAGGAGATAATATGAATCCAAGAAATTCTACAGTAGAGACTCCCTGAGGAGATAATTTGAATCCAAGAAATTCCACAGTCTTCACACTGAAAGAGCAATTTTCCAGCTTTGCATAAATATTATCTTTTTTCAATTGATTTTACACAGCCCTAACTTGCCCTGTATGTTCTTCTGGTGCTTCTGAAAAAATTAGGATGTCATCTAAATATACCGCAACTATTTTATCAGTAACATCCCCTATCACATCATTCATGAAATGCTGGAAAGCAGCTGGGGTATTATAGCATCAATATAGTATTACTCAATAGTCAAACAATCCATACTTTGTTTGAAATGCTGTGTTCCATGCATCGCTGTCTCCCACTCTTATGATGTGGTAAGCCCCTCTTAAATCCAGTTTGTATATTCTGAGCGTGATCCAGTAGGTCTATTGTTAGAAGTAAAGGATATCAATTCTTAATTTTTACCTGATTATGGGCTCTATAATTGATGCAAGTGTAGGGATCCCTAGGGGTTGGTCCCATGAATGCCTTATGTGGCCTAAATAATGTAAAAAAATATTGTGACACACAGGTTTCAGTTGGAATTTAAATAGTTAATTATATTATTATTATAAAGTGTCATGTAGTTCATAGCTACTGTTAGAAATGGGATCTCTAGTTGGCAGTCGGTTTGCACCCTGTCCAAGTAGGGACCCTCACTCTAGTCAGGATAAGGGAGATACCCATTCAGATAACCCCGCTCACCCCCTAGGTAGCTTGGCATGAGCAGTCAGGCTTATCGCAGAAGCAATGTGTAAAGCATTAGCACATAACACACAGTAATAAATGAAAACACTACAAAAGGACACCACACCAGTTTTAGAAAAATAACCAGTATTTATCTATATAAAATAAGACCAAATACGATAAAAATCCAACATACAGTAATAAAAATATGAATTCTGCAAGATTTACTCACAAATACAGTTCCTTGAAGTCGATAGCTTCACCTGGGGCTATCACGGCGTTGTGATCAACAAAACCAACAGTTCAGGCCAGCTGCATCGTCACGGGCCAGCTATGGTGTCGGAAAGACCCACAAACAGTACCTTTGGAATTGCAGGGTGTCGTGATCCTCGCGGTGAGCTCCGCAGAGCAGCGTCACTGGCGTCACGGTGTTGGTTCTGGAGTCGCAGCAGGAGTCATTGGGCCCTTGAAGTCAAGATGTGGGCTGATGAAGTCAGGAGCGCTGGCGTGGATAGCGTCAGGGCTGCAGTGCAAAGCGTGGCGCTGCAACGTGTGCTGCCCACAGGTCACGGTGCAGGCAGTGGCTCGGTGGTGGCATCCAGTGCCGTCAGTGAGATGAGGGCTGCGCTGTGAAGTGGGGTGATGTGACGTGCAGTGTCACCAAGTCACGGTGCAGGTAGCGTCGTTGTTGTTGCTGAAGTGCTGTTGTCAGTAGGTCTAAGCCAGCGGTGCATGATGATACTGTGCTTCCTCACCCTCACGAGCGGTGTCCACAGGCCACGGTGCAGGCAGTGGCACCGGTGTCAGCAGGAGCAGCGTTGTTGGGGATGCCCAGGCTGCGGTGTAAGCAGGCGATGCTGGAGTGCGGAGCCCACAGGTCGCTGTGTGAGCAGCAGCTTGGTGAAGTCATCCGATTATGGCGTCCGTGAGACCAGGGTCGCAGTGTGAAGTGGAGCAGTGCGGCTCCGTGCGGCGTTGGCAGGTCACGGTACAGGCCAGCGGCTTCATTGGCATCGGCGCAGTGTTTTCTCCTTTGGAACGGCACAAAACACACAGTTCCCAGTGCTGCAGTTTGAGGAAACTGAAGTCTTTGGTTTCCCTGAGACTTCCAACAGGAGACAAGCTCAACTCCAAGCCCTTGGAGAACTCTCTCAAGCAGGGTACACAACAGAGTTCACCCTTTGCACTCTTGCCAGGCAGAAGCAGCACCTGCAGGCCAGTCCAGCAAAGCAACACAGCAAAGGGACAGTACTCCTCCTTCAGCTCTTATCCTGGGCAGAGGTTCCTCTTGATTAGAGAAAGATTCTAAAAGTCTGGGGTTTTGGGTCCTACTCTTATACCTCTTTCTGCTTTTGAAGTTGGCAAACTTCAAAGCAAAGTCTCAAATGTTTGCAAGATCCTTCCTTGTCCAGGGCAGGTCCCAGACACAGACCAGGGGGTTGGAGACTGCACTGTGTGAGGGCAGGCACAGTCCTTTCAGGTGTAAGTGACCACTCCTCCATCCACTCTAGCTCAGATGGCTCATCAGGATATGCAAGCTACACCCCAGCTCCCTTTGTGTCACTGTCTAGAGGAGAGGGGTAAACATCCCAACTGTCAAACTGACCCAGATGGGGATTCCACAAAAAGGCAGAGTCACGAAATGGTTTAAGCAAGAAAATGCCTACTTTCTAAAAGTGGCATTTCCAAACACACAATTTAAAAACAACCCTTACCAAAATATGTTTTTTTTAATTGTGAGTTCAGAGACTCTAAACTCCATATTTGGATCTGCTCTCAAAGGGAATCTGCACTTTAAGGATATTTAAAGGCAGCCCCCATGGTAACCTATGAAACAGATAGGCCTTGGACAGTCAAACCCGAATTTGGCAGTATTTCTCTGTTAGGACATGTAAAACACAGCAGTACATGTCCTACCTTTTAAATACACTGCACCCTGCCCATGGGACTACCTAGTGCCTACCTTAGGATTGCCTTACATGTATAAAAAGGGAAGGTTTAGGCCTGGCAAACGGGTACACTTGCCAAGTCAAATTGGCAGTTTAAACTGCACAAACAGACACTGCAGTGGCAGGTCTGAGAAATGTTTACAGGGCTACTAATGTGGGTGGCACAACCAGTGTTGCAGGCCTACTAGTAGCATTTGATTTACAGGCCATTGGCACCTCTGGTGCACTTCACTAGGGACTTACCAGTAAATCATGGAACAGTAAAATATACCTAGGGAGCACTTGCACTGTAGCACTGTTCAGAGGTGGTAAAGTGTGCAGAGACAATAAACCAGCAAAAACAGAATCCAGTAAACAATAAAAACAGGAGGTCAGACGGCAAAAACACAGGGGAGACACGCCAAAAAGCTGCCATGTCTAACAGCTACCCAAAAGGGTTTCCCAGTGCTTGACAAAGGTAGGTAACTAGCCAGAGATCAAAGAGAGAATCAGAACAACCAGGTTTTGAGGTTTTTGTGAAGGATGGTTAGAGATTAGCAGCTTCTGAGTGCATCAGGCAGCGTGTTCCAATTCCTTTATTTATAATGCCTACTGATATGAATTATTGATAAACACTGCAATGATTACAACAGTAGTTAATGTATTTCAATATGCCTATTGATTCCATTGGTTTTGGTAGTAAATTCTAACATGTGGTTTCTGTGTTAATTATTGTGGCAGACCCCTTTTCAAAGCCAGTAGGTATATGTATTTATATATATATATATATATAGTTGAGGAGGAGGTTACAAAGGCAAAAGAGAGCAATCATGGAAATAGTTAATAATTTAATCATGAATCTTTCAAATAAAATCTTGAAGGAAAAACACATTAAGCTATTGAATAAAGACCTAACGTTTTGCCCTCTAGTGGAGATGGATCTGGTGAATGCCAGAATAGATCTGTTAAAATTTTGTAGAAAGTTACAATTAAGAAACACTTTGCACAAAAAAAGAGTCTGCAACAAAGTAATACAACTATAATTAAGGGAAGAAGGAACACTATCTCGATCTTCATAACAGGGGATTTAGCTAATTTAAGAACTCTGACATCACTCTCCATGGAGGCAGATGGCACGCTTGTGCAAGGAGAGATAGAAAGTATGACATACTTACAACGTAGTAGAATCCTAGGGTTCTCAGTGACTTAAGGAACACCGAGTGGATGTAAGCCTAAATCCAATTCTGCCCTCCACTCCCACCAGGAAATAAGATAGATATGTTCCAAGAAATAGTAACAGAGGGCCTGCACACAATTAGTAAAAAATGTGTGAAGCATAAGAGAAGGACTTTGGGCAACATAACAATAGACGACTGGTGGGCATTGAGAGATTTGCAAAATGTTAAGGACATTGTTATCAAGGCCTCCGATAAAGGGAGCAATATTGTTATATTAAAGAAGGAACAATATGTGGCAGAAGCTGAGAGCCAACTGGGGAACTCAGAGCACTATCAGAAACTGATGGAGGATCCTACTAGGATGTTCAAGGAGGAGTTCAATAGCAAATTGAACAGTTAGTATGAGGAGGCACTTCTGGATGAGGAAGAATACCGGTACTTGAAAATTGATCATCCAGTTACAACGACACATACTTTTTGCCAAAAATGCATAAAGATAAGACCAATCCACCAGGGAGGCAATAGTGAGTTAGATTGGAGCCCTCCCGGAAAATACCTCCCAGTTCATTGATCTCTTTCTGTTCCCATTTGTGACCACATTGCCATCCTTTCTCAGGGATTTCCAAGACTTCCTCAATAGAGTTAAGGGAATACTCTGAAAATCAAACTATTGGATGTCAACAGTGGATGTGGTGTCTCTGTACACTTCAATCAGGCATGAAGATGGGATGAGAGCTTGTGAATACCTCCTGAAGTCTAGATCAGTGTCCCTATTAGAACATTCTAGAATGATAATGGAAATGATAGACTTTTGCCTGAAACACAACGTGTTCCTTTTTAATAATGAGCACTATCTTCAGAAACAAGGTGCGGCAACGAGAACCCTTTTTGCTCTAACCTAAGCTAACCTCACAATGGGTTGGTGGGAAACAGAGGTGGTGTGGAAGGCCGAGAACATGGTCAAGCAGATCAGGTTATCATGTGGGGCCGCTATATTGATGACCTCTTCTTGTTGTGGGAAGGTGAGAAAAAGGACTTTAAAGATGTTCTTAGGTCCATAAATAATAACCCACAAGAGCTAAAGTTCACCTTTGAGGTCAGCAATACATTGATCTATTATCTGGATGTCCATGTGTATATAAAGGATGACAGGTTGTGCATGAACATCAACAGAAAGGCCACCAGTACCAACAGCAACATGCATGTTAACAACGGGCACCCACGTGCGCTCAAGTGGAGTGTACCCTAAGGTGAATTTTTATGAGCAAGAAGGAATTATTCGGAGTATGAAGATTTTGAAGTACAAGCTGGAGAGATGTACCAATGTTTTCAAGTGAGAGGTTAGTCAACAAAAGTGCTGGATGAGGCCCTCTTGAGAGCCAAAAGCTGGAAAAGGGATGGACTTCTGGCAGTAAGACCAAAAAAAATAAAAGAAACCTGTTTGATAAAGAGGCAGGAGGGCCTTGAGGTATATCATGGAATTCAACACAGACCACAAAGAAATAAGGGACCACCTAAGAGAAAACTAGTGGATTCTCAAAGTAGGTGAGATTGTAAAAGTTTTAATTTCGGAACATCTAAGCATTACATGAGGAATACTCTATGTCTCATTAGCACGGATGCACTTAGGCGCCCAAATCCATGCTGCCTGAAGGTATCTAGCAACCGCAAATACCACCAGTCTGGGGGTATTATGTCTTAAAATCCTTGCGACAACCAGATAATTCCTAACACCTAATGATCTACATAAGGGTAGTAACCATTTTCTCCTCTAAACATCATATGCTGGGAAAAAAAAAAAAAACATGAGGTAGATCTTCTTTAGGTTCCTTACAACCTGGACACTCAGAGCACTGTTGATACATATTTACCCACTTAGCACAGAAAGACCTAATTGGTAAGGTCTGATATCTAAATTGCAAAAACAATTTCCTAGCCAGGTTGGGAGTAATCTCATCGATTGTGGCCTCATTTTTGGGTTACGACTTGAACTCCAGAGAATCTAAGTTGAAGGTGCCTCTGCTTTTGCCTATGGACTTCCCATGGGATATCAAAACTTGATCTGAAATATTAATAATGAATTGAATTTCAGAACATCTAAGCATTACATGAGGAATACTCTATGTCTCATTAGCATGGATACACTTAGGCGGTCAAATCCATGCTGCCTGAAGGTATCTAGCAACCGCAAATACTACCAGTCTGGGGGTATTATGTCTTAAAATCCTTGCGACAACCAGATAACTCCTACCACCCAATGATAGACATAAGGGTAGTAACCATTTTCTCCTCTAAATATTATATGCTGGGCAAAAAACAAACAATGAGGTAGATCTTCTCTAGGTCCCTTACATCCTGCACACTCAGAGCAATGTTGATACATATTTACCCACTTAGCACAGAAAGACCTAATTGGTAAGGTCTGGAATCTAAACTGCAAAAACAATTTCCTAGCCAGGGTGGGAGTAATCTCATCGACTGTGGCCTCATTGCTGGGGGACGAATTGAACTCCAGAAAATCTAAGTTGAAGGTGCCTCTGCTTTTGCCTATGGACTCCCCAAGGGATATCAAAATTTGATCTGAAATATTAATAATGAATTGGATGAAATTGAATAATCTGGGGCTGAACATAGCTGCTGAGTTGCATGTACATACTTAAGATAATATTTTTTGATGAAAGTATTTTTTAGTCTGCACTTGAGAAATTGACATTTGAACTGGTTTGTTGACTTTGCCCCAGTGAAATATCCTCTCACAGGAGAACATTTGATTTGGCATGTTGACAAGAGTATTAATTTTTGTAGCACCTTAGGAGGAGTTTAGATGTAGCCTAGCTCGTTGGATAAAAGTTAGATGAAAGTTGTTATTTTCATATTCCTTAAGATGTGAGCAATTGATTTGAGATGTTGACAAAAGCCTTTTCCTATGCATATATTCCAGGAGGAGATTAGATGGCACCTCTTTTCTTTGGTTAGACCAATGCTAAATGTTTTCTTGCTACTAATACATGCAGCTGTTGGGACGCTCTGAACCTCCAATGGATGTCCCACAACATTGAAGATACAGGAATTTATAATTCATATTCACTTTAGAAAAGGGTCAGTGCAAACAAGTATCTTGGATACCTGCATTTTAGTGTTTTTAATAACCCATGAGATTCTGTGATATTCTGTAAGGAGGCGTGTAATTGATGCACATGCACTTTGTGAATTAGTGAGAGTACTTACAAGTATGATACGCCCCAAATGGAATTTGGGACCAGTCAGTACTGGGTATATGTGCACTTCATCGCTATATGCACCTTAGAAGGTAGCTTGAACTATAAAAAGCACTTTATGCATGTGCACTTTAAATAGGTATCTGAATAACCCTTGGGATTATGTGACTCCCTAGTAATATATGCACGTGGACTTCTTGGATTGATTAAGTGTGGAGTACCCCCCCCCCCAAAATCCTATAGATTTCGTAAACTATCTTTGGGAGCAAAGATAATTAAAGGCTTGCATGTGTAGTTTATAGGGTTACAAATGCAATCTGTAGGCAAAATGAATTAGCGTGAGTAATTCATTATTATAAATTGCTCCAATTGAAATCTGGGAACAGTTGGACTTGGCACATTTGTACCTTATTATTCAATGCACTTTAGAAAGCAGTTTTGAACTATAAAAGCACTTTTTGCATGTGTACCTTGGACAGTAACTCGAACTACCCTTGGGGGTTATGTGATGTCCCACTAATATATGAACATGCACTTTACCCTGTACATTATGCAAGAGTTAGGTCAGTCCTGTTATCATTAGAGAGTACTGTTTCCATGCAGAGGAACTTCTATATGGGTTGATAATGTGATTACATTTTGTTCAGGGACAGCTGTGATTTTGTTTATTCTGCAGTGGAATGAGTCTCCTCTTAGAAATATATGTCTGTTTTATGTACTTTACTAATGGAAGGAATGGACGAAAATCATGGGCTAATGAAATGTGTCTCTTTATAAATTTGTCATCACAAGCAGATTTGGATCCCTAAAAAAATGTAGTGTTAATTGTTATTTTTAGTGGAATAATGTAGACTGTGGAATGTTTGGGTTATAAATGTTTTTAATTTGCACGGAAAATAGGTGGTGGGCTCCTTTAAAAAGGGCTTGTCTGCACACATGCAGGCTATGACCCCAAAGAAGGCTACGACTGAACTGCATTGGTCAGTTTTGTTTACCCTGTCGATGTGATTTAATAATAAAAATAAAATAAAGTTACACTGTCTCACTGGAGCTGTGCCTCCTGTGTTCCAGGTGTGGTCCCTGTTTTTTTTTAATTTGGAGGCGAAGGACACGGGAGCCCAGATGGATCCGTCAGTATATATATATATACATATATATATATATATATATATATATATATATGTATATATATATATACATATATATAAATAAAGGGGAGGTCACCAGTAGGTAGTTAGGACCTAGTTTCTATAGAAAAAGTGTTTTCTGCTTACCTATATCTTTGGCACCGGTTGACGAAGCTTCACAAAATGTTTCCCAAACGTTTGAGGCTCACGTCAGCTGTTGTCTGGAAAGTTTCAGGTGATTCATCAAGCAGGGGCCCAGAAAAAGGGGGTGGGTCAAAAAAGGTGTGTTTCCCATGTTAACTCCCATAGGTATTTTGAACAGGAATACTGCCCAAGCCACTGGACGGAATTACACCAAATTTGGCAGAAAGGTAGCTCTTGGTCCAGAGAGTACCCTTTTTTTATTTGGTTTAAATCAGTTCAGTAATTTTTGAAATATTAAAGAAAAAACTAATTGTATATAAAGGAACGTGAAGGCTCAACGAATGCTCCCGATCTCGTGCTGAGATCTGATTGGTGACAACACTTCAACTAGGAAGTGTTGGCAGCCGTCTTGAGACTCGGCTTCATCCGAGTCCTAGAAAAAAATGTAATAAAATAAGAAAAGGAGCCAGGGTAGGGACACCCTGATCCTTTAGCTCTGGTACTGGGGTCCCAGAGGGACCCCCCCTCCAGAGCAAAAAAGCATTTTTTTTAAAACATTGAGGCGGGAGACATGTCAAATCCACCAATCTGCTGAAAATGTATAGATTTCATACAAAACCAGTGAAATTCAGGTGTTAGAGTTACCTGAGCTAACTATGACTTACACCCCCGCAACGCACTGCTTATGACCTTACATATTACATCACTCATGACATGGTCAGCGACATCACTGATGACATCACCGATTACAACATCCAGTGAGTGTGAGTGTTTTCTAAAAGAGTGTTAGGAATTTACCATGGCACTACAAAAGTTAAAATAGTATACTTTCTGTACTACTAATGAGTGAAACTATTTCTAACATATATTATATGAGTTGCTGTGAGATGTGTCTATCCGTGTGTGAGTGGGTGTGTGAATGCCTGTACGGGTGTGTGAGTGCCTGTATGGGTGTATATGTATGTATATGAGAGTGCATGAGTGCCGGTATGGGTTTATAAGTAGGTGTGTGAGTAGCTGTGTGGGTTAGGTAGTGACTGTGTGAGTGACTATTGGTGAGTGAGTGGGTGGGTGTGTGAGTGGCTGTATGGGAGAGTGAGCAGCTGTGTGAGTGGCTGTATGGGTGGGTGAGTGGGTGTCTGAATGGGTGTATGAGTGAATTACTGTTTAAGTGGCTGTATGGGTGAGAGGGTGGCTGTTTGAGTGCCTGGTTAAATGAGTTAGTGTGTGAGTGACTGTACTGGAGAGTAAGTGTCTGTGTGAATGGGTGTAGGTGTGAGTGAGCAGATGTGTGAGTGCTTGTATGGATGAGTGAATGGGTATGTAACTGGTTGGGTGTGTGAGTGAGTGTGTGAGTGCTTGTATGGGTGAGTGAGTAGGTGTGTTGAGAGGTTGTATGGGTGAGCAAGTGGGTGTGTGAGAGGCTGTACAAGTGAGTAAGTGGGTGCATAAGAAGCTGTATGAGTGAGTGTGTGGCTCTGTGGATGGTTGTATGAGTAAGTGACTGGTAGTATGAATAGCTGTATGGATGAGAGAGCGGTTATGTGAGTGCCTGTGTGAGTGAGTGGGTGGGTGTGTGAGTGGCTCTATGGATGAGTGAGTGGTTGTGTGAGTGGCTCTATGGATGAGTGAGTGGTTGTGTGAGTATTTGTATGGGTATGTGATTGGTTATGTGGCTGCGTGAGTGGGGTTACGAGAGGTTGTATGGGGTGTGAGTGGGTGTGTGAGTGCTTCTGTGGATGATGTCATCAGTGATGTCATTTGAGATGTCATCAGTGATGCCACTGACCATGTCATGAGTGATGTAATATGTGAGGTCATAAGCAGTGAATTGCGGGGCATAGGTTAAAGCTAGCTTAGGTAACTATAACTGCTGAATTTCGATGGTTTTGTACGAGTTAACTATAACGTTCCCGTAACCTTTGTGTTTTTTCAGTGAATTTCTAAGGTTTTTTGTCTATTTCCTAACTATAACGTCCCTGTAACCTTTGGATTTTTCAGTTCATTTCTAAGGTTTTTTAAATGTTGATTCCTAACTATAACATTCTTGGAACCTTTGTTTTTTGGATGGAGCATCTAGTGTATGTGGGGAGCATTGTGATTATAGGGCTCAGAACCCACTAGACATGAAATGTGATATGAGTGTCACTCAACATATTTCTATCTGCCTGAAGTACATATTTGTAGTTTAACTCATAGTATTTGGAAGTCTGTGTGTAATAAAAAGTACATTGCCTTGTAAAAAGAAAAGGCACTGACTGGGCAATAATTTACTGAGTGCTGTTGCATGCAAGCGAATTGGGATTGCTAGCCCACACCACATCCCTTGTGTAGGCCGTGGAATGCTCTGCCTCACTATCCTGAGAGAGTTAAGTGCTAAAATGGGACACTTGTTTCCCAGTAATGAGACGATTGTGGACCTATTACTTGCACAGGACTCATATCCTTTGCAACTAATAAACCAGTTTCTTACAATTTGAATACTGCGTGTCTGGTGAGGATGTCTTTGACTGGGCTTCTGAAGGTTGGTTACTAGTCGGCTCTGAAGATCTTTATCGCTCCTTTTGGTAAACACACGGTAACATACATTACATACATTGGCATATCTTTCTTTATGTATCGGTATTACCTTGCAAGCTATATACTTACCTTACTCACTGTGCCAAGTCCGCCTAGTGGGAGACTTCACATGGTACCTAGTGTTTACACAATGGAGAAGCCAAGGAAACAGCAATGAAACACCTGTCGGCTGGGAAAGAGTAAAAAAAAGGGACGTTCTACCTTAACAACCTTAAGAGCTTAAGTATCTGAAAGTCCTAAAGATCAACTCACCCCAGCAGTAACTAAAAATAGAAATGGGCACTTAAACAGCAAGACTGATCATTTTAGGCAAAATAACTCAAGCCACCGAAGTGAGTGGAGCTGATTGACCAAAGCCGGCAACAACACTGAACCGATTGGCAACAAGCTTTCAATCCGGAAGTGATACAGGAGAACGGTGGGAGTACAACCACCTACCTTGAAGGCCCTACCAATGCAAGTGGTAAAGCAGAGGGCATTGATAGACACAACTCCGCCATCAGCAGACCCATCTAGCGGCGCACCAACCTGTGCAGTGGATGAAGACCAGATAATAAGGGTAAGAACAGTAGAATCTGATATCGGTAATCGGGGACTCCTAGGGGGACCATATAATATATCACTATATTTAGAGTATATTTCAGGTGGGAAATGGGATATATTAAATAGACAGAACGTAATCTCACTAGTTTCCAAGCTCCTGGCATTGGACATTTTTTGTCTAGTGACATTGAATAGAACGCTTTTAAGGCCCTGGATTGTGGTGAAATTAATGAGCGAGGGGGGCCATAAGGAGGGAAAAAAATCCCAGAGATTTGAACACAATAAAACACAACTGTCAGCGTGGGGCATAAACTTTATCAGCAACCAATATGATTGATATTCTTTAATACTTAACCCCCCCCCCCACCCCCTCCAAACTGTATGGCAGGGCCCTCTCAAGAGGACACCGAGTGCTAAAACCACTTCTGTGCTGTGAAATGCCAAAGATGCACAAGAAGACGGCATAGAATTATTAAAAACCCGAAGAATGTGGCCACAAAATGATGCGTTCGACTCAACTCTAGTGCGGAGAGAGGAAGAGAAGATAGGCAGTGCCGATCCAGAGGCTTGATGGAAGTGACAACCTCTCCCAGGCTGGGTAACTACAAGGATGCACTAGAAGATTATATAGAACCTGCAGAAACGAAAAGAAGCGGGCAGCAAAAGGATTTGCGGGTAGCAGCTCAGGCACAGTGGGATGAGGGTTACGGACGCTCGAGAGTCGTGCAATGTATAGAGCAGGCAAGACACCTACACGCTAACTGGCAGATCACTAAATCAGCACTCCTAATGATGGAAAAAGGAGGTTTCCGCCAATGGCTATAGAGATAAAGGACTGTTTCTGGAATGAAAGAGGCAGCGTGGGTGGTGGAGGAGGGGGGGTGATAAGAAACGGACTTAGATGAACTAGTTGTGAATGAAGTTATCTGCCTGCAAGAGACCTGTTGGTTGGACCTGAAGCCTCTCCAAGGTCATATAGAATTTGACGCTCCAGCTCTGCTCTTTCTGTATGGGGGCCGCCTGAGTGGCGAGGTCTCCACCCAAATAAAAAGTGACTTCATGGTTAATGCATAAAAAATCTGTGCAGGAAATAGTGATATTACTTTTGTCAAAATAAAGTTGGTTGAGAGTCAGCCTAGGGCAATGCAGCGAACGTTAATTATTGGTAATATTTATGTACATCAGTCCACAACGCTGACAAGTGAGTCTGTAAAGATCTTGGTGGGGAACCTAGAAGGTCTAAAGAAGGGATTACCAAACACCCTGCTGCTGATTGGAGGTGAATTTAATACAAATCTACTGTGGTCTAGCAACTCTGAAGGGTGGAAAGACAGAAATGCGTCCTGGAATATTCGGCGGGAAGCCATAACAGAGACAACCCCCCAAACTATCTACAGAGTAGAGTCCTCAATCCAGTGGGGACAGGAAACCCAGTGATTAAGTAAAAAGCTAAATAAAGCACTACAAAGCTATAGTAACAAGCATATGACTGCAAAGAGACTGAAAGATTAGATTTCTGAGGTGAGCGCACAGAAAGTAGAAATGGGCCGATGAACGAAACAAGGGTGCGATAATCTGGGCTAAACGTCACGCTGCACTGAAGTCAAAAGATCCAAGGAAATTCTGGGGCCTTGCAAACACGCTTGCACATAATAAAAACCACATAAGCTGTAACATTTCCCCGAAGCAGTGTACCAAATACATAAAGCAATTTTATTACGTGGATCCAGTGCCAACGGTAACAATTTTAATAACAACTGTAAGCTTGAGGTCAAACAAACCCCAGAAAGCAACTGTAGAATCAAACAACCAACTGGCGGATAAAACTGAAAGCAAATTCGAAGTTTCAGGGGCCTCCGGTTCTGAGAACTTGTCAGTCACACCAAAAACGGGCATTTAATTTTTCAGTTGTCCACAACTTTCCCATCCCTTGTAAAGATGAAGCCAAACTAATCATCTGTAATACATTCATGGCCCAATTAATCAAGGGTGGGCAAGACATCAAGTAATTTAGGAGAGGCAGGTGCCCGTGTTCACTTTTGGAATCCAATCCTAACAACAGTCGGCGCAGACTGTTTCCTCACTCAGCACGTCCCAGGTAACTGGAGAGGGTCCGTCTTGGTCCCAATATAGAAGGAAAGCAAACAGGAAAATTATCGAATGATAATGTTGCTGGGCACATAGGAAAGGTGTTATGCCTGTCTACTAAATGAGAAGCTGGAATTTTGGGCTAAAGATAAGCATCGGATCACATGGTGTCAAATTGGGTGTCAAAGGAACTGAGGATTATTTGTTAACCTTGTCCTTGTTTAGTCAATGAAGCCTCATTTTCACTTTATGCAGCTTTCATTGATTTTACAAATGTATTTGACAGAATCCCAAGAGGCTGGCTATGGGCAAAGCTAAGTAGGTGGGGAATTCCAACTTGACTATTAAAAGCTATTGAGTCACTAAATAGTGAGACATGGGTAATGATTAAGATAGCATAAAACTGGGCCACCTTGGAAAAGATAGCCACAAACAAAGGACTAAAACAAGGCTGTATTCTTGCCCCCCTTCTTTTTAACATATATATGTCCGATATGGAAGACAGCCTGGATATTCCCATGACTTGCCACCCATGTTTAGCCAGGAGGAAAATACAAATTCTACAATATGCAGATGACATGGTTTTGTTAGCTCGTAGCCGATTGGGCCTTCAGAGGTTGCTCAATGGTCTTTCCTGCTATTGCTCAGAAAAAAAGCCATCATCATTAACTTTGCTAAAATGAAAGAATGATTTTTGTCAGAAAATTGATCAAACAAAGTGCTTGGTTTATCTGGGATTCCCACCTAGAAAGAGCAAAAAACGTTATATGCTTAGGTTTCCACCTGGATGAAAGGGGTGGTAAAGATGCGCAAGAAGGCACTCTAAGGGCAACAACCAAGCATCGGACGTGCATGACGGGACACCTAAATGCACGTCAGATGCATTTTGGCCTGCCAAAACACCAGAGCCTAGCTGATGGTAGTCAAGTACAAATGGGTGCCTATAATCACTTATGAAGTACTTGCCCTCCCAAATTGTATCAGCCAAGCACAAATCAGGATAGAATTCAACCTGCCTAAATAGGATGTGGTACTGCGTGCTAAGTATGTAAGATATTGTCAAAAAATTAAATCCTCTGGTACTGACACAATGAAACACCCCCTTTGGGAGAAAATCCAGAACCCAAAGGCAGCGTGGGGGTCCTTACTAGCAAATTCTATTAGAGTCCTGAATGTGGAGGAGATAATAAGAGGCAATCTCCGCAGTAAAATCACTGCAAAATTATTAACGAAAAATGCAAAAAGAATGTCAGCAAAACAAGATATATGGAATTTAAAAACCAAGGCACACAGCAGCTGGGCAGTAGACCTCTGTACTTCAGGCGCCCTTCCAGGCTATCTGAGTCTATCTGAGTCAGCCTCTCCCTAATCAGGCCGAATCTAATCTTATGAGAGACTTTGTTTTGGCCTGATCCCATTAAGATGCTACTGGTATGGACGTAAGAAGGGAGAAAGCAACAAACAATGCACATTATGTGATCAAGCAGATGAGCCACTGATCTACGTGATATGCATCTGTGAATGACTAAAACCTCTGAGGCAGCTCTGAGTAAGAACGATGTTCCAAGTATTAAATGTGAGATCCTGCAAGACCGCAGTTCTTTGCTGCCTTAAATGGGAATCTTATATTACCAGCAAGGGTTCTCTATAGGGGTAAATCTGTACCATTTATAGCTCAACAACAGGGGTTATTTCATTATTGGAGACGATCATTGATTAACCGACACTTAGCACTTTTTTTGCTTTGTTCATATTAGAACAGTCACATCATTCTACAGACATCAGACATTGGACATTAACATCAAAATAAAAACCATAAGACATTAAGTACTACTGTCCTCTCAAAAAACTTTGAACATCAAAAACTCCTTGTGCATACTTTCAGTATAGGTGTCTCTTAAGAAACTCTCTAAAAATAAAGTCCACACTATTGGTCACCTCCCCAACTCTCCAGGACAACCCTTTTAGCATCCAATGGGTGTCTATGTTTCCTTTAGAAGTTCAGGCAATGTCCACAGCCATTGACGATTTGCAAGTAGGGAGATCCCATATTTTTCAAGAAAGTTGATGCGTTTCGGCCCTCCTCCTTCGGGCCTCCTCAGGACCATACACACCTGTGGACGAACAAACAAACATATATAGAATACATATATCTATACTTAAATCAAATGAATTCAAAATGTATGCATGTTCTTCTATTAGCACGTGTTCTGTGGTGATGCAATCGCTCAAAGCAGCTGTGTATCTTTATGAAAATATCACCTTGTGTACATAACATCCATAGACTATACCGAAGCATCAGAAATAAAACTCTGAGTACATGCAAGGTAGAGTGTTGAATATCAGAAAGATTACTTTCCACACAGGAGTGTGCCGAAGTTATGTGCTAATTGTCCAGTTCCACCATTTACCAAGCTTTGGCGACTATTAGCCATCTAATGCCAAAGGTGTACTGAAATAGAGGGCAGGTTCGAACGCATACTGTAGACATTTATCATGTGAACTCTGAAGAAATTAATGAGCATCGGCATGCGGATTGTTTACCGAGCCCTTAAAGGAAGGTTGTCTCCTTTATGAAATTATGCTGCAACTAAAAAATAGAAATTACATTAGCCGAAAGTAACCAAACATACTTGCATCATTATCCGCACACAAGCTCTCATGCCTACCTCAGGGGATCTATTTTCATACTGTCGTATGGTGTCAAATTATTTAATGTCGAGCCGGTCTCTGCGTCTCCGTTAAATGAAGCATGTCCGCCCCCTTCTTTAAAATGCTGCAGCCTTGAGCTGACTGTAGGAAACTGGATTTTTGTTGCCTTGCATATCTTGATGCAGTTAAAAGTGTACCACACGGAATGGCAGCCTGAGTGCCATGCAGGCTAACATTGCATGCAATATATGTAATGTACCCCTACAGCAGGCCCTCTAGCCCTGAATTGATGATGTACTGGAGCGTAATCTGTATCTGACTGTGACGCGCGGGTTCTATCTGCAAAAGCAGATTAGCCTCTGCTATGTCTTTTTCGATTCTTACACACAGTAAGTGACCAAGGACGCCATTCTATCTACATGTGCTTGATACTGGTCAGTACCAGTTCCCCAGCTACATGATGGCTTCACTGAAACCAGGGATGTTTAGTATCAAATATCTTGTATTAATAAACCCTCACCGACTACAGTGATGGATTTATTAATACATGTACCCAAAGAGAGCCTTAGAGGTGCCCCTAAAAACTCTAACAACTAGTGTGCTGGTTGACTTTTCTAAACCAGCCTGCCACCAACAGACAAGTTTCTGACCCTCAGGGATGAGAGTCTCCACCCTGGGAGGAGAGGAACAAAGCCTGCTCTAGCAGGAGTGTTGCACACCCCTTCTAACAGAATGACCCGCAGATTAGCATCTCAAGGCATGGGGCTTAAAAGAACCCACCACCTTTGGTATGCAAATCTGGCTTCCGTCACAGCTGAGGAGATGCCATCTTGCCTCATCCAGGGCCCATTTGGCACCTAGACAGGTGGGAAAATTAGTAGTTAGAGAGGCTTGTCCACTTTCTGGCCAGTTCCCCCCTAAAAGTGAGCTACCCGATGTGGGCATGAAATTTGAAAGTCTGCCAACTTGGTGATGGCAGACGTAGGAACTCTGGGATGGGGTTATGACCAATTCCCACAGGAAGTGGTCATATAGCGGGCGTGGTGATCCCAAGGGTAAGTAGCCCATTGACTATTACCAGTATTCTGTATTTAGGGGAGCCCCTGGCACCAGAAAATCAGATCCTGCCTACCTGAAAGAAGAAGAGGGACCCTGAAGAGTCGCAAGAACAGAAGACCAGCAGCTGACTTGGCCCTAGCCCCACCGGCCTGCCTGCTATCCTTGACAATTGTGCCAAATGCCACTCTGCCTCCAAAAGCCTGAGAGGACTGCCAGCCTTGAATCAAGACCCAGGAACTCCTGTGGAGTAGCGGAGATGCTCCCCTGCATCCTGCAGGCACCCCAGAAGAGCTCCAAGGACTCTGGACCCCCAAAAACCTGACACCGAAAAGCATCACTGCACCTGTGCCCCCTAGCCCGAGTTGATTTGAGCCAATGGTGTCAGCGTGGTCCCTTGACCCTCTAGAGACAAAGTCCACCTTGGGTTTGCCAACTGTGGATTTCTCAACCCTGCCTGCAGCCTTTGTGCAGCCCCCCCCTACCATGAGTGACCCTGTGACAAAAACCCAACACCTCAGGACACCTCTGCACCCAGCTGCCCCGGCCCAAAGAGAAGGCAACCAAAGGTGTCCCAGAGCATTGTGAGACCTGAGACCTCTTGTTGGTTCAGCCGGACTGGTCCCAGTCCCAGCTTGCAGCACATTTCTAACCAAACCATACCTCATAGGATATCATTAGGGCAACTGACGCTGAAAGGCACCTCCGCACCCAGACACCCCAGTGCTTCCTGAAGCGACCTGTGGATGGTGCCTTGGACCTTGCCCTATACTTACCTTAACTCCAGAAGAATAGTCCTGTAAGTCGTTGCTAAGTGTCCGAATGCAGTATATGTTCCTTTTCCTCCAGGATAACAATAGGGCATCTTATGCTGAAAAGCACCTCTGCACCTGGATGCCCATACTCACCTTAAGTCCGGAAGATTGGTCATGTAAGTTGCTGTAAAGTACCTGTATGCAGTATAGGATAACATTGCTTTAGAAACTGCAGCGTTGATTTTTCAAACCTGTAAAAATTCATAACTGGAAACGTACTTACCTGATAGTGATGATCTTGATTCCTAAAATTATATAAAGATAAGTGTTATTTTTATGAATTGACTTGCATCTCATTACTGAGTCATGTGTCTCATTCACTGACTGTGTGCCTATAGTAAATATCACTCCTCTCTGATAAGCCTAAGGCTGCTTGACCACACTACCCCCTAAGAGAGCACCTTTGGATTGACAGAGCAAGCCCCTGTGCACTTATAAGGGAACTCTTGGACTCTTTGCACAGTATACCTCATTTTGTTATACTATATATAGAGTGAGCATCCTACACCATGAGAAAAGAGTCATGATTGGACCCACTCGTCTGTGCCTATCATTGTCTAGTGCACGCATGTATTGACCACTGCGTGGAAAACACAATTTTCAGCTCCATCTTACATTTAATTTTCAATGCATTAATGACATCCTCTGCCTTAGGACAAGTAGTAACAATAAAATGTATCGGGGGCCTGGCCAGCAAGATGGTGGGCTAGACGTAGCCTTGCGGGCTCCCTCCAGGCCTAATAAATCCTGAGTGACTCCTGCTGCCCTGGCAACCCATCAGTCCCCCAAACTTAGCAGACTGTGCCTGGTAGTGTTGGACGCGTGACCTGTGACAGGTATTGTTGCCCGTGACGGCTGCAATGGCTGCCTGCTGAGCTGCGGATTGCACTGAGAAGCGGCCCTACAGTACCCAAAGATGGTGGCTGCCCTTATCAGAGCAGGCCGAGGTGATCGGTGAAACCCTCACCCCCACTGGTGCACACCCTGAGGTGTGCAGAGTCTGTTGCACCTGGTTTGTGACCCCCCTCCCCCACCCCCAGCCGCTTGTGAAGACACAGGAGCATGTCCAGGCAGGGTGCATTGTACAGCGGGGTGAGCCCTGGACAGCAAGGCAGCCCCTGAAGATGTTGTGAGAGGTCAGGTATCGGGGGAAATACATTCCGCAGCACTGGCTCCCCTCCTGAGGTTGGCTGCAGAGCGGAGCAGATTCACATTGGTGAGGAGATGCCTGGAGTGATGACTTGAAGCCTGTTCCTGGGAGACACACAAGCTGAGGCATTAAAGCCATGATAGCTACTGGCAGGCAAGCAGGGCGGGCCTCACCTGACTGAGTGGCTCCGGGATTGGTAGTGAGAGGCCTAACCCTGGGGCACAGGCGCTGGGATGCTGGCATCACTCCTGGTATCAGAATAGTAGAGGTAGGGGGGATGTCCCTTTTCTCTGCTCCCCCCACATCCTTCTCTGTGATCTTGAGGGTCGCACTGAATCTGGACTCAGCGACCCCCCCTTTTCCCTCTCCTCCCCTTCATTGTGTGAACATTTGGAGCTGGACCCGGAGGGTGATTTGCTGAGGAGAGGGGGCTGTATGGAGGTGGTGGTGCCTGCCTGCCTCACTTTTCCCTGTGCCTGGCTGAAGCCCTCATCGGGGAAGCAAGCTGGTGGTGACATCGACTGAAGCAAAGAGATTCAGCTAACAGGCTTTTTTCCCCCAGCCTCTCCTCCCCGTGTGGGGGCCTTGGTGATTTCTATTAGACACAGGAGCACTAGACACCATAGCTGTGGGGGCAGTGCCATACAGAGGGATATCCTCCCCCCTTTGGTTTCCTCTCCTGCCTTAATGAATGTTGCTGCAACAAGCGTTTTGGAGAGTGGGACTATTCTTTCCAACTATGGCAAAAGACAAAGAACCCAAACCACCTCGCCAAGGTGAAATTGTTCGATATACCAAGGCCTTTGACCCTCCCCCAGCTGACCCTGCTGCACCTTTATTGCCAGATGATGCAGTCGTTATGGCAGTGATTCAAACCTCTAGAATGGCCTAGGAATCCAGGATTGGTGCAGTGCTGTCCGAGGTGTCACTTCTGAGGCAGGAGCTTTTTAATGTCACAGATCGGGTGAAAGCCGCAGAGAATAGGGTGTCTGAACTGGAGGATATGACACATTCCCTTGGGAAGGACTGGCAGAGGTGAAGACGATCACTAAGATCCGTGCATGGAAGGTGGAGGACGCTGAACTCCGGCCAAGTGAAATAATTTGAGACTGGTCAGATTCCCAGAGGGACTCAAAGGAGGCAATATAATCAACTTTCTGGAACGGTGGCTCCACTCTACCTTCACGGATGACAACTTTGCCACAAACTTCGTTATTGAGCAGGCATACAGAACACTAACTGGTTGCCCACGGCCTGGTGTGACCCCACATCCAATAATCACATGTTTCCTGAAGTTCCAGGATCGGGATATAATCCTTAGAGAGGCAATGCAGAAAGGAGTAATCAAATACAGTGCCTCCACCTTGCTGTTCATGGACTACTCCAGGGAGGGGCAGAAGCAAAGGAACACATTTGACACAGTAAAGGCCAAGTTGTGGTCCAAGCAGTTGCAGTATATGTTACTTTTCCCAGCCAAACTGAAGGTATTATTTCAAGAAAAGGTCTATATCTTCCTAACACCTGAGGGTGCTTGGCAATGGCTCGAGGAGAGACCTCGCCCACTGGATAGCACAGGGACAGCTACAAGAGGCTGCTGGCTGTGAAGGACTGGTGGCCAGGCCAAAAATGTTGCTCCTCGATATAGAAGAGGAAGGCTAGGGTTGGGAGAGGTGGGGAAGATCCTCATGGGGGGGGATGGTGGCCCTGTTGGAGGTGAGGGGACGATGGACTCGGAGGGAGAAGTGCTTCTTCGGGGGTGCAAAAAATTCTTTGATGGGCAGCAATGATACTGTAATACGCAGACAACGAAGGACAAACAGGGCCGTGGTTCAGATGCTGCAGCTTCTAACCCTGAACTGGTGCACAGAGAGATAAGCAATTTTTTGGACTCTTAATTCAGATGGGGTCTGGTAGGGCCACACGGGCTGACAATATATGGGCAATGGTTGTATAATGTTTGGTCTGTGGTTGCAGCTTGCTGGAGGGCCACACTTGTTTGGTGTGGTGTTAAGAGGGAGAAACAGGAGCGTGTCTGTGGAATACACTTTATTTTCGTAGTGTTAGGTGGTGGGCGGTTGGGTTGGCGACAGACTTCTCTGATCTTGCTTGAGAGTAGTTATGTATGGTTTGCAGGGGGTAGATGTTCATGGTGACTCATGGAAGGTGGGAAGTGGGTGGGGATATGTGTTGGGATTTGTTGTCTTTCTGTTGTGTGGTTAGCTGGGAGAGCCAGAAACAGTATTGGAAGCGTGCAGTCCTTGGGTGAGACATCCATCAAGCTGAAGACACAATAACATCCATGATGCAGGGTAGGTCCTTGGGTGACATACAGTTCTCCGTATTGTACTGGAATGTAAATGGGCTGGGCAACAAGGTGAAGTGGGGATTGGTAACACAGTACATTCTCAGACTTTGGCCTGGTAATGCTTCTTCAAGAAGCATTTGTAAGGGACACACTGCCCATTCCTTAGTAGGGGTGTGTAGACATCTTTGGAGCATGCAGGATTCACTTCCAGATCCTGGGGGGGGGGGTGGCTATATTGATAAGAAAGACCCCTACGTTCCAGGTCACCTGGACATGATAGATCCGAATGGAGCATACATCGGGGGATATGTGAAAGGACGGACATTACCCTGTTTAGTATATATGCAGCCCCCCTGGCTACAGACCCACACACTAGGGTGTGGCCTCCATGCTTGTGGAGGCATCTTCCTCCATACACTTCCTAGGAGAGGACTTCAATGATGTTATGACACCCAGCTTTGACCACTCTAGACAGATACTTGGCGTGGACATGCAATACACCTCTGGCACACTTTGCAGAGACACTGGGGCTCTTGGATCTTTGGAGGTGGTGCCACCCTATTGAGAGGAGATATTCGTATTTCTCTGGGCTACATGGGCAGAATATCTGGGAGGACTGTCGGACCATTCCCAATCTGGGTCTCAGTAGGGAAAAGTCAGCAAGTACAGACCGCAGGATAGAAGTTGAATGCCTGGGACCTGAGGGATGCAGACATGGCCGAAGAAATATGAATAGATATGGAATAGTACTTCACTAAAAATGAGGTCTGTGTTGAGTCCGCCCTGATATCTGGGAGGCATATAAAGTGGTTCTATGGGAGCTTCAAGGAAAACGTGGCATGAGGCACAAGAGATAGAGGAGCTTGAAAGTCAGCTGCAAAGCCTGGAAACCGCATACCAGGATCAGCCTAATCCATAGACTCTGAGGCACATTGCGGTGCTACGAACGGAGTACTGGGACTTGGCCCAGGGAAAGGCGAGGCAGTGTCAGTTGGCCACCCATCACAATCTCTGCTCCTGACAATTAGGCGAGCACGTTACTGGCGTGGCTCAGCAAGAAAGAGGCTAGGGTGCTTTGGGTGGGGACCATCACAGTATCGACTGGAGTGTCCTTTATAACAGATACCCAAATAGTGAGGGAGTTTGCCCGATACTGCACGTAGTTCGGCAAATCGCTTCTGCTGTCGGGAGCTGACCAAGTTCGGGATTTTCATGCAACAGTGACAACCCCAGTGCTCCCAATGGAGGACCGTATGGATCTTGAAGGGGAAATAGACCTCTCAGAGGTCCAGGCTGCCATCACGAAGTTTAACAGGCTCTTGGTGGAATGTTTTTAAAAGACCATTAGTACACTGGGACCCTATCTCCCAAACCAATTTCATGAAGCACAGTATAGGGGGTTTCTGCCACCAGACATATGATGTGTGACCACAGCCGCAGTACACAAAGAGGCAAAGCCTAGAACTAGCTGTGACTCTTACCACCCGATTTTGCTCTTGAACGAAGAGGCTAAGGTGCTGGCCAGGATCCTGGTGACTAGGCTGCTAAAAGTTATAGTTCAGCTGAAACATGGAGACCAATCAGGCTTCATGCGAGGCAGATCCACCAAGCTTAACCTGTGAAGACTGCACAACTGGCTGGCGGAGGTGCAAAGCAGGGGAACGCCCCATGTCTTTCTTTCATTAGATGAGAAGCAAGCAGTTGATGCTGTGTATTAGCCCTACTTACAGAAAACACTAGTAAAATTCATTTTTGGCCCTAGATGTAGGCATTGGGTAGCATTACTGTACCAAGCCCTGACGGCCACGGTGAGAGTGAACGGGTTCCACTTGAAAATATAACTGAATGGGGGGGGGCGAATGGCAGGAATGCCCCTTGTCCCCTCTACTATTTGCTCTTACAATAGAACCACTAGCATGATCCATGTCTACTCTTACATTTGGGGATTTCGGGTTTCAAACTCTAGTCAGCTGGATGAGAAAATATTGCTCTATGTGGATGACATTCTTCTATACATCATAGAGCCTCGTGCCACGATCCAGGTCATCTTCTAGGCCATAACGTATTTTCATAACTAGTCGGTTTGCAAAATAAACTGGGGGAAATCAGTGTTATTTCAGCCTTACAGCCTATCTGACACCACTGCCTTCCTGGGTAGACTGCAAGTTGAAACATCAAGTTTTAAATACCTGGGCATTCATGTTACGCCAGATAGAGACCTGTGCGTTGCTGCCAATCTTGGAAAGATGTTCACCACTATTCAGGGAGATGCAGATCATTGGCATGCATTACCCCTGACCATTCTGGTGAGGGTCACCATCTTCAAGATGATTGTACTCCCCAAGCTGTTTTATAGCCTCCAAAATACATATTATACCACCCCGTAGGAAATATTTATCAAAATAGACAGTGAGGATGCTACTGTGGAATAAGAGACACCCTATGGTGGTACTACGGACACTACAGCAAAACTCCTACAATTGGGGGATATCCCTTCCAGATGTGCAGGCCTACTATTGGGAAACACACCTGATACCGATCAGTGATTGGATGTTTGCACCACGATATTACCCAGCTTACTTGTTGTAGAGGGCTCAGCTACTGCTGGGCACCCCTCTACACTATATATATGGCAGGCTGGTTCGGGCATGTTGCTGCTGGTGACGCAGATGAGGTTGGAAGTATGGAGGAGGGCCAGCACAACTATGGGCTGGGTATCTAAGGTAACTAGGGAAACACCACTGTGGGAGGGGGCATGATGAGAGAACTGGGGAATCTACAAGTGTTTGAACATTGGGATTTGATTGGCATCTCTAAAATAGGTGACATACTGGAAGATGGGGACTTAATGCCCTTCTCTTCTTTGAATAAAAAACACATGATGGACGAAATGTTGAGCAATGTCAAACATTCACCAGCTCACAGATCTGGGCCTAAATCCATAGTTTTTCCGATCCCCACACAGTTCTAGCCATATGCAAGTCAGTCTTGACCTTGTTTCCCATGGGAACAGTCCAGCCCGAACTGCCAGCCCAAGTCCTCCCTGGACCAGAAATAAGCATCCTGTGCCCAGTTTCGAGGTATCACCCCTCATCAGTCATGCTAGTTTGAATCCGGGGGCAAAGTGAACACAGTCATTAGCCCAAGGCTACTCCAGACCTCCCTTGGACTAGAGGTAGTAGCCCCCTGCAGCCCACAGGCAACCCGCACTCCTGGAACCAAAGAACACTGGCCATCAGACCAGCAGAACCATTACCCAAAAGTAAATGGTCTAGTGCATTGTGGGAAACCTAGTCGTGACCTCCAGCAAGTTTCATGCAACCACTATTTTACCCTAGACTCCAGCACATCAAAGTAACCAAAGGCTGAGTTTGCTGATACTGAGGCTTGTTGTTGGCCAGTCGTGCTACCACTAACTTTGTTCAATGAAGTGCCTCAAGGAATCCCACAGCATCTTCAACCCACAGCCTCAGTGGCCCTGTTGTTGAGATTTTTCATCCCCTTCCTCATCAGCATCATCTAAGCGACAAAACCAGCAACTGTGGCTCCCTCGTTCAGCACCAAGGACAGTCAGGACAACTCTGCACCCAGGACCTATGAGCCAGGTAAAATTCAACTGACTGTTGGACCTTGGTCCTGGGACCCACATCACGTTACCCTCCAGTGGTTTTCACTGAACTCAACCGGCAAGTGACCGAGTGCCACTAGTGTATTTTCCCATTGACCGCAATGCTATAGTTTTGCAAGAGTTAAAATGCACAGATTTATTTTTCCTTTAAAAGCCATACTTCTGGTTAGACTCAACCAATTGTCTTTGTTTTGGTGTGTAAGATTATATAACAATCTGCTTCATTTTTATAAATTGGTGGTGGATTTCTTTTGTTTTGTATCAATTAATTATCGTCCATGTTGGTGCTCTGAAATGCTTAACACATGTTCATCTAGTAAAGCCCGACTGCTCTGTGCCACACTACCAGGACTGAGCTAGAGAATGATTAGTGTGAATCCAAAGGATCTATTGAGGGTTATATGAAGGTATTACATAGTAAAGCCTAACCAGCCTTACTGCATAATACACTGCTGTAGAAAAGTGCCCTTATTTACATTGTCACCACCAATACATCCGTACTACTGACAGTATCAGATTTATCATGACATGCAGCCAGAGTGCTTCTTAGAGGTGCCCCCCCTGAAAACCTACTAGTCTCTTAGTGTGCTGGCTGACCCGTATCAACCAGCCTGCCACCACAAATGAGTTTCTGACCCCCTGCAGGTGAGAGCCCCCCGTACCAATACCCAGTCTACCAAGGCACATGCGCACACCAAGGGTTGGTTGTGTTTAGAGTGGACACCGCCACCGCCAAAACCTATCTGCATATCGACGGACCTCAGGACAGAAAAGCTCCACATCCAGAGTGGCCCTGCTGTTTGGTTTTTCTCCTCTCTGCAGGTCGACCAAGACCATGAAAGCCTACAACTCTAAGTGGCCAGCCTGCCAGCCGCACCTCTGCACCCGAGCCCCGCCAACCAGGGTCCAAAACGTGTGCTTGCATGCCCTTGGCCAATGAGCCGAGACCCACATTGGGTTCTGCCGGACTTGTCCTCAAGTCCCCCCTTGCAGACTCTGTTGTTTTGACATTTCTCTTTAAACTTTTACTGCTTTAGCGCCCAAGGCTACCAACGCAACCAGCACCTCTGCACCCGGAAACACCAGGGCAGGTAAACCTGAACTGCTGGTGGTACTTGGAACCTTGGCCCCAGGTACCTTAAGTCCTAAAGGATACCCTCTATAACCGTTTGCGAGTATCTATGAAGTGTACGTTTCTCCCATAAGATAACACTACCGTGTTCGAAGCACCTCCCTCAAATCTGACAGCTTTGCTATTTTCATAGTTTTCTTGTAAAATCATTAACATCTAAAGTACTAACCCAATATCAATGATCTTGGTGTTTAAGTATATATATAAGTATGTGGTGTTTTTCTTAATTGCTCTTAGATTTCTTTTTGAATGTGGTCTCAGTTATTGATTGTGTGTGTACAACAAATGCTCAACACTCCCCTCTGATAATCCTAAATTGCACGATCACACCACCACAAATAGGAGCACTTGGGATTAATAAAGAAGGCCTCTGTAAACCAAAAAGGGTCCTCTGGACTTTTTGCATGGTGTACTCCTACATCGATACACTATATAAAAAGCAAACTTCCTACACCCACTTTCCTATAGCCAGTATAGGCTAAAGGCATTCTTTCTTCTCTTTTTCGGAGTTCTCTTTTGCTACATGAAGAGGACTAAAAAGATGAGCTTGTGCTTAAACATACTATTATATGCCTCTCTATAGCTAGAGTACGCCATTGTATCCTTTGTTTGGAGATGTCATCTTATGTGAGTTATTAATCAGGTTTCGACATACTCTTCCGTATGTAGCTGAATTGGATGACATTAATGCTGATAAAGTCATACCAATTCAACATGTACCTTGCATGTGCTTATAATATTTTGTTATATCATGCAAACTAAAAAACTCTTGAGGGGCAACTGCCCAATCATACACTCTCCGTGCTACAGAATCCAGTATACTGGTAAATTTAAATATTCATAAAATTAAAAATATAATGTGGTCATTTAGTCCATCTTTTACTGTCCATAATTTATCTATGAATCTAGCTTTACATCCTGCTAGGCTGGTATCTGAAGCACCTCCTTGTAATGTGGTTTACTCACTGTTAATACAGTCCACTCTATGTCATCCTTATTATGTTGTCTGTCATTATAATGTGAGACCAGTGGACCCCCCCCATGTCTTATACCTAATCCTGGACCTGCATTTGGTTTCCTAACGTCTTGTGTGGCACATCCTATGTAACACAACTTACATGGGCATGTTATTGCATAAACTACATTTTTGTATTACAATTAGAAAATAATGTTTATTTAATTAATTTGCCATTCATAGTAATCTCTTTAGTGTTATTTGTGAATCTGCAGATGCTGCCATTGCTGCATTTGAAGTGTCCCTGCACTGGTGTAAGTGACAGCATAGATCTTAAACCATGTTTGGCTATGTTGGGACATCTGGCTGCATGCACAACACATTCCTTATGTTGTTACCTCTTTTAAACAAAAAATAAAGGATCAGGCAATTGTAAATTATGAAGTAACTTCCAGGTATTTATAATGATTTACTTAATTCTATTTGCCCAAGGACTCTGTGTAAGTATGCACCTCAATGGCGTGTTATTACTTTTATTTTTAGGGGTCAGAAGTGTCTCCCGAGGAGTGCTCCTGGCTCATTTCAGAGCAGCTTTCACCAGTTTCTTCGGATAGCCTTGCTCCATTAGTTGAATGCTTAGATTATTATCTTTATTGAAATAATCTTCTTTTTTCTGAACAATTTCTCCTTATCCTTAGAAATTATCCATAAAGCAACTTTTCCATGAGCAAGCAAGGATGGTCACTGAAGCACCTCCCCTATAGTGTGCTGTACTCACAGTTAGTACAGTCCATTCTATGTCATCCTCATTATGCTGTTTGCCATTATAATAGGGGAAGCTTGCAAGCTACCAGGGTAGTTACTAAAATTCATGAAATTTGTGGCAGAAGAAATATCTAAGGCAGATTAAGGGAGCTGCCATTGGCCCATAGTACCTTTCACAACCTTTCGCCCAAATTATCAAATGAATTAGGATCTAATTTTCGGTGGTTAGACTGGGAAACAATCTTGGGAGCTGAACATCATAGGTCCAGACTTGAGCCCTATTTAAGCTCTTTAAGATATAGCTTTAAAACATCAACTTGATATAATCCAAGGGGCTGAACAATATCCAAGCAGACCTGTGGTTTCTAGTTTAGTAGGGAAACCCAATGGAGGGGATGCTACATAGACATTTTGCACTAAGCACTCTGGGACGCTTCTACAGTAAGCGCAAAGTTGATGTTAGAATTTTACATGAGTGTTAAAATCAACTTTTAACATATAAAGTAAGTAAGTTTTTATTGCTTCTAGTTATTTAAAACCATAACAATATAACAAGAAAATGTAAAACATCTAAAAAAAGAAAAAAATAGATAAAATTTCAATTGACCAGTCCAGACCATACAATTGTTTATTCAGTGCATCATGAACAGCAATCCTTATTTCACTGCTTCTTAATTCATAAAATCATAAATTTGTGGACCGCTACAAAGAACAAAAGTGCATAATCTTTACATCCTTTTCAAAAAGGAAAAAATAATAATTATATCCTTTCCAATCAATAGTAAAATCACACTGTTTAAAAACATTTATTAAAATAGAACACTGTTCTACCAACTCGACCACTTCACAACACCAAGTAAGACAGAGTAAAGTGCATTGTACTTTAAATACTTGCAAAAGTTGGTGGAGTTGCTACATCAACAAGGAAAGGGGTTTTGTCAAATGACACTATAGAGCCATTGCTATACTGATGTAGGCATTGTGTCGAGAATCACCATTTATATGACCTTTGGTACTAAAGGCAAATCACCAAACAACAAACCAAGAGACCTTAATGGACTGTGCGTTGAGTGGCATACGCACGGTTTTAAATCAAATTCATTAAGTGCATTTTACAATGTCAGGGGTTCTGCAAATCTTGACACGCTCTAGTCCTGACCTAAAGCTGTGAGGCATGAAAGCTATATAACTTTATCTGCCAACATGGCACAGCAAGATCAAGACCAGTTAATATAGTGAAATGTGCAATTTCATTAAGCAGCAAAAACCATTGGGAAATGTTCTTGGGCTAGTGTTAAGTGGGCAAAAACAGCCTGCCACTTTAATCTGCCTCAGAACCAAACATTATGAGGCGGGAAAGTTCTATACCTTTATACCTCAACATGGCACAGCAAGATTTTAGACCAGTTAATAAATGTCACTGTGCAATTTCATTAAGCAGCAAAAAACAGGTGGCAACTGCTAGAGTGGGGAAAAAAGTGTCTGCAACTTTGACCACCCTCAGGCCTCATGTTCATTATCTTAAATCCTTCCCTGAGAAATTTCACAAACCTGGCTGACAGCTGTGCATCTACTCTGCTCAGACATGTAGTTATAGCATTTCTTAATGCCCATATGTCTGAATTTTGGTTTTAACTAATTACACCTTAAACTTGTTAAGCTACGCAAAGACAAACAATATACATTAGCGATTCTTGCCAATAATTGAACAGGCTACAGTTATAATCAGGAGAACCTTTTAAACACTCACATTTGTACACTTTTAAAGGGATTAGTCCACATCTCAGTCTCATGAGTTTTCTTTTGTAAGCCCAGTTCAAAGAGTGGCATAAGTATGACGCTTTCCGCTGGTCATGATAGAAAGCTACAAACAGTTCTGCATAAGCTTTTTGTTCTAACGCTTGCCCATCTACTCCGCCCAATTTTATTTTTGGCCAGGTTTTTTTAGCTTAATTTTGGTGGCAGGTTGTGTTCAAAAAGACTCTATGCACTCAAAAGTTAACTTGAGTCCCTCACATAGGTCATTTCCAAGGAAATCTTGATCAATGGGGTGAGCCCATGGCCAGTAAAGACAAAATCAAATAAATAATTACTTTACTTTGATCAGCGTGTGCACCGGTACCTACCGATCTTCCTACTAGAATATTTAAATCTGCAATTGAGGAATGGGCTTCTTTATTAATTCCCCTTTTTAAGAGCTGTATCTTGTTGAATGATGTGCCAGAGAATTGGAGAGGCTCCACATTAATGCAGATTCATACAAAACTCAACCGACTAATTTCAGGTTAATTGCCCTCCTTGACGTTAATGGCAAATGCTGGTTAAACCAATATTCGGACATTTGCCACCTGTTTTTTGCTGCTTACTAAAATTGCACAGTGTACTATATAAACTGGTCTATGATCTTCCAGTGCCATGTTTTGCAAACCGACAGGGTGTCTGGGCCAGATCTATCGTCTACTGTATTGTACAGATTAGAGATGTATTCTGTCTACTTAGATACTGGAATGGACACAGCAATATTTGAATTATTTCCATTTGATAGTTCCTAGATCAACCTCCAAAATTTGGCGGAAATTTTTGTTTTTGAGGCCTCAAGGAGTTCAATCTACTGTTTAGCTTTTTTTTGTCTAACAATTTCACATTACTGGGCTCTGTATGTCTTCCCCATATTCGAAATCTCCTCCACTCTTGAGGAAGAGGTACTGTTGCTGCAGGCTTTTCTCAAGAGCTTATTCAGTTTTTTGCTTAAGAATTCTCAATTCAGGGATTCATTGCTTGTTTGCTTACTTTCCATGTCTCCCTCCTTCTGGGCGAATATGTTGAGTAGCTGCTCTGTGAATGAGGACTAGTGTGAGGGTGAAGATGACTGCTCACCTGCCTTTGTTTTTAGGGTTTTTGTAAGTTCTTCTTTTTTTAAGGCTGTTGGCATTGCAAACCATTTTGTTCTTCACAGGCCACAAATGCCCTCCTGGTAGCCAAATGTTTCAATTTGTGGGAGTCTGGTGGCGGTCATGGACAGAGAACAAGTTAATCTTGTGTGGTCACTGCTCAAACTGTTTTTTCTTAGAAAGTGCTTACTTGGAAGTAATTCTGCATGGAAACCCAAGTGTAGGCAATTGGTGAGCAGCTGGAACTTGTAATATTTGTACAAGATGGAGGTTGATCCCAGGCACTTCTGCCATTAAGGGTTCTAAAACCCAATGAATGGAGAGTGGTGGCAAAGTTTTCCCCAGCCTTGTCCTGTTTGATTTTCCCCAAGGCGATCTCCGGAATATGCCATGCAATGCTTTCCTCCTGCTGCCATATTGAGGGTTTCGTTGTTCCTAGTAGGTACATATTCAAATCTCCTGCCATTACCCTCTAGCATCTTGATATTGTTGCCTTAGGATATTAAGAGTTTTTAGAATTTCTCCTGTGACAGTTCTTTCCTTGGATTGTTTTGGATTTATGTAAATACTTCCAATAACAATTGGAGGTGCATTCCTACAGTGCGGTTTATTTGCTGCAGTTACTTTCACAAAGATATAAGCCACCAAGCCACTTGCAAGCTCTTTTATCTCCAGCTTCAAGGTTTTATGTATCAGTATAAAACCACCTCCAGAGGAATGGCCCCTTTGACAGATGGTTCGGCTAGTGTGAAGAACGCAAAGTAATTGTGCCATGTTATAGCCATCAACTGCCATATCTCTTGCAAGCATTCTATGTCTTTTCTGCTCATTTTTACCATTACGTTAGTGTTCGTCATGAGGTTGTTTAGGCGTCAAATATTCCATGAGAAGACCTTCAGCCTAAGTGGGTGGTAGGAGGAAATGGAATTATGGGGGCATTGTTATCTGGACTCGCAAGGTAGTTGGTCGCCTTTTAGTGTGGGCTAGATGTCAGCCAGCACATTCTTTTAGTGGCAGCAAAATCCTTCTTGATCTGAATGGGCTCTACTCCTGACCTTGGGTTTTGTGGGCACTTTGAACAGCAAAGGACAGATTCCAGCTACTGATTCGGTGGTTAACTTTGGCCAGGATCCATAGGTATTTTGGTTTTGTCACTTCACTGATTCTGATCCCCCATTATGCCATTGTTTTAGAATGCCCCTCCGCACCTCTTACTATCTCAGTTTCGCAAAACAACACTTTAGTTCCCCCCTTGGGGTGGTCTTTTGCCCCTGGATAAATGAAATATATTCAAGGTCTTTAGATTTAAGGGTATCCAGGCCAGGAAGGACGGATAGGAGTTTGAGTAAATTATGTCTATTCCAGATATCTTCAAGCTCACAGGAGGTATATTGTGTGGGTAAAATATAAGAGCCGCCTCAAGGCTCTCTACTTCCTAATACTCACAGTCTTGCTTGGAGGGCCAGGTACGTCACCCAAATTTGCCTTTCTGCACCATGCTCCGTCTGACACACTAGTGGCATTGTGGTCAAGGATTCCTTCAAGACCTGCATAAAGGACAGAGCGTTGTTGGGCAATTGCAAGTGAGGCGTTTGAACTCTGGATTCCGAGTTTTTGGAATTATTATATACAATTTGTGCTTTGAATACAAGCAACCTGTAATTGGTTAAAGTCCAGACACTCCTTTTTGGTGGATTAAATGCTTGGGACAACTGTGACACATTTCCATCGCGTTATGCAGTTTAGATTTCCCCTCCTCATTCATTTGTTTGTCCGTTACCGTATTTTGGGGATTGGTCTCGCTCCAGGCGTATTATGAGCTTAGACCTACGCTGGATTCCTCTGTCTGTGCCATAGCAGTCGTCATCATTTTTAGAGCACTCCTTTGATGGCATTTTACCTTATCAGCCCGGACTGGATTCTCTGTGGGATTGACCATTCCACTGCTAACGACAGTTTTTGGGCCTTCAAGAGGAGATTGTTGCGCACTTGGTATAATGTGGCCATTTCCCCAATATTTTCTCCTTAATGGGATTTGTGTTAATCTTATTCCCCTGCTGTGGAGTTTCAAATATGGGATACATTGATTTATGTAGTTTTGTCCCGATGTATTTTTGTTTTTTATTTAGCTTTCCCAGGCATTTTCTGTTCTTCAAGAGCTTGTTCATAGCTAATTCCCCAATATTTGAACTTAACGAGTCATTAGCTGAGAAACTGACTTTGCCCTCTTTGGATGGATGGTCAATGGGATTTGATGTTTCAGAAGATTGTTCATGTGAGGCGGGATCAGATAAGGGGTCAATACCGTGATGTTGGTGTCCGGTGTTTCAACATTGGCACTAGGCCTAGAGTTGTAGTTTGTCAATTTGCACTCTCTGCCTAAATCTGGCGTAATACCTGGAAAGGCCGAAATGTCTCTAAAAGCAGCATGGGTCAACCAGTTTGTCCACTAATTGTTGGGCTTTCATTATCAAAGAGTTTAGGATGTCTAATCGAGTGTTGGTGTTTTTATGGATCAATTCTGTTTATTTAAAGCATTTACAGAACATTCGTATACACGACTATCCACCTACAGTCCTAGGGCCGGCAGAGTTGTTTAAGGCACAGTTAGGATCAAAACTTGAAAAAGCCGTCAAGCTACAACCCTGGGGCCGGCAAGGTCATTAAGGCATTTTTAAATTAGGACAAAACAAACATCCCATAAAACAACCCCCCCCAGCTCCTTCAAAAAAAGGTAGTTGCAGTGATTTATGACTCCAGTATGGTGCTGTGTGTATTAAACTAGTGAATAAATGTGTGTCAACCTGTGCTGGTTAGGACGGGGAGAGGGCTTCGGTGGACCCTGTAGTTGGGAGCAGATGCACTCATTTAGGACAATGTAGATTTTCCTAGTAATTTATGACGGAAAGTTTTAATTTTATTAAAGACACGGAGGCGAGTATTATGCTTCTCTAACTTGCTTTAATCTAAATAGCAGCAGTCAAGAACTACAACTCCCAAAAGGCTTAGAATAAAGAAGCCAATGGGAGCAAAAAACGTAAGTAAAATTGCACCAATCAGAACAATGGCAGCTACGTATCCACTAGGCTTGACTGCGACCAGCCCTCTTTCTTGATGCGAGAAGGCTAGTAATTAGGAGAAAACAACGGTAAAATGACCAAGACAATGGCAACTGCTAGAGACAAAGAACAAAAGTCCTGGATCAGATCCAAACATAAACGAAGTGAGGAAGATATCCGGTAGGGAGTAACGGAACTGCATCGGAGAGGATCCGGCCGTCCAGACGATATGTTGCTGCTTGACAAAACCACCTTCTGATCAGGTAGAGGTTGGAGTTGGAGCGGAGATTGCTGCAGGGAGGGAAAGACAAGAGAAAAATCAGAAGCATCTCCTTGTTGAGGCGGGATAATACTCGCCTCCGTGTCTTTAATAAAATTAAGACTTTCCGTCATAAATTACTAGGAAAATCTACAGTTTATGTCAAGAACGGAGGCTCATATTATGCTATTTTAAAGCATATTAATCACAATTGATGTAGCAGTATGAACTGGTTTACAATAAAATGTCCTGAAAACATTATCATTGGACCAATCAGCAGATCTCAGAATGTCCTCTAACCTGGATCCAACCCAAAAGGCCTTGGAAGCCATGGCCCCTCTAGCTGAGTGAGCTCCAAAAATGGAGGTATCAATACCCGCCAGGGACATTACCCAACGAACCCATCTGGCTAGAGTCGCAGCAGACACGGGACTGTGTGGTTTACGAAAAGAAATTAACAACTGGGAAACAGAGGACTTTCTGAGATTAGCTGTACGTTCTTCGTAACACTTGAGACATTGTCCTACACATAGCTTAGGTTGATCGGGAAAATATGGGTAAAAACCTGTGTGTAAATTAGTTTTAGTACGTTTCGTAATGGAGAATAGTACCCCCGTAGGGGCGAACTGTCGGGAGGTAATGTCAAGTGCTCTAACATCTGATAAACGCTTAATGGACACTAAACAAAGCAGCATAGTAAGTTTTGCTGAAAGCATTTTTAAAAATAGGTCAGAATTATCCTGCCAAGAGAGAAACAAATTCAAAACAACATTTACATCCCATAACTTTGAATATTTAGGCAGAAGAGGAATTGAAAATTTTACTCCCTTTAACAGTCGGCAAAGAAGAGGGTGTTCACCCACCAGTTTTCCGTTGACATAGGTGTGATGCATGGAAATAGCAGACCTATATAAATTAATTGTCCTATAAGACTTACCTTCGCTAGCTTGTGCAGCCAGAAAGTTAATTACATAATTTATATCTGTTGAAACAGGATCGAGGTCCCTTGCCATGCACCAGCTAGACCAAAGAGACCAGGCGGAAGAATATGCCTTTCTGGTGCCGGGAGCCCAGGCTTTATTGATGAAGTCAGTAGCTTCGTCCGAAATTGGGATGGTAGATGGGGGAGGCCCGATACCTTCCAGCCTGAAAGGATGAGAGTTTTGTTGAGAACCAAGGGATGAGGATTCCCCAATGGGTCTAGGAGAAGGGAGGGAAAGGAGGGGAGCAGAAAGGGAAAATCGATTGCCAATTCCAAGAGAGGAGGAAACCAAATTTGAGATTGCCAAAACGGTACCACCAAGACCAGGGTTGCCTTCTGACACCTGACCTGGGCTAGGACTCTGGAGATCATAACAAAAGGAGGGAAAGCATAGTTGACTGTTTGTGACCAATCCTGCAGAAACGCATTGGAAACCAATGCCGAAGGATCCGGACGCCAACTGAAAAAGTGGGGAAGTTGGGCGTTGAGGCGAGAGGCGAAAAGGTCGATACTGAAGGGACCCCATTTGTGGAGGATAGAGTTGAAGACTGAGGGGTGAAGTCTCCAATCGCTGTAGTCTCTGAGGAAACGAGAATGCCAGTCCGCTGTTTGATTGAGGGAGCCGGGGAGGTATTCTGCCGTGAGGGAAATCCCGTTATCTAAGCAATATTCCCAGAGGCTTTTTGCCAGGTCTGCCAACGGCTTCGATCTGGTTCCTCCTCGATGGTTTATATATCGGACAGCCGAAACATTGTCCATACGGAGGAGGATGGTACACTGAACCCTCCTTTTGCCAGACTCTTTATTGCAAAGGAACCTGCAAGCATCTCTAAATAGTTGATGTGCAATCTGGACTCCGTGAGTGACCATGTACCGCCAGTCGAAATTGGTCCACAACGGGCGCGCCAACCCGTCAGGCTTGCATCGGACTCTAACATAAGATCTGGGGCTGACGGAAAGATGGTTCTGCCATTCCAGGCGTCTAAATGGTCTATCCACCATTGGAGCTCTAGGCAAGATTCTTGATCTAGAACAATCAGGTCCGAGTAGGCAAGACCTTTTCTGAGGTGACGGATTTTAAATCTTTGAAGGGCTCGATAGTGCAAAGGGCCGGGGAATATGGCCTGAATCGAAGAGGACAAAATATATAACAGACGATGAAAAAACCTGAGATGAAACAGTTAATACTGTGGGCAGGCTGAAAATAAACACGCCCTAGGAGGTGTGGCCGAATGTCTTTCACTGAGGGAAAAGGAGACCGGAGAGTTGCAAGCCTCGCGAACGAGGTGAGGAGGTGAGTGTGATGACCCGGCACTCCCGGGCGTCGAAATACAGCAGTACGTGGCGGCTGAGGTAGAGGAAAGCCGCGGAGGAGCAGGTGAGGGAAAAAACGGACGTGTTCGATACGAACGCGACCGTTAGAACGTTCGAGGCAGCAACGCTGCCTGGAACACGCGTGAGCGCTGAACGGCTTAAACGGGTCGAAATCCGAGCCGTACAAGCCGAAGAAACCAGAGTAAGAGTAATTACATGAAAAACGAACGCGCAGACTTAAATGCCATAAAATTAAATACAATACATAAGAAATAAGAATTAAATGTAGGAATGGAAAAGTGTATGACTTATCTTGACTGCGAGCAGCAAGAAAGAGGGCTGGTCGCAGTCAAGCCTAGTGGATACGTAGCTGCCATTGTTCTGATTGGTGCAATTTTACTTACGTTTTTTGCTCCCATTGGCTTCTTTATTCTAAGCCTTTTGGGAGTTGTAGTTCTTGACTGCTGCTATTTAGATTAAAGCAAGTTAGAGAAGCATAATATGAGCCTCCGTTCTTGACATAAAATTCAGGAAAGTCAGCTCATTACATTTGGAGGACAAGATAGTAATGAACGCTGCACATAATTTGGAGTAAGATTCGGTCTTCTGGTCAGCAGCTAGCAAGTTTTTTTCCCGTCCCCAAGTTAAACCACAGTTTATGGAGCCACGCTGTATAGTCGGGGACCCTATCGGAACCCCATACAGAAGGAATAGCTTGGTGGTCGGCCCCCAGGGCTAGGGCCATGTGCTTCCCCTTCAGGCAGCGTACGGGGTAGGTTAGAGGGTTACTAAACCTCGGATAGTATAGGCGGGAACTTCTGGATCGTGGTTTTGAAGACCTTGTCTATATCATCTAGTATGTGTTCCCAGTAATGAACCAGCTTCGGACAGTGCCAGAGAATAGTGACTAAGGTACCTGTTCCCCTGCACCTCCACCAGCAATCCTTCGAGTACCCTGGATTCCATGCCTGGAGCCGTGCGTAGGTAAGGTACCAGTAGCATACTTTTTTGCATCCTGCCTCTGTGCTAGCCAGGTTATGAGTCTGGTAATAGATGTCCCTCCAATCTTTGGCAGAAAGGGCTCTGCCCAGTTCCGCCTCACCCCTTATCTGTCCCATTGACTTAGATGGCAAACCCCCTCCTAATAAAGCATAAAGCTCTTTAATTAGACGTCTGTCATTCCTCTTAAGGAAAACTCATTTTTTAAAAGGTGTAAGGGGCCTCTCTGCGTGTGGTTTAACAGTGGATTATAGCACCCAGTGTTTGTATTTAGAAGATGGATGTATTCTAACTCCTCTAGAGCATAATCGTTTTTCAGTTGGTCAAACGAGATTATCTCTTATGAGTCAAAGAAGCAGCCTATGTACTTGCAGCCTCCATGTTGGAAATGGCTCTTTTTGCAGACTTATCTCCAAACCTTTTGCGTTCTTCCTCCTATTTTTTCAGGTCGGCTTTTTCTGGTTCATTGTCTCTGCGCACTTCACCACTGCTAATCAGTGCTAAAGTGCAAGTGCTCCCTTTGGAAATTGTACAGTTGATTGGTTTAGCCATGTTTGGCATACTTGATTTACTGTTAAATCCCTAGTAAAGTGCACTAGAGGTGCCCAGGGCCTGTAAATCAAATGCTACTAGTGGGCCTGCAGCACTGGTTGTGCCACCAACATTATTAGTAGCCCTGTAACCATGGCTCAGACATGCCACTGCAGTGTCTGTGTGTGCAGTTTTAAACAGCCAATTTGACTTGGCAAGTGTACCCACTTGCCAGGCCTAAACCTTCCCTTTCACTACATGTCAGGCACCCCTAAGGTAGGCCCTAGGTAGCCCCAGGGGCAGGGTGCAGTGTATGTTTATGGTAGGACATATACTAGAGTGTTTTATATGTCCTAACAGTGAAATGCTGCCAAATTCAGTTTTCACTCTGCAAGGCCCATCTCTCTCATAGGTTAACATGGGGGCTGCCTTTAAATATCCTTAAAGCGCAGATTCCCTTTGATAGTAGATACAAATGTGGAGTTTAGGGTCTCCAAACTCACAATTTAAAAATACATCGTTTGATTTTTAAATTGTCTGTTTGAAAATGCCACTTTTAGAAAGTAGGCATTTTCTTGCACAAACCATTCTGTGACTCTGCCTGTCTGTGGATTGCCTGTCTGGGTCACTTTGACAGTTGGGCTATTTTGCACCTCTCTAGACAGTGACACAAAACGGGGCAGGGTGTAGCCTGCATATCCTGATGAGCCATCTGAGCTAAAGGGGAGGGAGGAGTGGTCGTTCACACCTGAAAGGACTGTGCCTGCCTTGACACAATGCAATCTCCGACTCCCTCGTGTGCATCTGGGGCCTAGCCCGGAGAAGGAAGTATCTTGCAGACATGGGAGACTTTGCTTTGAAGTTTGCCAACTTCAAAGGCAGAACAGGGTATAAGAGGAAGATCCAAAATCCCAGACATTTAAAATCTTTCTGGAATCAAGAGGAACCTCTGCCCAAGAGAAGAGCTGAAGGAGGAGTACTGTCCCTTTGCTGTGTTGCTTTGCTGGACTGTCCTGCAGTTGCTGCTTCTGCCTGAAAAGATGCAA
Organism: Pleurodeles waltl; assembly: GCF_031143425.1. Lineage (NCBI taxonomy): Eukaryota > Metazoa > Chordata > Amphibia > Caudata > Salamandridae > Pleurodeles > Pleurodeles waltl. The sequence continues at coordinate 91,595,806 of NC_090443.1, forward strand.
AGGGTGAACTTTGCTGTGTGTCCTGCTTGAGAAAGTTCTCCAAGGGCTTGGAGTAGAGCTTGCCTCCTGTTGGAAGTCTAAGGGACACCAAAGACTTCAGTTTCCTCGACCTGCAGCACTGGGAACTGTGTGTTTTGTGCTGCTCAAGAGGAGAAACCACTGCGACACCGCCAACAAAGCTGCTGGCCGCACCGTGACCTGCTGAAGCTGCACAGAGTCGCATTGCCCCACTTTCGCACGCAACCCTGGTCTCGCTGACGCCATCATCATACGACTTTACCAAGCAGCTGCTCGCACCATGACCTGTGGGCCTCACACTCAGGCATCGCCTGCTCACATCGCACCCTGGGCCTCTCTGACTAGGACGTTCCTGCTGACGACAGTGCCGCTTGTGAGGAGCACAAAGCACCATCCTGTCCCGCACCCCCGGTCCACCGATGCCAGCACCATCGACTCCACTGTCGTCACCAGGCATCCCTGCCTGCACCATGGCCTGTGGACACCGCTCGTGAGGGTCACAAAGCATCGTCCCGCCCCGCTGACTTGGGCCTAACGACGACAGCGCTTCCCCAACGCCGCTGCCGCTGCCTGCACCGTCACCTGTGGACACCGCACGTTGCATCGCCCCGCTTCACACCGCACCCCAGGTCTCACGGATGCCACTGGATGCCATCACTGAGCACCTGCTTGCACCGTGACCTGTGGCCACCGCACGTCACATCGTCACGCTTCGCACTGTAGCCCAGACGCCATCCACGCCAGCGCTCGTGACTTCATCAGCCCAGAGTTCAATCTGCAACGCGTGTGACTTCAAGGGCCCGACGACTCCTGCACAACTCCAGCAACGCCACTCTCCGGAGCTCACCGCAAGGATCACGATGCTCTACAAATCCAAGGTACTGTTTGCGGGTCTTCCAGACACCGTAGATGGCCCGCGACACCGCAGCCGGCCTGACATGTTGGTTTTGTTGAGCACAACACCGTGATAGCCCCAGGTGGAGCTTTTGCCTTCAAGGAACTGTATTTTACAGTAAATATTGCAGAACTCATATTTTTATTACTGTATGTTGTATTTTTATCATATTTGGTTTTGTTTTAAATAGATAAATATTGGCTATTTTTCTAAAACTGGTGTGGTGTCCTTTTGTAGTGTTTTTACTGTGTTACTATGTGATATGTGCAAATGCTTTACACATTGCTTCTGAGATAAGCCTGACTGCAAAACACTTTATTGAATTGTGGCGAGTAGCCATCAGGCTCGGGTGATTTCATGGGCTTTAGGTGAGCAATGGCTAAGATGACCTCCTCAATCCGGATGGGTCCCTCCGGATCCTTGGAGTTTTGGGGCAAAGTGGGGTAATCTGAATCCCCTCGAGGTATCCAGAGAGATAACCGCTGGGGCCGTCAGATGCTTTGTATAGAGTACAATAGAAGTCTTGGAAAACAGCTGCAATCTGAGTGCCTCCGCGGACTTCAGGGCCAGAATTGGTATGTACCATTTGGATAGTCCTTGTATGCGTTTTGGCTCAGAGTCGGTGGGCAAGCATGTGGCTGCAGAGGTTGCTCCCTAGGTAAGATTCATGTTTAGGGGTGCCATTCCATATTCTGGCCTATCGAGGTTGAAACGCTTAAGAAGTAGGCATATTTTTTCCATTTCACTCCATACCCTTGGGGTCCTGGTGCACTTGTGTATTGCCTCAAGTTCTAGTACTTTCTGTTCCAGACTCAATTGTTTCTCCTTCCAGCAGCGATTTTCAGCCGCTGAGATAACATCAATTCCCCCTGTACCACTGGTTCCAAAGTCTCCCATACAGAGGCCAATGATGTCTCCCCAGTGTTGTTATTCCGAAGAAAGTCGGTGATCACCTTTTGCAAAATGTTTGTTGTGGATTTGGATTAGCGGAGAGCTGCCAGTGGGAAACCCAACTCTGACTTAGGGTTAACCCCAATACTAGGGAGAGAGGGCACGGTCAGATAAGGGCCTGGGAGTAATAAAGACTTCATGGACGAAAGCCTGGAATTAATGAGTGGCTAAGAAGTGGTCAATACGGGCATAGGTTGTGTGTGCTGCAGAGTAGTATGTATAGTCTTGTGTATTAGGATGGAACAGACACCAGATGTTCCCTAGGCCACAGTCAGTCAGCCATTGGATACACTGGGTCGAGAAGGCTCTGGATGGGCTGAAGTGTTGGCCGGAGCAGTCCAGGTCGGTGTTCATAACTAAATTCAGATCTCACCCTACCAGTACAGCAGCGTCAGGAGATTGTAACACTGATGTGAGAGCTGCCTTGATAAATGTCTCTTGGTGTTCATTGGGTGCATAAATGGAGGCAGGTGTGAAGTGGGAGTTGCCTACAAGTTTAAGCTAGGTAAAGAGTTGGCCATAGAGTTTGGCTAGTTTAGTCAGGATTCCTCCTGTGAAACCTTTAGAGAGGAGAATCGCCACCCAACCCTTTTCTTCGTAGGATCTAAGAACTAGTACTGATGTGGAAACATCAGGGTTTCATCCTATGTACATCTTTAGAAAGTAAGTGGATCTCTTGTAAGAGGCACATATCACTGCCAGAGCGTTCGAAGAGACCCACTTGGATGGGTTACTGAGGCAAAGCACATTGAGGCATGTCACTTTAATCTTGAGGAGGGCAGGAAATGATATGGGTCTATGATGCGTCACCTGGAAGAATTGCTATGGGGTACATAGGGATGATCTGACAGGGAGCGGTCTGTCCCTTTAACATACTTGGTAACATCAGTAGGTCATGAGGTGTGAGGGTGTAAGAACAAACAAGAACAGTCCCCCAACAACACTGGTATCAAAACTATGTAGGAAAGTGCCATTTTCTAGCATAGTTACCCATACTTTTTGCTTGATTTCAGTGTGTTTATACTGTATTTCTCTAGGATCCTGCTAACCAGGAACCCAGTGACTGTGCTCTCTCCACTAAATTTGGTTGCTGGTAAACTTTTTACACCCACAATTGGCATACTGATGCACCCATGTAAGGCCCTAGTATATGGTACCTAGGTTCCCATGGCATTGGTGCACCAGGGGTCCACCATGGGCTGCAGCATGTATTATGCCACCCATGGGAAACCCATGCAAACTGTGTCTGCAGGTCTGCAGTTGCAGCCTGCGTGAAATGGTGAATGCCCCTTTCATCACCAAACCTGGTCACTGCACTTAGACACTATAAGTCACCCGTCTGGTAGGCCCTTCAGCCCAAGGGCAGGGTGCGTGTCCCTAAGTGTTAGGGTACTCCTGCATGAGCATACCAATTCCTGGACTCTGTAAGTGGGGGAAGCCATCTTCAGGTATGTAGTGGGCACTTGCCAATAGGAGTGGCCAAATTACATAATGGCTTCTCCGAACCTAGGCATCTTTTGGTATCAAACATGATGGAATCATGCAACTCCACCAATCCCAGTGCTAGTTGCATGATATCATGTACTTTGGGGGTCTCTTAGAGGATCCCCCAGGTCTGCCTGTACAGCCTTACGGGGTCTAGCTGCCAGCCCATGCTGCTGCTGACCCCAGACACTGTTCTGCCCTCCTGCTGTTGAGCCAGGCTCAGGCCGGAGGAGCAGAATAAAGGATTCCTGCAAGGGAGAGGTGTGACCACCTCCTCCTTTGTATTAGGTGTCTAAGGGCTGGGGTGGGGTGGTCACTGAACACCACCAGACTGCTTTCAAGGGCACATTTGGTGCCCTTCTTGCATAATCCGGTTTGCACCAGTTCAGGAACCCCCGGTTTCCTCTCTAGCGCAAAACTACACAAAGGATAAGGGAGTGACCGCCCCCCTGTCAAGCCCCGCCCCTAGGGTGCTGCACAGAGCTGTGCAAGGTGGCCACTTGATTCTGCCATCTTGAAAATGAGATGGGCAGAGGCCCTTGGAAGCATCTGACTGGTTAGGCCAGGTAGATGACCTCCCTGACCCCCTCTGAGAGGTGGGTCACATAAGACAAACCCCCTAGGGTTACTTAAAGGCTCCCTCACTGGTGGGTCCTTAGATTTGTCGAGCAAGACTTTCCAAGGAACGTTCTGCAAGACATCTTCTGCTCCTGGCCTCTGAAACAGTTGCTGGTCTGCGTTAGAACCGAACAATTCTGCTTCTGGTGGAAAGGCTCCCATTGCAACATTGTTTCTCTGGATCCTGAAAGAATTCTGCAACATCCAAGGCTGTGCATCCTCCAGGGCCACAAGGATCATGTTTCCAACAGGAAGCACAAAGGAATCTCCCTTGGAGTGAAGGAGTCACTCGCCTGAAACCGCAGGCACCTCAAGACAACGTCAAGTGGATGGTGGGGTCTTCTGTCACAACAACATCCAACGACTCTGCAACACAGGTGATGAGTCTGTGGCCTCCTCTGGGTCCTGCTAGTCTTCTAACCAACTTGGGAGACTGTGGAACCCTGCTGCTGCCACTGGACTGGAACCCCTGTGCACCGCAACTGTTGTACTTGCCAAGGCTTGTTGACTGTTCCTCCGGGAGACCTTTGGGCACCAATAAGCCCCAGTCTCCAGAATGCTGCAATCCAAAGATCAACCCTTGTCCTGCAACTCCTGCGATGTGGGAATTCTGTTTTGTTGTGCTGGTAAGGCCTACTTGTGACTCCCTGTGTCCTTCGCCTGTGGGTCACTTGGGAGGGGGGGGGGGCTCCATCAACTTCTGCTGGCCTCTCTGCATGCTGAGGGCCAGCCATGACTCCCCTTCCTGGGTAAGGTCTCCTGGACCTTGCTGGTCCCCAAAACTTTGCTAACAGTTCTTCAACTCCTGCTTGCATTTGCCAGTGCTTGTTGGTGACCTAGCTGGTCACTGACCCTTCTGAAATCCGGTGATCATCAAGGGACAGCTTGTAGGGGACTCCTTGGATATTCTGCAGCTTCTGGACCCTACAGCTGGACTTCTTCCACCCACTTGCAGGAACTTCACCTTCAGGAGAGTGGGCGTTGCCACCTGCACCACCTGGGCACCTCCAAGGGTGCTGGACTCTGTCCCCTTACTTTGCAGGTCCTCCAAATCCAGAATCCATCCCTGGGTTCCACCGGCCTGGACCACTGGTCGTGACAGCAGCTGTACAATCCAAGGCATCTACTGACTTCCGAGAGAGTCCCTTCCCCCCACTGCAATAGGGTCCGTGGTGTAGGTACTCCTGTCATCTGGGTATCCTGGGGTGGGGGCACTCTCAATCATCCACTTGTTTGCTGGTTTCCTCAGGGTCCACTGGGAAGGGTCCTGAATTCCACAAACTCCAACCACTTCTCTCTGTGTTGGCCAATGGGACAACTGGGTAGGTAACTACCTTGCACCTGGTTGCTGGGGACACGTACTGTACTTACCTCTGGTGTTTCTAACTGCCCCCAGCCCCTAGCTAACTACCACACTTAACTTGGTTGGGGTCACTATTTCATATTCCCTTTTTTTAGTATATGGTTTGTCCTTCCCATAGGGCCCTGTGAATTTGTATGCTACTTCTGCTTGTTATTTTGTGTAAATATTGTGTTAGATATCTCCAAAGGGAAATATACCAATGCCAGTCTAGTTGAAGTGCTGTAGTAAAGTATCCTTTATTTTTGCAACATTTGTGTGGTTCTTTCTTGTGAGTGAGTTACTGTCCGACTACTGTGGTATTGCAAATGCTTTACATTCCTCCTGGACAGGCTAGAGCTGCTTGCCTCAGCTATCCCTGGAGAGCTTCTGCTATGAGGACACCTATTCACTATCACTAAGGATTGCCTGGACTCAGCATAGGGTATCACACCATAGGTGTACACCATAAACTGAGCCAGTTTTCTACAAACAATAACAGTGAAAAGATCATTAGTAATGGAAGGTCACCAAGGGGGCATGGTCCAGTCAGACAGGTAAGGTGAGCCTCTCAGTAGGCGTATTTATTCAACAGACCATCCTCCGACACAGGCCATGGCTGTGGGAGGGGGTGTGACCTTGGTATGTTATCGGCAGCATGGGCGCAGGTTGTGGGTAGGGCTGAGTGTCACGTAGTAGGCTTGCCAGTTCCCGAAGCCAGATTTTCCAAAACCGCCTGCTGTTCCTGAGCGCATTCCTAAGGCCCAGGGCAGAGGTCTTTCATGCCTTTGCCAGCCTTTCGCCATATGTGGTGGTCGCACCAGGGAGCCACGAAGAGAACCAGGTAGAGTGAGAAGAGGGTTCATCCAGCAGATCAAGAATGCAGCGAGCTTCCACGAGTGTTTAAAGTTGGTAGAGTTGGCCTTTCCAGCAAAAGACTAGCCTGAAGGGGACTCAGACGGCCGCCATTTTGATCTGAGGTTCGTAGCAGTTCCCTTGGCACTCTCAAGCAATCTTTGCAGCTTTGGAGAAGGGTTGTGTGGTGGTAGATGAGCCCAGGGGGCACCGCTAGCCATAGTCAGTGGTTTCCTGGGCAGCGGAGAAGTGAAGAGCATGTCTTACTCCGCTGCCATCTTGGCCACGCCTCTGAGTGTTAATGTTTTTGACATAATTTGCAAGTGAAGTAAAATGAATATTCGTGTTTCTAATTTGGCAGCCTGCATTATTGCTGCCTGGCCCATTGTTGTTTATGGCAGCCTGATGCATTTTCCCCTTTATCCATCCTTTATTGCTGTAGAGATCGTGAATGACATTATCTGAAAGGCGGTGACTCAGCTGCGTCTTATTTGACAAGAGGTTTTCAGACACTGTCACAACATATAAAGATTTTGCACAAAGCACTTTGGTACCTTCGTGCAGTATGGAAAAGGTTGACAGAGGGTCTGTATTTCAATATGGCAACCTGGACTAAAAATTGGCTTTTAATAGTTCCTTTTAAAATGTTGGGTATTGACGAATAGATCACTTAAGGGATCGATTAAGGTGAACTAATTCTGTGTTTGGGGTGATTATGCTAGTAAGGTAAGCTAAACTATGGAGATACTGGAGGGGTGGGAATGAATGTATTTGCAGTTTTTTTAATGATTTTAATTAATCGAACATTAATAAACATTTATCTATCTTACTCACTTTCTATTTTCTGCTTCACTTCAAGGCACTACTCAGACCCCATAAGTTGAAGAGATGACTTGCCACACTTCCATAGGAGAGGTTGACCCTACACCATAATTTCTTTGCCTCTTTTCTTTAAGGTCTCCAGTGGAAACTGAGTTCTGTTCAACACTGTAGAAACACCCAAGGAGGTTATGTGGTTGACATCATGCATCATTGCTGCTCACATTCCCGGGCATCAAAATGTGCATTTCCAAAGTTCTTTTTCCTCAGACTATGGTCCTCATTACAACCTTGGAGGTAAATCCTGTTTACCGCCGTGCCGACGGCTGCCAACATACAGTGACCGCGGCAGAAATCCATTATGGGTATTATGACCCACACTGAGAAATCGGCCACTATACAGACACCCACACAAGTCCGCCACACTAAAGGTCAGTGATAAACTGGCGATAGCAAAACCCACACCGTTACGCCAACAGATATACGCCCACAGTATCACGACCCACGAATCAATGCGGCGGTCCTTCAGCCGCGGTAAACCATTGGTGGTACACACTGCTGCGCTCAAAATACACACACATTTACAAAACACAACCACATTGGACAATTCAAAATACACACACCTGACACACACACACACTCACACCACTATCAGACACACACCCACATTACCCACAACCCCTTACGTGCAACAATTTTGAAGAAGCAGAGAGAGAGAAAAGCAAAGACCACACCATCATCCAGAGGCACAGAACACCATCGCACATACACCATCCACGCACCTCACACCACACACCCCAACATATCATCCCAAACTTCACATCAGCCATCATCTCACACATCACTCACACCACATCATGGCACCTCAAAGAAACCCCAGGTTTTCTGAGGTGGAGCTCAGGGTCATGGTGGAGGAAATCATCCGGGTAAAGCCACAGCTATTCTGATCACAGGTGCAGCAGATCTCCATTGCAAGGAAGATGGAGCTATGGCGGAGAATTGTGGACAGGGTCAACGCAGTGGGACAGCATCTAAAAACAAGGGATGACATCAGGAAGAGTTGGAACGACCTATGGGGGAAGGTACATTCCGTGGTATCAAGACACCAGGTAGCCATACAGAGGACTGGCGGTGCACCCCCGCCTCCTCCCCCACAACTAACAACATGGGAGGAGCAAGTCTTGGCGATTATGCATCCTGAGGGCCTTGCAGGAGTAGCAGGAGGACTGGACTCTGGTAAGGCAAATCTTTACTACAATATCTCCCCACCCTACCTGCATGCCATCACATACTCCCACCCTCACTCCCATGACTCCACCACCTCCCACACACACCATCATAACTCCCCACTCCCACAACCAAGCCCTGCGTGCAACAACAATGCATGGACACCCATCAAAGACATGCATGGACACCCATCACCAAAGCATGTCCAATAGAGAGACTCACCCAGGGCACAAAATCAACACTCACACAAGGGCCAAGGCGATAGTGCAAGCACAGTAATACAGGGAAACTCACCCATTGCACAAGATGGCACACACAGATAAAATAACAATGCATTTACATCTCAACAGGACCCCTACCCAACGTCACCGGACAGGAGGTGCCAGCCATATCCCAGTCCCCCCACAGAAGAGGCCCACAGTGATGACAGCATCTGCACGCCTTGATCTAGATGACCAGCCTGGCCCATCAGGGACCTCTCGACAGTTGGTGACCCTGCCACAGTCCCAAACCACCACAGAACCTCCCCCCTCAGGAAACATCACCACAGCACCCATCCAGCAGGCCCATGCCACTGTCCCCAGGACACCTCAATCAGCAGTGTGTCCAGCACTACAGGGACCCCAGGCAACCCCACTAACCCAGGACGATCAGGGACCTGAGGTCAGTGGCAGTAGGCACACGGTTCAGGGGACAGAGGCACAGGACAACAGGGAAGCTGGGAGGACTGCTGTGCTACAGGGGGAGGACAGGCCCAGGGAACCGACCCTCCACGAGGCACTCTCCAACATCATGGGAGCATACCACCATTCCCAGGAGACCATGGGCATGGTACTGGCCAAGTTTCAGGAAACCCAGCGGCTGCAGGAGGGACAATACATGGGGATCAGGGAGGACATCACCAACATATACACCATCCTGGTCACCATAGCAGGGGTGCTGGCTGACATAGGCAAGACCATGAGGGAGGCAGTGGCACAACAAGGGGCATCTCTGCCAGCACTAGTGGACAGGAGGCCCCGCCACAGGACCAACAGGCCACCAGCACCCCACCCCCTGCAGAAGGAGAACCACCCCGCAAATGGTCCCTGCGATCCAGGCAGAAGACAGAGAACATTGCCAAGACCCCCGCCAGGAAATAAGACTCTCCTGATTGTCACCCTTCTGTCCCACTATGTCATCCTGTCCAAAATGAACTGCCATTACTCCCCTTCCTATGCCCCATTGGGCAATGCACCTGTGATACCAAAGAGACTGGACTCTACTATGGACCTTTCCCCATCATCACCCCAGCCCCTTGCACATACCCCAATACTCATTAGCCCCTAAATAAACACCCTTTAAGCACAAACCAATCTGGAATCAGTCTGATCTTTCTCAAATGTATGATGACAACATTAGTAACAAATAGCAATGTAAATGTTCATTTGCTCATACCAATCTATGACAGTTGTTGGGCAGCAGTACATATAGCAGAAGGCAGATTGGGGTACCCAGATCTGAAAAATGGAAATCCAAAGTGAACTGTCAGTGTCCATAGACAGAGGTTAAGAGGCTGACTTATACAATGTCCTACGGTATTCTGAAATGTGAGGAGGAGTTACAGTCTCTTACCTGTGTGTCACTGGAAGTACTGCATGATGATGTTCGTTCGGTTGTCAATATCTTCTTCCTCTGCCTCCTCTTCCTCACTATCCACAGGCTCCACCACTGCCACAAGACCATCACCATGCTCATCCTCCTGCAGAAAAGGCACCTGGTGTCGCAATGCCGGGTTGTGCAAAATGCAGCATGCCAGGATTATCTTCGTTGAGTAGTATAGGGAGCCACATGTTAGACAGAGGCACTGGAATCTGGCCTTCAGGAGGCCGAACGTCCTCTCAATAATACGCCTAGTTCGCCCAAGTGCCTCATTGTAGCGGTCCTCTGCCCTTGTCCTGGCATTCCTCACTGGGGTCAGTGGCCATGAGAGGTTGGGGTAACCAGTCACCTGCAAATGTCGAGGGATAACTGTCAGACACACACTAACCCTTAGGGACTACACCATATCCAGACACCTACTCATACTGTGTAGGGACCTTGGGCTAATCTATTAGCCACACCCGGTGCCGCTGGCATTGGCCCATCACATAAGGGATACTGCTATTCCTCAAAATGTAGGCGTCATGCACAGAGCCAGGATACATGGCATTCACATAAGAGATGTACTGGTCCGCCAAACACACCATCTGCACATTCATCGAATGGTAGCTTTTTCTATTTCTGTACACTTGTTCATTTCTGCGGGGGGACAAATGCCACATGTGTACCATCAATGGCACCAATGATGTTGGGGATATGTCCCGGGGCATAAAAGTCAGCCTTCCCTGTGGGCAAATCCTCCACCTGGGGAAACATGATGTAGCTGCGCATGTGTTTCAGCAGAGCAGACAACACTCTGGTCAACACGTTAGAAAACATTGGCTGAGACATCCCTGATGCCATGGCCACTGTTGTTTGAAAGGAGCCACTTGCCAGGAAGTGGAGCACTGACAGGACCTGCACTAGAGGGGGGATTCCTGTGGGATGGCGAATAGATGACATCAGGTCTGGCTCCAATTGGGCACACAGGTCTTGGATTGTGGCACGATCAATTCTGTAGGTGATTATGATGTGTCTGTCTTCCATTGTCGACAGGTCCACCAGGGGTCTGTACACTGGAGGATGCCGCCATCTCATCACCTGCTTCTGCGGTTGTGGCCTATGGAGGAGAACGGTGAGCAGAGGGTCATGTACCACATAGGTTGCACTAAAGTGTCTGCAGTAATGTTAGTAAATCCGTGTGCGGCGTAGTTAGTCCGTATATGTGCCAAAATGTGCTGTGACGCAGTTAGGTGCCATGGCATGTGCCCCCCTGAAATGGCGGCTGCCTGACTTGTGAGGAGGGATAAGGGGAAATGATGTAACTGTGCTGGCGTTGTGCTGCGTCGCAGTAGGCGGTCGAAGTCCGCCGCGTAATTCAGCATTGGTTATCATTGGGCCCTATGGATTCCAGTAGCTAATGGCAATGTACGCTGGCGGTGACAGTACGCACCACCGCGGGCGTGACCGCCATTTTCTATCTGTTCACTCACTTGTTACCTGACCTTCAACAGGAGAGGACCTACACTGCAAGTGCTGCTGTGACCTGCGTCTGGAAGCGACAATGGCTCGAGTGCCTGGGGAAAGGGCCCCTGCTTACACCGCGGAGGAGTTAGACAAACTGGTGGATGGGGTCCTCCCCCAGTACACGCTACTCTACGGTCCTCCAGACAAACGGGTGAGTTCACTGTGAGCATGATGCGTGGGCAATGTCTGTTTTGCGTGGTGTGGATAGAAGATACATGTTGGAGGGGAGCTGAGGGCTGCATGTGAGGATGGTGAGTGTATGTGCGTCAGGGCATGGTTGGGAACTGGTGGGCAATGAGTCTGACGGTCCGGACGGGTGAGTAATGTCCTTTCCTCCTGTACCTTTCCTCTAGGTCAGCGCCCAACAGAAGCAGGGTATTTGGCGTGCCATCGCCAAGGAAGTGCGGACAATGGGGGTTTATATTAGACGGAGCACCCACTGCCGCAAGAGATGGGAGGACCTGCGCCGCTGGAGCAAGAAGACGGCGGAGGCCCAGCTGGGGCTGGCCTCCCAGCGTGCATGGGGTGCCCATCACACCATGACCCCACTGATGTTCCACATCCTGGCGGTGGCCTATCCGGAGTTGGATGGGCGCTTGAGGGTATCACAGCAGCCACAATGGGGTGAGTACAGTGTCATAAAGCTGCCTCTGTGTACCTTAGGAAGTATCTGGGTGCTGGATGTGGGCTGTGGGTGCCCCTAGGCCAGGGCGAACATGCAGTGTAGGTCCCTTGTTGGGCAGGCTCTGAGGCACTTCAACCCCAATAGTGTTAGTGGGCCTCTACTACTGTGCAGGCTCCTGTGGGTTTCAGGTGTGCAGCTAATGGCGTTAGGCATTGTACCCCATGGGCTGGTGACTTTCCTACTAACAGGTAGTGTATGGCCTTGTGCATAGGGCTGCTCCCTGTGTGTTGTTTCCGCCAATGGTAATGGTGTTGCTGGCACTGACCATGTGTGTTCTCTGTCTCTTCCCCCCTTCTTGTTCTGTCACCCTGTCCTTGTGTGCATTAGCATCATCTGGAGGAGAAGCAGAGGCACCGGCGACGGAGGGAGCTGCATCCCACATGGCCCAGGAGGGTGAATCCATGGAGGGTGAAGGCACGAGTGGGACGGAGGGTGAGGGGAGCTCCACGACGGGGACAGGAGGGGATACCAGTGACAGCGACTCATCCGTGCCCACCCCAACAACAGGTACAGCCGCCACCCCCCTACCAGCACCGCCCTCCCAGCATCCCGTCAGCGAGTTTCCCATGCCCGCTCACCCAGAAGGGTGGGCATCTCCTCTGCCCCAGGCACCTCAGGCCCTGCCCCAGTCAGCCCTGCTGCCCTCAGTGAGGAGGCTATTGACCTCCTCAGATCCCTCACTGTTGGGCAGTCAACCATTCTGAATGCCATCCAGGGTGTCGAGAGGCATTTGCGGCAAACAAATGCATACCTGGAGGGCATTCATTCTGGCGTGGCTGCCCAACAGAGAGCATTTCAGGCTCTGGCCTCAGCACTGATGGCAGCCATTGTCCCCTGTGTCCAGCCTCCCCCCTCCAACTTCCACTACCCCGACCCAATCCCCTCTACCTCACCCTGTCCCAAGCACACCATCAGACCAGCATGCACACACATCAACACTCAAAAGTGGCTCAGGAAAACATAAGCACCACACATCCCACAGACACTCACACAAGCACCATACCCATGCACACATACCAACATCCACTTCCTCCACTGTGTCCCCCTCCTCCACGTCCTCCACCTCCCTCCCTGTTTCATCTCCACTCACACCTGCATGCACTACATCATCAGCCACTGCCTCCATCACCAGCATGCCCATCACTACACACCGTTCACGTGCAATCACCACCCTCACTACCATTCACATGTCCCCTGTGTCCTCTCCCAGTGTGTCTGTGAGCCCTCCTCCCAAAGTACACAAATGCAGGCACACACCCACTCAACAGCCATCCACCTCACAACAGCCTCCAGCCCATGCACCTTCACCCAAACTCAGCAGACGTACACCTCCTACAACCACTACCTCTTCCTCCACTCCCACACCCCCTCCATCTTCCCATCCCAGTGTGTCTAAAAAAACTTTTCCTAGCTAACATTAACCTCTTCCCTACACCTCTCCTCCTGTACTTCTCCTAGGGCCAGGATGTCTAGATCCCAGCACCTCAGCCACCAAATCTGCATCGCTGTGGCCCCTGCTAGTCCTGATTGAAGGGGGCACCCGTCAGAGCTGCCAGTGTCCCACTGACAGATAAGAAGGACCACCCTATTCCACCACATGCAAAGGTCAAAAAGGGGACGGCTTCCAGCAGGGGAAAGTCACACCACCCACCCAGCAAGGCCTCGCCCAAACACAGAGAGGACAGTGCCAAGGTCCCTGCAGTGACTGCCAAGGTGGGGAAGGGCCACAAGCCAAAGGCCACGTCACCTCAGGGCACGAGGTCTCCTGGTGAGGGGCTGGTGACCACCATATCATCAGGGATGGCAGCCACCTGCACCACAGTCACCACTGCCGATCCAACCGCCACCTGCACCGCCACCTGCACCGCCATCTGCCACGTCAGGCTGCAGCATCCTCCCCATGGATCAGCCATCTGAGGCTGCCGGAGACTGTATGGTGTCTCCATCCACCACAACAGACACTTGCACCACTGCCAGCACTGGCAGCATCTCCACCGCAGAAACCCCCAACTGCACCACCATGTGCACAGCTGATACCACTCTGTCAAACGTCAGCACCATCCCCAGTGGGCAGCCGTAGGAGTCTGCAGGTGGCATCCTGGACCCTGGACACGCCACTTGAGACACCACCTCCAGCACTGACATGAACCAGCAAATGGCAGCCTAAGTCGCTGCAGGATCGAGTGTGGCTCTGCCTCCATGGAGTATTGTGTATACTGATTATTTGCTTTTCTCTTGATCTATCTGATTGTTCCAATATAACACTAGTTAAACTCATTTCGTTTTGTCCTTGCGTTCTTCCAGGGGGTGACGGGTGTATCTGTGATGTTGTTGGATATGTGTGTATGTTGTTGTGTGTGGGGGCTGGGGGTGTTGCGTGTCGCATGTGTGTGTCACTCTCTTTTCCCTCCTCCCCTCCTGTGTGCTAGGTGCAGTACTCACCATTGTCATCGCCGCCTCCTTCTTTCTACTTCGTGGTGTATTAGTAGATACAGCAACATGGGTAGGATCTGCAAATCGGGCTCCATGGTGTCCTAGTTCTTCCTTTGGTGTCGAGAGGTGAGTGGTTTCCCTTCTGTGTACTGTTTCCGCCATGCTTTTAATAGTGTTGGTACCGCCCCAGAAAAGCTGACGGATTGGTGCCTTGTAATAGTGTGGGCGGTACACTGTCTTCCGCCTGTCTGTTGGCGGTTACCGCTGCGGTGTTTGTTGCTACTGCTGTCGCGGTCGGAGTGTTAAAGCGGCTGTCTGTGTTGGCAGTTGCCGCCATGGGTCGTGATCCCATGTTTTTTTACCACCGGCCTGTTGGGGGTATTACCGCCACTTTTATACCGACCGCCAGGGTTGTAATGAGGGCCTATATTCAGAGTTGTCAACAACATTTTGCATATTTTGATGACACACCAAGGAAAGTGTTTCAAAGCAATGGGATCACTAACAAGCAATAAGAGGTGTGTGTTTATATTTAGATATTGTCAGCATTTTGCTTAGATTTACTTTTCTACTGAACAGTCAAA
Organism: Pleurodeles waltl; assembly: GCF_031143425.1. Classification (NCBI taxonomy): domain Eukaryota; kingdom Metazoa; phylum Chordata; class Amphibia; order Caudata; family Salamandridae; genus Pleurodeles; species Pleurodeles waltl. Next base: position 91,610,862 of record NC_090443.1, read on the forward strand.
TTTGGGTAAAAAGGGTAGTATGAATCACACATTTCTGATATTGTAGGTTAAGACTATCATTTTTAACAAACTAGAAATAAGATATCATAGATATATATATATATGCTTACAACTTTAAAAGTTTGATGTTGGAAATGCCCAACAAATGTAGTAACGTATGGTACAGTTCACCAAGACTGCAATATAAAGGTCTTGAAATCAGGTCCAGAAGATCACACAATATGTGGTTGAATAAATCGGACTAAAAGATGATGAATACTATTTTTGAGTTCCTGGATTGTTCTTCTGTTTGTCAATTTGAAATGGATATCTCCAGTGTATCTATTATCAGGAAGATGAAGCTGTAATTATGGTGTCAATTTGAAATTTGCAGAAATCTTACTGCATCTTAGAAGGACTACTAACATTGTAAATATTCCCATCATATTCTTTGTTATGTTGTGTTTTATTTTATGCTCTGTTTGGCACACTCCTGAAGAGTCACACAGATTCGTGCGAAATACATTGACTGATTGCCAACTGTGCATGTACATAATTGAATGATCTAATAATCATATTAAGAACATTAATTGATTGAACAGAACAAGAGATCAGAAATCTTTAAATTTTCAGAAATGGTTCATTGAAATGAATTACCTGACTTTAAGAAATCCTGAAGCACACAGAAATAATGAATTAACATCTTGGACCATACAGCAAGATAGTGAAAGGCATGAACAGGGTAAGTGTAGGAAGTTGGCTCTGTATGTGCTATTTCAAAGTAAGGAATAGCATGCACAGAGTCCAAGGGTTCCCCTTAGAGGTAAAATAGTGGTAAAAAATAGATAATACTAATGCTCTATTTTGTGGTAGTGTGGTCGAGCAGTAGGCTTATCCAAGGAGTAGTGTTAAGCATTTGTTGTACATACACATAGACAATAAATGAGATACACACACTCAGAGACAAATCCAGCCAATAGGTTTTGTTATAGAAAAATATCTTTTCTTAGTTTATTTTAAGAACCACAGGTTCAAATTCTACATGTAATATCTCATTCGAAAGGTATTGCAGGTAAGTACTTTAGGAACTTTAAATCATAAAAATTGCATGTATACTTTTCAAGTTATTGACAAATAGCTGTTTTAAAAGTGGACACTTAGTGCAATTTTCACAGTTCCTAGGGGAGGTAAGTATTTGTTAGGTTAACCAGGTAAGTAAGACACTTACAGGGTTCAGTTCTTGGTCCAAGGTAGCCCACCGTTGGGGGTTCAGAGCAACCCCAAAGTCACCACACCAGCAGCTCAGGGCCGGTCAGGTGCAGAGTTCAAAGTGGTGCCCAAAACGCATAGGCTTCAATGGAGAAGGGGGTGCCCCGGTTCCAGTCTGCCAGCAGGTAAGTACCCGCGTCTTCGGAGGGCAGACCAGGGGGGTTTTGTAGGGCACCGGGGGGGACACAAGCCCACACAGGAATTTCACCCTCAGCAGCGCGGGGGCGGCCGGGTGCAGTGTAGAAACAAGCGTCGGGTTTGTAGTGTTAGTCTATGGGAGATCTAGGGATCTCTTCAGCGCTGCAGGCAGGCAAGGGGGGGGTTCCTCGGGGAAACCTCCACTTGGGCAAGGGAGAGGAGCTCCTGGGGGTCACTTCTCCAGTGAAAGTCCGGTCCTTCAGGTCCTGGGGGCTGCGGGTGCAGGGTCTCTCCCAGGCGTCGGGTTTTGGATTCAAGGAGTCGCGGTCAGGGGAAGCCTCGGGATTTCCTCTGCAGGCGGCGCTGTGGGGGCTCAGGGGGGACAGGTTTTTGTACTCACAGTATCAGAGTAGTCCTGGGGTCCCTCCTGAGGTGTTGGATCTCCACCAGCCGAGTCGGGGTCGCCGGGTGCAGTGTTGCAAGTCTCACGCTTCTTGCGGGGAGCTTGCAGGGTTCTTTCAAGGCTGCTGGAAACAAAGTTGCAGCCTTTCTTGGAGCAGGTCCGCTGTCCTCGGGAGTTTCTTGTCTTTTCGAAGCAGGGGCAGTCCTCAGAGGATGTCGAGGTCGCTGGTCCCTTTGGAAGGCGTCGCTGGAGCAGGATCTTTGGAAGGCAGGAGACAGGCCGGTGAGTTTCTGGAGCCAAGGCAGTTGTCGTCTTCTGGTCTTCCTCTGCAGGGATTTTCAGCTAGGCAGTCCTTCTTCTTGTAGTTGCAGGAATCTAATTTTCTAGGGTTCAGGGTAGCCCTTAAATACTAAATTTAAGGGCGTGTTTTTAGGTCTGGGGGGTTAGTAGCCAATGGCTACTAGCCCTGAGGGTGGGTACACCCTCTTTGTGCCTCCTCCCCAGGGGAGGGGGTCACAATCCTAACCCTATTGGGGGAATCCTCCATCTGCAAGATGGAGGATTTCTAAAAGTTAGAGTCACCTCAGCTCAGGACACCTTAGGGGCTGTCCTGACTGGCCAGTGACTCCTCCTTGTTGCTTTCTTTGTTCCCTCCAGCCTTGCCGCCAAAAGTGGGGGCCGTGGCCGGAGGGGGCGGGCAACTCCACTAAGCTGGAGTGCCCTGCTGGGCTGTGACAAAGGGGTGAGCCTTTGAGGCTCACCGCCAGGTGTCACAGCTCCTGCCTGGGGGAGGTGTTAGCATCTCCACCCAGTGCAGGCTTTGTTACTGGCCTCAGAGTGACAAAGGCACTCTCCCCATGGGGCCAGCAACATGTCTCTGGTGTGGCAGGCTGCTGGAACTAGTCAGCCTACACAGACAGTCGGTTAAGTTTCAGGGGGCACCTCTAAGGTGCCCTCTGGGTTGTATTTTGCAATAAAATGTACACTGGCATCAGTGTGCATTTATTGTGCTGAGAAGTTTGATACCAAACTTCCCAGTTTTCAGTGTAGCCATTATGGAGCTGTGGAGTTCGTGTTTGACAGACTCCCAGACCATATACTCTTATGGCTACCCTGCACTTACAATGTCTAAGGTTTTGTTTAGACACTGTAGGGGTACCATGCTCATGCACTGGTACCCTCACCTATGGTATAGTGCACCCTGCCTTAGGGCTGTAAGGCCTGCTAGAGGGGTGTCTTACCTATACTGCATAGGCAGTGAGAGGCTGGCATGGCACCCTGAGGGGAGTGCCATGTCGACTTACTCGTTTTGTCCTCACTAGCACACACAAGCTGGCAAGCAGTGTGTCTGTGCTGAGTGAGAGGTCTCCAGGGTGGCATAAGACATGCTGCAGCCCTTAGAGACCTTCCTTGGCATCAGGGCCCTTGGTACTAGAAGTACCAGTTACAAGGGACTTATCTGGATGCCAGGGTCTGCCAATTGTGGATACAAAAGTACAGGTTAGGGAAAGAACACTGGTGCTGGGGCCTGGTTAGCAGGCCTCAGCACACTTTCAATTGTAAACATAGCATCAGCAAAGGCAAAAAGTCAGGGGGCAACCATGCCAAGGAGGCATTTCCTTACACAACCCCCCCCCAAACGAAAGAGGATGAGACTAACCTTTCCCAAGAGAGTCTTCATTTTCTAAGTGGAAGAACCTGGAAAGGCCATCTGCATTGGCATGGGCAGTCCCAGGTCTGTGTTCCACTATAAAGTCCATTCCCTGTAGGGAGATGGACCACCTCAACAGTTTAGGATTTTCACCTTTCATTTGCATCAGCCATTTGAGAGGTCTGTGGTCAGTTTGAACTAGGAAGTGAGTCCCAAAGAGGTATGGTCTCAGCTTCTTCAGGGACCAAACCACAGCAAAGGCCTCCCTCTCAATGGCACTCCAACGCTGCTCCCTGGGGAGTAACCTCCTGCTAATGAAAGCAACAGGCTGGTCAAGGCCATCATCATTTGTTTGGGACAAAACTGCCCCTATCCCATGTTCAGAGGCATCTGTCTGCACAATGAACTGCTTAGAATAATCTGGAGCTTTTAGAACTGGTGCTGAGCACATTGCTTGTTTCAGGGTGTCAAAGGCCTGTTGGCATTCCACAGTCCAGTTCACTTTCTTGGGCATTTTCTTGGAGGTGAGTTCAGTGAGGGCTGTCACAATGGATCCATATCCCTTCACAAACCTCCTGTAATACCCAGTCAAGCCAAGGAATGCCCTGACTTGAGTCTGGGTTTTTGGAGCTACCCAGTCCAGAATAGTCTGGATCTTGGGTTGGAGTGGCTGAACTTGGCCTCCACCTACAAGGTGGCCCAAGTAAACCACAGTTCCCTGCCCTATCTGGCATTTGGATGCCTTGATAGAGAGGCCTGCAGATTGCAGAGCCTTCAAAACCTTCTTCAGGTGGACCAGGTGATCCTGCCAGGTGGAGCTAAAGACAGCAATATCATCAGGATAAGCTGTGCTAAAGGACTCCAAGCCAGCAAGGACTTGATTCACCAACCTTTGGAAGGTGGCAGGGGCATTCTTTAAACCAAAGGGCATAACAGTAAACTGATAATGCCCATCAGGTGTGGAGAATGCTGTTTTCTTTTTTGCTCCAGGTGCCATTTTTATTTGCCAGTACCCTGCTGTCAAGTCAAAGGTACTTAAGAATTTGGCAGCACCTAATTTATCTATGAGCTCATCAGCTCTAGGAATTGGATGAGCATCTGTCTTGGTGACAGAATTGAGCCCTCTGTAGTCCACACAAAACCTCATCTCTTTCTTTCCATCTTTGGTGTGAGGTTTGGGGACTAAGACCACTGGGCTAGCCCAGGGGCTGTCAGAGCGCTCAATTACTCCCAATTCCAGCATCTTGTGGACTTCCACCTTGATGCTTTCCTTAACATGGTCAGACTGTCTAAAGATTTTGTTCTTGACAGGCATGCTGTCTCCTGTGTCCACATCATGGGTACACAGGTGTCTCTGACCAGGGGTTAAGGAGAAGAGTTCAGGAAACTGCTGTAGGACTCTCCTACAATCAGCTTGCTGTTGGCCAGAGAGGGTGTCTGAGTAGATCACTCCATCTACTGAGCCATCTTTTGGGTCTGATGACAGAAGATCAGGGAGAGGTTCACTCTCTGCCTCCTGATCCTCATCTGTTACCATCAACAGATTCACATCAGCCCTGTCATGGAAGAGCTTAAGGCGGTTCACATGGATCACCCTCTTGGGGCTCCTGCTTGTGCCCAGGTCCACCAGGTAGGTGACCTGACTCTTCCTTTCTAGCACTGGGTAAGGGCCACTCCATTTGTCCTGGAGTGCCCTGGGAGCCACAGGCTCCAGAACCCAGACTTTCTGTCCTGGTTGGAACTCAACCAGTGCAGCCTTTTGGTCATACCAAAACTTCTGGAGCTGTTGGCTGGCCTCAAGGTTTTTGGTTGCCTTTTCCATGTACTCTGCCATTCTAGAGCGAAGGCCAAGTACATAGTCCACTATGTCCTGTTTAGGCTCATGGAGAGGTCTCTCCCAACCTTCTTTAACAAGGGCAAGTGGTCCCCTTACAGGATGACCAAACAGAAGTTCAAAGGGTGAGAACCCTACTCCCTTCTGTGGTACCTCCCTGTAAGCGAAAAGCAGACATGGCAGGAGGACATCCCATCTCCTTTTGAGTTTTTCTGGGAGCCCCATGATCATGCCCTTTAATGTCTTGTTGAATCTCTCAACTAAGCCATTAGTTTGTGGATGGTAAGGTGTAGTGAATTTATAAGTCACTCCACACTCATTCCACATATGTTTCAGGTATGCTGACATGAAGTTGGTACCTCTGTCAGACACCACCTCCTTAGGGAAACCCACTCTGGTAAAGATACCAATGAGGGCCTTGGCTACTGCAGGGGCAGTAGTCGACCTAAGGGGAATAGCTTCAGGATACCTGGTAGCATGATCCACTACTACCAGGATATACATATTTCCTGAGGCTGTGGGAGGTTCTAGTGGACCAACTATGTCCACACCCACTCTTTCAAAGGGAACCCCCACCACTGGAAGTGGAATGAGGGGGGCCTTTGGATGCCCACCTGTCTTACCACTGGCTTGACAGGTGGGGCAGGAGAGGCAAAACTCCTTAACCATGTTGGACATATTGGGCCAGTAGAAGTGGTTGACTAGCCTCTCCCACGTCTTGGTTTGTCCCAAATGTCCAGCAAGGGGAATGTCATGGGCCAATGTTAGGATGAACTCTCTGAACAGCTGAGGCACTACCACTCTCCTAGTGGCACCAGGTTTGGGGTCTCTGGCCTCAGTGTACAGGAGTCCATCTTCCCAATAGACCCTATGTGTTCCATTTTTCTTGCCCTTGGACTCTTCAGCAGCTTGCTGCCTAAGGCCTTCAAGAGAGGGACAGGTTTCTTGTCCCTTACACAGCTCCTCCCTTGAGGGTCCCCCTGGGCCTAAGAGCTCAACCTGATAAGGTTCAAGCTCCAAAGGCTCAGTTCCCTCAGAGGGCAGAACTTCTTCCTGAGAAGCGAGGTTCCCTTTCTTTTGCTGTGTTGCAGTTGGTTTCCCAACTGACTTTCCTTTCCTCTTGGTAGGCTGGGCCATTCTTCCAGACTCCAGCTCTACTTGTTCACCCTGTGCCTTGCATTGTGCTCTTGTTTTCACACACACCAGTTCAGGGATACCCAGCATTGCTGCATGGGTTTTTAGTTCTACCTCAGCCCATGCTGAGGACTCCAGGTAATTTCCAAGCAGACAGTCCACTGGGATATTTGAGGAGACCACCACCTGTTTCAGGCCATTGACCCCTCCCCATTCTAAAGTAACCATTGCCATGGGATGTACTTTTCTCTGATTGTCAGCGTTGGTGACTGTGTAAGTTTTTCCAGTCAGGTATTGGCCAGGGGAAACCAGTTTCTCTGTCACCATGGTGACACTGGCACCTGTATCCCTCAGGCCCTCTATTCTAGTCCCATTAATTAAGAGTTGCTGTCTGTATTTTTGCATGTTAGGCGGCCAGACAGCTAGTGTGGCTAAATCCACCCCACCCTCAGAAACTAGAGTAGCTTCAGTGTGGACCCTGATTTGCTCTGGGCACACTGTTGATCCCACTTGGAGACTAGCCATACCAGTGTTACCTGGATGGGAGTTTGGAGTGGAACCTTTCTTGGGACAGGCCTTGTCTCCAGTTTGGTGTCCATGCTGTTTACAGCTATGACACCAGGCCTTTTTGGGATCAAAGTTTTTACCCTTGTACCCATTGTTTTGTGAAGAGGCTCTGGGCCCACCCTCCTGTGCAGGTTTTTGGGGGCCTGTAGAAGACTCTTTACTATTTTTAGTTTTGGTTGTCTCATCACCCTTCCCCTGGGGAGTCTTTGTGACCCCTTTCTTTTGGTCACCCCCTGTTGAAGTCTTGGACACCCTTGTCTTGACCCAATGGTCCGCCTTCTTTCCCAATTCTTGGGGAGAAATTGGTCCTAGGTCTACCAGATGCTGATGCAGTTTATCATTGAAACAATTACTCAATAGGTGTTCTTTCACAAATAAATTGTACAGCCCATCATAATTACTTACACCACTGCCTTGAATCCAACCATCTAGTGTTTTCACTGAGTAGTCTACAAAGTCAACCCAGGTCTGGCTCGAGGATTTTTGAGCCCCCCTGAATCTAATCCTATACTCCTCAGTGGAGAATCCAAAGCCCTCAATCAGGGTACCCTTCATGAGGTCATAAGATTCTGCATCTTGTCCAGAGAGTGTGAGGAGTCTATCCCTACACTTTCCTGTGAACATTTCCCAAAGGAGAGCACCCCAGTGAGATCTGTTCACTTTTCTGGTTACACAAGCCCTCTCAAAAGCTGTGAACCATTTGGTGATGTCATCACCATCTTCATATTTAGTTACAATCCCTTTAGGGATTTTCAACATGTCAGGAGAATCTCTGACCCTATTTATGTTGCTGCCACCATTGATGGGTCCTAGGCCCATCTCTTGTCTTTCCCTCTCTATGGCTAGGATCTGTCTTTCCAAAGCCAATCTTTTGGCCATCCTGGCTAACTGGATGTCCTCTTCACTGGGGTTATCCTCAGTGATTTCAGAGGTGTTGGTCCCTCCTGTGAGGGAACCAGCATCTCTGACTATTATTTTTGGAGTCAGGGTTTGAGGGACCCTGTTCTCCCTAGATAGGACTGGTAGGGGGGAATTTTCCTCCAAGTCACTATCCTCTTCCTCTGAGTTGCCACCCTCAGAGGGGTTGGCCTTTTCAAACTCTGCCAAGAGCTCCTGGAGCTGTATTTTGGTAGGTTTGGGGCCCATTGTTATTTTCTTTATTTTACAGAGTGACCTTAGCTCCCTCATCTTAAGATGGAGGTAAGGTGTGGTGTCGAGTTCCACCACAGTCACATCTGTGCTAGACATTTTGCTTCTAAAAGTTGGAATACTTTTTAAGAATCTACAACTGGTTCTAGAATCTAATTCAAACTTTTACAAATTTTTAAACTCTAAAAGAAATGCTAAACAGGATCTAACACAAGGCCCTAGCAGGTCTTTTAAGAATTTAGAAAACTTTTCAAATTGCAAAAATCAATTTCTAATGACAATTTTGGAATTTGTCGTGTGATCAGGTATTGGCTGAGTAGTCCAGCAAATGCAAAGTCTTGTACCCCACCGCTGATCCACCAATGTAGGAAGTTGGCTCTGTATGTGCTATTTCAAAGTAAGGAATAGCATGCACAGAGTCCAAGGGTTCCCCTTAGAGGTAAAATAGTGGTAAAAAATAGATAATACTAATGCTCTATTTTGTGGTAGTGTGGTCGAGCAGTAGGCTTATCCAAGGAGTAGTGTTAAGCATTTGTTGTACATACACATAGACAATAAATGAGGTACACACACTCAGAGACAAATCCAGCCAATAGGTTTTGTTATAGAAAAATATCTTTTCTTAGTTTATTTTAAGAACCACAGGTTCAAATTCTACATGTAATATCTCATTCGAAAGGTATTGCAGGTAAGTACTTTAGGAACTTTAAATCATAAAAATTGCATGTATACTTTTCAAGTTATTGACAAATAGCTGTTTTAAAAGTGGACACTTAGTGCAATTTTCACAGTTCCTAGGGGAGGTAAGTATTTGTTAGGTTAACCAGGTAAGTAAGACACTTACAGGGTTCAGTTCTTGGTCCAAGGTAGCCCACCGTTGGGGGTTCAGAGCAACCCCAAAGTCACCACACCAGCAGCTCAGGGCCGGTCAGGTGCAGAGTTCAAAGTGGTGCCCAAAACGCATAGGCTTCAATGGAGAAGGGGGTGCCCCGGTTCCAGTCTGCCAGCAGGTAAGTGCCCGCGTCTTCGGAGGGCAGACCAGGGGGGTTTTGTAGGGCACCGGGGGGGACACAAGCCCACACAGGAATTTCACCCTCAGCAGCGCGGGGGCGGCCGGGTGCAGTGTAGAAACAAGCGTCGGGTTTGTAGTGTTAGTCTATGGGAGATCTAGGGATCTCTTCAGCGCTGCAGGCAGGCAAGGGGGGGGTTCCTCGGGGAAACCTCCACTTGGGCAAGGGAGAGGAGCTCCTGGGGGTCACTTCTCCAGTGAAAGTCCGGTCCTTCAGGTCCTGGGGGCTGCGGGTGCAGGGTCTCTCCCAGGCGTCGGGTTTTGGATTCAAGGAGTCGCGGTCAGGGGAAGCCTCGGGATTTCCTCTGCAGGCGGCGCTGTGGGGGCTCAGGGGGGACAGGTTTTTGTACTCACAGTATCAGAGTAGTCCTGGGGTCCCTCCTGAGGTGTTGGATCTCCACCAGCCGAGTCGGGGTCGCCGGGTGCAGTGTTGCAAGTCTCACGCTTCTTGCGGGGAGCTTGCAGGGTTCTTTCAAGGCTGCTGGAAACAAAGTTGCAGCCTTTCTTGGAGCAGGTCCGCTGTCCTCGGGAGTTTCTTGTCTTTTCGAAGCAGGGGCAGTCCTCAGAGGATGTCGAGGTCGCTGGTCCCTTTGGAAGGCGTCGCTGGAGCAGGATCTTTGGAAGGCAGGAGACAGGCCGGTGAGTTTCTGGAGCCAAGGCAGTTGTCGTCTTCTGGTCTTCCTCTGCAGGGATTTTCAGCTAGGCAGTCCTTCTTCTTGTAGTTGCAGGAATCTAATTTTCTAGGGTTCAGGGTAGCCCTTAAATACTAAATTTAAGGGCGTGTTTTTAGGTCTGGGGGGTTAGTAGCCAATGGCTACTAGCCCTGAGGGTGGGTACACCCTCTTTGTGCCTCCTCCCCAGGGGAGGGGGTCACAATCCTAACCCTATTGGGGGAATCCTCCATCTGCAAGATGGAGGATTTCTAAAAGTTAGAGTCACCTCAGCTCAGGACACCTTAGGGGCTGTCCTGACTGGCCAGTGACTCCTCCTTGTTGCTTTCTTTGTTCCCTCCAGCCTTGCCGCCAAAAGTGGGGGCCGTGGCCGGAGGGGGCGGGCAACTCCACTAAGCTGGAGTGCCCTGCTGGGCTGTGACAAAGGGGTGAGCCTTTGAGGCTCACCGCCAGGTGTCACAGCTCCTGCCTGGGGGAGGTGTTAGCATCTCCACCCAGTGCAGGCTTTGTTACTGGCCTCAGAGTGACAAAGGCACTCTCCCCATGGGGCCAGCAACATGTCTCTGGTGTGGCAGGCTGCTGGAACTAGTCAGCCTACACAGACAGTCGGTTAAGTTTCAGGGGGCACCTCTAAGGTGCCCTCTGGGTTGTATTTTGCAATAAAATGTACACTGGCATCAGTGTGCATTTATTGTGCTGAGAAGTTTGATACCAAACTTCCCAGTTTTCAGTGTAGCCATTATGGAGCTGTGGAGTTCGTGTTTGACAGACTCCCAGACCATATACTCTTATGGCTACCCTGCACTTACAATGTCTAAGGTTTTGTTTAGACACTGTAGGGGTACCATGCTCATGCACTGGTACCCTCACCTATGGTATAGTGCACCCTGCCTTAGGGCTGTAAGGCCTGCTAGAGGGGTGTCTTACCTATACTGCATAGGCAGTGAGAGGCTGGCATGGCACCCTGAGGGGAGTGCCATGTCGACTTACTCGTTTTGTCCTCACTAGCACACACAAGCTGGCAAGCAGTGTGTCTGTGCTGAGTGAGAGGTCTCCAGGGTGGCATAAGACATGCTGCAGCCCTTAGAGACCTTCCTTGGCATCAGGGCCCTTGGTACTAGAAGTACCAGTTACAAGGGACTTATCTGGATGCCAGGGTCTGCCAATTGTGGATACAAAAGTACAGGTTAGGGAAAGAACACTGGTGCTGGGGCCTGGTTAGCAGGCCTCAGCACACTTTCAATTGTAAACATAGCATCAGCAAAGGCAAAAAGTCAGGGGGCAACCATGCCAAGGAGGCATTTCCTTACACAACCCCCCCCCAAACGAAAGAGGATGAGACTAACCTTTCCCAAGAGAGTCTTCATTTTCTAAGTGGAAGAACCTGGAAAGGCCATCTGCATTGGCATGGGCAGTCCCAGGTCTGTGTTCCACTATAAAGTCCATTCCCTGTAGGGAGATGGACCACCTCAACAGTTTAGGATTTTCACCTTTCATTTGCATCAGCCATTTGAGAGGTCTGTGGTCAGTTTGAACTAGGAAGTGAGTCCCAAAGAGGTATGGTCTCAGCTTCTTCAGGGACCAAACCACAGCAAAGGCCTCCCTCTCAATGGCACTCCAACGCTGCTCCCTGGGGAGTAACCTCCTGCTAATGAAAGCAACAGGCTGGTCAAGGCCATCATCATTTGTTTGGGACAAAACTGCCCCTATCCCATGTTCAGAGGCATCTGTCTGCACAATGAACTGCTTAGAATAATCTGGAGCTTTTAGAACTGGTGCTGAGCACATTGCTTGTTTCAGGGTGTCAAAGGCCTGTTGGCATTCCACAGTCCAGTTCACTTTCTTGGGCATTTTCTTGGAGGTGAGTTCAGTGAGGGCTGTCACAATGGATCCATATCCCTTCACAAACCTCCTGTAATACCCAGTCAAGCCAAGGAATGCCCTGACTTGAGTCTGGGTTTTTGGAGCTACCCAGTCCAGAATAGTCTGGATCTTGGGTTGGAGTGGCTGAACTTGGCCTCCACCTACAAGGTGGCCCAAGTAAACCACAGTTCCCTGCCCTATCTGGCATTTGGATGCCTTGATAGAGAGGCCTGCAGATTGCAGAGCCTTCAAAACCTTCTTCAGGTGGACCAGGTGATCCTGCCAGGTGGAGCTAAAGACAGCAATATCATCAGGATAAGCTGTGCTAAAGGACTCCAAGCCAGCAAGGACTTGATTCACCAACCTTTGGAAGGTGGCAGGGGCATTCTTTAAACCAAAGGGCATAACAGTAAACTGATAATGCCCATCAGGTGTGGAGAATGCTGTTTTCTTTTTTGCTCCAGGTGCCATTTTTATTTGCCAGTACCCTGCTGTCAAGTCAAAGGTACTTAAGAATTTGGCAGCACCTAATTTATCTATGAGCTCATCAGCTCTAGGAATTGGATGAGCATCTGTCTTGGTGACAGAATTGAGCCCTCTGTAGTCCACACAAAACCTCATCTCTTTCTTTCCATCTTTGGTGTGAGGTTTGGGGACTAAGACCACTGGGCTAGCCCAGGGGCTGTCAGAGCGCTCAATTACTCCCAATTCCAGCATCTTGTGGACTTCCACCTTGATGCTTTCCTTAACATGGTCAGACTGTCTAAAGATTTTGTTCTTGACAGGCATGCTGTCTCCTGTGTCCACATCATGGGTACACAGGTGTCTCTGACCAGGGGTTAAGGAGAAGAGTTCAGGAAACTGCTGTAGGACTCTCCTACAATCAGCTTGCTGTTGGCCAGAGAGGGTGTCTGAGTAGATCACTCCATCTACTGAGCCATCTTTTGGGTCTGATGACAGAAGATCAGGGAGAGGTTCACTCTCTGCCTCCTGATCCTCATCTGTTACCATCAACAGATTCACATCAGCCCTGTCATGGAAGAGCTTAAGGCGGTTCACATGGATCACCCTCTTGGGGCTCCTGCTTGTGCCCAGGTCCACCAGGTAGGTGACCTGACTCTTCCTTTCTAGCACTGGGTAAGGGCCACTCCATTTGTCCTGGAGTGCCCTGGGAGCCACAGGCTCCAGAACCCAGACTTTCTGTCCTGGTTGGAACTCAACCAGTGCAGCCTTTTGGTCATACCAAAACTTCTGGAGCTGTTGGCTGGCCTCAAGGTTTTTGGTTGCCTTTTCCATGTACTCTGCCATTCTAGAGCGAAGGCCAAGTACATAGTCCACTATGTCCTGTTTAGGCTCATGGAGAGGTCTCTCCCAACCTTCTTTAACAAGGGCAAGTGGTCCCCTTACAGGATGACCAAACAGAAGTTCAAAGGGTGAGAACCCTACTCCCTTCTGTGGTACCTCCCTGTAAGCGAAAAGCAGACATGGCAGGAGGACATCCCATCTCCTTTTGAGTTTTTCTGGGAGCCCCATGATCATGCCCTTTAATGTCTTGTTGAATCTCTCAACTAAGCCATTAGTTTGTGGATGGTAAGGTGTAGTGAATTTATAAGTCACTCCACACTCATTCCACATATGTTTCAGGTATGCTGACATGAAGTTGGTACCTCTGTCAGACACCACCTCCTTAGGGAAACCCACTCTGGTAAAGATACCAATGAGGGCCTTGGCTACTGCAGGGGCAGTAGTCGACCTAAGGGGAATAGCTTCAGGATACCTGGTAGCATGATCCACTACTACCAGGATATACATATTTCCTGAGGCTGTGGGAGGTTCTAGTGGACCAACTATGTCCACACCCACTCTTTCAAAGGGAACCCCCACCACTGGAAGTGGAATGAGGGGGGCCTTTGGATGCCCACCTGTCTTACCACTGGCTTGACAGGTGGGGCAGGAGAGGCAAAACTCCTTAACCATGTTGGACATATTGGGCCAGTAGAAGTGGTTGACTAGCCTCTCCCACGTCTTGGTTTGTCCCAAATGTCCAGCAAGGGGAATGTCATGGGCCAATGTTAGGATGAACTCTCTGAACAGCTGAGGCACTACCACTCTCCTAGTGGCACCAGGTTTGGGGTCTCTGGCCTCAGTGTACAGGAGTCCATCTTCCCAATAGACCCTATGTGTTCCATTTTTCTTGCCCTTGGACTCTTCAGCAGCTTGCTGCCTAAGGCCTTCAAGAGAGGGACAGGTTTCTTGTCCCTTACACAGCTCCTCCCTTGAGGGTCCCCCTGGGCCTAAGAGCTCAACCTGATAAGGTTCAAGCTCCAAAGGCTCAGTTCCCTCAGAGGGCAGAACTTCTTCCTGAGAAGAGAGGTTCCCTTTCTTTTGCTGTGTTGCAGTTGGTTTCCCAACTGACTTTCCTTTCCTCTTGGTAGGCTGGGCCATTCTTCCAGACTCCAGCTCTACTTGTTCACCCTGTGCCTTGCATTGTGCTCTTGTTTTCACACACACCAGTTCAGGGATACCCAGCATTGCTGCATGGGTTTTTAGTTCTACCTCAGCCCATGCTGAGGACTCCAGGTAATTTCCAAGCAGACAGTCCACTGGGATATTTGAGGAGACCACCACCTGTTTCAGGCCATTGACCCCTCCCCATTCTAAAGTAACCATTGCCATGGGATGTAGTTTTCTCTGATTGTCAGCGTTGGTGACTGTGTAAGTTTTTCCAGTCAGGTATTGGCCAGGGGAAACCAGTTTCTCTGTCACCATGGTGACACTGGCACCTGTATCCCTCAGGCCCTCTATTCTAGTCCCATTAATTAAGAGTTGCTGTCTGTATTTTTGCATGTTAGGCGGCCAGACAGCTAGTGTGGCTAAATCCACCCCACCCTCAGAAACTAGAGTAGCTTCAGTGTGGACCCTGATTTGCTCTGGGCACACTGTTGATCCCACTTGGAGACTAGCCATACCAGTGTTACCTGGATGGGAGTTTGGAGTGGAACCTTTCTTGGGACAGGCCTTGTCTCCAGTTTGGTGTCCATGCTGTTTACAGCTATGACACCAGGCCTTTTTGGGATCAAAGTTTTTACCCTTGTACCCATTGTTTTGTGAAGAGGCTCTGGGCCCACCCTCCTGTGCAGGTTTTTGGGGGCCTGTAGAAGACTCTTTACTATTTTTAGTTTTGGTTGTCTCATCACCCTTCCCCTGGGGAGTCTTTGTGACCCCTTTCTTTTGGTCACCCCCTGTTGAAGTCTTGGACACCCTTGTCTTGACCCAATGGTCCGCCTTCTTTCCCAATTCTTGGGGAGAAATTGGTCCTAGGTCTACCAGATGCTGATGCAGTTTATCATTGAAACAATTACTCAATAGGTGTTCTTTCACAAATAAATTGTACAGCCCATCATAATTACTTACACCACTGCCTTGAATCCAACCATCTAGTGTTTTCACTGAGTAGTCTACAAAGTCAACCCAGGTCTGGCTCGAGGATTTTTGAGCCCCCCTGAATCTAATCCTATACTCCTCAGTGGAGAATCCAAAGCCCTCAATCAGGGTACCCTTCATGAGGTCATAAGATTCTGCATCTTGTCCAGAGAGTGTGAGGAGTCTATCCCTACACTTTCCTGTGAACATTTCCCAAAGGAGAGCACCCCAGTGAGATCTGTTCACTTTTCTGGTTACACAAGCCCTCTCAAAAGCTGTGAACCATTTGGTGATGTCATCACCATCTTCATATTTAGTTACAATCCCTTTAGGGATTTTCAACATGTCAGGAGAATCTCTGACCCTATTTATGTTGCTGCCACCATTGATGGGTCCTAGGCCCATCTCTTGTCTTTCCCTCTCTATGGCTAGGATCTGTCTTTCCAAAGCCAATCTTTTGGCCATCCTGGCTAACTGGATGTCCTCTTCACTGGGGTTATCCTCAGTGATTTCAGAGGTGTTGGTCCCTCCTGTGAGGGAACCAGCATCTCTGACTATTATTTTTGGAGTCAGGGTTTGAGGGACCCTGTTCTCCCTAGATAGGACTGGTAGGGGGGAATTTTCCTCCAAGTCACTATCCTCTTCCTCTGAGTTGCCACCCTCAGAGGGGTTGGCCTTTTCAAACTCTGCCAAGAGCTCCTGGAGCTGTATTTTGGTAGGTTTGGGGCCCATTGTTATTTTCTTTATTTTACAGAGTGACCTTAGCTCCCTCATCTTAAGATGGAGGTAAGGTGTGGTGTCGAGTTCCACCACAGTCACATCTGTGCTAGACATTTTGCTTCTAAAAGTTGGAATACTTTTTAAGAATCTACAACTGGTTCTAGAATCTAATTCAAACTTTTACAAATTTTTAAACTCTAAAAGAAATGCTAAACAGGATCTAACACAAGGCCCTAGCAGGTCTTTTAAGAATTTAGAAAACTTTTCAAATTGCAAAAATCAATTTCTAATGACAATTTTGGAATTTGTCGTGTGATCAGGTATTGGCTGAGTAGTCCAGCAAATGCAAAGTCTTGTACCCCACCGCTGATCCACCAATGTAGGAAGTTGGCTCTGTATGTGCTATTTCAAAGTAAGGAATAGCATGCACAGAGTCCAAGGGTTCCCCTTAGAGGTAAAATAGTGGTAAAAAATAGATAATACTAATGCTCTATTTTGTGGTAGTGTGGTCGAGCAGTAGGCTTATCCAAGGAGTAGTGTTAAGCATTTGTTGTACATACACATAGACAATAAATGAGGTACACACACTCAGATACAAATCCAGCCAATAGGTTTTGTTATAGAAAAATATCTTTTCTTAGTTTATTTTAAGAACCACAGGTTCAAATTCTACATGTAATATCTCATTCGAAAGGTATTGCAGGTAAGTACTTTAGGAACTTTAAATCATAAAAATTGCATGTATACTTTTCAAGTTATTGACAAATAGCTGTTTTAAAAGTGGACACAGTGCAATTTTCACAGTTCCTAGGGGAGGTAAGTATTTGTTAGGTTAACCAGGTAAGTAAGACACTTACAGGGTTCAGTTCTTGGTCCAAGGTAGCCCACCGTTGGGGGTTCAGAGCAACCCCAAAGTCACCACACCAGCAGCTCAGGGCCGGTCAGGTGCAGAGTTCAAAGTGGTGCCCAAAACGCATAGGCTTCAATGGAGAAGGGGGTGCCCCGGTTCCAGTCTGCCAGCAGGTAAGTACCCGCGTCTTCGGAGGGCAGACCAGGGGGGTTTTGTAGGGCACCGGGGGGGACACAAGCCCACACAGGAATTTCACCCTCAGCAGCGCGGGGGCGGCCGGGTGCAGTGTAGAAACAAGCGTCGGGTTTGTAGTGTTAGTCTATGGGAGATCTAGGGATCTCTTCAGCGCTGCAGGCAGGCAAGGGGGGGGTTCCTCGGGGAAACCTCCACTTGGGCAAGGGAGAGGAGCTCCTGGGAGTCACTTCTCCAGTGAAAGTCCGGTCCTTCAGGTCCTGGGGGCTGCGGGTGCAGGGTCTCTCCCAGGCGTCGGGTTTTGGATTCAAGGAGTCGCGGTCAGGGGAAGCCTCGGGATTTCCTCTGCAGGCGGCGCTGTGGGGGCTCAGGGGGGACAGGTTTTTGTACTCACAGTATCAGAGTAGTCCTGGGGTCCCTCCTGAGGTGTTGGATCTCCACCAGCCGAGTCGGGGTCGCCGGGTGCAGTGTTGCAAGTCTCACGCTTCTTGCGGGGAGCTTGCAGGGTTCTTTCAAGGCTGCTGGAAACAAAGTTGCAGCCTTTCTTGGAGCAGGTCCGCTGTCCTCGGGAGTTTCTTGTCTTTTCGAAGCAGGGGCAGTCCTCAGAGGATGTCGAGGTCGCTGGTCCCTTTGGAAGGCGTCGCTGGAGCAGGATCTTTGGAAGGCAGGAGACAGGCCGGTAAGTTTCTGGAGCCAAGGCAGTTGTCGTCTTCTGGTCTTCCTCTGCAGGGATTTTCAGCTAGGCAGTCCTTCTTCTTGTAGTTGCAGGAATCTAATTTTCTAGGGTTCAGGGTAGCCCTTAAATACTAAATTTAAGGGCGTGTTTTTAGGTCTGGGGGGTTAGTAGCCAATGGCTACTAGCCCGGAGGGTGGGTACACCCTCTTTGTGCCTCCTCCCCAGGGGAGGGGGTCACAATCCTAACCCTATTGGGGGAATCCTCCATCTGCAAGATGGAGGATTTCTAAAAGTTAGAGTCACCTCAGCTCAGGACACCTTAGGGGCTGTCCTGACTGGCCAGTGACTCCTCCTTGTTGCTTTCTTTGTTCCCTCCAGCCTTGCCGCCAAAAGTGGGGGCCGTGGCCGGAGGGGGCGGGCAACTCCACTAAGCTGGAGTGCCCTGCTGGGCTGTGACAAAGGGGTGAGCCTTTGAGGCTCACCGCCAGGTGTCACAGCTCCTGCCTGGGGGAGGTGTTAGCATCTCCACCCAGTGCAGGCTTTGTTACTGGCCTCAGAGTGACAAAGGCACTCTCCCAATGGGGCCAGCAACATGTCTCTGGTGTGGCAGGCTGCTGGAACTAGTCAGCCTACACAGACAGTCGGTTAAGTTTCAGGGGGCACCTCTAAGGTGCCCTCTGGGGTGTATTTTGCAATAAAATGTACACTGGCATCAGTGTGCATTTATTGTGCTGAGAAGTTTGATACCAAACTTCCCAGTTTTCAGTGTAGCCATTATGGTGCTGTGGAGTTCGTGTTTGACAGACTCCCAGACCATATACTCTTATGGCTACCCTGCACTTACAATGTCTAAGGTTTTGTTTAGACACTGTAGGGGTACCATGCTCATGCACTGGTACCCTCACCTATGGTATAGTGCACCCTGCCTTAGGGCTGTAAGGCCTGCTAGAGGGGTGTCTTACCTATACTGCATAGGCAGTGAGAGGCTGGCATGGCACCCTGAGGGGAGTGCCATGTCGACTTACTCGTTTTGTCCTCACTAGCACACACAAGCTGGCAAGCAGTGTGTCTGTGCTGAGTGAGAGGTCTCCAGGGTGGCATAAGACATGCTGCAGCCCTTAGAGACCTTCCTTGGCATCAGGGCCCTTGGTACTAGAAGTACCAGTTACAAGGGACTTATCTGGATGCCAGGGTCTGCCAATTGTGGATACAAAAGTACAGGTTAGGGAAAGAACACTGGTGCTGGGGCCTGGTTAGCAGGCCTCAGCACACTTTCAATTGTAAACATAGCATCAGCAAAGGCAAAAAGTCAGCCACGGCAATGCTAAGCACCTGGTTTAATGTCTTAACAAATCGTTCTACCTCCCCGCTCGCCTGTGGCCATCAGGGCGTGACTCTGCGATGTTAGGTGCTGGTGGAGTTCAGGAAGTCTGCCCATTCATGACTGTTGGACGGGGGTCCATTGTCTGTGCGTACTTCTCCAAATAGGCCATTGGTGGCCATCAGCTTCTCCATTTTTGGGGATCACCGTGGATGCCGCTGTGGACTGTACCAGCTCCACCTCAGGGTATCGCGAGTAGTCATCCACTACTACCATCATGTAGGAGGCGTCAGGTAGGCTCCCGAAGTCAGCACTGACCCTCTGCCAGGGAACTGAGGGGCCATCTTCTGCGATGGCCAGTGCTGGGAGGTCCGGAGCTCCACTGTCTTGGCAAACAAGGCACCCTTTGACGGTTTCCTCTACTAGCTGGTCCAAACCCAGAAACCAGACTTTGTTTCAGAGCCGTTTTTGGGATTTGACGATGCCCTGGTGGGCCCCGTGGGCTAGTGATACAGCTCGGGCGGCCAGGCTAGTGGGTATTACCAGTCGGGGTCCCCTCAGCAGGCACCCTTCCTCGCTCACCGACAGTTCATGTCGGACGTTGAAAAGAGCTTGCAACCTGGTCTTGGCGTCAGTTGTGCGGAAGGCTTATGGACGTTGAAGTTGTCGCCAGTCCCCCGACCGGGTAGCTGCTACGGCAATCTGCAGGCACTCGTCTTGGTTTGTGGCTGCAATTACTTCCTCAAGCGGCATTGGCAGTGGCCTGGCTCTGTCGACCACAAACCGAACATATTCTTTAGTCTCTAGAGCTTCTGATACCTCCTGGGGGGTGGTCTGTCGGGCGTGGCGTGACAAAAAGTCAGCAGGATTTTACGTGCCTGGCTGGTATTCAACAGTAAAATCGAACTCCTGCAGCTGCAAGATCCATTTTTCGATCCGCGGAGGCGGTTTTGACGAAGACCCTTTGAGGAGGGGCAGTGGAGGTTTGTGATCTGTCAGCACAGAAAACGCCTTGCCATAGAGGTAAAGGTGGAAGTGGCGATACCCCCAGTAGATGGCGATGGCCTCACGCTCTATCTGGGAGTGCCGCTGTTCAGTAGGGGTGAGTGTGCTGCTGGCGAATGCGATTGGGGTTCACTTTCCAGAGTCTTGTTTCTGTGCCAGGACGGCGCCCAGACCCGTGGTGCTGGCATCGACGGACAACTGCGACTCAAGGCGGGGGTCAAAGAAGGCTAACGTGGTGTTGGCAGAGAGGGCATCCTGGGGGTCTTGAAAAGCGCGCTCCTGCTCCTCACCCCATACCCATGGGTGGTCAGTCCAGGTGAGTACTCTCAAAGGGCCAGTGATGTTGGACAGATTCTTCATAAACCAACCACAATACGTAACCATGCCAAGGAAACTCCGGACCCCTGAGACAGATGTAGGAGCTGGGACTTCTTGAATGCCCTTTACTTTGTGCGGGTCCAGGACGATTCCTTGTTGAGAGAACCGGTATCCAAAGAAGCATATTTCTTGCTTGAGGAAGTCGCACTTTTCCCTGTGGAGCATCAGCCCGTGTTCTTGCAGCCTCACAAAGATTGCCCGTAGCCTTGCCATGTGGTCCTCCAAAGTGGGAGCATGCACCAGGATATCGTCGCTCAGATTGAGGACCCCTGGGAGCCCATGCAGGACCCCTTTTATGGTGTGTTTGAACACCTCCGCGGCGCTGGAGAGGCCAAAGTTCAACCGGGTATACCTCCAAAGGCCAGTGTGTGTAGAAAACGTGGTTATCGGACAGGACGCTGGGTGTAGCACGATCTGATGGTACCCCGACCTGAGGTCCATTTTGGAGAACCACTGGGATCCTGCAAGTTCACCTATGTCATCGTCTATGGTCGTGGTCAGGTGCCGTTCCCTCTTGATCGCCTGATTGGGTAGCCGCATGTTCACGCAGATTCGGACGGCCTCTGGTTGTTTGGGTTTTCGCACTACAACAATCGGGGACACCCACGGGGTAGGGCCTGACACTCTTTCAATGATGCCTGCTTTTTCCAGAAGCCACAATTCTTGTTCTACTTTTGGGCGTAGGTGGAAAGCCCCCTCCCGGCGTCTAAGGGCGACTGGAGCCACGGAGTCGTCAATGTGGAGTTTGAGGGGCGGTGCTTTCAGGCAGCAGATCCCCTTAAAGAGTGAATCAAACTCTTTCACAAGGTCTTCTAGGTTGCTGGCACAGATGCTAAATGCAAAATGCACCAAGTTGAGATTTTGGGCGGTCTGGCAGCCAAGAAGGAACCCTGAGCCTTCTTTGGACACATAGGGGGTCATTACCACATTGGCGGGCGGCAGTTGTAACCGCCGTGCGGCCGCACTCCCGCGGTGCCCATAATGACATCCCCGCCGGGCCGGAGGGCGGAAACAGAGTTTGGGCCGCAGCATGGGACCCGGCTCCAAATGGAGCCGGCGGTGTTGCGGCCGTGCGACGGGTGCAGTTGCACCCGTCACGCTTTTCACTGTCTGCTATGCAGACAGTGAACAGCTGCACTGCCCATGCCCCCAGGGGCCCCGCGACTCTCCATACCGCCAGCCTTTTCCTGGCGGTTCAAAACACCAGGAAAAGGCTGGCGGTAGGGGGACTCGTAATCCCCTGGGCACTGGCGGATTATCACTGCTGGGGCAAATGTGGTCAGGAAACCGCCAGCCCCGGCGGTGCTTATCCCCTCTGAAGCACCGCCAGCCTGTTGGCGGTGCTTCAGCCAAAACAACCCTGGCGGTCATGGACCGCCAGGGTTGTTTTGAGGGCCATAGATCCTAGTTGATACTGTGGTGCTTTCATGGGCAACTTCTGCCGTGAAGACCCCCGTCATCTTGAGTGGTTGGGCGTTGCCAAATGCGTAGACCTGTACAAGGGTCGTTCTGAGCGGTGGTGGTCTTGAAAGTCTCTAGTACCCTTCTATGGCCATGAGATTTACTGAGGCCCTGGTGTCAACTAGTGCAGATATGGGTAGGCCTGGTAGAAGCACCTAGCACGTGGGTAGCCGTCCATTACCGATGGTGTGCACAACATGGACCACTTGGTGATCATCATCCATGTCACTGTCTGAATGGGGGAGTGGGGCGGCATCTATTGCTCTGACCATCTTCTAAGGTGTGGGTGCCGCTGCCCTTGGCGCAGACCGGCAGACCTTCGCAAAGTGGTTTAGTTTCCCACCGGCGCTGTAGGCTTTCCCTCATGTTGGGCAGCTTCCGGGGTGCAGTAGCGACCCGCCACACCTCTTGCTGGGTCTGCCTTTGTGTCTCCATCTGTAACTGTCCTCTTTTGTCCGCGCTGCGCCTGTGGACACTGCGTTAACCGGTTCTGCCTTGACTTGGACTGTTGGTGCTTTCTCCATGTGCGCAGCACATGCCTTCGACAGCGCCAGGGACCGTCCAAGGATGAGGATATCCCTCATCAGCATGTTTGGCTGTTGTAGTATGTGCTCCCTGAGTTTTGATGAAGAGCATCCCTGGATGAACTGCGCCCGGATTTCGTCTTCTTCATCGGGCAGCGTGCACATGCTGGCTAGCTCTCTCAGCTGCGCATAGAAAAAGTCAACTGACTCATCTGAGGTCTGGCCTGCCTGGCGTAGCAAAAACCTCTCATAGTCTGGGTTTGCGTACGGTTCGAAATGCGCTGTGATTGCCCCTTTTAAAATGTCATACGTGTGTGGCCTTGCTTCAATTATTGACTTGGACACTTTATGGATGTCTGCCCCCCAGATGGAGGAGGAGGGGCCTCTTGCGCTCTGCTTGAATGTCCAAAGCCTCAAAATAGGTTTCGAGGTCCCCTACCCACACCTTCCACCTTGCGGCATGAGTGGGGGGAGCTCCTGTGATGGTGAACGGCTTCAGGGGTGGAATGCCAGCCATGTTGGGGGAAGATTTGGGTTGTCTGTAGGACGTGGGGGAAAGCACCTTGACGTCTATGTCTGGGCAGTGGCCTCCTCACCTCATGCAATGCAAGAAGGTCTTCTGCCATTGGCGCACCACACACAGTGTGTTGTCATGTAGGAGTGGTAGCCTGAAGAACCTGGGACTGTCAGGCTCCTGAAGATGGGAAGTGGCAGGCTTTCTCTCTTGTTTTCGTGGGCACCGTGGCAAGGGCGAAGGACAGTGTCTTCCCAGTACAGGTGGGTCGGGCCAGCGAACAGAGGCTTAGCAGGATGTGGCACTGAGGCGATGCGTTCCTGCCTCTCCCTTGAAAGCCGGTGGAAGAAGCGTCCGGGGGCCCAGCAGGGCGTGGCACAAAAAGGCCGGGCACTTCAACACCCGGAGCGACCTGTCGAAGGACCACAGGCTGTTCCAACTAGAGCCACACAATACCTTGGTGTGCGCGGCTGTGAGTCAGCTGGGCAGTCAGGCCGGAAAGTGCCGGCAGAATGGCAGGATCTTTGGGCTGGCTGGAGGCGCATTGTTGTGCGTGCGCGCGCGGGCAGGAAGCTGGGCAAAGTGTGGCAAAGCTTCACAAAGGCGATGGGCCCACCCAATTGTCGAGTCGTGCGTTTTGGTGAAATACATACGCTGACTCGGACGGGTGCGGTAACAACAGCTTTATTATCTACTCCTACGTCCCCGTCACTGCCCTTCCTGCTCTCCTTTATTTAAACTTTCCCTAACGTCATCCCGGGCGCACCCATTCATTCCAGGTCTGGTGGGGGAATCCTCTGCATGACCCCTGCATGATGCAGGTGGATGGCATGCCCCCCCCCCCCAACACTACAGCACCCTTCTCCCACCTGTGAAACTCTCTAACAAACTAAATGATGCATAGCCTGATGAGCAAGGGACACTTTAATGCATGACAAGTCATGGGTTCCACTGCTCAGTATCAAAAGTTTAACACAATTATATTCATATTATTTACAGAAGCGTCTGCAGATGCCGATGAACAGTGGAGGCGAGTTGAGAGGTACCCGAGTGACAAGGCTGCAGTGTTAAGTGCTTCAGTCACACTTAGAGGGCGGCTCCCAGCTCATGGCCACTGCAGGAATAGCGGATAGAGCATCAAAGGCTTAGTTACCAACACAAATTTCTAGCCAAATATGCTAAAAATAGCACAAATACATTTTTTAAACAGACCAGTATTTAGCAACCCGTACAAAACAATATTTACTCGCACATTGGAAAAATATACCCCAACTGTGCGTGATCTAGTCCAATCTTTCAACACTGGCCAGGATTGCCAGCTCCCTCACACCCAGGTTGGGTGGGTG
The DNA here is from genome assembly GCF_031143425.1 of Pleurodeles waltl. Classification (NCBI taxonomy): domain Eukaryota; kingdom Metazoa; phylum Chordata; class Amphibia; order Caudata; family Salamandridae; genus Pleurodeles; species Pleurodeles waltl. The sequence goes on from NC_090443.1 coordinate 91,634,999, forward strand.
GGGCTAGCATGTAAGGAGCCTCCTGCTTTGTCCCTGTCATTAGGTAACGCCACCCTATTTGTAATGCATGGGGCGAAGGCTAGAGACGTCGGGGTGATCGTGTTCGTAAGAAATACTATTGTGTATATTTCTATGGAGTATGCGTGTTTCCTAAATAAATTACGCTAGCTTCTCAAATGGACACCTTTGTCCAAGTGTTGTGTGTTTATGTTACTGCTGTATACCCACTTGAAGATGGCCCCCGCGTTATTTATTTTTTTGTTGTAGAAACTGACGATGGGCTACCGAATGTCAACATTGTATCGCCTTGTCTGTCGAAAATAATCTCTTCAACCATTCCGGCCACAGATTTTTTGAAGATCTTTGGGAGATTTACCCTTGTGAATCGTCATACTTGTTTGGGTTTCACTCAGAAATTAAATTAGCATCTTGCTGACGATTATTATATACTTCATTAGGTCAGTTTGTAAAGCCTGCCAGGTAAGAGGAGAACATGTGTTTATCTTTATATTAATGTTGCGCAGTATAATTGAAAACAACCGAACATGATCCGAAAAACTCACTTTTTTTTTCTCTTTAATAGGCTGCGTTGTCATCCAATGTACACAGGGGGCGTCCAATACAAGATGGTTGACTTTTCATATTGTCATGTCATCTCAATCCTCCTGCCGTGTTTATGTCCAACTGGCCCGTCCATTGCCGTGGACTTGGAGATACGTAATGACCTCTTCCGGTCCAGCGTACGTAACCACGACGGCTCTTTTATAACAGAGACTCTACTAAAGCAACTTAACCATATAAGTGTAACAGTTTAGCGTTATGTCCCGAGTTACATTAAAAATAGTCTGACTCACTAAATGAAAATGCGATTTCAGTTTATGCCATTTATTAACTGTATAAAACGGCATGTATAAACAGTATATTTTTATCAGGCATTTAGAGAACATAGTCACGTTCCTGTTTTCATTTGCGAAAAACATTGTTTTTAATATATGCACACTTCTCGTTGTGTTTTTTGTTATAAGTAAAAATCCTTGTAAAACACAAACTAAGCATATAATTAAATGTGGGCGAAGAATTACCCCTAGTGTGTGAAAATATGTCAGCCATCTTTGCACTATGACAATTCCAGTGGATGACAGATCATATCACTAAAAGACCAAACTAAATCTACTTTATCGAAAGGGAAGTGAAAGAGTAGCTTCAAAAATATGTAGCGAAGTATAGTTTGCCGCGATGAAAACAAAATAGTCAACGACTAATCTAGCTAAAATTCTGTTACACTGCAAAATAATATAACACAGGGCCACAACAAAGTTTAACTATTAGTATGTTTATAAATTACCAAACGTCCTTATTTAATTAACATGTAATTCATGTTTCTGTCGCTGAATATGTCATAGCTTATAAGGGTGTCAAATTTGCTTGGCAAGTAGCATGGTCCCTCCCGCACAGCTGTGTACGCGTAACATTTGCTGTGTATCTTCTGGGTTTTTACTACCTCCTCCTCCTCCTTCCACATTCTCCCTATAGCTCCCAAGAGTCGCTCGCGTTGCATGGTGGGTAAGGAATCCCCAGGGCTGCCCCTTTTGCTCGGTAGACAGTACGCATGCGCAAGAGGAAACTCCATGATTTTGTGGGCTGTGGATCCCAGGAAAAGGGAAAAAAAGAAAATAGCAACCGGGGGTATTCTGATGATCTGCATCCTTCCTGGGATTCGTGATGGACCCGTAAACCTCATACAGAGGGATCTAGCCCTCGCCTCTCTCCCCAGGGACAGCAGCAGCCTTGGTACAGCGTTTACTGCCCTTTGTTTTTAAAGGCCAGAATAGGAGGGGGGTGGAGAAGGAAGAAGAAGACCCTGGAAGGCCCATAACATCCCTCCTAGGGCGTCAGAGGTGAGTGCAAGTGTGCCACGAGCTGCCACTAACAGTGTTGAAAGGGATGCCACAAGTATGGGCAGCCATGGGGTGCTGAGATCTGGGGTCCTGTAGTTCACCGCTCTTCACCCTGTGAATGTCAGCACTCATGTATGTGATTGACTGCACCACATGTACATATCAGTCTTCACTTTCGACATAGTGCGTGGATGGTTTCATTTGGGATGTTTCAGTGTGTGCATCCGATGTGTTAGTAAAAGCATATGCTTCTGTGTCCCTTTCTCCGTCCTGTGCGTGCACCCAGCGTGTCTTTGTATTGGACTCCTGTAGGTGTGTATCCTGGGTATTACTGGCTTACATTGAGTTTGTTAGTGTATCCTCCGTATATTTGATTTGACCCCTGTGCACTCAGTGTATGTGCCACGTGCGTGTGTCACTATCACCAACTTGTGTGTGGCATTGGCAGTGCTTCATGTGTGTCATTATGACTGCCATGTGTGCATCTGTTTACATTGCACGAGTCACCATTTCGGGACCCCGAGTTGTTTAATACGTGAGACATGTTTGCGTGTTCCTAATGTGATGCTGTTGTGTACCCAATCGTTGTAATTCTGGGTGACCTGATGTCTCCATGTCACCGACACACCAGTCATGGATTTTGCTTTAACCAGTAATTTGTTTCAGGTATCTTACCTTAGTTTGTTTTTTGGAGTCAAGCCAATCGTCTCATTGGCGGAGTGCACCACTCTGTTACATTAAATCGCCGCACTGGAAAACCGTCGTCCCGGTGACATGGAGTCATCTGGTCACCCAATTCATGACCAATACACCATGTCTTTGGCAGAATGTGCATGCATTCTGAGCCTTTCTACATATATTGTTTTTTTTTTAATGCCATGTGTAATTGCTGTGCAGAGTACTTATTTACTACTCTTCAACCTATGATGCGTTTGTCATTGTATACACCACACCCTGTATGTTACTGGTTATAAATGTAGTTTTAGTGTATTCTCAATTTGTGTCTCGTTGTCTTTATTCTAAGCGTGTTACTATTTTTACCCCATATGTGTCACAATTGCTACTCAGCATGTGACTGTCTGCTCCCTTTGAGTTTCTCTGTTTTCAGTCTGGCCTCGGCGCATGTATTTTTTGCGTTCTTGGTGTGTCAGTCTTTGCATCCTTTGCGTGTCATTGCATGCAGTCTAAGTGTTGTCTCTGTCTTCTTTCAATTTTATTTTCACAATGAGTGCTTTCTTCAATATTTTCCCCTCGTATGCCAGTTGTGCATTTTCAGTGTGTCACTGTCGTATGTTATTTTGTTGTACTTTCTAGCTGTCTGCTGTGCGTTCCCATCAATTTCTGCAAACCACGTGACAGTTTGTTCGTGCTCTGTGTGTCCGCAGTGCATCTCGAGTGTTTGTTTATCTGCATCCGATTTTAATATCGCTGTGTATTGTAATATTTATTTGTATTTATTTATTAATGAAGAACTTCTACTAGAAACTGCCCCAACATGACAGTACATTAGATCCCTGTCACGAGAAATGTTTATTAAATAGGCACTGAATGTGACTGGCTGTGGATGTGACAGTATATTGAAGGCATGGTAGGTTTATTAATACTCTGCACTCATTGAGTTTAGTAATTTCGCAGCGTTACTGCCTTCTCGAATTGGACAAGTCAGCGTGCTCTCAATTTTACTGACTGCATTTTGTGTGAGTAATAATACACACCGTTTTGGGTGTGATGCCTGTGTGGACACTGCCTACTACCTGTGTAATAACAAATATGTTGCGTGTATTCTTACAGCGTGCGTGCTGCCATTGGGATGGCCTTATAACACTACCAAAGTGCTTCTTTTCAAACCTGGTTGTGAGGGTTTTGTTACAGACCAGAGTCTAATTCGGTTTACGAGGCGTTATAGGGTACTTGTATTTTTGTTGTTGTTTACATTTTGTGTGCACTGCTCATTGATAGTCATAAGGTTTGCTGTTGTGGCCAGCGTTCTTTCCGAAAGGCTTGGAGATTTCTATTTGGCTTGTGCTCTGTCTGGCATGGTGTTATGTGAGTGTGTGCTACCTGAAGTCCGAGGATCATGTTGGTAAGCAGTGTTATCCATGACCTACCTGCACTGTGTACGGTTCATGATATGCTTTCTGGTTAACATACTCTGTAGTTGGTTGGTGTTTCTTGTATTGGTGTGGTTGCATGCTTTTTATGAGCCTGACATTAACCAATAATATGCACATTTGTGCTGTGTGTGAATGTGTGTGTTGTCTAATAATATCTTGCGTTGGATGTTTATAGTTTGTTGTTTGGTCAACGTCATGTTGACGTTTAGGACCATTATTAAGTCATTCTAAGCACTTTCATGGTGACGATTAGTTCGTCATAAATTAGAAGTAACAATTTTGGTGATACACAACTCGGATCAAATCGTCTACTCCTCACAGTTACAACACTTAACTTGCACCTTTAGTATTTGAACACCGCCTTGCCTTCCTTTGAAAATCGAAGCTATTCCTTCGGGATTTTGATTTTCTGTCGATTTGATGTTTCTGAATTCCAGTGGTTTATGAATATACTTCACTTTCTAACGAACGTACTAATAGTTGATACTTCGTACAATGTCTAACGTTCATTTATTCTCTCTCTTCGAGTTTTCTCCATTATTAACTGATTGGAGCATATGGCAAGGCATCCATGTCAGCCTTTATTGCACATACCATTCTACCATTTGACCTCATATTTACTTTTGTATGTGGTTTTCTGGAACTCCTCCAGTTCATTGATCACTTTCTAGTTGTAAAACTACCTAATGCTGCATTTTGGCAAGAAGAGCATTGGCGTTGCATGGTCGTTCCTTGAACCAAGAACGTTTGCAGATCGAGTATCATTGCTCCAACAGCTGTCACACTTTGTGTCCCCGTATTGATCTAAGAATATATTTTTGCACTTTCATCAGGTAATCAAAACACAATTCCATGTGCAATCTCTACTGTATATGCCGTTTATAACCACATTTTGCCCTTGTACAAGATTAAAAATGCACGTTTATAATTGGAAATAAAATAACAGCAGACCAGCTAGGACCTGCTCTGCTTTTGGAGCTAACCGCTAAATGTGTGGAGGCCTGCCTACCTATCTAATCAATTGTGATCCCTAGATTTAGCTTTTTACCTTCCAATCTTTTTCCCTCTGCCACAATCCATTAATATGTCTTTTACTCCTTTACAAAGTTGACTACTTTGGTTTTTATTAAGCAAAAGGTCCAACTGTATTTTTCTCTATGTATGTGTAACCACTGGGCGCCACCTACATACTGTTTGCAGCTTGTTTTTACAGTCCTCTCTCACTTCGTGTAGGCTATCTGATCATTACCCTTTCCCCAATAGTATGACATATAACTCTGTATTTTTTATGTTTGAACCCAGAATGCAATTTTTGTGTATTAGCTCTTATTATAGGTTTCTGTTGTCCACTCGAGTTTCTTCAGGAAGCAGTTACCAGACAAGGTACACTCACTACTGAGTTTACAAAGCCAATTTGATCCTTTTAGAATTGACTTGCTCTACATAGTTTTGTGTAGTTTGCTTGGCATAGTAACACAAAAGGATGATGGACGGAGTGCTGAAACTTTTCAAACACCCACCCCCAGTCACAGATCTGGGTTTAATCCGTCATTCTTTTGCTCACCATGCCACCCCAGTTTGGACCTAGCCATATGCAAATCAGTCTTGACCCTGTTCCCCATGGGAACAGTCCAGCCCAAACTGCCAGGCCAGGTCCTCCCTGGACCGTAAACAAGCATCCTGGGACCGGTTTCAGGGTATCAGCCTTCATCAGCCAGGCTAGCTTGAATCCAGTGGCACAGTGAGCAAGAGACCCTGCTTGGCATAGATTGTATGAGTGCAGTGGGTAGGAAAAGCTAAATTAATGGACATTTGGCCTAGTTGATGGAGGCTCTGAAAAATTCTTTTGAAGTGTGCTTGAACTCTTCATCCCGGAAAGGATTTAAGCAGGGAAAGGTGAATAAGGTTCTTTTTATGTTTTATTGGGAGGTATAAGGTTGAACGTAGTGTGAAGTTGGTACGTAGTAGTGGAATGAGAATATACTGTCTGACTATCTATCTGTTCCTGAGGATAGATTCTATGTTGCAGCTTGAACTGTAGCTAGAGCTTGAGAGTAACATCCGTTCGTTTGTTATTTAATGGATTTCAGTTGTTTTCAAGTTTCTCTGCTGCAAAGGTTAGCAGCATATGTCAGTTGTTGTTTTTCCTTTTTTATTATTTACCTGAGGTGAAGCTTGTCAGCACCTGTCAAGATAGCCATTTTTTTTAGGAAATGGGGTCTATGGTACACATTTCAATTAATTGAAAAGACAAGTTTAAAGTGATTATTGTTTTTCTTGTAAGGAATGGATAAAAAAGTTGGTTAAATATATGTTGCGGGCTGTTGTGTTGTGTATGTTCACAGATATTATGTATTGACTTATTTCCAAAGGAATGGTTGATATCCAGACAAATTACTTATTTTTTAAATTGTATTTTTTGTTACTTCAGTGGCACATTTTCATAGCTGTGTAAATTTAAGGTGTTACTGTCAGTGAACATGGATGGCCACTGTGTACAGGGAAGTTGCTTCACAAGGCATGGTTGTAGAAAAAAAACATCTAAAGTTAGATCAAAAGAAGGAGACTGTGAGAAAATAGTCATGCTTTATAGAGGTGTGAAACATTACCAAAATCCCTTTCCCTTATAGTGTAGGCTAATATGTTGAAAGCAGAGCAGGCAAACACAATTGTATTCTATATTTTACAGAGATAAAGAACCACCGTAAGTTGATTTGTCACTTGTGCAAAAGCCCTATTCAGTAAAATTCTGTACAGCAATGCCCATCCTGATGTTGGAGCTCTGTAGCCTCTTCTCTAGAAATGGGGCACTTCCTCACACGTTTTAAAGAAGAAGAATTTCAAGGAAGTCTGATTATTCTGCTTAATGGTGAACATTGCTTTTTACCAGTTTAGGGTGATTTTGTCATGCAAAGCAACACTTCTAGCGCATAGTTCTTTTAATTTCTGCTATTGAACCTTTGCATCTTGACTATCTGTATTGTAAAGGGTAGTGCTTTTAGGATGAGTGCTTTGAAGGAGGAGAGCTTTTGCAGATGTTACAAGAGACAGCAGGAGGAGGTATTGGAATGACATAAGTGTACAACCCAATCTAAATCAAGTAATTTGTTAAAATGTAGTGATGTTACAAGAGAGTCATAGTTTGTATTCCTATCAATGAAGACAGTAGAAGAATATACAGATGGAATGTGAGACATGTTTCTATTCAGGAAACACAGTCATTTTGCATGATGGATCATGGGTTTAATTGGTCTCTTGGGTTCCATATGTAACCATCACATCACTGAGTTGGCATCATGTAGTGGCCTTCCTGGTCTTGCACCCTTATGAGGTCAAAAAAGATACTGCAGCTGTTTTGGGTAATAATAGCACGATATTTGTGATCCCAGAGGGATTTTAGGTCATGTTGTGTGATGCATAAATGGTAGATATTTGTTTTACTGACTCAATTAAAAAAAGGAGAAAAGTGACACGATTACTGTGAGTACTTGTGCCTCTTGTGATTCAGAAAGCTCATCAATAGACCATCAAGAGTGTACACTGACATCAAAAGAGAAAGGCAGAGGTAATCATTTACTTTAGAAGCGACAGTTAGGGGCAAATACTGACTTTGCAAGGTCTAAGATGAATTAAGAATTGACTTTGCAAGAGAGAAAGCAGGCGTACGTATAACCTTTCCAAAGGTGCATGAGAGCCCAGATGTTTATAAAGGCAGGCGCCTCTGGGCATCTGCATTGCGGGCGGACCAGCTGGCTGGGGCTATTGGTCAGTGTAGTCCTTCTGCACTGGGCCCCTGTCAGACTCCTATGTCTCCTTCAGTGATCCTGTGCTGTGGGAGAGTCCAAATGTTTATAAAGGAAGGCGCCTCTGGGCGTCTGAAGTTGGGGCGGACCAGCTAGCTTGGGCTACTGGTTAGTGTGGTCCTTCTGAACCCAGCCCTGCTCAGGGCCCTCTCACATAGAGTGCATGGACTGAGGATGGACAGCCAATCTTGTGATTTTAAAATAAAAGGGGAACATGAGTTAAACGCTTTTTGTTTTTTTATAGAGGCCTGAAGATTAATCTCTTGTCTGCTTTATATGGATGCTTTAATGTTTTGAAGATGGGCACCCATTAAATAGGCTGATGATCTCTTAAACTATCTCCGAATGTGATTTGGGGTTGTTCAAAAGAGAAGTGCTGCTTAAACCCCTAATCTCACAAGTATATCAAATATTAAGATGCAAAGGATAACTGAGGGAGAAAAATTGATGAAAAACGTTAGGCAGTAGTAACATTTTTGGTTAATGAAGGCTAAGACGTCCTTTAAAAATTAAGGTGTACATAGGGTCTTTGTTCCCCTGCCATCTTCCTCACCTTTTCTTTAATCTTCTGAAGACTTCAATAGTACTCTGCAGCCAGTTCCAATGCTCCCTGGCTTTGCATTGCTTACTAAAAGATATATTTTGGTTAGGAAGCATTGAGAATAACCTATGTTGTTTATATAGCTTTGAGACTAGAGCCTTGTAAACTGGTAAGTGGCTTTTCAAGCCCTACCGTTCTGTGCCACCTCTAAGTTTCAATTCTTTTTATGTTTTTTTTTTAAAAAGGTCTACCACACACCAGGTAGGAATATCCACTTTATCAAAACTCTCCTCTCCCACACACTTCCAGCCCCAAATGAACATAGTTAACCCCCACTAGGTGATAAAGTCCTCATTCATAAATCCCTAGGGGAAAGTCAGGTAACTAGAATGACTTTACAATTATTCTTGAGTATTAAGTTTGATATTTGGTGTGCGCTCAAGGTAAATCTTCTCACTGAAGATTCCCAATGATCCAGCATTGGGCCTTATTTCTAAATTCTGTGGTCAGATTCATTTTTCTTCTCTGTTCCAAAGGAGAAATAGAAAATACATCAAATTAATTACAGTGTAACTTGAGGGTCACACATTTCCAGAGACCGACTTATAGTTCAAAGGGCTTTATGTAGACTCAAAGTCAAACCTACATGTATGAGTCTCAAATTCATAGTATAAATGTACAGAATAGCCAAAGGTGAATCAAAACATTGTACAATATGAAATTTAACTAACATGTAAAAGATCACTAATTCAATAGCGATAATGCAGAAAATAAGGAAAAACAATTGATGCATAGAGTTTAAATCCAAGCTTTCCTGCCTAACCATTAAATCTAAAATCCTAACTATGCTAATATTCTATAGGTTCAGGAGAATAGTCAGCACGACAGAATCTCCGGAGAAGGTTCCATGATGAGTGGTATGGCGGCATGAAGCCACATAGAAATTAAGTTCAAGAGATGTATCTAATTAAGATCCACTCTCAGCTAAAGGCAAAGGGAGTGTGAAGCTAACTGCCAACTAAACCACACTTAAATCTTGATTGTTCCAAGGGTGATCTCATTGTCAAATACCTTTCCCAGTTCAAAAAATATAGTCACAAATTATTAGTTGCTAACTGACACTTTAGCCTTCTCAGGTTTCGGCGTCAACCTTGGTACACCCTCGCACTTTGGAATTTCAAAAGAGTTACAGCTGCCAACCCAGTATACTCCTCACGTCCTTGATAAGCATCCCACCGGGCTTTTCTTATCATCCCAAACAGTGAGCTACTATTAACTCAGTCTCGGATCCTGACACCTGCAGCTTTAGAAAAACATTCAAAAAGCAACTTCACATTGAAGGTTAGAACACAGAAAAATATATGGGCCTTCACTCTGGCCAAACTAGGTAAGCACGTATAAACTTTCATGTTAAATAAATTGTATATGTCTCTTATATCAGAAATATAAACAGTAATATTTCTAAAGCACTGTAACATAAACAGTCTTTCAAAACAATGATAAAATATGACATATATGAAACATTGCATTCACTTGTGCACTTTGCTTGTATATTTCACAGTGCACCCACGTTTAAATGAAGACATTAAGCAGAGAAACAACCACCCCTTCATTTCATGTTTTAATGCAGTATAATATCAGACCCCCAAGTTTGAAGTGATTTGGATGTAGAGAATTGTATGCTAGTATTTTTTGCATTCTGTCAAGGCCCAGGGTCTCTGGATCCACTGTTAATAGACTGCTGTCTGCTAGGATTGTTTTTTTTGGCAGCTAATAATAGATGTGATATTGACTTCCTCCTGTCGGAGTAAAGTGGATCCCATCGTTTCGTGTATTTCTTCAATAGCATATGACCATAATCTCTGTCCAGAACATTATTATACAATTAATCTTTTTCAGCTGGTGTTCTTTGCAAAATGATTTGCTCTAATAAGAATCTCCTGCTGCTGTTTGTCTTCTAACGTAAAACCCAGTTCGGTCTCCCATTGTAGCTGAGATGGAAGTTTAGTATCTGTGGGATTTGTGTTGAGGGTGGGCTATATAACTGAGACCAGGTGCTGCATGGATGATAAACTCTGGAGAAACGTCTTATAGGGGATCGTACTCTTATTGTCCTATTTTCATTGTTGGTTGAGGGGGGCAGAGTCTTAATTGGAAATAATGGAACATTTCTGGCTCCGGGATTCCACATGTTCCTCTGATATCTTCAGATTATCTAACTGTGCCCTGAAAGGAAAGATCCTTGAGCCTGACACATCCCCCCTTTTCATTTTGAGAAAGTGCTCCTGTCTTGCCCTGTAGAGCCGCTCTTGTTACCAGGCAATGGATTTAACAGAGAGGGATAATTAGTGATGCTTAAGGTTCATGCCAGCTGGTCTCATATGAGTAGGGTCAAGCTTGTGATCAGTGCTCTGCACAGGTTAATTCCCCTCCTGGCCTTTGGGATCCACTGAGCCTCACACGAGGGGTCAATAGCCAGACTTAAGTCTGAAAAACACCATGGTATGTCTGTCTCTCTTTTCACTCTTTCCACCAGATATCCAAGCTGTGAATCCGGATGATAGGGCTGGATTTGGGGTACCTCTAATCTTCTTATTTTGCAATGTCTGGTGTAATGTTGCTGTCTCAAGCTTGGTTTGCTGTTGGCACATTTAAAGGTGTTGTATAGATGATGAAGTCAAGCAATATTGCTTTTATCCATGGGTAGAGGAATGGCTTGAAACACGTATAATATTTTGGGTAGCAACATCATCTTCCAATCTGTTATCTGGCTGACCCACACCAGTGTGAAATTGTGCAACATTTTAGTCCTTGCTTTAATTTCACATACCAAAGCCTCTTGTTTGTCTGTAGATTGCTATCGCGGGGTGAATCTCACCCCCAGATATCGTATCCCTTCTGCAAACAATCGTAAGGGGCGGCACAGCTGTAGTTGTTTCAGTAGCGCAGGGCTGTCATGTCCCACGCAGTGGGAGCGCATTGAAGAGAACAAGACAACAGTACAGGACCATGAAATTAGGTGACGGGACAGGTGAAACAAAGGAGGAGCAGGAGCATGTACACCTTCGTGGGAGACTGGCTTGGCAGCACTAAACAATTCCCTTAGTACCTGCGGGGTGGATATGTGAGTAAAGTGGTCCAGCATATTCAAGTTTGTACCGGGTCCGAGGCTGGTCTGCTGTGAACAACTGAAGAGTATGGTAGTTCACAGTAGGGAACGCTGTAAGTGGTCCCACAGTGGGTAATCTGTAGTGGCTTCATAACTTACATGTGAGCCAATGCCAGCAGGATAACATCCCACCCAGTGACTGATGTGGTTTTCTCAGGCCTGTGTCTTAGGCATCTAAGCACATCATCTTCTGCATGAGATCTTTTGATGAGTTCCGACTTCCAAGCCTGATGGATGGCGGTGGCGTACTGGAATTCCATTTCCGCACTATCGTGCACTTCACAAGTGCGAAGGTGAGGTCAGTGAATTTACTGTGGGCTTTATTTGATTTTGGGTGAGGCATGTTCTGGGCATGAAAATGTGAAACGTTTCAGTGAGCCTCATAACTAACTCACACACCTAATGCCAGAAAGGGTGGAGTGCCTTGCACTACCATGTCAAATGAAAGAAATTTGCCTTGTCTTTCTTGCATCTGTTAAAATCTGTTGCAGCTTAGCTATGGTGAGGTAAGTGCTGCACACATAGGGGCTTATTATGACTTTGGCGGACAGAAAAGCCTGTCTGCTGAAGTCCCGAAGGACAGGTTGCCACCAGTGTGGCAGCTTCCTTGCCGGGCCCATTATGAGTTTCCCGCTGGGTAGGCAGGCAGAAACTCAGATTCCGCCTGCTGGCCCTGCGGGAAATGGCCTACAGGATTGTTTCCAGCGCGTAATAGAGCTGGCTGCAATGCTGTAGTGTGTAGGGTGCACCAGCACCCATCGCAGAGTTTACTGTGTGCAAAGCAGACAGTGAACATTGCGACAGGGCTGGCCAGGGGGGCTCCTGCACTGCCCATGCCAAGTGCATGGGCGGGGCAGGGCCCCCCCTGCACCCTGTCTCTCCCAGGGCGGTGCTACCATCATGAAACTGCTGGCGGAGAAGGGGGTCGTAATGACTGCCCTGGCAGATTAGGACCGCCAGGCCGATGTGAAGTCGTAATCTGGCAGTGCAGGCGGTTGTACCGCAGTGCTACCTGTTGCGGTTGTAATATGAGCGCAGACAGCCTCATTGACAGCAGGCCAACCGCCACCGCGACCCTGGCGGCATTAGACTGACAGAGTCGTAATGAGGCCCATAGTGTATTTTTTGCAATTTAGCAGCTATAATTTCCCAGCTATCTGGGATCTTTATTCTGTTCTTCTTCAGTATAATTCAGATGGACCTGCACAGTGGTGGTCACCTTTTGATGCAGTAAAGTTGTTGTATGGGGTCACCAAGAAGAGGGCTAGGGGTGGCACAGGATCTATAGAATAAAGGTGAGAACCCATCGGGCCCTGTGGCTTTACCTAACTTCAAGCCAGAAATAACTTTCAATACTTCAACAATCAAAGGGACATCTATGGATTCTGTCTTACTGAACTTCGACAGATAGGCCAAATCTAGAAATTTCCTAGATGATGAGGAAGTGCTTTCTGCTATGGATAGAGTTAGATAAAATATTTTTTTGAAGAGTTTGAAGATTCCCTTTTGATAATCTTGCACATTACCATCTACATCTTTAATTTCAGAGCTGAGACTACAGGACGTTCTAGCTAACGATATCCTGACTAGAAGTCTGCTAGGTTTATTATTATTATTATTATATATTTGTAGAGCACATGGCTACCAGAAGGCCTCCCAGCGCTAACGCAGGACCGTTAAACAGATAAGCTGACAGACTATAAAGGAAAAAGAAATGTCTTGAGCTTTTTACGAAACTGAAATTCTGACTTTTCTGATCGAAGCTCAGTGGTAAGGAATTCCATAGGTGACCCGCCTTGAAGGCAAAAGACCTGCCTCCCCATCTTACTTTATTAAACCGAAGTGTATTGATCAAAGAGGCGGAGGAAGATCTAAGTGATCTCTGGGGGTTGTAGGGAGTCATAATATGCCTAAGAAAGGCCTGACCCCTATTGTGGAGTGCACAATGCACGTAACAGGCAGCTTTAAAGTTAATGCGCTGTTAAATGGGGAGCCAGTGGAAGGTACACTGAGCAGATTTAGACGAGTGGTGTCTCGGGTACCCGATAGAAGGCGGGCAGCAGAATTTTGCACCACCTGTAGTCTCTTTAGCACATAGGAAGAAGAACTGAAGAACAAAACATTCCTATAGTCTAGGCGAGACAGTATCAAGGCCTGGGCAGTGAGCCTTTTGGCTACAAAGGGAAGAAATGTAAAAAAATCTTCCTACAGGTCCTCAGTAAGTAAAAACATGTAGCCGCCAATTTCTTCGAGTGGCATTCCATTGTGAGGCGAGAGTCCAGTCAAAAACCTAGACTCTTTATGTTATCTTTGGACAAGGGAAGTTCGTTTAGTCCGACTGAGACTAAGGCAGGGGGCTTCAAACATGAAAAAGTTTCTACCAACATAACCTCAGTTTTTTCCTCATTTAACTTGTTTGCTGTTCACCATCAATTTAGCGACATCGGATTGGCATAAAGAGAGAGTGGCAAAATCTGAGCCGGTCCCAGTAGAGAAAGAAAAAAACGATTGAGAGTCATTGGCATAAGACACAAGAGAAAACCCATGGGGTTCCACGATCTTTGCCAAGGGGGGCATATAAATATTGAAGAGCATAGGGCTTAATGAAGACCCCTGTGGAACCCCACAGGTCAGCGGGAAGGTGTCAGAATAATAGGATTGATCCAGGACTTGAAAAGTTCTTTGACTCAAACATGAGGAAAGCCAATTGAGGCAGGTACTTTCAATTCCCATTTGAGAGGCTCTGCGAAGAAGAACTGTATGACCTACTGTGTCAAAAGCGGCACTTAGATCCAATAAAATGATTGCTGCATATCTGCCAGCATCCACACGTAGTCTAGTGTCTTCAGTGACAGCCAACAAAGCTGTTTCGGTGCTGTGGAGCGGTCTAAATCCCTTTTGGGGATTATAAAGAAGATTATGTTCCTCTAGGAAACCTGAGAGTTGATATGTTTCTCAATTATTTTTGACACAATGGGAAGAAGAGCAATTGGTCTATAGTTAGATAGTGAAACTGTGTCAAGATTTTTTTTTTTTAATAGAGGCTTAACTACTGTATGTTTCCAGTGTTGTGGGACATGCCCATGTAACAAGTCATTCAAAATGTTCATTAGCACCGGTGATATAACTTCGAATCCTAAAGCTAAGATAGAAGGAGGGGAAGGGTCCAGAGGAGATCCTGATTTTATGGAGCCCAGGTAATTATCTACTAGATCTTTAGTCAGAGGCTGGAAAGCTGAGAGTGAGGCTCGAGGGGGCTGATCGTCAGAATGAAGGACAAACTCATCCTCAGTGCAAGAGTTACTAGGAAGAGTTGCTTGGATGTCAGCGATTTTCCTTTGAAAAAGGACAGGCTAAGACATTACTATGTGCCTAAGAGCCCTCTACTGTGTTCTTGACCGGAGGAAGCTTAGCCATTTCCTCAAAGATAGAGAAAATCTCTCTAGGAGAGTGTGAGGATCGTTCCATCCTGGAGGTACAATGGGAGCCTTGTGCCACCTTAATTTCCAAGTAGAAAGAACAAGTCATATTCCTATAATCTCTTTTGAGACCAGGATCGTATGATTTCCTCCTCTTTCTCTCCATCTGCTTACGTTCGTTTTTTAAATCCAGCAGATGGGGAGTAAACCAAGATGAGTTCTTTTTCCGAAAGGTCTTAACCATAGTTTTAGTGGGTAGAATAATATCTAGGGATTCCAGAATCCATTTGTCAAAACCCTCAGCTGTATAGTGTTGAGGAAGAGTGGAGGAGGGAAACTGGTTTGTTAATGTGTCCATCCAGTCGTTCTTCTTCAGCTTTAACCACTGACGTCCCATTAATTTAGCACAAGGCTGATGATTTACAGGAGGTTGGGTGGGGAGAGTAAATATAAATTGGTTTTGTTAAACTGCATTGGCAAATGGTATCCATCATGGTGAGGAAGTAATGTCAGGAGGGCTCCTGTCACTTGTTTTGTCTTTTAAGGAATGTATCAATTGTATTTGTTTCTGTGATGGTTATGATTTTTGCCCTTTTTATGTATGGTTGATTTATCGCATCGAAATGGTCTAATTTTAGACCGAATAAATAATAAAGTAAAGTAAATACAATTAAAAAATGGTCCGACCAAACCAAAGGAAGAAGAGCCTGGGCTAGTAGTTTAGGGAGATTACTAAACGCTGGGTTGATTGTATGACATGAAGGTTAGTGGGGCCAGATATCAGTTGTGTTAAATCCAAGGCTGCTAAATCTGTAAGTAGGGGTTTGGCAGGAGCGTTGTGAGGTTCCTCTACCTGAATGTTAAAATCCCCTAAAGTGGTACAGTTTGAATATTTACAACCAAACTCTGCCACACAATCAGGCAGAGCCTGCAAAAAACTAGCATGGGGGCCTGGAGGATGGTAAATCAAGATACCAGAGAAGGTGAAGGTGGCATCAATTGTCGAAAAGAAGGCCAGGCTTTCACAGTCTGGAATACAGAGGGGGTGGGAACGACAATGAATTGTATACCTTATAAATTATTCCGATCCCTCCTCTTCTCTGAGGTCTATCTAGGTGCTGTAGGGAGTAATTTGAGGGAAGGGACCTAATTATATCAGGAGTGGAGGCCTCAGAGAGCCAAGTTTCTGTCAAAAACTGAGCCTCTGGTGCATAGTCATTTAACAATGAATGAATATATAGTTTGTGCAGGTACTGCTTTTTATTTATTGCCTTTGTCTTTAAATTTGGCCCTTATCCTGAATAAAATGTTGTTGGCTTTGGCAATTTCTCTAGTTCAAATGTGGCCCCTAACACTAGTAAGGCATCACCAGACTGCTTTGGATGGGATGTTTTTTTTTTTTTGCTTGCTTTAGTTCACCCTTCAAATTAGTCATATGGGCTTCTCCCAAAGCCTTTATTCGGGTTGCTTCTTCAATCTATATGTTCCTCAATATCGTCTTTAGGGCATCGCAAACCCAATTTGTTTTATTTTCATCACTCGTATTACACAGTGATAAATATTATTATTTTTTTTTTTTGGGTCATGGAGGCGAGAACCATGGAGCCTCCAGGAACAGTGTTAATTCAGAGTTTTTTGTATCAGCCAAGGTAATGTTTTTGACACAGGGCCATTTTCTGAAAGCATAACACGGGGCTGCTAAGCTGCTGTGAGATATTCGAGAATCTATTTATCAACAGTGATATATTCAATTCTGGCATCAGTGGCACGGGCTGAAGAATAATGTGACTGATTTATGTTTAAGGGCTGTCAGAAGAGCAAGGCATTGACCAGCCCCATTTCTTCCAGATTTCTTTCCTCCTCCATCTATACTAGGTCTCTGAACATATCTAGGTTTTGAGTGGTCTTGGTATTTGTGCATTACTAAATTTAGGACGATCCAACCCAAACCATCAAGGTTCATTTAAGTCTGAAAAGCTTATGTCAAAGCTTGATAGCTGGAGATTATACTAAGTCTCTTTTCCCACCAGCCAGAGCCTGTCTCTATCCCTCTTTAGTCCGGCCTCTGTGAAGGTGAATGTTGTATTTTATTGATATTGCTACGTCAGCGGCTTCCTTAGGAGCCAGGGCATGGTACTGTACTGGCAATTTGTCTATGTTGAGTAAATGTCTCTTTTGTAGGAAGCCGATCTGTGCTCTAATATTGTCAATTTCTTTTAGAGTAGAAGACTCTTGCCTGGGCTGTTAAGGCTCTGTCATTATATGAGCCAAATTTTAGTAAAGTCTGATTATTTTTTTGTTTGCCCTATTATTTTAAGCGTTCAATGAGGTATATAGTGAAGCCTGGCTCATGTACTCAATGCTTTATACTCATTAATGTCCCCTCCACCCCAGCCTAAGACAACAACAAAAAAACAACACTATCCTACTGTTAGGGTAATCTAGGAACTGATTGGTTTTATGTTTCCACAGTTTATCTCCACAAACAATATGTTTGGGGTAGAGAGCTTTGCTTGCCTCCCCAATGTCTTCCCCCTGCCCCAGTAGTCCCTCGCTGCCCAGCACCTGACTGATGGCCCTTTGTTTTGTAACAGCAAGTTGTGTCTGAAAAGAACTCCTGTATCCCAAGCTTGAAGTCCGTTGGCTTAATCGTGTTGGTAGATTAATAAGCATTCTCTCACGGTATGCTGTAGCACATGTTCTTTGCTCATATTAATTTAATCATGCTGAGGCTGGGTTCTTTGGGCTCCTCATGAACCATTTATAGAAGCGTTTGGGCCTCCTTCGAGGAAGATATTGCTTGGTCCTTCTCTTTCCCGTGAAAAAGAAGCTCAAAGGGATGTCCCTACCTTTTTTTTCTTTAGTGGGTTGTACTCCTATGACCATGACTACCTATGACTTGCTCAAATATTCTAACACCCACCCCTCCAGGCGGGCAACTGTTCTCCCATGCAGATATAGCATATTCCTTAGGTACTCTAAAGCGTGTTAGGGCACCTGGCTCGGATGGTGTTCCAGCAGACCTATTCTTAACCGACATTGAAATCTGGTCAAGATACATCACCATTATATCGAATGCAATAGCATCTGGGGCACCAGTCCCTGAGTCCTGGAAGGGTGCCATTGTAGTCCCGATTTTTTTAAAAAGGGTGACAGAGCCCTCCTGTGTGCAGAAAATGTGTTGTCACTGCCTTATGGGCAAGATTCAAGACTGGATGGCTGAACACAACATTCTTAGTCCTCTTCAGGCAGGTTTTCGTAAAAAAAAAAATATCCACCATTGAGCAAGCCCTCAGGTTTTTGCTTTTATACTGGAAGACAGTTTTTATTGGCAGTGGGAATCTGTATGTTGCTTTTGTGGCTCTGAAATCCGCATTCGATCCAGTATCCTATAACAAGCTGTGGGAAGTTCTTTCCCTAATGGGTATCCCTGAGCACATACTTGCAATATTAATTCGGCTTCATGAGGGTAATAATGCATGTGTTAGGTGGGTTGACCAGGGGCAGCTAACTGACAGAATCCAGGGGTTAAGGGGTGTACGGCAAGGTGTGTCCTTGCTCCCACCTTGTTCTCTTTGTACATTAATGATATTGGGCCAGATGCAGGAAACACTTTGCGACTCGCAAACGGCAAAATCTGCCGTTTGCGACTCGCAAATGCGTGTTTCCAGTGCAGAAATGCATTCTGCGAGTCGGGAAATGCATTTCAGAATCGCAAATAGGAAGTGGTGTTCCCTTCCTATTTGCGATTCCTAGTGGTATGCAATACCATTTGCGACTGGATATGCGGTCGCAAATGGTGTCGCAGTTACCATCCACTTCAAGTGGATGGTAACTCACTCGCAAATTGGAAGGGGTCCCCATGAATGGACCCCAAATTATTTTTTCCAAGGGACCACTACCTACCCTGAAAAAATACCGAAACTAAAGGTTTCGGATTTTTTTTTTAAGTGCAGCTCGTTTTCCTTTAAGGAAAACGGGCTACACTTAAAAAAACAAAAAAAAAAACTGCTTTATTTAAAAGCAGTCACGAACATGGAGGTCTGCTGACTACAGCAGGCCTCCATGTTTGCGAGTGCCCATAGTCGGTATGGGGCAGCAATTTGCGACCCACCTCATTAATATTAATGAGGTGGGTTATTGCGACCCCATTCCGACTCGCAGACGGTGTCTGAGACACCGTTCTGCATAACATTTTGCGAGTTGCAAATAGCGAGTCGCTATGACTCGCTATTTGCAAGTCGCAAAATGTTTCTTTGCCCATTGTCCCTTCTCTACTCCGAGTGGAGGCTTATCCAACGTCGCTAGGCACACAAAAAATTCCGGTCTTGCTCTGTGCCGATGATACACTCCTGATATCCAAGACCCCAAGTGGATTACGGAAACTCCTCACTTTCTTTGAGGAATTTTGTTCCACGCGAGGACTTGAAATCAATGCCTCCAAAACTAAATTAATGACGCTCAATCCCCACAGATCCTTCAGAGGGATGTTTATCCTCGAGGGTACCCCACTTGAAAAAGTGGGCACATTTAGTTACCTGGGCCAAATGTTAACTGAAAAATTGTCTTGGAAATCACACATTGCAAAGTAGGCACTAAAACTAAAGCAAACAACAGGGGTTTTAATAAAGGATTTTAATCTGTTGCACACCAAACCAATACGCCCTGCAATCCAGATAAATGAAGCGAAGGCTGTGAGCTCAGCTCTTTACTGGGGCGGAACTATGGGGCTATGCCAAAACCAAAGAAATAATGATCTTTGAAAAGAACTTTCTAAGAAATCTCGTGTCCCTCCCGCCAAGCACTCCACTGTTTCCCCCTTTTTAAGGACCTAGGCATGAAACGTATTGGCCACAGGGCCCGCCTACGTCCCCTCTTGTACTTGCGGCATCTTTGGACTACCCCAGAGCTTGCTTCCTTTACTGTAGCCTTTCAGGTCATTTTAGAAGCTGACCATTCTCATAGTATCCCCTGGCTCAGACATATCAAGGGGTTACTTTATTTGCTTGGGCTTAGAGAACTCTGGGACTCTCCAACTACTGCCTCCTATCAAAAATCAACCTAAAAAAATTGTATTGGCAAACGGTAGACTCTGAAGATCTGGGGGTTGTACTTCACTCCACACTATCATGTGAATTTGCCAACCTAAAAGAGACCTGCAAATACGAGGCCTTCTGGGACATAATCACGGTGCCTAGAGAAAATAAATTGTACTTCCAGTTCTGCATAGGCACCTTGCCACTAAGATCACTTACCAGTCGCTGGTCATATGAAGTAACAACCATCTGCCCAGCTTGCAAAGCAGCTATTGAAAACTTCCTTCATGTTTTATTTTTCTGCCTTGCATACGCTGCCTCTAGTGAGTAAGTAAGTAAAAGGTTTATTGTTTAGTTATTTAAAACCATAACAAAAGTGAAAAAAAAAAGAGATCCAATATTTAAAAAAGAAAAATACATTTCTGATGTTACTAAGTATCCGTCGAGGGATTATTCACATCGTCCAGTCGTTTCAATTTGAGCTCCTTAGGAACTCGTTTTAAAGATGAATAGAGTGTTGCTACTTAAGATTTTGCTTGCTCCAGTGTGAGTTGCCTCTAGTAGGAAATGGTTGGCCCCGGCTTGTAGACTGCTGGGAGTCCGCAGGTCCGACATAGCCCTTCGAATTCTCAGATCAGACACTCGCTCGACGTTCGTGATTACTGTTGCCGAGTTCCTTGGGGCTAGTTGGATTGTTAGAGTACAACTTTTATCTGTATAATGGTTTTAGTAAGAATGTATCAATTCACTCTGGGGGTGCACTTAATTTTATTATTTTTATTTAGTTATATGTACTGTACATATTTTATATAACCATGTGTATTTATTTAATGCTGCTATGTGCTTTTATGGCCGAAAAAAAAGTTCTCTTGACTGACTGACTGATGGATGTCCCTTTACAGCTGGTAGCATTTATAAGAGTTGTCATAACCATCCCGCTCCCCTCTTTCCTACCCTTTCCTTCACTCTACCCACTTGCCCCCATCAGTAAGGCACCATGAGCACTTTGCTACACTGTTGCACAACACGGTATGCTAAGTATCCTGGTTTGCCTACATGATTACTATATTTGTGGCCGCTGTTACTGGACTCCCCTTGGACACACCGCCTCTGTAGACACTTGCTTCCTCCACTTTAGTTGAACCGGACCACCTGGTTTGATGGTTTGGGTGGATCCCTGTTGTCCCTCTGCTCGGATGGTATTTTTGTTTCTGTGTTTTTGTGATTTGCGACATAAGTTTTGTTGTTTCATGCTGCTTTATGTTGCTTGTTAAACAGAGCCCAGCTTCTCTTCTGTTTCTACCCTCAGAGCCATCTGCAAAATGCATGGCATCCCCAGCGGCCCTTCGCCGCCATCACAACACCTGTCAAATAAAACCCCCATCGATAGTCCATGGCTCCCACTAACATTCTCACTTGGAAGATGAGAGGTATACACACACCCCTGTGTAGGTACTCCATATACTCCTACCTTAAAAGGCCCTCCACATACACAGCGCCCTTTTACAGAAAATGCATCTTACCCTATTACAGGCCACTACACTACAGCGGCACTGGCGAGGACAATTATTCGCAACACACTTTTCTTCTTATGCCAGGGGACCTTTTATTTAGATTAAGTCAGGCATCCAACTTGATGGTCAGGTAATTCTATTGGGATCCATCTATGCACCAAATACAGAACAAGCCCTCTTTTATGACAAACTATCTGACATTCATTCTCGCTGGGGGACTTTAACAGTGTTATAGATCCGAGACTTGATCACTCCTTCCCACCACTGCCCAATGCACCCACGGTATCCGCTGCCCAGTCACTACGAGACTGGCTTCACCACTGGCACTTAAATGACATCTGGTGCCAACGAAACGTCAACAGCAGGGTATATTAATTCTTCTCTGCGTCACACCAACTTCACAGAATCCTTTGTACAGGTAACCTAACCCACACCGTATTACATACAGATTACCTAGGGCGCACCCACTCTGATCACAACCCTCATTATTTATAGCTGGCATGGGATAACTCCCCTCCTGCTATCCCCACTGGGCGTTTACAACACGAGGCATTGGAAGACTCCCTCTTCCGTACGTCTTCAGCTATAACTAAATACTTTGATTGTAACGACTAAACAGCATCCACAAGACTCCTTGAATGGAACGCATTCAAAGTCACCATACTGGCGACATTGCTTAGGGACATAGCAGAATATGCGTCATTTCTTCGAAAGATAACCTCTCGTGTTGACAAAACATTATTGCAACATGAAACTTGTGTGCTCCACCACTTTGACATAGTTTAATGAATAAGCACAGAGAGCATGCACCCTTATTGGAAAGACTGCGCTGTCTCACCCACGCAGCCCAGTCAGCCCGCACACATGCTGCCGCTGACCTGGCGGGTAGACTACTAGCTTGGCTAATTCACCAAGAGTGTGTCCACACTAATATTCTGACACTATGCTCTGCTTCGGGATCTTTACTCTATACTCAAAATGAGATATATAATGAACTCACACTCTACTACACATTCCTATAACAACCTACCATCACGGCAACCCCAGATGAATCGGATTCCTTTCTACACTCCCTCTCTCTTCCCAGCATCACACCGGAACAACGTACGGACCTGAAAGACCCCATAAAGTCCTCAGAGATTCAAGAAAGTATATGTGCTCTTGCAACTGGCAAGACCCTTGGCCCTGACATCCTCCTGTCCGAGTTTTATAAAGCTTATGCCCCTCTGATCATCCCATACTACTGCAATTATATGAGGAGGCACTGGGTGCGGCTACCTTGTCTACCTCTCAGCGTGAAGCCCTACTAGTCACTCTCCCAGAGCCCCGGAGGAACCCAACAAAAATGGGATTTTATAGACTGCTAGTGATGCTTAACACTATAAGATCTTGGCAAAAACGTTTATGGCCCAACTAGCTCCCCTGGTTCTACAGCTGGTTCATATGGACCAAAACGGTCTTGTGCCTGCATGAAACACTTCATTTAATATCATACCTTTCTTCTGTATCATGAAATAGTCGACGCACCCATGGCCCACTGCTGGCTGTCTTGTGCTGGGCCTTGCAAAGACCTTTGACTCACTAGAATGGACCTACCTATTCAGGGTACTGCGCTGCTAGTCCATTTCTTTGAACCGATTTTAATTGGCAGGGGAACCAGCCAAGGCTGCCCCCTATCCCCATTGCTCTTCTCCTTAGTGATGGAACCACTGACTGTGGAACTTCGCTGACAGGAGAGTCCTGTGGTATACCGTTAGGAGACGGGTCACACGTTGTATCCCTTTATGCAGATGATCTCCTTTTATATCTCAGAGACATCACTGGTGTTCCCAACAACATTGGCGACATATTACAACACTTTGCCTCCTTATCCAATCTACGAGTAAACTGGGAAAAATCATGCCTATTCCCCCTTGCTCTGGAATTATCAGACCAAGGCCTCACCCTCACAGGTTTAACCATCCCTTGGCAACCCAGAACCTTTTGATATCTGGGGATTCGTATATATCATACTTTAGATGACTTACATGATGGGAACCTTAAGCGCGTAATCTCCTCCATTCAAACCCAGATGTCCTTCTGGTAGACAGTACCACTGTCAGTGGCAGGATGAGTGACCCTTCTGAAAATGGTGGTCCTCCCCCGACTAGTATAGTAATACACTAACCTACCCATCTACATCCCACCTAAATTCTTTAGGGATTTTGAACCCAGGATCAGAGAATTCATATGGAACACAGGCTTTTGCAGGGTAGCACTGACAGAGCTGTATTCACCTTCTGACGGGGGGTGAGGGGGGGTCTCGCAATACCGAATTTTGAAAATTACTACTTAGCTTCCCAGTTACATTGGGTAGCGAATGGCTCGCGGGCATATAATTGTCTGACGCGGCACCACATCGCCGCCTTGGGCGCTATCCAATATATTCCATCTATTTCACCTGATCACGTGCATTAAAATACCTGAACCCTACTACTAGATGTTGCACATTGCTGCTACCACGGAAGTCTCTGTCTCACACGCGCAGTGACCCCCTATGCACCAGTTTTGGCGTTAGTAGGTGCTCCTAGAAATGGCAAACCAACGTCTGCTGCGGAACTGGAGCTCTGGCATGCTGCGAGGCTACACATACTAGGAGACCTGACCCCCTTTGCCACACTGGCAGACATCATCAACTTACTAATGGGTCAGTTTTTACTTCATGGCTTCCCACTAGCATCACTGACCCAACATTGGGGCGACCTATCGTCTGAACCATCAACTCATTTAGTGATGCAGTACCTACAAGTCATGGGATTCGGAGACACTTAGTGCGCTGGTTGGCTGGTTCACTACTAGTCCACACCTCACCTACACATCCTGCCCTATACTCCCACTGGGAAGATGATCTCACCCGGCACTTCACAGATAAGGAATGGACCACAGCATGGAGAGCCCCACTAAAGTACCACATAATGCTAGATTTAACCTTATTCATTTTTATGTCCGACACAGGGCCTGATTTACCCCCGCTAAAATCAATCGATATTTCCAAGGCACTGATGCTGCTTGTCCTAGATGCGCTTTATCAGACGCTGACCTACTTCATATGCTGTGGTCCTGCCTTTCTCTACGACCTTACTGGCAAGGTGTATCGGCCCATCTTTCCACCTGCCCATTACACCCAACACTGCAAATGTGGGAATAGTGTATACTAGGAGTATTTCCCAAGGCCAAAACACACAAAGCAACCTCCAGGTTTCTAGATTTAGGCCTCTTGACAGCCAAATGTCTTTTTACTAAAACGTGGAAATCCTCTGAACCTCCCACAACTGGTGGCCTGGATGTGCTCCCTCCTGGTGTGGGCACGGGCGGAGGGGCTTGCTTTGCGAAAAGAGGATCGGATGGAGCTATTTAAATAGCCGATAACCTCTAGCTGGGATGTGATAATGTTAGACCCCAAAGCAGTGGTGAGTGAGGAGGAGGAGGAGGGAGTCACAAGTCTGTCACACACATTGCGAAGATACTCTAGCCTGACTGGATATGACTTGCATATACCCCTCCTCTTTTTTTTTTTCATTCTGAGTCTAATATCTTGGCACTGGGTGTCTAAACGAACAAAATGGGCTGAAAGGCGGAGGCATAGAGACTGTTGGAGATTGTAAAACCGGGCTCTAGTTGTAATAGTTGTATTACTTATGGACTGTATTCTTATGTTGAAACCACAGAATTTCCAATATTCCTTGGACTGGTATGGTCCACCATGGGATCCTTTTGGCCTCATTTTCATATTGTACTATTGTATATACCAATACCTGTAAACATGCACAGATCTACAGTAGTCACTTGTTGCCTTGATTGCATCACATGCCAACTTTGTCTGCCTTTGTCTACATCACTGGGAAATATTGCTGCCTGAATTACATCGTTTATTTTCTAAACTGTATTTCACAGTATTACTTCTGCAGTCTTTATATCCTACTTGCAATTCTTGTTTTAAAGAATAAAACCAATAAAAAGATTTATGGAAATCAGACGGAGGTTCTTTTGTGACAAGCGCTGTATCTTTACTTGAAACAGCCCGATTCTCATTTTCCACAGCAAATTATTTTCCTCTGGATCTTCTTGTGACTCAGATTGTCAGCTTCACCCTTTAATTCTGAGTCTTCTGATTATCTGCTTCTGTTTGCCTTGCTGTGCTTCTTGATTTTGATCTCGATTTTGACTTTCAAGTTTGTCAACATCCACCTCCTGTATCTATGCAGTGAACCTGTGCTTGAATCGGTGACTCTGTGAACCAGCGGTTGTTGTCACCACTTCTTCATCTGTAGTCTTCACTCTCTCAGTTGGAGATGCATCGAGCCACTTTGGCAAGCCTCCACATTTAACAACAGTGTTTGTCACTAGTTTTCACACTTTTATTTCACCAACACCCAGTCGCCAGGCTGAAAGGTGGGGCACAATTTGTAATTTTAGGAAGATGTAGCCAAATTCATCTGGTGAGAGTGAGAACGAGCAGCATCAGCCAGACTTTTGCAGTAATCCAGTATAACATAATCTGTAATAGACAGAAGTGCAGCTTTTGAATGATTGGAATTCTCACCGCCCTCCCATAAAGATCAGAGAGAGACCAGATCTTCTTTCAGGAGTGCTTCAAATACTCATGAGCACAAGAGGGAATGTGTCTGGCTAGTTCAATAAAGAAGAGGCGCATGTTTAATCAGCTTGGATTTTACTTTGTCATTCACCTTCTCAACAATTCCTGATGCTCATGGTGTAAAAATACAACTTGAATTTATGTTTAATTTGCAAAGCTGTGCCCAACAACTTCATTGTTTCATTTTTAAAGTGGTTACATGTATCTGATTTTGAAGAAGTTGGCAAACCAAACCTAGGAATTAGTTCTATCATCAATAGTTGGGCTACTGTAATGCTGTTGGCTCGCCTAGCATATTTGAAAAGGCTTCTACCCACGTAAAGGCAAGCATACGACTACACAGATGTACACAAGATCTTTATGGACTGGCACTTCTAGGAAATCAAGCTGAACTCTAGCGAACAGTCCTTCAGATTTGCCTATATGACAATGAGTCACCTCTGTTTTCTTGCGGATGTAAAACAGTTTTGACACACATTTTAAGCACATGCTCTAACCCTCAGATTATACCAGTATTTATGATACGACCTAAGCATAGAATCTCGTCCCAAATGTGTTGGACCATGAATCTGCCTACTTATAGGAAACAGCAGTAAAAGAGAAATAATATATTGTTTTTTGTTATACACATATCACTATTGTCATTTGTACAACCTGCCATTTCTTTTTCTCCATTTCTGGTGCCTCATCTTAGAGTTATTTTAGTCAACTTGATGTCTAAATTGGTGTTAGTAGAACATAGTTTACTTTATCATTTTCAGTTTTACTTTGTTGCTGTTCACTTGAATTGAATAGTAGTTTATTTGAGCACGCAATACTTTGCCCCCTCATTTGCATACCTATTGCTAAATTTAATTATATCAGACCCTAATTTATGAGATGAACACTTCACCTCCAAGATTTCTTTAGGTCACTGTAATGATTCCATTGAATTTGGAATATATGTTGCCTTTCAAAATTGACTACCAGAGTAAGTCCTAAAACTCCTTTGTGACCAAGCTGCTCAAAATCATCCCCACATCAAAACCATACTTGAGTGTGCATTGCTTCACTTTGGACCGAGATGAAACACTCATACACTGACAAAAAAATCTCTGCCATGCAACTCCTAGTCCGAGTAACACATTTATTAAACCACTCTGCAAAGTTCGTAGAGGAAGATTAGCATGCTGAAAGCACACATTTAAAAATGGTCACAGCAATTAAATAAAAACATGTACAAATGATTCTCCACTGCAATATACACAGCAAATGTGTGTGTATATATATATATATGTATATATATGTATATATATCACAATGCAAAGCAGATAATAAGAATTAAACATACATCACCATGAGCCACGGGTAAATCTGCGTCATCTCCCTCCTTATCAGCATCAGACCACCAGATCCCAGAATCGATCTTGGAGAGAGAGATCAGTTATCCTCACGGGAAGGAATACACACCTCAGCGTCCTGAGCATGTCCGAGATCTGAGTAACTCCCCGGTCCATCTGGTCTCGGGCTCTTATTTACTTAAAACAAACCAGAGAGGAGAATTCTAGAAACCCCCTCCCACTCCGTAAGTTTATTATTAAAAAATGCTGGCTACTTCAGGTCAGTTTTGAAATGAACACGTTAGAACTGGCCAAGATCCCAAGATGCCCTTTCTCAAAACGAAACCGTTCCCTGACGTACCATAAACATCATCCTAGTAATTCTTATTAGCCTAAGCCCTTGGTGAGAAAGAACACGCAGAATAAAAACATGAGCAAAAAGTACATTGTATAAAATGGGCATGGAAAAATACTTACAGCTTTTAACATGGCGGAGGCTATGCTAAAATAAAGTCAGTAGGCAAAAATGAAGTTGGTGGTCACTAATGTGACGTGTGCTGCTTGGCTAAGTGCAACGTGGAGTCAGTGGTCAAAACACAGGGTGTCAGTGTGGATTACAATACTCAGTCCACGAGATAAGAAACCTGCTTTTGTAGGAGCAATCATCAGACAAGTGTGATGCAAACTATATATGCAGCACTAACTATAACTTGCGCCTCTGCGATGCCCTGCTTATGATCTCACATATGAAATCAGCCATAACATATTGTATGACATCATTAGTGCCATCTCAAACAACATCTCAGATTCAAATGACATCACTCATGACATCATCCAATGAGTGCCCTAGTTTGTTTCACAGTTTACATAGTGGCAGATGACTACAGTAGTACTTTTGTACCTAGGTTTGTAAAGCGTAGGTCCAGCTAATGGTTGTGTGTACAGAATACATGTGCCCCTAATGCACCATAGATGTGTAGCGGTATTGAACACATTATAAATCTTTGCATTGAAGAGTAACTCTGTGTGTAAGGATAGTTGGTTTGTGATGGTCTCCACAAGTTTTTTTGTTCTGCAAAAAAACTTTCAACAGGAAAAACTCTACTCAGTAGATACTAACTTTTGTAAGCATTCTTAATTAATTGGGGAGAATTGTGTCAGCATAATTATTTATACTTAAAATAGAAGAGGGTGTGCACCAAAAACGAATCTATGTATGTTTGCTTTTTTCTCAGAAGATGGACTATCTGTAAAGTACTCACTATGAAGGGTGCAGGTAGTGTGATCTTTAGCACCTTCAGACTTTTTTTTTTTTAACATGTAGTGTTCCATAGGGTGTACAGCGTTCTTAGTATATGTTTTTTTTAATACCCTGGGTGCATTTCCTGTGAGAGTTTCACTGTTTGCAAACACTGCGGTATAGAATCAACTTTGTTCATTGAGTGAACACTGTTATCTGATAGAACTTTCTAGTTGTAGATTCCTTACCTTAGAATTTCCCCAGGTGTCAGTCTGTATCCAGGGATTTTACTCTAGCGGTACCCCTGCACGCATAGGTGGTGTCTGTCGTCGACTTCGTGCTTGCCGAATATGACTCTGGCACGCTGACGTCTGTTATTTTCTTTCCGCACCAGCCAAGCACAGATCCAAAGAAGAGATAACCTTCAGTCACTTTTCAACTGTTTTTTTTTTTAATGTTTTGTTAAAGATTTTGGAGTGTCTACACTCCTGGTGCGTCAATGATGTTGTCACGCAAGAACGGGTTCAAGCTCTGCAGATCCTGTCATCAGGCGATGTCCGTGATGGATCAGCACCTCGTGTGCTTGTGGTGTTTGTAGCGCGACCATGACCTGAAATCGTGCTTTGAGTGCCTGGCCATGAATCCAAAAGCTTTGAGAGAGTGGTCCCTAAT
Organism: Pleurodeles waltl; assembly: GCF_031143425.1. Classification (NCBI taxonomy): domain Eukaryota; kingdom Metazoa; phylum Chordata; class Amphibia; order Caudata; family Salamandridae; genus Pleurodeles; species Pleurodeles waltl. Next base: position 91,664,360 of record NC_090443.1, read on the forward strand.
GCTCATTGTGGCCCGGTGCTCTGCTACGCATCGCTCCCGATCAAGAGGATGGTCCTGACAATGATTGCGGAGCCCCCATTATTCATCGTCCCACTCCCAAGTTCTCGGGACAGTCAGGTAAGTTGAGGCTCAAATAGAATTAGAAGAAGAACAAGCATTCTTTGACTTCACCCCGTCGGTCGGCTAACGCAATGAGGGAAAAGGAGCATCGTCGTTCCAGGCCTCCGTCCTCGGAGCCTGCGTCTTGGGTGACTCCTTGCCTCCCCCGAGTATCCAGGAGCTAGAGCGGCCCCTGCCCATTTCCGTGAGTTCTGTGAGGCTATGCACCTTATATTTGGGCAATCTGACTCCGCTGGAGCGCCTTCGGGCTAGTGGCTTAACAAAACTGGAGGGGGTCTTACTGCAAAGAACATGGACGGGGGCCCCTCTTTACTCATCCAGGTCAGGAGCTGTGCTGAGGGGACCCCCTGGAGCTCGTGGGGCCCTTTGTTACACCAATGCTTTAGGCCCCACAGAATTGACAGGGGCCCCGTTGGATTCTGCGTCTGGAGCTTTAGCCTCTGCTCTGGGGGGCCACCCATGAATCCATTCCTGGATCTGAACTTGTGTTCGTTGTACCAACTCAACCTTCCCTGACGGCGGTTCAGACGTTGACGCTCCTTAGGCCACCCTTGCCCACAGTCGGCGTCAACCCTATTCTCATTGCGGACTCCAACATGGAACTGGACCAGTGTATCGCAATGCAGATTCTGACTTCGACAGGGACCTTGATCCTTAGGCCGGATCATGACCCTTATTCTGTTGGGTTGTGGAACAATGAGGATTGGGAGGGTTTGCTGGACCGCTTGGAATACCAGCTAGAAGATCCAATGGACTGGCGGACGGACCTGGGTGAGGTCAGTGGTCTGGACACTTCCCCTGACACTGGCATGCTTTCTCCCTCTACTGTGGCTACAGAAGAGGGAGTGTCCTACTTCATGGTGGTGCGGAGAGCGGCCTAGGTCTTGGGCCTCAAGCTGCCTTCATTGGCAGTTAGGACTAACCTCCTGAAGCAGGTACTTCAGCCTGGGGTTTCCACTTCTGAATCCATTTTACCCTCTAATGAAGCCCTCACTGATGTCCTGCTGGGGACCTAGCCCAAACCCAGCACAGGGGCTCCTGTGAACAGGTCAATTGCCCGCCACCAAAGAACAGCTCCAAATGACCCAGTGTTCCTAATGCAACACCCGACCCCTGAGAGCTTGGTTATCGAAGCCTCCACGTCCCTGGGCGCATTCCCTTCCACCCCCCCCAGATAAGCCAAGAGGCTGGATCAGTTTGGAGAAGATGTTTTCTTCCTCCAGCCTGACATTGTGGCCTGAGAACAATGCATGCCTCTTGGGCCATTACACCCATACTTTATGGGATGCGGTTGTTCAGGTGCTGCCACAGGTCCCGATGGAGGCTCTGGCCATTCTCTCCCAAGCTGTTGCTGACGGGAGAGATGCAGCGAAGTTCACAATACAATGTGGGCTGGATATGACTGACTCAATAAGCAGATCAGTTGCATCGATGGTGGCCTTAAGGCACCAAGCTTGGTTGAGGACGTCTAGCTTTTCGGGCAATGTCCAATCCACCCTTATGGACATGCTGTTAGATGGCACCTGTCTCTTCAAAGACAAAGCAGACTCTGTGATCGAGCGTTTTAAGGAGTCTCAGGCTATGACCAAGTCCTTTGGACTTGCAGCTGCCCCTCACCCCCCTCAAGGTGCTTTTCACGCTTTTCATGGCTACAGAAGGGGGACCCAACCACGTTTGTTCCCCTCCCGCCACACAGGCTGCCCAACCTCTGCATGAGAGGGGACGTGGGATTCAACGTCCTTGTGGATTAGGGAGCCAGCTGTCTAGCCAGTTCACTCCCCTCCACCCCCGCAGCAGCCTCCAGACATTTCTAGTCTGACGCTACCCCACCAGGGACCATTCACAGGCAGGATTCGCCATCACCTGCCCTGCTGGTAGTCCATCACTTCAGACAGGTGGGTTTTCCAAATAGTACGGAGGGGCTTTCACCTCCCTTCCAAGACTACCCCTCTGCCCATGCCACCATCCTACGATCCGATGACAGAGGATCAATTGCCACTTCTCTACGAGGAGGTTACTGGTCTCTTGGGCAAGGAAGCCATAGAGAGGGTCCTTGTGCCAGACGTAGGTTGGAGTTGTTACTTCCGCTACTTTCTACTACTCAAAAAGGACAAAAGCCTCCGTCCTATCCTAGACCTCCAGTACATCAATCTCTTCCTAGGAAGGAGAAAGCCAAAATGCTTGCAGGACGTCTAGTTCCATATTCCCCTACTGCCTGCCCACAGGTGTTACTTACAATTCATGGTAGGCCACAAGCAGTTTCAGTTCACCGTGCCCCCTTTGGCCTTAATAGTTGCCCTTGGGTGTTCTGTACAAGGCACAGTTTCGGGCTTATCCTTCTGAGCGGCGAGTCCAGGATATTCAGGCTGTGATACCGATGTTTCAGCCTCTATCCTGGATTTCGGTGAGATTGACTCTGAGGCTGCTGGTGTCACATGCCAGATGGCATATGTGAGCTCTGCAGTGGAACCTGATGTTCCAGTGGGCGTAGCATCATGGGAATCTCTCAGACATGGTCCAGATCTTGGAGAGAACTGTGCAAGATCTGCAGTGGTGGCTTTAGAACTGCAGTTGGGTCATAGGCAGCTCCCTCTCCGTTTCCCAACCAGATCTAACAGTAGTGATGGATGCATCATTCCTGGGATGGAGCGACCACATGGTAGAGTGGGATATTGGAGGTGTCTGGTCTCCAGCGGAGTCCGGGCTTGATATTAATCTTTTGGAGCTCAGGGTGATCAGACTGTTATTGAAAGCACTCCTTCCCTCTCCCAGCATAGACAACCCCACCACCATGTGGTATTGCAAAAAGCGGGGCGGGGTTGTGGACCTTTTTTCAGGAGGCCCTGCACCTCTGGACATGACTGTAACATCTGGGCATTCCCCCTGGTGGCTCAACACCTTGCGGGGTCTATGAACACCTGAGCAAATGAAATCAGCCGACCATGCCTGGTCGATCACGAATGGTGTCTCCATCCCAAGATGGTGCAAGATCTCTTTCAACATGGGGAGAGCCTTGGTTAGATCTGTTTGCCTCCGCAGAGAATACACAATATCAGCAGTTTTGCCCGTTGGAGTTTCCAAGGCAGCACTCGCTCTGCAACGCTTTTCGTCTTGAGTGGCGCTCAGGCCTCCTCTATGCCTTTCCACCCATACCAGTTCAGCACAGAGTTGTCTGCAAGATCAAGAAAGAACAAGCCCAAATAATCTTTGTGTCTCCAGACTGAGCACAAACAGTCTGTTGAGCCTGGCCACTGATCAAACTGCCCCTTGGGAAGAATCTTCTTTGGCAGCAGTAGTGGAGGTTTCTCCACCCGAACCTGTCCTGTCTCTGCCTTCTTGTGAAGTGACTGAATGGCAGCACTTGTCAGCTTTTGACCTTCTGCCCAAAGTATGTAACGTTATCTTGTCAGCAAGGCGTCCCTCTACCAAAATGGTATACACCTGTTGATGGAACAAATTTGTGGCATGGTGCACAGACAAGTCTGTTGACCCCCCTCTCTGCCCCTCTTTCCGAGTCCCTTTTGTTTATATTTGCTTTGGGCACCCTCAAAAGTTATTTGTCTGCAATCTCTGCTTTTCTGAAATTACCATACCAACCCTGTTTGTTTATACCTCCTGTCGTCAATAGATTCCTTTAGGGTCTTACCTATATGTTTCCTCCATCACCATTCATAATGCACCAATGGGATTTGAATCTGGTTTTGACTTAATGTGCACTCCTTTTGACCAGCTCCATAATTGTCCTCTCAGGCTTCTGACATTACAAACATCCTTCATTGTGGCCACTACATCTGCCCGCAGGGCAAGTGAGCAGCAGCCACATTATCTCTCCATCTATTCTGACAAAGTGGGGCTTCTTCTTGCCAAAAGTGGTCGCGCCCTTTCATTTAGGCCAATCAATCACCTTGCTGTATGCGCCTCCCTCATCCTTCTAAGGAAGAGGAAACACCCCACTGCCTGGACCCAAAAGGAGCATTGTCGTTCTACCTTGATCGTACCAAAGAGCTCCGAGTCGATGATCAACTCTTTATTGGGTATGTGGTTGTGAAGAAAGGTTGGTCAGTGCAGAAGAGAATCATCTCTAGATGGGTTTTTCTCTGCATTAAAATGTGCTACGCTTTGGTTAAAAAGCAACCCCTGGGGGGTTTGCGCTCACATTCTGCCAGAGCGATAGCTGCAACCGCTTCGTTAAAATGCACAGTTCCAGACCTGGACATCTGTCAGGCAGCAGCGTGGGCATCTCTGCACACGTTCACTAAGCACTATTGCCTAGACAGTCAGGTGCATGCTGCAAGACTTCTTAGTATGCTCTTGGTTTGCAAACTCTCCTCCGGGAATGGTATTGCTTGAGTATCTATTCTAAAGTAAGGAATCTGCAGCTAGAGGTCTCTAGCAGATGAAAAAATCACTACATATGTGAGGTCAAAAAAGTGCATGGCAGGGCACAAGTTATAGTTAGTGCTGCTAACTATAACTGGTGAATTTCCGTGTTTTTTTTAGTTCAATACATTAACATTGTTTCTGGGAAATTCACTTAACTGTAACATTACTTTAATTAATATATAAATAAATATATATATATATACATACTACTGGTGGTCCCCAGTAGTTCTAGTTCGGACCATGTTTCCATAAAAAATGCGTTATTTGACTTGCCTATATCTTTGGCACCGTTTCACAAATCTTCATGAAATTTTCCCTCAAAAAGTGTCCCAGTGATACATACTAAAACAAAAACCTACATTCAACATTATTTCATAGGCAGGAGAAGTATCTGGAAGAATCTTTTCACCCTAAATCTCAGTAACTTTAGTGCCTTTTGAGTGTTGCACCCATTTTTGCACAAACCGATCCAAAATAACTCACAAAAATAAATGATAACCAGCCAATCGCTGCATGGCTTGGGCAGAGTTCAAACAATCACATTACAAACTACAGCAGCAGCTAACCCGTGACAGAGCGATTCTCTATTATGTTTCACCAATCACAGCACGTCACCTGTGCCAGTCAACCAATTGCAGTGCAACTCACAGTGACTGACAATAAGACAATCAAAGCACGATACATCACAATGTAGTGCTTTCAGATTGCAAACAAAAGTACAAAAAACAACAAAATCACTTGTCTGCTTTACCTAAATAAAGAAAAGAAAAGTAAATCAAATTTCTGTCAGAAAGGAATTAATACTCTTCGGTACTATCAACTGCACTTACGGTGAATTTCTGACCAGCTGCAAATCACTCTGATCAGGAAGTCTTCTGTGAACCTAGAAATAAACAATCACCAATCTAAATTAGGACACATTTAACTAAACATTTTATTAATCAAGGAAAAGTCCCTATGTCCTTGTGTGTGCAGTGCCTCCCAATGCAGAACTCTTTTTCCCGACATAGAAGAAAAATCATAACAATTAATTATTTTTTGACACATGATTAGACAATCACACTTCAACATATCTAACTATGTGAATCATCAAATTTACCGTAACTAAATCACATAGTGAACACAAACCAGTAGTGCATAACCAAAGAGCTCAAATGCAGGGTAATTCATATTAAACACACTCCCGCAATGCATTGAAACTAAGCCAAAGTCCACCATAATACGTCCAGCCTAATGATACTCTCTCTTCTTCGTTCAGGAACAGCTCTGGAACACCGAAAATTATCTAGCTTAGCAAGAGTAGAAGAAAATCCATATTTAAGAATGTTGGGGTACCTCATTTTAGGGTGCTTGTTTTTAGGCTGCAGCCTTATTTTGGAAAGCCCGCATTCCCTACCAATACTATTGATGCTATCTTGCAGATAAAGTGCCTTTGCACTATATGAAACAGTGGAAACCTCAAGCGAGTATGAGAAAAAGTGTCCTTAAGCAGCACCAAAACACAAAATCAATGAAGTACCATTTCAGGGAAAGAAGTCCTCAGGACTTGGAAGTACAGTGAAATCCATGAAGATTTATCTAAATAATTGAGTGCGATACTGAAAGGAAAAAGAACATACATAATAAACAGTGTAGGGAATTAGCTTAAGGCTCAATCCAATGCAGCAGTGAATGACATTAAGTTGAAACAAAAGTATTCTTAGTTCAACTCGTAAGACGAACAAACAGGTGTTCTGGATCTAAAGGCGGGCAGTCAGAAGACTACACTGGCTCACTTTCAGATTTCATAGCTTACATAAGCAAATTTACCATACCATAGATTGTAAAGTCAGCATAAGATGATCAAATGAAGCAATGAATTGACAAATTACAGTAGAGAATTATACAATGCCATCTAATGCCACTATTCCGGCACTGGTCCCTTACTGGAATATTATTGTGCCATATTCAGATGTAGCATTGAATTGCAATGAATTAACACCATACCAATACAGAATATGCAATGTCATTAAATGCCACCATTCTGGCACTAGCCCCTAACCTGAATATTAATGCGCACTATTCTGATCTAATGCCATTGGCTAAGGCAATACAAACGAGTTACAAAACAATAGATCTCACACAGGTGAATAGCAACTGGGAGGGAAAATCTTGAATGTTTCAAAGGCTTCCACTGTGATTCTTCAAAACATATGGTCTATACAAGTGCACATTTTGATTACATGCAGTGAACAGACTAATGATAACATGCATTATTGTGGCTGTGTTAGAAATAAAATGGAGTTGAGGCCTAGTCCGAACCTAGCCATGATCGGCACAGAAATATACAGTCTGTCAAGTGCAATGAGTAATTTCAGTGCACAGGTGAACACAATGTTCAAAATATTGAACACACATTTTATTAAATCAAAATCAGTTTTGAAAATGGTAGGACGTCTAAGCTGTAGCTGTGGAGTGATGGCAGTTGTTTCTACTTGTACACAACAATACTTTTATTTTTTTTTATAACTAAATGTTCATTTATTTCACACAAATGCAGCCGAAAACTTTAAAAAAAAAAAAAAAAACTTCCTGCCCAAACTCCCAGGTAAGATATGCCATCTTCGGGGAGCCAGGAAACATAGTGCTCATCAACCACTGTGTTGTCACTCACGTAGGCCAGAGTAACTCCAACAGCGTACCCATATTGTGGGGTGTTTACGAGGGCAACCTCTAGCTCCGTAGATAGGGTCTTCCATCTTCGCACACCAGTCCATGGCATCCTGCTGTGCAGTAATGGTGGGTGGCTATTTAGCATTTCGCTGTTCTGTGATGTTTCTTTTAGCTAGTACCATAGCGATTCCTGCCAGTTTGTACGTTCCCACAATGGCCGCCAGGTCCTCCAAAATACCCACCAGAGCCACTTTAGGGGACAATTCCACAGGCCTTACCAACTTCCCAGTCAACTCCATCAGTGGCAGCTCCACTTAATGGGGTGGCAGGGATAAAACATTTTTTTTTTAAAAACACCTTGTCAGTTGGGAGATGGGTTTGTCTCCTCCGTCTTCGTCCTTTTCGGGAAGAAGACAAGCTTCCAGAGACCCACACTACCTTCAGCCAATCACGAAGATGCTGTCGGCAGCATGACAGCAGCATCGTGATTGGTGTGAGCTGCCTGCTTCAGGGGAGTGAAGGCCTGTGAACGTTCTCCTCCTGACTGCAATACAGCTGAGAGGAGAAATGCAAAGTGCGCATGTGTGTTTGGCCAGCCCATAACGGCTGTCCAAACACACATGCACATTTATGGTATGGTGCACAAACCACTCCTCCTCCAGCCCGCCCTAACCTGGCTCAGTGAAAAATAAAATTATAATTACGCTCCATTATTATAATTTTATTTTTCTTTCTGCTGCAAGCAGCGGGGCGACGCTTTTCCGCTTTAGCAGAGGGGCAGTTGCTGAACTCCATATCAATAAATTTCCTATACTGCCTTATCACTGGGCAGGACCAGCCTACATGTCAGTCTGTGACTGGCACGAAACATCTGGAATCGTGTGATGTAGTCCTGGACAATCCTTAGCAAGTTGTATTACTCTTGCCTTTTCCCTTTTCCCTTAGAACATGAATATGTTGTCCAATTAAAGAAATCTTAAATGATTTTCCTCTGTATAGCTATGATAATTAATCCAGTGGCAGACGATGGATGCACCTCACAGAATTCAGAATATTTTGTGTTTTTATGATTTCAGTCAAAGAATGCAACTTAGTGGGTAATTTTTGTGGGAATTGATATTTGTTAGACAATTGTTGTTGCATTTAATGCCCTACAGTACGTTATTTTTGTAATTCTGTTTTCTTGCTGTTCTATGGAATAGAGATGTAGTAACTTTGTAGAGGACTTTTTGTGATTTCCATAGGATACTTTTATGTTAGCAGAGCAGAAGGGTGGTACAGTATGTCAAATGTTTGAGTACGTAAAATTGGGCTTCACTTTGGGGCAGCTTTTGGGATGATGGTTTGAAAAATCATACCTATTGTTGTTTGTATTGATTATTAAAGTTACTGTTAAATGCTTCACCAAACCCTAGCAGCTAGAAGAAAATTCAAACAGATAGACCTTGTGTTTTCAGTTCGCTTTACTCACTATGTAACTAGTAGAACACTGCACGAAAATGAAATAAAGTTGTGCAAAATGTGAACTCCAGAACTAACAGTGTTTATTGGTTAGGAAAGAAGTCGTCAATCTGCCAAGAGAGGTGTTTTAGTTAAATGAGCTATCAATTTGTCTGTTTTCCCAAACGATAGCTTTTATAATTTTGACAAGCTGGGAGTTATTTGGGTGTTTTGATGTGCACCAGAAGGTGTCTGTTTACAAATGGTTGTTTTCTTATACCATCCCTTAAGACCCTGCTTTAAGTAAATTCTTGAACGCCTGTTGGTAAGGTGCAGAAACTATTTAGAAAGATGTATGATATACAAGCTGCACGAGGACCATTCTGTCGAATACAGAGAAATGGTGATCAGAGTTAACGTTTTGAAGGTGGATACCTGTGGTTCGTGATTGAGCTGTCAGGGGTTAAAAAGGTGAGAGATTTGAAGTTTTAACTCAGTATTTTTGGACAATATGGGAATGGTTTTTGAGAGTGAACAAGTTTCTTTGTATTCAGTAATTAATAATGAAACCTAAATGGCCTGAAACAGGAACCATTTTTGGAAGATACTTTGACCTTAATAACTATTCTTGAAATAAGGGTTAGTCCTGAGTTGCTGTGAATTTATAGATTGATGAATAGTCTTCGTTTTCCAAACTTAAGATACAATATCACTGTTTAAAAATAAGAACGCTGATTGCTCAGGTGGAGTTTTCTATAACACTAATATTTTACTCTGCCAGTTTGCCAACATGTTGTTCATATCATTGCTAGTCATATCAGTTAACCATTTTTTTATATTCATATTATCTACAGTTTGGTGCTTAATAAAAGTGTTTACAATTTGTCCTCATCGCTGCACATTAAATATTTTGCTCTCTGATTGCCTCATCCTGACTTTTTAGTTTTCATAAATATTGGTATCCCATCTGGTATGTTAATAATGCACATTGATTTTTATTAATATTACATTTGGGGTCTTGGTAGAAATTCTCCTTTGTTTCTGGAGAAGTTTTTGGTAGAAATCAGCTGGTGTGAGCTTTTGGTTAATTATCTCAGAAAAAAATGGTTTATCTTTGGTAACAATATTATTGGTGGGTATTGTATCTTCCGGCGAATTCCTGACTTTATGGATATCCACTAGTTGGAAGAATGGATCCGGAAACTTTTTCCTCTGCAGCAGCTCTCCTGCTTCGCCAGTGGGCACCATGCAGCTCCAGGAATGGCTTTGTCCCTCCATGCGCCTAGAATGTGATAAGAATAGGACATAAAAAGTACTAATTGGATTTTCTTTGCCCACCATGAGGCAAGGGCCAGTGTTTTGACCGAAATGTTACAGCCATCGTCTGTGGTATCAGAACTTCTGATTCCTTTCTATAAAACACTTTTGGTGCTGGTTTTAGCTGACAAGGATCCCTTTTGGGCCCTGCTGTCCAGAACGTGCACAATGACAGAGGGTACCACCTTCGGATCCAAAGTTTCACAATTTGCATCTTTCTCTTGAAAGCTTGATGGTTCTGGCCTCTTACACTAACCTGAACCCAAATCTCTTTCCTGGTGCCCCTCCAGACTGAGAGTCTAAAAGGCTTTACTCTGTGGGCTAAAACTCCTTTGTCTGACAGTTAGGCTCTTCACCCAGCTAACCCATGTGCTTTATTGGCCGCTATGTTTGTGTTGTATGGGAGCTAACAAAAATAGCCATTATCTGCCTTCCTGTCCACATAAAGATATTTTGGCTGAGGTCAACAACAGTCTGGACGCACCCAAAAAATCTCAAAGTATGACTTGAAATGGGTTCATATTTTAGCTCTATCTATGGCCAAAGCCGCTACCCTGTCACTTCATATCTGGCTGCACTCTAAATGAGGTTGTATGGCTTCTTCAGGGCAAAACAACCCTGTCCACGGCAAGTGCTGCAACTGATCCAAACACCCCAATAGAAGTATTGCTGATTTTGTGGCAAGGGAAGATCGAGGGGATGCTGTCAACAGCAACTCCAGCTTCAGTCCCAGCCATTCTCTGCTATCTCTGTGGTCTAAAAACCTCTTTAGCTCTTCCCGCTCACCTTTTACATCACCCGCTTCCATTGCGGTGGGGGGGTCTTATGTTTCCCCATTTATTGGGGAAACGATCAAGACAGAACACTGGTCAGCCCACTTATTCATAAGGGCTGTTCCATACCAGCCCTTTGTTTTCCAATGAACCACCCCCTTCCACCACAACGTGCTCTTTAGCACAAGCCTCAATAAGTGGTTGAAAATGGCTCGAGATTTTACTCCCTTCTCTGTCTACAAGGAAGGAGGCCTGAGACCCATGCTGGACCTCTTGAATGTGCTCATTCGGCAGGAACATATTCAAAATGATGCCCCTGAGCAAGGATTTGCTGGCCCTCAATACAGGGATTTGGCTGGTGCTCGAGCCTACCAGGACAACCATTTGAATTTGCTAGTCTACTCCACCCTCAGCCCTTACTTGAGATACACTGCAGATTCTCCTCACCATCAGTATGCACCTCTTCTATTTGGTCGATTAACCACACCTGCCGGTTAACTAAACTGCTTGCAGCTTCACTAAAGAGGTCAGGAATGCACCATATTTAAGATGATACACTGGTGAAGGTCCTATCCACTAGTCAAGGAACAACTTCAGCTCACCAGGATGCTTCTGCACAAATGTGGCTTTACCATCAACACACAGAAGTCTCCACTCATTCCTACACAGTGTTAGACATGACCTAAAGGAATGTTTTTCTTCATCAGAGGACTCCACAAAGTCTGATATAATTTGGATGTTTCTGCTTCAAACAACCAATCCAATTCTACAAGTGCTACAGGCCTGATGGCTTCATGCATTTTGTTTGTGACGCATTTCAGGTAGAGAATGAGGATCATTCATGGGTGCTGAGAAAACAGTGGCTCCATCTCCGGAGAAGTCTCTTAGATCAACTGCATTTTAAAACCTTGCTCTTACAGATCTCGTCTGTTGGATGTGCCCCTCCAATGTTTTGATGGATTGTCTTTTCAGCATTGTGCAGTCACAGGCTATCATGTTACGGATGCCTCCTGGCGGGATAGGGGAGTGTTCTCTGGGCAACTTCACAAAGTCTTGTGCTCCTTGTAGAGAAGTACTCACAAATAAATGTTCTCCAACTGCAGGTGATGGAGTCTGTAATGGGACATTTACAAGGTTGTGGGCTTCCTCGCCAGGGCCCTCAATGGGAGAGCTTAAGCCAGAGTCAACCTTCCCAAGAGTACCATAAGTGTGATATTACCCCAAATTGACTGACATGATCTTCAAATTGGGGTATTGATAAATGCATATCTTCGCCATTGCTCGGAGCAAGAAGTGTCCTCTGTTGTGTGCTATACACCTGTTCTCTGGGAAACACATTCGGGTTCAATTGGGCTCAGGGTCTGCTTTAGCTATTCCAGCCAAACCTGCTTCTGTCAAGAATCCTGCAAAAGATGCAGGAGGATGGAACGCAACTGATCCTAATCACCTTAGTTTTCACAAGTAAGATTTAATACCCAGTTCTGTTGGAATTCAGCACTCATTCCCTTCTCCTCTTTCTAACACCGCAGAAAGGTGGTCATGCCTTCCTTCCCAGTCCTCAGACATTGCAGCTGCGCACATGGAGATTGAGCTGTGGCAACTAGAGGCCTTTTAACCTGCAGAAGTTGCAGCCATCAACTTGGCTGCCATGGAACATGCCAAAAATCCATTCAGGTGGGCCGCTGGGGTAGGTTTGTTGATTTAGTGGGAATCACATGGTCTGGATCCTTTCAACTCTGATGTTCTATGTTTCATACTGTCTTTAGCTGAACATGGTTAGACAGTTGGTACTGTTAAATGCTATTTGGCCTCCAGATTGTCCTTCATTTTCCTCCCTGGTCAGTCTTCTTTAAGTCACTACTTGTGATGTGAAGGTTTACTGTACTTCCTTGCTCTCTCTCCATTCATTATTCCACAGAAGGATTTGAATTTGGAGGTAATATTCCTAATGTTGTCTCCATTAGAGCCACAGCAGTTACTATGTTAATGTTAAAAACTGCTTTCTTGATAGCAATAATGTTGGACCAGATGGTGGTGAACTGTAAACCCCCCCACTCTGGACTGCTTGACAGGATGTTCTACACAAATAAACTGGTGCTTCAAACTGCTCTGCATTTCTAGAAGAAGCCATGTCAGCCTTTCACGGGAATAGAACATCACTCTCAAGTCCTTCTTTCCTCATCCTCAGTATATCATAGAGGAGAAGAGGCATCATAGGCTGAATCATAGTTGTGCATTTTATTACTGTATTGACTGCATATGACTAGTAAAAGTGGATGATCTGCTGTTTGTGGGATTGGCTGGAGGCAAAATAGGCAAAGCGGTAATCGAGGGCATAATTTCATGTTCAAAACATTATTGCCGCATGGTTTATGCTTGCAATGATGGATACTTTGCCAAGGCTCTGTTGCATGACTTGTATTGTATTGTATGAGGCACTTACAGAGTGCATAGCTACCCTCGGGTATCCCAGCGCAATAGTGTACTACACATTACACAGCAGCGACGATGTTAAAAATCTGCCATCAGAGCCAGGCGATCAACAAGATTGTGCAAACAGTCAAGTCTTTAGCTATTTGCAGAATGGCAATTCCAATTCAGCAGTCCGCAAGGTTGTAGGCATAGAATACCATGGCTTGGAAATATTGTACTGGAAAGATCGGTCGATGACTTCCCTGGTTAATTGTCCCTACTCAGTACCACCTTCTAGAGGGTATTACATTCAGACTCCTTCATAAGATGAGAAATCTGCATGAGTTGCAGCCACCAGAAATGTGGTTACTGAAGGTAAGAAGACTTACCTAATGAAGTTCCAAGGCCTCTGCAAATTTCCATACCACAGATGTGAATAAACTGACCTGCTCTGAAGGAGGCCCAAAGGGACACAGAATGTGCCTTGCTGGGAAAGTATTTCTTTGTATGTCCAAGAAAAAGCTAGCATTAGTTTTGATAGCTGAGAGGTTGTTTATGACCAGGTTATCCTCTGTGGGGGTCATATTTCTTGTCTGTTATAGGTAGAACATCTAAAGGTTGTTCCTTTCAGGCAGTTCTCTGGGCCTTAGGGCGGTGCTCTGAAGGTGGATTGTCATGAGAACACACACCAATTTTGTCTTTTGGTCCCCAGTAAATAAAAGTTGAGGGGTAAAACCTGCACCCTGAATGAATCCAAGAGCGACTCCGGAGAGTGCTTTGAAAGATTTGCTTCATCATAACAGCAGTAAGACTGTAGTCTATCATGGCGCAGAACGAGGAGGTGTCTAGATTGGAGCCACTGAAAATTTCAAACCAGCAGGAGTGTGCCCAACCTTTCAGTAGTGCCTCAGTCAGTAACAGAGCCATCTTGAATATGCCCAGCATGGTCTTACCTAAAGTGTTAAACTGCAGCGGACAGCAGATTGAACCGTGAACTATGGCTTTATCTTGACAGGGTATTCTCTCTCGCTTTGAACATTTTAATTGCTGGATTATGGAGGCCAAACAGTCACAAATGTGGTATACATGACTGTTTTTGGGTTTCAAAGAAAACCTGTGGCAAGTATAGTATTTTTTTTTGTTTTTTTTTTTTAAATAAGCGGCTTTCAATCTACTAAAAAGCAACAGTTAAGACTGATATGTGTTTTTTGAACGTGTCTAACATGACATGATGAATCAGAGTAAAGTTAACTTTTTTATTGACTTTTAATTCTGTTGTATATACCTGCTCATACTATCAGCCTATAGGTACTGTACACTTTGTGATGGGGGTTTAAACTCCGCTTATAGTTTGTTTACTAAGAGTTTTTGTCTACGTATTTCAGCGTATGTGGGCCACATTGTAAACTGATGTGCCTACTTCCCTACCATCGGTGGTTGTTCACCCTCTTACTCTTCTCTAAAAAATGTGTCTACTTATGTGAGGAAATGGGGTGTTTTATATAGTGTGGTTATGCAACCTCACCGTATAAAACACTGACTAACCCTTTTAGATCCAGTAGGTTTCATCTGTAAAACCCTCAGCTCAACCCTGGGTAGCTGTGGCACTGAGCAACACGGCTTACACAGAGGAACATGTGTTAAGCATTTAAACAGCACCAAAACAATTGAAGAAGAAATCAACATGAAGCTCAAGAAATCTGACACTGATTTATAAGATTAATCAGTATTTTTATAAGAATTTAGACACTAGAACAGAAATGACCCAGAGAAGGGTTCCAGAGAAATAGATTTTACAAGCAATAATAAATCAAAACAATTTTATTCAAGTGCCAACAAACTTTGGCAAAGTCGACAAACTTTAGCAAAGAAAACTTAGGTAAGTGTTAATGCAGGCGGTAAGAAATACTTGTGGCAACCAACTCCGGCATGGAGTTAGTCAGGGGGACCAGCCAGGCCCTCAAGGTCATCTACCTTCATATGAGAAGCAGTACTTCAGCAATTCCCGGTATGTTATCCGAGTTGCAATGGATTCATATGAATTGGTCATAATGCAAGGAATGAAGGAAGATACTCTAAGGATACTGTTGATGTGATGCGGTCAACGTGGGTCTTTCTGCATGGATTCTTCGGCCCATGCAGTTAGTGAAGGGGTCCTGGTTGCAGAGTCGATGTCCAATGAACAGGCCTCGAAAATTCTACTCGCCCACTCTCTATGGTGAGTGATATTTTATCAGGTCGAGCTATTTTTAGGACATACTTGCCCCTTCTGGCGAGTTGACATAGAACAGGTGTTCTGTTCAGTCAGAAAGTGAAGGAGGCCTTAAATTCTTGTTATTGTCACATTTGTTCTGTGTTCGGAGACAGAGGTAAAAAGTCAGTTTGTTTTACAATGAATTTTCCTTCTGACTGCAGAGTTCTAGGATTTTGTAAGTTTTTTTTCCCTAACACACTACATTTAAATAGTTAAGTCATCTGTACAAGCATTTCAAAATATGTTTCAGTACTTGTGAAGCCCATTGTTTGGACTTCTGTGCACTAATGAAATATTTGATTTGGATGAAAACAGATCAGAACACTTTACTTGGTGATGTGCAAAGAATAAATGTTTTCTAAAACCTGATTTGCACAGATTTGGTAATACATTATATAGTTTTATCAGTAAAGCTGCAAGTTAGTTGGCAGGATTAATTAAGGAAGATACATCCCACATAATGGCTCCTGTAAGAAATACGACACGATCTTACTCAAACCAGAGTAACGCCCCTATAAATATAATTCACTCAATAGATGGTGACACACCCCTCCGAATCCCAAATGACCAGTACTGTCATCCCCAACAGAAAGCGGAAATAGCCTTACTTTTTTGGAACATTGCAGGTCTAACTAATAAGATTGGTAATGAGATCTGGGTGAACCTTATAGAAGATTTCTCATGTATATGTCTACAAGAGACTTGGCTATTAAGTCCTGTCCACATTAACGGCTATAAAACATTTCACACACCAGCCTCCCAGACCAGACATGGCAGACCAAAAGGAGGATTGTGCACATACATTTCTAATAAGTTATGCTTACAGAATTTAGAGATGCAAACCATGAGTTTGCACTATCAGATGATAGAGAGTAATCTGGATCATAAGACTCATCTAGTAATCATTAACTTTTATAATAATGCATCTCCAGGAGAATTTTCTAATATTCTAATGGCGATGGGCAACGATCTATCAAAAATATGTGCAAATAATAATCGCAAGATTTTCATAATTTGGGGTGGTGATTTCAATGTCCATCCTTGTAAAGAAATCTCGGATATGGTATGTGGCTGGGATCCTGAAGGCGTTGGTTTAAGACTCCACTTCTCACATAACACTCAAGGAGACGCAATTAACCTAATGGCTCAAACTTATAATTTGTTCTTTGTAAATGAATTACACTTGGATGAATCTCAGTTTAAACCAACTTACAATGGAAGGGGTGCTAATACTGTGATTGATTATGTCTTAATGTCAAACCATTTTGCACACTATCTCATGAATTATATTCTGCACGACATTGCAATTAGCGATCACTTTCCCCAGAGCCTGAACCTCTCACTAACTCCTTTTATAGCAGTTAAGGGCGATAGGGCCACGCTGGTAGATGATATTGAATTAGTGCCGCGCAATGGATACATACTGAGATGGTCTCAGACAGACCCAAAGACTCTGCTGAAACGGTTAATATGTGATTGCAATCAAGCCTTTGCAGACTGTCTCAGTGAGAACTTAGACCCAGGAAGATGCTTAAGTGCTTTTACACAGATCACACAAGCCATAAAAGAAGCTCTTACTATTAGAAGAGGCAAGTTGGGGCAGAAAAGGGAAACTGGATGGTTTGACCACAATTGTACAAAAGCACATAAGAGATTAAAAAAGGCTTTAAGCGCCCCCAAAAAATCCCTGGCTGATATACGCAAGTGTAGACAGGAATACAAGACAGCAATGAAGAAAAGGAAATTGACCTTGAAAAGAACCTTGTGGGAAACTCTACATACAGCAAGCTGTACGAAAGATAATATCCTCTTCTGGAAAAAAAAAAAATTCTCCTGTGCTAGGGGATAGAGATACCCCTAGGATGGAAATTGCGATTTCTGCAGAGGACTGGATTGCATACTTTTCCAAAATATATTTGCAGGCCAGTGATATAAACTCCACAGATCCCGTACAGGGCCTAGGCCCCCAGGAAGGCCTACGCCTGATCATAACCCCCCAGTTCAGCCTAGAGGAGGTAGAGGAAGCCATAAATTTAAGCAAATCAGGGAAAGCGCCGGGCCCCGATGGCATTCCGATAGATTTATACAAGGCCAATATACAGCTATGGGGTCCTCTATTGACGCAGACATTGAGGGCCATTTGCATACGTGGACCCTTACCATCTTGGCGAGACTCCAATAATATTCCAATATACAAAAAAGGTGATCGCCTTAATCCAGCTTGCTATAGGCCAATCTCCTTGCTGGATACAACAGCTAAACTAGCAGGGAGAATTATTCTGAATAGACTGCAAATATGGGCGGAAGAAAAGGGCGCTTTATCTTCAGTACAGTATGGCTTCCGGAAAAGAATTGGGACAGTGGAGCAAAGCCTGAATTTAAGTATCATTATTGGAAAGTATACAAGGATTAGAGCAGGTAACTTGTATTTGGCCTTCATAGACTTATCATCAGCATTTGATTGTGTACTACATGATAAGCTATGGGACATTTTAAGCAGCATGGGGGTAGAACCAGCTGTAATTCAATTCATACGGGATATGTACACAGGGTGCAGAGCAAGAGTAAGGTATGGGCTAAAAGGGGAATGTACTCGCCCGTTTGGCCTACATAGAGGAGTGTGCCAAGGCTGTGTTCTCGCCCCGTTCCTGTTTTCAATGTACATAAATAATTTAGAAAACGAATTGGCAAGTAAATGTAAAGATCTACCCCAAATAGGTAACCGCGCTGTCCCGGTATTACTCTATGCAGACGACGCAGTACTAATGGCCAGGACCCCACTAGCTCTCCAAAAACTTTTAACTACTTGTATCACTTTTATGTCAGACTTGGGACTCGCCGTCAATCGTTCCAAAACGTTTATTATGAATTGCAGTGAGAAACGCAGTAAGATTTACAACACTACCATCCAGGACGGAAGGGTTGAAATTGCTCAAACATTTTCATATTTGGGCATAATGTTTGACAAACAGGGTTCTTGGGCCAACTGTATCAAAACGAAAAGAGATCAGATTATTAAAACAACAGCGGCTTTAAGGCTTTTTTCAAAAAGGCTCGGGGGGATTACCCCGCTGAACATGATAAAAAGTTATAAAGCCAAGTGCATTCCCACTGCTATGTATGGGTCAGGAATTTGGGGGTACGCCAACTGTAACCCGGTTGAGACGGTGGAAAATTATTTCTTAAGATATCTGCTGATGGTACCAAATGGTACATTATCGTACATCAGCCACTCGGAACTGGGGGTCCCCTTTATTGCAGACTTGATAACGATTCAACCATTATTGCTATGGCATAAAGTCTGGACCTCGGAATATACTGGAATAAACAAGGCCATTCTGTCTGAATGCATGGAGTCAACATATTCAGTGAGGGTTCCCTGGTTGAGATATATTATGATCTTTTTTGAAAATATGGGTAGTAAAGACTATTACACAAATCCAGCCTTGTTGGGAAAAATCACCAGGAAGGAACTGAGGGCCCTGGCATTAAAGTATCTAGAATAATTACGATGGGAGGATGAATCAAAAAAGGCCGGTGTCATGTCTAACCAAATAATTTTGTCGGCGGAGGGCATGCAGCCCTATTTGGTTAATGTGGTAAACCACCGACACCGCTTTGTTCTTACTAGACTAAGGTTAGACACATTCCACAGTTTAGTAACCTTTCCAACTATGAATGGCTGGAGCACTACGCTAAGGGTATGTCCCTGTGATGCAAAGGCACTTCAAACTACGATCCATGTGGTCTTATTTTGTAAATTTTACGCCAAGCAGAGAAAGTGCCTAGTAGTGCCTCTTCTAAGATTAATTAATTTGCCCAGTGTCGTACCGCGTATGTCAGCCTTCAGGTTTTATCCTCTATCGAGATGTGTGGAATTTTGGCTAACTTTTTATGCTCTGTATTAACTATAAGAAAGTCTATGGGGGTAGTGATGTAATTTTTATTTAGCTCATTTAAATGCTTGTGAATGGGAAATTTTAATGTTATGTATTATTTATCTTTTTGTCGTTTATCTTTTTACTATTTTATCTTATTTATTCTATTCTATTTATATAATTAGACGTGTTATATTTGATACTTATATGACTTGCTGAAAGTCGAATACAGTTATTTTTTATTCTTCTTCTTCTAGTTGGCAGGATTGTGGACATTTCTTGGAAGTTTTCTGTCTGTAAATGACAGTGTGTGACCACATCATGCTTTAGTAATATATTTATTAAAAGTGAGTGTTTAACAGAAACCCTCCTGCCCTGGTAGCAATGCTGTTCGTAAACTAAGAGGCACGTAATGGATCATGTGTCCCCTACATGTGAGCTAGATTATTTTTCTACATGGTGCAAACGTTTAGTCTATTTAATGAAACAAAGAAGTTTGTTTTTGTACTGCAGAAAAGCTGCGCTCACATATTTGAAGGAACACTTATGTGTGAGAATGAAGGAAAAGGCGACTGTAAACTAAAATATTTCCTAGGATCACACAATTTGAGACCCTGATACAGGTCAGGTACATTACAGTTATGGTCCAGTAGATTATTCAAGTTACTCGACCTGCAGAGCTAGTAACATTTTAGTGATGTTTTAAGGCCTGATGAAGTCCTCTCTGGTTTAGCCGAAGTCCAGCCACCACTGGGCTACCAGTCGCCCATTGTCGCAGTCACAGGTCAATCCTTCATGGGTTGATAACTTCACTTATGAGGTTCCCTGCATGTCTCCGACAGAACTCCCAGGTTCAGCGACCTCAGGTGCAACTCTGTGCTTTGGGTCTTGGTACTTGGTGCTGCATGGCTGCAGTGGTAGCAGATTGAAGAACTTGGGCTATCAACTTGCCCCACCAGGCTTTTTCATCTGTTGTGTCCCTGTGCGGCCTAGAGAAGTCCAGCCAGCTGGCCCTTGGACTTCTCTTGGCTTGACTGGGCTCTGAAGACAGCTTCTCCCTGAGTAGCACACAGCAGGCACAGTCCTTTTTGCTAGCCACCACCTGTACCAGGTGCAGTCTTTGTCGGCGCAGCCTCTCTTTGCTGGTCCCACAGTGAAGCAGAGCTGTCCTTCAGTCCTTCCAAGTTGGTCAAGATATGAGGTCTTGGTGCCAGGGGTGCCCCCTTTATGCGTGGGTGTGGTTGGTAGCCGATGGGCCACCAGTTTCCTTCGTACCTGATAACTACTTCCTGTGGAGCGTGGCATCTGACTATCCCAGATTGCACCATTCTGCCCAATCCCAAGATGGTGAAACCCCTCACTTGCCCACCCTAGGGGCGTGGCTACCTCAGGCTATACACCTCTGGGGAAAATGGTTTAGCAACTGGTTTCCCCTCTCTGTTTCTCATGCCTGCCTGTCTACCACAACACTGGGGCAGCCCCCCCGTGTCACACCTTCACATATTTGCCCTTCAAAGGCAGCTTCACCTTTTGAAGACTGCCATTTGGAGCCAACACACAAGTGGCTTCCTGCAGTAGGGAGGTAACACTTCCCTGGCCTGCAATCCCTCATTGTTCTGCTTCCTGAGAGTTGCTGGCTTCTCTCCTGGGGAACAGAAAGCTGTCTCATGGAGGAGGCTCCATGTGTGCTCGGGAAGTCACAGGAGCTTTAAAGGCAACAAAGAGGCAGCTTTGCTAAAGCTGCACACTGCAACAAGTTACATTAATTTCAACTTGAGATACAAGTTGAGCTGAATGTAAAGAGTTGTTTGATACCTTGTAGTGCCTACTGTGGTTGCACCATTTAGGAATTAGCACAGGTGAAGGATCAGCGTATAACAGTGTAGTTGCCAATTGGGTGACCAAACCTTTCCATAGTAAAAACATTTTTGCAGGTTTTATCGTCCGGCCATGCCAAGTATGTGTCCTGCCTGTGTCATATGTTGCACCCCTCCTTTTGGGCTCAGTAGGCCTGCCAGAGGAGTGACTTACACACATGTCCAGGGGGAGTGGTGACTTTGCTATTATTTTTAAGGGCAAAGTCGGGCTAGCAGTCCATGACTACTTTACCATTCTGTAGTGGTGGAGTGGGAGACTTGTTTTGCTTGGGGTACCTCTAGGGTGGCACAGTCAGCGCTTCAAGCCCTGGGGTACCCCTCGCACCTACATGCCCAGGGTACCAGGGTGCCATTTTATTAAGGACTTACATTAGCCATTTCCAATTGGGTACAACCAATTTGACATACACTTTAGGGTAAGGGCACTGGCACTGAGGTCTGGTTAGTAGGCTTCAGTGCACTCTGAGTCGAAAAACCTGGGGTGACATTACAAAAAAGCGGCATTTCCTTAAAACTTGTGTTTTTGTTCTGCCTGTTTTTGGATGGGTATTGACTGAGGCATCACTGATGTAACTTTGTCCTACTCTTATGTTGAGACTTTCACCCATTCTAAACCATTGCTTAGACTACACAGTAAATAGAAAGCAGCATTGTAGTTGGCAGCAAAGAGGATTCTTGAAGCTCATGATAAAATGAAGTGTTTCCTCCAGCATAGCCCTTGCAGAACACATGTGAACGAGCCTACATAAGTGCCAAACATATCCCTCTATCGGGGACATGACTGCGCTTATGTATTGGCGCTATCTTGAGTACCACCTTTACGCAAGAATCAGAGGGAGACCTATAATGACCTGTTAAATAAAACTCTTACTTGGTTGGGCCACTTCAGTAATTTTCCATTTCATTTGGCAGACAATACCTTGTTGACGAAAAGGGTGAGTTGGATTGGCTCCGGACCCGTGGATCGACAAGGTGATTATATCATTGTTAATTTTAGAACCCCTTCTGTGGTTCATCGCATACTCTTTGGCCATTTTGGAAGTCAACAACTCTCCAGTGGAATTGTACAATTACCATTGGGCTATTTTTGTAGAAACTCCCTTCACTTTGAAAGGTCCTATAATTAGGCTCTCCAATGGCCCCTCCCGGTCTTTGTCCGTAGCCCATCTCCTAATTTAATGTCTGGGATTATTACACAAAACCGTTTGAAGTACTGGCAGATGTTGACTGACATGAGGGGGCTGGGTGTGTATCATATTGCGCCAATGGCTGTGACTCAGGGGGTGTGGGACCTCCTCCTTCGTTTAAATTAATTTCCTTGAACGTAGCAGGGCTTCAATCCAAATTGGCCATCCCAGAGTGGTGTGCATTTATTGACGCATTTGACATTTGTTTATAACAGGAGACATGGTCCCTTACTTCCCTTAATCAAGGATTTTCCTCTTATAACCAAGTGGCTATGTCTTTGGGCAAAGCAGACCGTCGGGGGAGTGGGGCTTTATTACCATCTGGGTTAGAACTACCTTAAATTGTGTTGAAAGGGAAATCACCTTCGACTCACTGGATTTCCTTTACATTAGCCTGACCTGTCCAAACAATGCAACTTGTCATATGTACAACATTTATTGTAGGCCCACCGCAAATACAATGGAGTCAGGTGTAATCAAATGGTTATCTGTCCATTTAATAGCCCTTCCTGTTGAGGTTTATAAGATAGTGGGAGGAGATCTAAACTGCAAGTTTGGGACTTTGGATACTTGCTTTAGGATGCATTTGCTAGAAGAGGACCACTTATGGTCCATACCGAGCTGGCAATCCCACCAGTAGGAAAAATTGTCTCCCCTGGCTATTCAACTTAATGCCCTTACTCTGAACCAGGGCCCAGGGGCCTGTAACAATAGGTCTATTCTCATAAGGAGGGGAATCATACGTTTAGTAGGCAGCAGAGCACAGGTTTGATAGATTACATCCTGCTTGATGTTCGGTTGTGGCCCAAATTGATTGCTATGGTTGCCACCCCTCGTTCAGACAGTGATTATAATGCACTAACCCTTGATATGAGGGTGCTAGGTCCTGTTACATATCCAGTGTGTGATGAGCCTTTTGACAGATGTTTGGCCCGTCTACAAATAAGAATAGGGTTAATTGGAGTGTATTATCACATTCAACACACTGTGGGCAAACTATGTAAGCTGGTCGCTAGTGGCATAGGGGAAGCTATATTGGTATTGGAACAGTCGGCTGTGGCGGGGTACTAATTTTATTATGAGTTATTTACAGTTGTTTAATAATCTGAAGGGGTTCTTTTATGAGGAAATAAGTTGCTCAGTCAGGAGACATAGCCCTCCCACTTGGTATAGCAAACCGTGTAAAATTGCAAGAGCAGCATTAACTTGTGCTATTAAGTCTAAAGACATCTAGGCGGATTCATAAACTCACCAATTTGGAGGCCAAGAGGAAACGGGAAACAATGAAATGGGAGGGATTGCTAGTTGGAGCAAAGAGAGGTGACTCTCGATCCTTTTGGAATATGGTTACGATGGATAGTTTGGAAGGCTTTTGCCCGATAGAAAACCATATAGAAATGACAGACTGGGTCGCACATTTATCCAGTTTATACTCTACCTCTGAGACAACTGAATCCCCAGACCAAGCCACCAGAACTCTCGGTTGCAGTGGTGACCATAGGCCGATATTTACGGCAGACCCTCAAGTTCTAGCAGAGGATGAAAATGATAGTCTAATTATCAATCCATCGGAGGTCCTATCAGCAATAGGTAAGACAGCCCTCCTCCACCCCTCCCCCATAAAAACCCCTGGGTTGGATAAGGTAACAGGGGATCTTTTCCTAGATAAGCTAGAGGTGTGCCAGTCCTTATCTCGCTCTAATTTTTACTGCAATAATGACGGGCGCATCTATACCTCCATCTTGCGTGGGAGCTGAGATCATTCCTATCTTCAAGAAAGGGGACTGCAATCTCCCATCTTATTATAGGCCTATAAGTCTTAAAGACAGCTACCAGAAATTGTTTGTGCGTGTCATACTGTCTAGACCAGTGGTTCCCAACCTTTTGACTTCTGTGGACCCCCATTTTATCAATACTGGAGCCCGGGGACCCCCACTGAATCATTATTGGAACACAGGGCCCCCCGAGGAGTCATTATTGATAGCTGGGACCTAATATTATTAAATGTTTTAAGCAGCCGCGGACCCCCTGAGGAGGCTTCGCAGACCCCCAGGGGTCCCCGGCCCACAGGTTGGGAACCACTGGTCTAGACTCTAAGAATGGGTGACTGCCACCTAGATACTAACTCCTTTACAAGCAGGATTTGGAGACCGAATTAATACAATATATCAGGTACTCCGGCTCCAGATGTTATGCTACAAGTTCGTTCTTTTAGGGCGTGGGCAACTTCAGGTGGTGTTTTTGTTGACCTACTGTCAGCTTTCGATCTCGTATCTCGGTATAAGTTGTGGCAGATCTTGACCGACATTGGGGTCCTGCATTATTTATTTAAGGTAATTATGAGGCTTCACAAAAATAATTTTGCCCAAGTTAGATGTGGGCAGTTGGGGTAAATGACGAACCAATTTCCAGTAATCCGGGGGTTAGACAGGGTTGTGTCCTGGCCCCCACACTTTTCATGCTTTTTACCAACAATCAGGTGGCCTATGTTGATCATCTTGAGTCAGATGTGCTGCATCCTGCAGGTATCAGGGTGCTGGCTCTGATGTTTGCGGATGATACACTGCTCTTTCAAAGTCTCCTTTGGGTCTCCAAAAAATCATTGATAGTTTTGACTCTTTCTGTAGCATCAAGGTTTTGGACATAAATATTGGTAAAACCAAATACATGGTCCTCAACCCCTGCAGTACCACACGTTCGAATCCTATGATTACAGGGTCTCCACTGGAATGTGTCTGCACAATTGTATACCTGGGGGTTATCCTAACCGAACACTTCGACTTGCAACAGCGTCCGGCATGGTGTAGACTCAAATTAGAGCAAACTGCAGGAGGCATAATTAGGATGCCAAAGGGTTCACAGTTTCATCTTGTTGCCCCAGCATTAAAAGTTTATAATTATCAGGCGCTTGGCTCTGCCCTTTAAGGTGCTGAGCTCTGGGGGCACGGGGATTTGTCCACCCTTGGCATAGCCGAAAATCGCTTTATGCGACAATTAGCATGGCTACCTATCAGCACACCATTGATTCCCCTGAAGTTGGATATAGGGGTAAAAGCGTGGTGGACAAGGCCAGTTTAAGGCCAGTCTTGTATTGGAAGAGGGTCTGGGCCACCCCTGAGTTGTCATCCTGTCAGTTGGGTCTATCTGAGATCTTATGCCTGCCGGAAGCCAGTGACATCTCTGGGCTGAAGTATTTAAAAGTAACCCTGACTAACATTGGTTTAGCACGCCTTTGGGATACCTCCAAAGAAGTCTGTATGATCACTCGGGACCAAGTTAAGGAAGCCTACTGGCAATATAAGTTGGGCTTACTTCATCGTCAGACTTACCAGGACTCTCTTACTACGACATTTCTGCTGCAAAAGGAAGTGTTTGTGAAGGAGCGGTTTTTAGATGAAATATAGCCTTTGCTGGCCAGAAAGCTGTATTTGCAAACGAGATATGGGACTGTTCCTCTAAATTGTTTTACAGTTAGCGAGGCACCTACCCCCAGACCTAGTGTAGGACTGTGTCCTCTTTGCTCTATTATGGAACAAACGTTATAGCATGTGTTACTTTTCTGTCCAGCGTACCGGTGTGCTGGGAAAAAATGGATAGTACCTATTTGTCTTATCATGGGAGTTCGGGTGTACAGAGAATCATTGATAATTTTAAAATATGATACCAGACAATGTGTGGTCTTTCTGGCCTCTAGGTTCCTGTTGGTCATATGGTGGGCTACAAAAAAATCATCTTGGCCGATCCCGCCCTTAAAGCAAGGGCTTTTAAGGCCAACTGTGAATTAGCTCCCCTTTTTTGTAGGATTTGTTTAATCCTATTAATCATTGTATTTGTTTTAAATGTGTTGCAAGAATTTTATCTGTCAGTTTTTTTACTTTTGTTTTATTTATATTTTATGTAATGAACTTTGATGGCACAATTGTCGAATAAAGTTTGCTTTCTTGAATCAGAGGGGTCATAACAGAGGCAGATATAAGCATTTCTCTTCAGTAAAGGATCGAGCTATCTCATAGGGAGTAAGGCTCCCTCTGCAGACAAATGCCTTTCGCATAAAGTTCTGGTGGGTTACCAAAATGTTGATGACTGGGTTTCCTTAGACCTTGAAGATCAGTAGAAGACTACTGTTCCCACTTGTCGCCGTGCAGGCTCTCTGTTTTGTAGTTGGTGACCCCGCCTGCAATGTGAAAGTCTTGCTGTAGCATAAACAGGGATATGCCCATCCCCATAGATTTACTGCCATGTGACAGAGGTGAAGCGGTGGAGTGTTAATTTTGTTATACATGGAAGAAGCACTTACTGTTGTGCACTTGGAGCAGCACTACTTCGGACCGGATTACGGGAAGAAAGTATTTTAGAATCCCCCCAAGCACACCATGTTTACAGGGTTGGACAAATCTGATAAGCACCATCAGACATTGATGGAAGGATCCTTTCAATCGGTGCCCTCACTTGAACTTTGAGTAGTTGGTGACCAGGATCCGCAGCTGTACTCGGCGTAAAGGGTACCCTGCAAGAAGATGGACAGTGATGGCAAATCATTTTAAAGTTGGCACTAGAGAGAGAGAGAAACTTGTAACAGCATGGGATGACTGTCCAACTACTAATCCCACTGCACTTCTAGGTAGATTTCTGCCAATGCATCTGGCGCTAGGCAACACCAACCACCACGATGCAAGATGCCACTTATCCCAGAAGCATCTGGAACCAATATCTTGAAATTGCATAATTCACAGAAGGAACCCGGAATGGCTAGTATCAGTCTCATCCTTTTTGAGGTCTTACACAATGATATAGGTTTTAAGAACCGAAGATTCAGGATGGTCTTAGGACACCAGGCTAAATTATTTTTCCCTTGATGAAACTCTGATCAGGCATTCATCCAGGTGGAGTAGCGGTGGGCAATATGCAGCTGAATGAAACTGGCCACGTGAGTCCTAATCTATGTGAATATTCAGATGGGTGCTGGTAGGATGCTTTCATGCCCAGTGGGTGTGCCTGTACTGGTAGTTTATCATCCTAAAGTGGAGTCATTCCTTCATGATGGGTATCTAAAAGCAAGCGACCTAAAGAACCAATGAGCACAAATGTGATTGGCTTGTACAATTTCAGGACTTGGAAAAAACTTAATCTGGAGTTTTTTTCAGAGTAAGAAACCCTCACTTCTTTTTTCATACAATTTAAGAGAACACATTATATTGATCAGTGAATTGAGCCACTTGATCTTAGCGGGAGAAAATCCTTCCATATACTGTAGAAAAGTGAGCTGCATGGGGTAAAGTCAAAGAGAAAGGCAGAGCAAGGTAGTAGTCATTATGACTTCTTTATCTTTGTTGAAGCAGAGGGGAGGTGTCAGTATGTATCCCAAAGGACATTCTCTTGCACTGGGTGGGTGGGGGGGGGGGGGGGTGAGGAAGAGAAGGTGGTTATAAAGGGCCTGCATTGAAGGGAGCTATGGCCTTAAAATCCTGGAAAACTATTCCTTGTTGGAGCAAGATTCTAGTATGGACAGCTACGTTTGGATGATGATTATAGAATTGGCCATGACCGTATTCCCTTTGTACTACTGCTTTTAGATTTGTTTAACAGTGTGGGGCTTTCGTAGAGTGTGGGGAAAAAACGGCATTTACCATTTGTCTGGGCATCTGGTATGAAGACTTGAGCCATGCCTGCTTGTGCATGGAGAGACTGGTAATCCTAGTTCTGGTAGCAATGCCAATGTAGTCCTAAACCATTTGTGGCTTCTACTCGTGTATAAAAATAAGAGGTGTGCCATTTACATATGTGCCATCCATGTAGCCCTTTGCACACTCGTACGTCAGAGGTGATTTTAACTCCCCGAAAAAGTTTCTTTACATAGAACTTGAGATATTTTGTCTCCACGATAATCCTGGAAGACAAAAGCTGTTCTCTTCGGTGAAGCAGCCATCATCACACAAGCCTGAGCATTAACAGTTCCTGTAGTGGAAGACAGGAACGTTCTTGGACGCCCAGTATTTTAGTTCTTGAGACTTCAAAATAGCTGACTTCTTTCAGCCCACCCGAGCCCTTGGAGTTCTTGAGGCGTGATAAAGAGCTCTGGCTTCTACTGGGGAGGCGAGATCAGCACCAGTCCATACATGCCCTCAGGCTCTGGGGCCAGAGCTGGCGTCTCGGTGGACAAAGCAGCAAGGGCTTTCATGGGTACCACACTGCACTGTTTGGTTGTGTGCTAACCGATGGGCTTATCGCAGTCAAGTTCAGACTGGCGGTGATGAATGCACCCCTTCTGTTATTTCTAGGGTGCGCCCCAAACATATTGTGACAACCCCTTAGAAAACATATGCTTGTTAACTAAACTTTTATTTTCGTTATTTTTTTAACGTTTTAATAATCTAACAAGTATTGTTTTTTTTAACAGATATTCTGATGTCAAAGATAATGTAACTTTCTTTTGTCTTATCTAATTGTTAAAGACGTGCAATGTCCCTTACTGTGATAACCTAAGGGACTAAGGCTTAGTGAAAGCAACACCGTGCGCTTTTTTACCCCAGTTTAGATAGTGGGCCTGTATATATCCGTTTTACCGAGATAAGCTTGATTGTGTTTGAGATGCATCTTTGGGGATAACTAAGCGGGGAAATAACTTTGCCAAAATGTATTTTATAAGCAGTGGCATGATTTGTGTAAAAAAAAAAAAAAAAAGTAGAATCGTGTTTGTAGGGAGAATGGAACAGAGCTAGAAGGGGGTTCCTGAAAGCAGGTACGAGGGAGTGTGGAAGCATTTGGAGGGACCAGTTTTTTTTCTCCGCGTTATTTGTTACGACTTTGCGTTCGGGAATTCTGGGTCCCATAGTATCGCCTTTTGTGCGTGGCGTTGTCATGTTGTTCATCTGGGCCCGTGCCAAGCGGGTCTAGTGTCTCTCAGGGCCTTTCTCCCCGCGTTGGGAGCCCTCGCTTTGTCTCCCGTTTGCAGAAGGCACAGGCAGAGAAAAGGAATCTTTATGACAGCAGCATCCCTCGCCCCTCCCCCACAGCCTGCTCCGGCATACTTCACGCCTGATGTCATCCTGCAGACTTGGAAGATGACTTTGATGCGTTCTTCATAGGATAATAAAAAAATACAAATTACAATGTAAGAACGGTGTGGCTGCTTTTTCAACCTGCAGGTTTCCAGCAGCCTATTAGAATTGCTCACACGCAGTTGTCAAGTAGAATGTCACGTGACACACACAATCCAGTCCTGGTTGTTTAGACAACAACAAATTGTTTTTTGTGACTTGAAGGCTCTTACGGATTATGGGAAAGCAAAATTTAATATTCCAGCATTCAAAGTGAGTTTGGGGCGGATGTTTAAATAATATAGACTGGCATCCAGAGAGTTGTGTTTATTTATTTATCCATTTAATAAATAAACTTGATTTGTTAATGTTTATTTTTGCCAGGCATTGGCGTGTCTTTCTCTAATTTGACCCACTCTATGTAGGTCCTCAATTTCAGCCGGAAAGCATAGAGTGGTGCTACTGAAAAATGTGGCTGTTCAGAAGTGTGTCAATCGACATTCATCTATCAGTGCTGATGATGGAAGTGTAACACCTAACTATCGAGAAGGCAAGTTTCAATTATAAAATTAAGGCCACAGAATCGAGGATTACTCATTAACCTTCCTCCTTTTACTACTCAGCAGCCAATTCTAAAATGAAAGCACAATAACATTTAATTCCATTTCCCATGAACCAAAAAGGAAATAACAAAATGAACATTCCACCAACCACTCCACTGTTCAAAAACTCATGTACAACTCTTTCCTCCTCTTTCTTCCTCTGAAGCAGTTATATCATTAATCCGCACAATTTACTCTTGCTTCAACTCCACGCCTCTGTCAGTAAAATCAATATTCTACCTCATCCCGCCTTAACTAACTTTTCTTCTAACATATACTACATTTAAACTGAAAGCATGCTGACATCCAAATCGAAAACCACATGGTAATCCTTAAATATGTTAGTCACTACATTCTCCAAAATGTACCTTCTCCATTGATGGGCCCAGATCCCCTAGAATAGGGTTCTTCGGGTGGAGGGATCATTGCCTCCTTGTCTTGTATAGAACAGAAAGTTTCCTTCT
Source organism: Pleurodeles waltl (assembly GCF_031143425.1). Lineage (NCBI taxonomy): Eukaryota > Metazoa > Chordata > Amphibia > Caudata > Salamandridae > Pleurodeles > Pleurodeles waltl. The sequence goes on from NC_090443.1 coordinate 91,694,756, forward strand.
CCATAGCTAGGAAAATGTACTTTCTACGTCAGGACCAGCAGTGAGGATTATGCATGTTTAAAGCTTGACATTCTAGTTCGTGTTTTGAAGTAGAATCTTTTAGTGGTTGAATTTTACGACCAGTTTGATGCATTTTATGTCCTATAGCCTTCCCCAAAGATAACGCTTGGACATTAATTCCAGCCTCTTGCATGGTACAGCGCATCATCTAGCAATGGATGAGGAGAGACCGCTTTGAAGAATTTCTTGAGCACAGTAAAAAGTTGACACACTAAAGCTGGCCTCAGTTTTATTGTCCTCTCCTCTTAAGCTTTGATACACTTTACAAAACAAATCAAATCAAATCATAAACATTTATAAAGCGCGCTACTCACCCGTGTGGGTCTCAAGGCGCTAGGGGGATGGGGTTACTGCTGCTCGAAGAGCCAGGTCTTGAGTTGCCTCCGGAATGCGGAGTGGTCCTGGGTGGTCCTTCTGTTGGTGGGGAGGGAATTCCATGTCTTGGCCGCCAGGTAGGAGAAGGACCTCCCACCCGCCGTGGTGCGGCGGATGCGAGGGACGGCGGCGAGAGCGAGGTTGGCGGAGCGAAGTTGACGGGTGGGTGTGTAGAAACTGAGGCGGTGGTTGAGGTATTCGGGTCCCTTGTTGTGGAGGGCTTTGTGTGCATGGGTGAGGAGTCGGAAGGTGATCCTTTTGTTGACGGGAAGCAGGTGCAGGTGTCTCAGGTGGGTGGAGATGTGGCTGTTGTGGGGTATGTTGAGGATGAGGCGGGCGGAGGCGTTTTGAATTCGTTGCAGACGTTTCTGGAGTTTAGCGGTGGTTCCTGCGTATATGGTGTTGCCGTAGTCCAGGCGGCTCGTGACGAGGGCGTGGGTCACGGTCTTTCTGGTGTCGGCGGTTATCCAACGGAAGATCTTTCGAAGCATGCGGAGGGTGAGGAAGCAGGAGGATGATAAGGCGTTGACTTGTTTGGTCATGGTGAGAAGAGGGTCCAGGATGAAACAGAGGTTGCGTGCGTGGTCTGAGGGGGTTGGTGCGGTGCCAAGGGCCGTGGGCCACCAGGAGTCGTCCCAGGTGGTCGGGGTGTTTCCGAGGATGAGGACTTCCGTTTTGTCTGAGTTCAGTTTCAGACGGCTGAGTTTCATTCAGTCTGCGACGTCTTTCATTCCATCTTGCAGGTTGGTCTTGGCGCTGGTGGGGTCCTTGGTGAGGGAAAGTATCAGCTGAGTGTCGTCGGCGTAGGAGGTGATGATGATGCTGTGTTTGCGTACGATGTCGGCGAGGGGGCTCATGTAGACATTGAAGAGATTAGGACACTCTGGAAAAGCAGGGTAAGAAATCAACATAGTATTGATATTCGTTGTACAAGCAATTGTAAAAGACACTCCCTCCATAGTAAACATGTTCCCAGTGATAACCAGTGCTCTTACATTGGAGAGTCCTATACAAGATACCAGGCACAAGAGTAGCATCAACTTAGCCAATAACTCCTTTTAGGATAGAAACTTATCTCGCCAGGAAAGTAAAACATTAAACACCAGGATGGCATCCCAAAGTTATGAAAATCTTGGTAAAAGGGGTCTCAGTAGGTTAACATTTCCCATGAATGTGTGGACCCACAGAGGCTCCCTCACCGGAACTTAATTCTCTGCGAAATTCCCTGCCAAAATTGCCAGCCTAAAGGTGTTAATCATGCTGCATGCCAACACTGATTCAATCGGTTCTGAAATGTGGTTCAGGACGTGCACATCACCTGCCCCCACTGGCTCCAACTCCCTTGCCATACACCACAAAGCCATCATTGTCAGACAGAGACACAGTGGTATATCCTGAAGGTCCCTTCTGCCCATGCTCAATTCATAAGATCACCAGCAAATTCCAACAGACCAGGCATTGTCCAGCACCCCCCATAATGCTCTTTGCCATCAGTTTGAGAGAACCTTTCATCACTAATGTCAGCTCCAGCAAAAGCTGAAAAACATGATTTTGACCTCTAAGTTGCATTTAAGAATCCGATCAGCTCCTTGATGTTTTGTCTGAGCTGATACTGGCAATTATCAAAGGCAGGAGAAAGGCATTCTCCATGCCCGAATCTAATCTTGCATATAATCCACTACTGTCTTTGCCGCAGGATCTGAGCGCAACCTGGAATATTAAGGAAGCTGGTTGTTGAGCCTGAAGTCAATCAAGTCTATCTTGTACGGTACCCACCACTACATCAGAATGGAAAATCCCTTAAGATTCAGTTTCCAGTTGCTGAGACTAGTGTTCCAATCCTCTATCACATTGTGGCAACCGGCAAGGTACTCCACACCAGCACTGAAATCTGGAAATCCAGCCAGAAATACAAGAAATCCTGTGCAAGTTCCACTTATACCATGTACCCCTTGTCAATTGATCTACATAACTGGGACATTGTCCATCTTCAATAAATTGCAACAGAACACAATGTCCTTAATCTTAAGATTTGATCATGAGTAATCCTGCCAACAGTTGTAGAGGCAGCTCAGCCTCTCACCATCTTCCTTCCTTGGAAATATCTCCACAGCTGTCTCCTCAGCCCTAACGGCTGGCATTTGAGTCTGTGACCATATCCGGGGACAAGCCTAAAATCACTCTTTCATTCCGTAGATCCATGTGACCTGGCCACCACTGGATCTCTGTCCTTGCTTTCTGTGATAATGAGGTCAGTTATAAGTATGTTAGGCCCGTACTCAAATGAGTGGGTTTCAACTTCTGAAGGACCCTGTATTGCAGCGGTCCTGGAAAGATTGCCTGTACGGAGGACACCAGTAAGCCCATTATCCTGGCAAGTTGCTTGATTAAAAGTCAGACCATGCAAACAGCCTTTTTCAACATGTTCTTAATTCCTGACATTTTTACAGCCGTTAGATTGAGCAAGGCCTCTGTTGATTTTTAGGATGAAACCCAGGAAGCTCATGATGTGGTTGTGTTTCAGTTCTGACTTATCCTAGTTTATCACAAATCCCATGTCCTGCAGGTGTGCAATTTTTTAGTTCAAATTGCACTGTAACTGCCTCCGACGTTAATTATTCAAAAGGATATAATCCGGGTAATTGATAATTCTGACGCTCTAGAACCTTAGGAAGTCGTCTGCCACTGGACGCAGCAGGTAGGTGAAAACAGTAAGGGGCTGAGGGCAGCCGAAGCGACAGCACCCAAAATATGTAAATCTGCTATTCTAGCAGAATTGAAGAAAATACCTTTATCTTGACCATCTAATCCCCTTGTAGTATGACGCCCCTCGGCAGATGGATGCCCTCCATCTTGAAATGTTGTTAGGAAAGCAATTTGTTGAACTCTTGCACATTTATTACAAGCCTGTATTCTGTAACTTGTTTTTCATGTAGCAGAATATTGCACATGAACCATGCCAGATAAAGGGCAGCCTTGTGAATGGTTCCTTTCCATTACCATCACTTTCATGTCTATTGGAGCACATTCTTGCTCTAAAAACCTGTTGGGAGTTAGTCACACCTGTTGCACCAGAGATCCTAGAACTCTATATAGAACACTTGTACTGTCCATACTAGTATGTATAGATCCCCTGTCATTTGGAGTCCTACCAACCCACACAGTCCCCCTCCCCCACTAGCCGCCTCCCCCCTGCCGCCCCATCTTAAAAGGGAAAATAGGATAATCCTTACCAGAGGGATCCCCTGAGTTGTTTGCTGCTTTTCTGAAAGTACCTTTTCCTCCTCTTCTTCTACTGAAGGTCTCCTTGTTGTCTTGCCGACCATTGTTGCACTAACTTGATTTTCCTCTCAGGAGACCTAGGTGGCCATATTGGTCTGTTGAGCAGTCCCTCACTGTCAACTCCTGCAAAACCCTTTTCTTTAAAAAGCTTTTTAATAGAGAATTGTGTTTAATCCAAAGAGGCTAAGGCTGCTACTTATTTTCCTAATTCCCTAATGAATGGGTCCCCAATAGGCAATTCTGTGCTGCCGCTTCTGTTTTTGAAGGAGCCAGGTTCTCTAGCTTCAAGGGCACTTTGGTAAGCAGGGCTCACCTCTTGGTTTAGAGTGTGCAGAGTTTCCATTTCCTAAAAGGCATGTGATGCTTTGTGCCCATCTAGAGATGATGGCTGGGAACATGCCACTACCTGACGTCTTCACTTCCTTCACCACCTCTAGGTCTTTGCTGAGGGGACTCACCACACCCAGGAGTTTGTCCTGGCAAGACCTCTGAGAATTGTCAATTGCCTTTTTGGAATCACTTATTAACTTCATCAGGAAAGTTGACCTCTTTGCATCGGTTTCCTGAATAAGTGTTATCTTGCCTTCCAGAATTGATTATGGACATTCAGCTCTCATATGTAAATAGACATATTTGTCCAGGGACTGTCAGAATTTGCTAGCCACGTAAAATGCCATCTAAATGGCTGGTGCACACTCCTAATTTTGGGTGGTAAAAAAGCTGGTCCATTGCGTACATGTGTGTGATTTCACATTCCATATATGTCTCTTCCTCACTAGAGTGTCCAGGGGCACCAGTATATACTGTCCTCGGTCTCATCATCGGACATTTGTCCATATCATCCATCCCTCCTTGCATTCCTAGGGTGTTACCATCCGTGGGAAAATATTCAGAGACAATACGGTTGTCATCGTCTATGGGCTTGCAGGGGTGTGGTATTCCTATGGAGTGGCGCCCAAGGCATATTGTTTGGGGTCAAGAACGACAAGATTTCAGGTTTATTTTGTGCATAGGACAAGTAGGCCCAACCTCCTGCACCACAAACCCTTTGGTTTCCAATTTAGACTACCACATTATGAAGCGGGAAAGAGAATTGTCTGCAGTGAGGTAAAATTTGTGTCCACAGGTTAATGCTTTTCCAACTTATATTTATGGTTGATTAATACAAAAATGTAGTATTCGGGTGAGCTGTCCAAATAAAGATTGTAAGCTCTGACTGCACTATTGACAGCGGCTCCATTTAAAAAAAAAAAAAAAAAAAAAAAAAAAAATGTGTACACACGTTTACAAAGTTTAGCAGTATAAGGCTACGCATAATGCTCCCAGAATGCTCTCTGATTACAGGCACATATTTTCAAAAGCTTGAAAGCAAGACCGATGGTTCTTTGCTTTCAAAATAGAATGTTTACAAAATAATACAACTAGGGAAAAATGTTTTACTAACCTACTGTGAAATTCTAGGTACCATTTCTTTGAAGCATCATTTAGTAAAACGTGTTGATGCATGGTAGTATTTCCAAAAAATAATCATAGTGGAAAGCCAGTGTAACCAGTTTCAACAAGATGATGGGAAACATGAAAATAAACAAACATTGGCAAAGCCAATAGGTACAACATTGGTGGTCAATCTTTTGGTTTAGTCAATGTGTGCCTTGTTTTGATATGGGTTTTGTAAAACTTTATTGTTGTGGGAGCTGCTGGGCCATCACTGCTGTAACATATATTAGCAGAAAGTAAAATTATGTTTAGTCTCAAAAATAAGAAGTAGACCAGGAAATCGTACTTCTTAGAAAATATCAGTGAGCTGTATTTTAGCATGAAAAAATAGGCATGAGTGGATTTGCTCATGCGAAAATCTGTTGAGCGTTTATAAGTTCACTTTCCCTTCAGCCACTTTTTTTCACTACCCTTGAAGAAGTTTTAATTCTGACCCTTGTCAGGAGTACATTTCCAACCTTTCTCAGTATGTGAAATGATTAGAGAAGAGCTGGTTAAAACCCTTAAAACATGCAAGTTATTAGGTTTGCACATACTCAAAAGGGAATTCCAACTCTGGAACTATTGGTTACCGCTGCCTCCAGCCCCACCCAGTATGTAGATCTGCGGAAAAGCGGCAAAATAAAGGAAATTGTTAGTATACAAGCCATACTATAGTATTAGCCCTGGCATAATCAGAGAAGCTATTATCACACCTCTTATATAATGAGACTGCTGCAATAATTTGTTGCGTGCTACATGGCATCAAAGGGCCAAGTATTTTTTTTTCTTACAGGACAGGTAGATTTATGAAGCAACCTGTCCCATCGACAAGTAGATATTTTTTTTAAATTCCACACCCATGGTTTATCTGCTTCTTGGGAAGAGGATATGGGTTTAAGCATGCACACACCAAATGAGTGCCGGAGTCTGTGGAAGACTACAAAGTACCCTGCATCATGCTTTCGGAAGGAGCTTTCTTGGGTTGAGCAGTGCCATGGTGTTCCTTGTGCTGGGGCCTTACACCCGGGAACTCTTCTTCCCTTCCTAGAAGAAGGTGTTCTGGTCGACTAGCTACTATTAGAAAGGGTTGCTCATCTGAGGGTTTTCAAGGCTTAAATCACAGGTCTGGAAAGCAAGAGATCAATGATATTGGGCTTTGCAGACTCCCAAGGGGAAAGATCCCCTTGTTCACCTCTCTTCACTTAAGGAGCATTGGTGGTCAAGTATTTTCAACATGAACTCTCAGTGGGCAGCATGGCACAGAACCCCCCCCCCCTCCTCCTGCTAAGCACTGGAGTAATTCTGAATCTGTCTATATGCCCGAGGCGCTGTAAATCGGGGCCAATAATCTGCTTGGCAGGTCCTGCACGAGGGGCTATTCACGTATGTCAGCTGGGCAGGCGGCCAGCATTGTATTGGTTTTACCTATAAAATCTTCCAGGAGGCCAAATGCTCTTGTCCTGATCTGCACTGGCTCCGATTTACCAGATCAGTGCGTTGCAGAGTCGATATTCAAAGCTTTTTATCTTTGCTGTCAGTCATTGGGTGCGATGCTGCCAGGTGCGGAGCCTTAAGAAAGGCTGCTTGCGCTCCCATCAGTTTCTCTCTGCACCCCCTATTTGACCTGGCCGTCCCTAAAGGAAGCACAGTCCCCGCTAACTAGTGTTCATGCTTCCTGCAAGGTGCTTACAGGGCCGCAATCAGTGGAGGCCGCCGCAAATCTCAAGGGGGGGGGGGAAGGGTCATTAAAAAAAAAAAAAAAAAAACTTTCTGTCCTGCCGGCGGCCGCCTCACTCCTCTTCGCTCTTGATAGTGTCCCAGCAGTCCCTGGGACACCAGCACAGTCTCCTGCTCAATCCTGACACTGCTCTCTTGCTTTACCTAGCGTGAGAGCAGCACCAGGATTGGTCTGAGTGGCTTGGTCTGCCACTCAGACAGTGCATTGGAGTCTGTGCTGTTTCTCCAACCCGGCTACGCAACACAGCTGGATTGGAGAAACCTAAGTGCGCATGTCTGTTTGGCCGGCCTAAGACGGTCAGTCAAACTGACATGCACACTTAAGTGCACTCCACTCCTCTCCCCTTCCATGGCCCAGCCCTGCTCCACCCTACACAAGCTGGCTCAGCCAGCAGCTGAAAAATAAAATAATAATAAAATATTGTTCTAATTTTCCGCTGCTGGCTCGTAGCCAGAGGGGCGACGCTCCTTCCCCAATGCGTAGGAGTCGCTGCTGGCCGCAACCCCTATCCTGCGCTGCCTCTGGAAATTCCTCATATTAAATTAGAAAAGACAAGCATCAATGCATGAAAAACTTGTTGTTTGTTGACATAGGAGAATAACAATCGGTGGACTGTTCATTTTGTCATTTCTTCTTTGGTTCATTTTGACTTTGGCAGTCTTTTGCAAAGACCACAGTCGAAGCGGGTGTCAAAAGACCACCAGTGTCGGTGGTCCAAAGACTGCCGTATTCTGAGTCACCTATATATTTCTGCCATAAACAGGCAGAAATCCGACACCATCAGCCTGACAGGTGATGGGTGATAGGCGGTCCCACCTCCAGCACCGCCATGCCAGAAGGACTCCGCCCGCCATATTGCAAGCAGTAATTTGGCATGGCAGTCCTTGCACAGCGGTGTGGCATTGGCGGTGGAACAGCCGACCCCCTCCGGATCACCACCTCGACTTGGGCTGCTGTGCCGCCCAGACAGGTAGATGGACTGACCGGAAGGGGGGTAGGTGGTTTTAGTCTGGTAGGTGCATGTGTGTGGTGAGTGCATGTATGTGTGCGAGCATGTGTGTGTGTGTGTGTCGGAATGGGTGTGCATGCGTGTTTTTGTGACTGTGCGTGAATGCGGAGGAAGGGGGGTGTGTATGTATGAATGAGGAGGATGTGTGTGTGTGTGTATGAATGAGGACGGTGTGTGTGTGTGAGAATGAGGAGGGTTTGTGTGTGTGTGTATGAATGTCGAGGGTGAGAGTGTGTGTGTGTATGAATGCCGAGGGTGTGTGTGTGTGTGTGTGTATGAATGCAGAGGGTGGAGGTGTATGAATGCGAGTGGGGTGTGTGTGTATGAATGGGGAGGGCGGGGATGTGTGTGATTGTGTGCGAGCGAGTGGGGGTGCATGTCCGTTTGTGTGTGGTTGAGTGGGGGTGTTTGTATGTATGCATGTGGTTGGGTGGGGGTATGTGTCTGCAAGTGTGTGAGTGAGTGGGGGTGTGTGTCTGCAAGTGTGTGGATGTATGTGGTGCATGTGCTGGCGACAGGAATGGGGATTCCTGTCGCCGGGTGCGTTTCCACCAGGGTTTTTATGGCAGGACGACTGTTGCGAAAAGCCTGACGGTTTGCTGCCTTGTAATATGGCTGGCAGTCTTAGACATGCCGCCGGCCTGGAGGAGGTCCCCGCCAGCTGCGGCAACATTATGGCGGTTTGGCTTTGGCCAAACCGCCGAACTTGTAATGCGGCGGTCTTTACCGCCAGGACCGCGGGGGTAAGACTGCCACACTCTTAGTGAGGGCTTGAATGTCTTTTGGCAGACATCGCTCTTCTGGATGGACACCAAGCACACAAATTACATCTTATACCTCCTAAAGGAGTTCTAATAATTCAAAGGTAGACTTCCAGATTTAATGCCAGAAGTTTCACCTTGGAGACAGAAGTATGTGGGATAAAACCTGCTGTGCTAGTATGGGAAATTCTCCTAAAGCAGAAAGTGACATAGTGGTTCTAGACTCAATGAAGAGACATCCGGGAACCACATCCGTCTTTCCCAGTCTTTAGCGTTAAGAATGACATGCCTTCTCTGATGTTGTATTTTGTACACTACCTTCTGAGTCAGAGGTGAAAAGTCTAGACTCTAGAGATTACGCCACATTGAATCTGCTCACCAGGGATCTGTGGAGCCGAATCTGTGCCATTTTTTGATAGTGCTGACTGAAAAGAGGTCCATGACTGGGGCTTTCCCCTTTTAGAAGAGAAGCACCAGTACCTCAAGATGTAACTTTCATGTGTGGATCAGCCTTCACATTCAATCTCCCTGCTAGATGAGCTACTGGTAGCTAATTTGGTTTTCTAATGCCCAACCTGACAGTTGAGTAGCCTCTTCGCAAGTAGGCCTAGAAGAGAATCCTTCTTGCATGATTATTTATGACATGGCTATGGTATTGTCTGTAAGCGTCTTGAGTTTGAAGAGCACAAATCCCAATAAGGAACAACTGCAGGGCAAGCCTCATTTCTTTAACTTCCTTTAAGTTGATGTGTACATGGTGTTTCTGTCAGGGTCTCAGGCCATTGATGTTCATTTTCACTTGATGTGATCGTCCATACCCAAAGAGAGGCATCTCTCCAATGGATGCTGGGGACCCCCAGGATCAGAAACATTTCTCCTCAAATTAAGTTTGCTGGATGGTGGTTAGTATCTTGTTCAACAGTGTCTCCAAGGTGGTTCCATTGAATCTTCAGCTTCCACTTTAGTCGTTTCATGAACAGACGGGTAGAAGGAACCAGATGCATGCAGGATGCAGTAAGTCCCAGCACTCTTAAAACTAAGGGAGCTGTCTGCAGTGGCTGCATCTAGAATTGGTGAACCATCGGGGAGGTTTGCAACCATCTCTTTGATGGGGGACGAGGTGCTGCAACAATTGAGTATGTAGTACTGCTCCAGAGTAGTAAGGTCTGGAGAGCAGACCTTGATTAACCAGTCCTCCGGGTAGTGAAAAAGATGGATATCCTGGTGATGGAGGAGGGCACCCTAACTGATACTTAATTGACAAATATCCTTAGTGCTTATGAAAGACCATAGGGTACAACTACAAATTGATACTGCATTTGCCACTTCAATTTGCTAATATTGCCTGTGTTTAATTACTTTTGAGATGTGGAACGACAGCCTGCAAATTGAGGTATACCATGCAAATGTGCACCTTGCAGAATGCAGAAGAAAGTTTTCATCTTGAAAAGTTTGTTTTTTAAGAATTTGTTGCGTAGGTGCAGGTCTTAGATCAGATGCAACTCATGTCCTTCTTCAACATTATAAGTAACAGAAATAGCATCCTAGGCCCTTTTCAGATTTGGGTACTTTGTGAATTGCACCCTTCACTAGCAAGGGTGAAATAATTTTTTTTATGGGATTCATAGACATCAACCATACATTAGATAAAATCTATTTCAAATGCTATGAAAAATATGTATAAAGCATTAGGACGAAAGCTACTTCTCGAAGAAAAAGTCCACCATAAACCACCATTTCACATCACACATTTTCTGCACTCCTACATGAAAGGTTGTTAAGAGACAAATGGGTATGTTTAAGTCATGCATGTATGCTCCTCCCATCTTACTGAGTTTCCCCACACATCCTCTAGCCCAGTAGTTCCCGACCTGTGGTCCAGGGACCCCTGGGGGTCTGCGAACCCTCCTCAGGGTGTCTGCGACTGCTTAGAAAATTAACTAATATTAACAGATTAATAAAGTGTATATAAATAAAGTGACTTAAAGTACAAATAAAAAATTTAAAACGCACTGTAAGTGTCAACAAATTTGAAATTGGACGCCAAAAATTAAATTAATGTCCTCAAATTGATTCTTGGAAGCAGTGCAGGTGCATCAAACAGAATATAGTATGGACGGTGTGTGGATTCAATTGAATTTAGGCTCCAACCTTCCTATTCAATTTAAAATGCTTATATTTTTATTGTATTTGTTTGCAAATTTAAAAAAATGTGTTATCATTTGCGTATGTGTTTGATAGAATTCTTGTTTCTATGTTTTGTGTTTTGTTTTGCGGTCCTTATCATCGACAGTGTATAGGCCTGGGTCCCTGGCTTCCAGTAATGACTCAGTTTGTGGTCCCGGATTCCAGTATTGATTCAGAGGGGGTTCTGTAATGATAAAGTGGGGGCCCACAGGAGCCAAAAGGTTGGGAACCACTGCGCTCGCCAGTAACACCTAGTAGTTTAATACTTGTGCTTGGGTAAATTCCCCATCCCTACCATTTATTAAAGCAAAGGCATCCTTGAACCTCCAGTAATTGGCTATTAATTTACTGGTGACGTTTACTTCATACAGTACCATTGGAAAGTCCTTGTTCCCAAACATTATTGTGCTAATATCTGCTTGGAGGGTTTAGCCTGTCATTGAACTAACCAACTTAAAGAAAGAATTACCAGTACTGCTGAAGACTTTGACAGTTGAAAAACATGTGAATCTAATCCACAGATTTTTCATGCTATCTAGGGCATAGTCCATTGTCCTCAGCTTTTGATCTAGCACTCCCAGTATGTGTCATGCTAAATTCAAAGATAGTCCAGTACTGCAAAGCTCATAGTTGTACAGAGCTTCCTTCTGGAAAGTGTTAAAAGCTTTCTGAATGATTGCTGGCTCATTTGGCAGGTCACCAAGACTATTTCTTTGGTCATATCAATATTGCGGTCTTGCTGGATTATTATAAGACGTGGTTGTATTTGGTGATGTCTGCCCAAAAGAAGAGTTGAGTGGTAGTGACAGTATTATCATAAATTACTTTGGATTTGAGGATAGTTTGCTGAGGTAATTTCTAATCAATAAATATTTGAATGTTGTGAGCTGGGGAGTCTGAATTTAGTCTTAAGGGTAACACAGCTTTTAAATACTTCTTCTTGGAACAAGCTTGATGTTGTTCTGACTTGTAACTATTCTCAGATAATGCAAAATCTATCCCTGAAGAACTCTGTTATCTCCGGGCTTTCCCCAAGGGAAGTTGGTAGCCTGCAGCAGAGCTATTTTCAAATATGGCTTGCTCGCTACCGGTGTTTGATTATAATGTCATAAGGAATTTAAACTGAACTTGTTTTAAAAATGATAGACTTCCAAATATGAAAAAGATGTCACCCCTTTGGCGGTAAAAAAATAATAATAAGAAAAGAGCATTGAGGTTTCACAATTTGGAGTAAGTTCAGGTAACCTCTTTCCCAGGGACCCCAGTGACAGTCAGGAAGAGAGCAGCCACCTCTTTCCAACAGAAAAAGGAGGAGTTTGTGGTTCCTCCAGGATATCTTATTAAGTCGCTTAAATTTATATACTAATGCATCTATTTTGAGAAAATAACTAAGTAGGAAATATAAAGGGACTGGCAATAATGTTGATCCTACCTGCCAACGTGATCAGTAAATGAATCCACCTTAAAATCCATGTACTATACTCTGCATATGCCTGTTAATAGCTGATTTGAATGCTCTTATTTATTGACCAGTACACTCCCTAGATATTTGGCTTCCTCAACTCCTGTTTTGTTGGTTGACCCTGTCTTCATCTAGCAATATTTTTGGATTATAATTTTTCTATTATTTGTATTGCAGGAGGCAGATCAGTAGCATAGACTGCAACAGTGTTGACATAAACTGTACAGCTGACCTGACGGCTGTTGCCGGTGACTGCAGGAATTAACTTGTGTAGATTCCTAATAAATGGCTTAATGTATAGAGCATATACAATGAGAGATAGTGGGCAGCACCTTTTATTATCACTGATGCAAACAGTATGCTGTTAATCAGTACCTTAGCAAAAGGTGCATTGTAGATTCCCTGAACCCATCTAATAAAGGTTGGACTGATATTCACCCTACTAACTGCCTACAAGAATGTCCATGACGCCTGATTGAATGGTTTGTCTGTATTTAGCAGTGAAATGTGGGTTGGATCATTTAACACCTGTGCTGGGTCTATCAAAGCCATGGCCAACTCATGTGGGAGGTGGTGTATTTTCTGGTGCAAATCAATGTTGAAAAGATGAAGCGAGGTGCAAACACCCTGACTATTCTATTTGTGAGTATTTAAGAGTACCTTCCTAGGTTCGCCTTCAGTGATGACGTCTGTTGGTAAGATAGGCTTTCTAGTTGATCTTTATTATCTTTTTTCAAAAATACTAAAGTAATGGTCTCTCTCTGTTGTCTGGTACTATTCCTGAGGGCATAATCTGACTCACCATTTTGAAAAAACAGGGGAGTGATCTCTTGGGATAGTACTCTATGAAGTTCGACAAGTATAGAATCAGGGAAGGAGACCTTGCCTTAGACCAAGCTCTTGCCTAGTCACTGCTAATTATTAACTGTCAGATTGGTTTTCCATTATTTTAAGGTATAAATATCTTTGAATTTCTGCTAGTGATGTGGAAAGGGATTCTTTACTATGTAGTTATGCATAATATTGAGAGAAAATAGCTCCATTGTCCTCGTTCCATTTCAAATCTGCCCTGTTTCACCCCGAATAAAAGATATTACATTTTAGCTTTGCTCATTCGTCATAAAGGCCAGTAGCCAGCTAGGTCTCTGTCCTGTATCGTAGACTTTGGTATTTTGATGTAATGCTAACCCTGCCTTTTTGGCACTATGTACATTCTTAATCTGGCTATTGAATTCCTCTTTCTGCTGATCTAGAGGGATTTTCCTCTTTGTGCAGTCAGTTCGAGACCTAGGGTGTTGTTTAACCAGAGTGGCCAATTTTCTCAACAGATGGCATTCTTCTGCATTTTTCTCTCGTCAGCCTAATGGAAAATGCCCTGGCTGGACCTCTCATATATATCCAAGAGTTCAACTTTATAAGATACTTTATGAATCCTTAATTGTCTTGGTTGCATATTTTTTTCCAAACACATAATAAAGCTTTTGAAATCTTCCTCAAAGAATGATCCCCACGCCTTAATGCTGAACTATTGATTATTCTGAGTGGTTTTGGTGCAACAGTTGCAGAAGTAGTAGAGGAAGAAGGCAGGTACTAGCACCCTCCTCCAAATCCTCTGCCCGACATTGGCAAAAGAACCAATATTGAGGGATCTGTAGTTGAGGTACTTGTCTCTGGTGCTGAAGTCCCAAAAAACGCTAGTATTACAGGTGAAACATTTCCGAAATTGAGGCCACCCCAAAGGCATTGACAGTGGCTTTACTTTGAAAGGGCTATGTTCCATATATTTATACTGTTTAAAGCACAGTAAAGCTTGTAACGCTATAAATATATGGAACATAGCCCTTTGAAAGGCTTTGATCTGCCCTGGGTAGAAACTTTTTGAAAGTTTAAAATCTGTTCTCAGTGGCTACATGAGGCATGGAAACTTAACAAAGTTTGTTCTTATATATGAGGCACTGCTCTTGAGAATTACTCCTAGAAAGGGATGTTGAGGTTTCGCAAGATTTCTCCTTAAGTATTGCCAAGGTGAGTTTGGGCTCCCACTCATTATTGGCATTAGTACTTTTTTGATACCAAGCCTCACAGACTGTCTACTTGGAGCAAGCGCCCAAAGGTCATCTACTTCTAACACTGCAAAAATATTTCAAATCATGGCTGTTTTGAAGAGGACACAATATCCTAAAGAGTACAAAAATTCAGCAGAATCCTCCCTCAGAATGGGAAAAGCTCAGGTCTCAGAGGTGTGAAAAAAATGAACTGACCTCAGTGGCTTCCTATATACTTTCTTTGTGGCCCTTCCAAAATGCACACGAATCCAGACTCGATGTTGCACCAGAGACTTGTTACTGTTGAGGAAGAGTTTTGGATCCCATCAGATACCTACGAACAATTCACTGAAAGAATTTGCGGGAGCCAGTCTTCACTAGAGCAAAGTTTGTTTTCTTCATTCTTAAAAATTAAAACCGACACCAAACAACATTGTTTTCCATCTGTATTTACATATGAAAATTATTGAAAAACAAAAACATAGCTCCTTATCTATTTTTTCATAAACCTGAAGATTTTCATGTGATCCATCAAATGTAAAGGGAACTCTTCAAATCATGCCACTTGTTTCATTGTTAAAATTTTCAGGGGTTTGCCTGACTCGCCATCCAGGGTGCCCTCCTGAAGAGCACCAGGCCCACTTTATCCATAAGACAGTTAATGACAAACTCATGGACCTTCGATAATGTTGTTCTGATTGATAATTGTTTCCTCTGTGGATCTGCGAGCTCTGGAGTAGTGCAGCCACTGGCCGGGACACCAGAAACCTTATTATCCGTGCTGTCATGGAGGTGCGCATTGCCACTTAACGCTTCATGGTGTCTCAGCTGCCTCATCCAACAACGATTGGAGGTGATGACAAGTTTAAATGAATTGCTATGCCCACCCCTTCAATGTTAGATAACTTCTAGCCTCAGAAGTGCTCAGAAAATCCAGATACGCATCATACAAAATGTTATCAAAGGTAAACATTCTCTGCTGCTACTCGCTGCATTTTCTCTGCAGATTCATGTTTGAAACATTCACCAGCGGTACTCAATTATTTGGATGACTACGTTGTGGGTAATTGTGGATGTTTCTAAGAAATATGACTGTCTAAAGGTAGAGCATTCTAGGTGACTGGAAAGATGTACTGCTTCGGGATAATGCTGTGTAATGAAGGCACAGTTGGTAGACGCACTCTATATTGTTGGGGTGTTTGAGGGAAGATACCCTTGTGTGCCATGCTGTATGCTTGTTCATTTTCATATTATTTTTCTTATACTGTTCGTTACTGGTTAAGTCAACATTTTTGAAGTGCAATGCCTCGACCCCGTGATTAAGTAGGTAGTTATACAGAAGCCTGCTTCCGATCTCCTAATTCATTCATTCATTGTATTGCATTCCCCTTCATTTCTGCGTCCCCCTTTTTCCACTGCTTAATTGCCTTTTCTTCTATTTGTTTCTTTCCTTTGCTATTATTTCCCTTGCGCCCCTTTCTTCGCCTGCCTCTTCCCCTCGTTCTGCCTCCTCAGCGGTGTCCCTTCTTTTATTCAAGCGCCTCTCGCATTCCTTTGTTGCTTATTCCTCTGCTCCTGCCCTCTTACCTTCCTTTACCTCTTTCGTCGTCCATCACTCTCCCTTACCGAGTATCACTCCTTTCCCCACCTTCCTCTCTGCTCTCATTCTTTCCCACCCTCTCTTCTCTTTGATTTCTTTCTTGCCTTCCTCCTTAGCCATTCTGCCCGACCTTCTTTCCCTCCTTCCCTCTTTCTTTTCCCTCTTACCTCCCTTCCTTCTCTGTCCATATTATTTTACTCTCCTTACTTCCCCACGCTGTTCTCCAGCTTCCCCTTCTCTCCTCTTGTTCTGTCTTCGCCCGTTCGTTCTCTTGTTTTTCTTCCCTTCCCTCTGTCCCCGCCACCTCTCCTTTGAACCTTCGAGCCCGCTCTCCCCTATCGTGTACTTTCTTTCATTCGCCGGAGTTCATGTCTTCCTTCTTTCCTGCCCTTTTACCCTCGTCCTCTCCTGTCTTACCGCCGCACTGCAAAATCTCTTCCTCCATCCTTTCCAGCTTTCCTTGTCTGCCTCGCTTTTGCCCTTTCCACATCTTCTTTCACTTTCCATATACTTTTTCTTCTGTTCTCTTTTCTAATTTTTTCTTATTCTCCTCTATAGCCCCCCACTCCCCCAATTTAATGATTTAAAATTGTTGTTTAATGTAGTTTTTTCTGTTTAGGTGATGGTGACAATGGCTTTGTAACACTTTAAGAGGAGGGCTCTGGAGGCCGGAAGTTCAGAGGGAAGCTGCCTGCCGAGACCTCTCTGCCCAGGCCAGCTTACATGTCCCTCATCATGGATCTTTTACAGACTTAACGCAAAGGATCTTTGCAGAAATGAACAGGTAGACGTTTATTAATAGTCCATTCTGTGAATTGTCATGAATTCTTATGTAGTTCGAGTCCAGAACGAGCTGCACGCCAAGGATGTAAATGGCTTGTTAACCTTGCAGTTTTTGGAGTGCGCCTTGCTTAGGCGCCGTATGTTCCCTAACCGCCAATCCAGTCGTGGTCTGCATTTTTGATACTAGCAAGCCAAAATGCGCCATGTTTCCAGCTTTCTGGGCCGTTTCCTTTCTATATTTGTATCTGAGCTCAGTTGCTGTTTGCTCAGGGAGGTGTGAGCGAGTGGGTGGGTGCGGAGACAAGAGGCCTGTGAAAAACTATTTGCGCTGGCGATGCAAGGGCTTCAACACCTGTCCCTGCAAAAGAGCTGGCAGTGCCGAGGTGGCACTGAAGGAGCAGGGAGGACAATGGAAGAGGTAAACCCATGAAACGAATGCAATGTGCCCACTCTTTTTACAGGTACAAGAAAGAAGATAGAGCAAAATGAATGGAGCCACTGAGAGTGGAGGAGGAGATACAGAGGCAGGGTGCCAGGCGATCCAGGTGCCCGTCGGGTGGCATCGGCGAGAAGTGCAGAACACCGTGGTCTACATCAGGTACGGATTGACTCCTCACGCTTCATTACTTAACTTAGCTATCCTTATTATTCTGTTCACAGAACTTTACAGAACCATTTCACACTCTATTACAGAACTAAACACAGCCTGCTTCTGTTATACGCTGCCTTGTTTTAAATTGCGTTGCACGCTTAATGAACCTGTTCACCCAGCTCTTCAGAAATATAAAGACATCTGGGGTCTGAAATAATGTCTCATTACGGTTCCTAATGAGAATGTACAAAGCCACTATAGATACGCCCATATGACAGTGCCTTGAAACCTCATTTCACTTGGTAGTAGGGCAAATCCCAGTATGTCGGCCTATTTGGGACCATTAGCCTTGAATGTTTTTTGGCAGCCTTTTCACACTTGGTTCAGTTCTTATCCCGAATGGCTTCTTGCTCACATTGGGAGAAAGGTAGATGTTGATCTCACCAACAGCAGAACATAAACACTTTAGTCCGTTGCCTACATAAAGACGCCTTGTTATTTCCATCATGAACTCACCATGATTTTGACTGCTTCCTCAGAGTTCGAAAATCCTAACCTTTGAGTGACCAAGTAAGTAACTACAGGCTGTTCATTTGTTGGTGATTAACATACAGGCTAACTCTGTACATCCTTCTAACGAGGAAGATTTCTGTGTCCCACCTTTTCCTTGGCCTCTTTGGGAACATTACCCTCATGGTTGTCTGAAACGTTTTTGGGGCCTATTGAGGATCATATTTCTAAACCCTGTTGTACATGTGGCTGTTATACAGATTGGTGATGTTTATGACACACATGCTTCTCATGCCTTTGATGGGGGAAGTAAGCTTGGCCTCTTAGCTTGCCAGTTATCCAACTGATTGATCTGGAACTCTCTCACATTCTACAACCAAATGCAGATCCCATTCATATGTTCCATTGGAGGCGTTCAGCAGCGCACAATTCTGCCCTCTTTACAGATTCTTAAGCTGTTCCCACCAAAATGGATCCTAGCATACCTTCGTTTTCACCAAAATTGTCTGCAATTGCAGTGACCACCGAGTACTTGATAGCCATTGGAGAGACCCCATCGTGCCTACCCCCATGCCTTTTGTCTTACATGGTATGAAAACCAGTAGTATCTGCTTCATATCCAGATCCCCCTCTAGAACCGACCCTCCGACATACTGAATATGATGTAGGCAGCAGATTTGATTTTCAAAAGTAAAAATAATGCCCTGACTAGTGAATGATTGTCATTGTTTTGTGAAGTACTGTAAACCTTTCCTGGGACATACCTTTCAGGTGCCAATTGTCCAGGTACAGAAAAGCCTACACTTGTTTTAGTCTTAAACGTAGTTCTGCTAAAAAGGCCACCTGATGTGTGTGAAAGCTTATGCTTGAGACCGTGGGAAAGGTCTCTGAATTGCGAGCACACCCCTTCCTCCATGAAATGCAAGTTTTTTCACAGTTTTGGCTGGAATAGGTATTTGGTGGGTTACCATCAATTCCATTTCAGCAACACCATTGGCATGTGTGCCATAGACATCTCCATAGTTTCGTTTTTTTTCCTTCAAATTATGCGTTGTAGGCTTTCAAGTTTAATATGGGATAAAGTTTTCCTGTCTCCGTTTTGAGAATAAGAAATTATCAGGAGGTGGGTCATGCATGCAATACGTCCAATGGTAAATCTTTGGCATGGTTTATTTACATCTGGCTTTCCACTTCTGTAAGTCTTCATCTTAATTTCTCTCTTTTTATCCTATCTGGGGAAGGGAAGTTTGAAGGAAATTTTGTGAAGCTCAACAACCCCACCCCTGCAGCTCACCCCTCCCCCCCCCCCCCATTTTTGATGATCTAATGGATCCGCCCCCGTTCCAAGATTCTGCTTTGAATCCCTGTGCTATAAAATGGTTGCATGTCTTTGTGTGTTTCGTGGGAGTTCTAGAGTCTGACTCCTGTGGTATTTTCTTTTGCTTTACTTGTCTGCTGCATCCAGTAGATCTTTTATACAATGGTTCCTCTGAAGAGGGTCCTGCAAAGAGGGATCTTTATTGAGTAGTTCGAGGCATCAATTGATGTCTTTGTAGTCTGTAGAATGGTTTAGTAAATGCTGAAAAGCCTGCTTCTTTTGCTGTCTGCCTGGATTCTTTAACCTCTCTGGGGTATGGACCACTTTATCTACAAATAATTCTCTAAATGCTTCTAAATAGAGGTGAATCTTAAACTTCTTTCAAATGTTGGCTACAGATTCTTGGAAAGTCTCAGCAAAAAGCAAACAAATGTTGTTGTATTTGAGTCCGATGTGCAGGATGCTTGCTACTTGGCCAGGCACAGACCTTCTGTTGCACGGAATGCTTCAGATCCTAAGAAAACAAAGCTTTTCACAAAAGTTTAATGTATGAAGGGTGTTCATTTAAGAGTAGTGGGGACTACCTTGCTACAAAATATGGAAAGGGAAGTGTTGCTACCATCTAACACACATCCTACATCAGGTCCTCCTGGTTTGACTCAAAGTGCGTCCCCCAAATCCTTATGTCAAAACGTTCTTCCAAATGGTAAGAGCTTCCATCTGTACTTTTGCTCTTGGGTTGTAAGATCCCTTAGTCTAACAAAATTTGAGATGCCATATAGTTGTGGAAGTATGTGCATTAATGCTTATGCGTCTGGCTCAATGGAACGTCCATGAGTGCCCTAAGCTCCATTCCAAGCACAATAGGATGAAAAGTTGAGGAATCCACCACAACTATAGACTCTGTACTTGTCCTACTGAAGTCCGAATCCAAATCAACAAGCTAGATATGTTGCTCACCGGATTCCTGAACTGGCTGTAATTTTCCTTCTGGTTCTGGGAAGGAGTCTTACTCTCTTTAAAAGAACCTTATTGTCAGGAAGGTTTAGGGTTCACTTCAAGAACTGGCCCGTTTCATTTCATATTATTTCTGCACTTGTCTTTCTAATGAGAGTCTTTGTCCTAAAAAGGAAAGTAGCAAAGCGGTTCCCTGTTTGCAGACTGCCTACGACTTTCAGGGGCATACTTGCCCTGGTTATTAATATTCTTTCCCTAGTGCTGTGAATCTGCGGAGTTTACTCTTAGGAAAGCATTGTTAATAAGGCTGTGATGTCGAACCCAGAACTACAACATAGAAAGTTCATAGTCTTTTTTTGGCATCCTTTTCGCAGTTGGTTTAGATCTTGTACTACATGGCTTCTTGCTCACACTGGGAGAAATAAACAACAATTGATACAGTGTTAACTTTTGTGAGTGTTGGAACTATAGGGTTGTTAGGACCATTGGGCATGGCTCAACTGAACATTCCGGAGTACTCATAGCAGAGAAAAGAGTGTAGATGCATTAGGACACCGTGGCAGCCTTTATGCCGAATAATGTTGTTCCATCCCGTCAATATGGCTCAATGCCAGTAGGACACTGGGAGGTAAGCAGTGCCCTGCAGTGCTGTCAGAGTGTCAAAAAGCTGTGTGACTCTCAGCCTGTGACCGGTTTGTTTGACACAGATTGTGTAGTGTGCTTAGCATCTAATAGACTTGTTCCTTTTCGCTTAAGTTTTGTGACATCCCATCGTTTTAATACTCTGGTCCCTGATATCAATACTCTTTTGTAGACAGATTTGTATGAATTTAAAACTTTGTAAAACTCAAAGTAACTTTTCTTTTTCTCATCTCTAGTCCTAGTGGTACAACTCTTACCTCACCGGAGCAGATCAGGAACTACTTGCTGGCAGACGGCACCTGCAAGTGTGGCCTGGAATGCCCCCTGAACATCCACAAGGTGAGCTTATAATGCACCCTGGGTTCACTTTGGGTTCTGTTTCCATAAATAGCTGGGAGCTATTGATCTTGTTCTTTCTCTGTGCTTAGAGTTCATTGCAGTGGAGAGGATGGAGGGGAACTTTATGGCGCACACTGGTGGAAATGCTTGAGGTGTGAGCAATTATGAGAATATTTCAGGTGAAGATTGCACAGGAAAAACAATTTACAAAAAAATCAGCAAGAGCTTTAAAAACACTGGTCGTGTCTTCAAAGCCATAAAATGCTTTCCATTTTAATCTGGTGATACATTTTATTGGGTTTCACTCTTTAATTTTTTTAAAATAGATTTTACCAGTTAAACTTACGATAATGTTTTTGCGGGGCACAAGAGGAAATGTATGCATTTGTTAAAGTTCACAGAAAACAAGTCTTTAATCACTTTATCCTGAGGTGACTCCTTTAGCATTTGACATATTCTTATATTATTGCTTATACATTAATGTTTGCAGGTAATGCACTGATGGTTTCTGACATTAAAAGCTATCACAGCATGTTACAATATTTAATAAATCTGTAATGCAGAGATGAACCAGTTGAAACCTTAGCCTCTATTTCTTATTATCTTCTGATCCACATTCCCATTTACTGATCATTTGGTTGATAGTGACATCAGAAGCTTGACCTAGAAGGCTACTATCCAAACCCAGTACTAGCACTAATTGTTTGTTCCTGCTCCGGCTCATTTTGTTGCATCTTCACACTTTATTCATCTTTCTTATTTCACAGCCATATCACATATTCTCCAATTTCACAGAATTAATCCTTTCTCAAACCTTTTTTCTGCAAAATACTCAAAGAATCAATTTTCCTGTCTAGGTTTGATTGTTTTTCTTATTTTTGGGCTTTATCACTTCAATTTAAATTAGTTTATCATGGGGTGGGTCTATTATTGGAAGTTATGGAACATGATATGATTTACTACAGAAAGCTAATGCCATCACTATAAAATTTTACGTTTGGTTGCAGATAAGGCATTTGTAGCAAATACATTTTTGGTCAAATCTTTGGTCATATGTTGGGTGTTGTTAAAAATCAGTATTATGATATATTTAAAATGTTTACATTCAACTGGGGAATGTTATAATCGTCTTGAACTTCTGTTGCCTATTATTAGCCTGGAACCACGGCTACATTATAAAGTAAAGCAATGAATGAAAGAAAAGTAGGCAAAAAGTAGTTCAGTACCTTACTCTAGTAATATAGTGCTCTTTGCCTCCAAACCTCCAACTAAAACTCTGATTATTAGAGGCCCACTGTCCCTCTTTATTTCCTCTTACTCAGTTCGGAAACCTTAAATATACACTTAAGCCTAAATCATTATCCAGTGGATACACTTTCCTCAAGACATCCATAGGTAGTTGAAAAATTGCTTTTCTCAAGTCTGATTACAAAGATCAACATCAAAGGACAGATTTGTCTCCTCCAATATGAAAATAGGCTTGCAAAGCACCCAATCTTCACTAAGCAAGGTATCACTTCCACATTAAGACTAAACAGTCACCTGGTTGATAGAAATAGGAGACTGAATAGTAACCTGATTGTTCAGTAATTAGTGAAACGGAAACACAAGATTTGCTAAGAGAAAGACAATAAAAAAGTAAGCCTGAAAAGGTGAAACTAATATATTTGTGCATCTCCGCTCCACAGTATGATTGTTTATCAAACATATTGAGTACACAAGTTTTACATGCAAAAATAGCATTCAAAACGTTGACAATCATAAAATTGTTAAGTTAAGAATATGTTGGGAAATCAGATTTTGCAGCTTGATTTTTTTTTCTTGATTTACATGCTCTGCATCTATTGGCTGAGTCCTGAACCCTCTATGCTCTTGTAGTCGTCTCTTTTCTCATTCTCCATTTTTATTTATTTTTTATTTATTATTGTTGTTGGGCGTCAACTGTTTCCACCATTTGGTGCTTAGTGCAGCCTCCTCCTTATGTCAGACGTCTGTCCCTGAAGCCTCTGCTCGTGGTCGCCATCTTCAGATTCTTTTATTCTGCCGTGTGGCCTGGAAGTATCGCTAAAGGCTGTCCAAAGGTTAAAGAACGAAGGTGGTGGATCGTCGAGTGAAATTCGAGGTTGCAGGGGAAAGAAACACTGCAAGAGCAAGACCAACAAAATATTGTTGTAAAATCAACTTATTTGCTCAGAAGAACACCGAGGTAGGGGGGGGCATGTGAACAGCTGTCGGGAGAAGGCCAAAGAATGCAGAGGGAGGGAGCCCCCATTTCTGAAGGAGATGAAAAACACGCCTTTCCGATTCTGTTCAGAGTGCCATCACAACTTTGCACAGAGACACAACCATCAGGTGTGTAATCTGTGCCTCCCGAAAGACCACAATACAGAGAACTGTGAAACTTGCGCAGAGTTCAAGCCTAAAGCACAGAGAGCAAGGGAGATGCAGAGAAAAGCGCACTACTGCATGCAGGGGCAGAAAGACACTCCATTGTTTTTTTAATGCTTTATCTATGATCTTCCCAGTAAGGAAAAAAATTAAAAAAATACTCATTCTTGTAATTCTGCCAGTCAATAAAAGTACGAGTCATGGACCTGGTAAAATTGTAGTAATTAAACGTCACTAGACAAATTTGTGTGGTCAGTTGCAGGATTTCCCTAGAAAGGGCCTAGACTCAAATGAGAGGGAGAGGTGACACTTGGCAAGCCAGCAGCTAAGAGCTTAGTGTGCAGATTATGAGGGTGGCATAAGGGGGATAGAGGGGAGCCGGGGTGCCCGACAAGCAGTAAATAGGTACGGAGCGGTTTCCACATGTTTGTGGGTAGGGAAGTAGGGGGTTGAAGCGTAGCATACAATTCACTTGTGTCAAAGTAAGCTAGGCTGCCAAGTCATGTTTTGGCGGTAGGGGGATGGCGAGAGAGCTAGTGAAAAGCCACCTCACGCTTCGCCAACAGGAGGGGAATGACGGTGAACTGCTGCATTACTTTAAGGCTATCCTGCACATAACCCAGTAAGGCCAAGAGGGGTTCGGGATTATAGGTAGTTAGATCACCTATGCTAGTGTGTCATAAATTGATTGCCAGAAAGTTGCAACTGACGGACACATCCAGGTACGATGGGAAAAGTCCGCCTTCAGGGAGGAGCAGCGCAGACAGGCAGATTACCTTAAAGGGGCCAAGTTAGCAAGGAAACTGGGTATGATATGCATCCTATGTATAAATTTTAAATTAAGGAGTGTGTGGTAGTAGTTAGAGGACACCAGGCGGGTCTGTGTGCAGCATGCGGACCATACCTTATCAGTGAGTGCATGACCCAGGTCAGATTCCCAGCCTGTTGGAGTTTAATGTCAATGGAGGGGGGAAGGGCGAGACATGAGGTAAAACCTGGATACTAGTCGACATTTGGTCTCCACAGTTATGATAGAGGTTAATGGGGGAAACTCGGGAGGTGCTAATGGGTATGTCGGTGTCACTGCACATAATAAAACAGTCTATCCTAGTGAGTGCCAGGAAGCCGACTCCGTCCGTTACGTCCACCATATGACCCGCCGGGAACAAGTCAGCAAAGGTATGTAGCAAGTGTTTGTTAAGGGTGTGACGTACGATCAACTCATTGGTTATAGGTAGCCAAGGATTATAGGGGAGTGGCAGCAGTGGGGAGTATAAGAGGGGGGCTTGTAGCATCCGGAGCAATTTCGTCCAGGCCCATCTGGAAGCGGAGACTAACTGAATGTCCGCAGGATCTAATGGGTGCCCGTCAGGGAAGAGGGAAACAAGTGCGGTCAGGAAAACTAGGTCGGCTTCAGGTTTCTTATAAGGAATCTGTGCATCAGGATGAAAACAATAGTATTGGCACTGGGCCACCAAATAATAAAGGTGCATGTGTGGCACCCCGAGCCCCCCATGATGCAGTGGCTTTGCCAGCGCGTCCCAACCCACTCTGGGCGCCGCCCCGCCCATATCAGTTTGAGAAGAAGGCCGTGTAGGGAGGCAAAGAACTTGTTAGGAAGCCAAATGGGAATATTAAGAAACAAGTATAAAAACCGTGGGAGTATGACAATTTTAATGATAGCGACTGTGGTCAATTTGGGACGTCAGTTTGTCAATGGCAGGGCCATATTTACGCCTGATCACCTGTTTCTTGCCTCTGTGTAGCATAACACTGAGGTAGCTCACCGGGCCCATACACCAAGACAGCGGGAACTCACTTTGAAAAGGGATGGTAGAATCAGTCAGCGGAAATAACTTGAATTGGGACCAGTTAATACATTGGCCCGAAAGAACTCCAAGGCGGGTAAATTCACGTAGGAGTGGTTGAAGATTATCAGCAAGATGCCTAATAAACAATAAGATGTCATTAGCATATAATGAAAGAAGGAGTGGGCCATTGCGGGACTGGATCCCACAGTGGCTGTGACCCTCCTGTAGTTGGCAGACCAGAGGGTCCAGTGCAATTATAAAAAAGGGAGGAGAAAGTGGGCGTCCCTGCCTGGTGCCCCTCATGACGGTGAAGGGCCCAGACAGAGAGCCGTTAGCGCAGATGCAGGCTCTAGGTTGAGAATATAACACTTTATTCATAGAAATGAAGTAAGATGGTGTGCTTAATTTGGCAAGAGTAATGTGCAGAAAGGGCCATTCCAAGGAATCAAATGCCTTTTCGGCATCTGATAACGCTACTGCAGAGGGAGTGTCAGACGAAATACGATTGAGAACTGAGAAAATGTTCAAGGAGGTCAAGCGGTGCAGACCGAAGCCTGACTGCCCCAGAGAGATGAGTTGGGCCATAAGTAGGGAGAGATGATTCACAAGGGTTTCAGCAAGAATCTTATTATCGAAAATTAATAGCAATAAGCTGTGATAGGAGCTGCAGTTACAGGTGTCCTTGCCAGTCTTAAGAAGTAATGTAATTACTGGTTCGCATAGCGATGGGGGCAGAGTGCCGATCCGCAATGCTTCTGTGTGCACAGCCAGGAAGTTGGGAGCAAGGAGATGTTTATAAAAGGTACTGGTAAAGCAATCCAGACCAGGGACCTTGTTGCCATTTGAAGAGTTGATGGCTTGTATAAATTCATCGCAGGAGATTGACTCAGCCAGGAATTGTTTTTGGGCCCTGTTTGTCCAGACCATGGCCACCTCTTTGAGGTAGGAGGACATGAAGGAGGTGTCACCAGAGAGTCTGGTGGTGTAGAAATGTATGTAGTAGCGTAAAAGATAGGCCAGGAAGTCTTCACAATTCGTGATATGGGTGCCGTCCGGTAATAGTTTCTCGGGATGCATGGGTAGCCCTTATGGGGTTTTAGAAGTCTGGCCAGTGTGCGTCCAGGTCGCTCACCCTCGCCGTAATGGCGGGCTTTGGCATATCATCCAAGGAAAAGGGACTTGCATTCAGAGAGGTCATGATATTCGGTCATTAAGGAGGTACATTGCATGGACAGTGACTGGTCATGGGGCAATGGGACGTGTTTGTCTAAGGCTTTCAATTGTGCCTCAACCCGCTCCAATTGGGAGTGAAGATCTCACAAGACGCCCGTCCGCTTGGAGATGCAGCTACCACGAATGTATGCGTTAAAGGCATCCCACAAGGTAGCTTGGGTGGGAATGGTATTAGCATTCAATTCAAAATAGTTGTTCTGATGGATACATCTACCTGTGGATTCCTCACCTTTTGAATATCCTAGTGGGCAGCACTCGACTGAAACTTTTCCATAGCTCTCCACATCGACGAAGACTTCAAAATGGAACGGCTCCGCACTCGACTCAGTCTGTTTTCATCTGAGCCATAAGAAGTCCTCGCAGGCGTGCCGACATCAGTTCCCTTTTTTCTGCGCCTTTGACGCGTAACAGTTTTCTTTGCTCTCTGAGGTGATACTTTGTTTCAAAGAGAATAGCTGCTTTTTGTCAAGTTGGTGACACTGTCTCCTCCTAAGAAATCAGGCTTTAAGCCATGTAGGGAATGCAGGGGTCTTATGTCAGTCACTGGCCCCGCATGGGGGTTGCCTTTGGTGCTTGAGCTCTGACCACAACGTTGGGGAGTGTCCGTCGTGTCAGAGCATCAATCCCAAGGCAAGAGAAGCAAAGCTTTTCCTGGTGAAGGCAAAGAAGGAGAAACAGAGTTGCAGAAGGTCACTGTCTCATCGCGCCTCGAGGTCGTCCAGGAAGGAACATAAAAAGAGATGACGCCATAGCCCTCAGCACCGGTCCTCCAGAGATGTGACTCCACAGCTGTGTATGCCTTCTCCGAAGTCAGCCGAAGGTTCTCCGTCGCCATCGCTGGTGGAGATTCCAGTGATGGCGACGCCGGTGCAGCAGTTTTCCCCAGTAAGTTCCCCAGAGCAAGAGGTAGTACCAGTGACACCAGGTCATTCTCAGCCTCAGGAGCATGAGTGAGATTTCCCAGCTTCTGGAGCGGATCCATCCCATTTTCTGAATGCCATGTATGGCATCTTCGCCAGGGCCATGATTCCTTCAGGTGCACAACAGCTGGCTCCAGGGGTCCAATGTCCTTATCTTTGGGAGAATTCTTGGCACCCTAATAGCAGGCTCCTATTCTGGCATTCTTACCAATGGCCAAGTTACCCTGGTCTTCGCTGAGGAAGATGGCTCTTTCGCCGACTGACACTCGGCAGGAATATTCTGCGCCATTGGCACCTGCTCCGACATCGAAGAAGTCTCAGCCAATGCCGCGTCATACGCCTCCAGCCTGAGTTGGTTCTGCACCGTCAGTATCCGAGTCGCCAATGTCGCGGATGCCGCTTTATACTCTTCTGACGCCTTTGCTGGAGTTGCTAGTGTTGAGGCTTAGGTCCAGGAGAGAAGCTATGAGGCGGTTGGAGAAAGAACAATATCTAGCCTCACATCGTGATCCAGACCTTGAAGAAAGCAAGATTATTTCCCCAAATCAAGATTTTGTGGGAATAGATGTGGCTAGTGGTTAGGACTCTTCCCCGGAGTGGGTGTCATTACCTCCACAGGAGTTGCCTTCACCTGAAGTAACTTCTTACCTCACAGTCCTCCGTAAAATGGCTGATATGTTAGACTTGTCTTTCCCAACAGCAGAGATGAGATCCAGTTTATTGGCGGAGGTCCTTCACTCTACGATTTCATCCTCAGTGCCCTTGCTGCCATTCAACGAGGCTTTGACAGAACCAATATTGGAAGTATGGCAGAAGCCTTTGTCTGCTCCAGCGGTATCTAGAGCAATCTCTAGCTGATATAAAACTGCACCGGGTGATCCTGAGTTCTTGAGTCATCATCCGACATTGGAGAGTTTGGTGGTGCAGGCTTCATGCTCTTCAAAGTCCGCGCCTGGGTCCTTTCTGTCTGCCACCAGCTGAAAGAGGGTCAAAAAGGATGAAACAGACAGCAAAAAACATTTTTTTTCGTCTAGTAGTATGGCGCTAAAATCAGTGAATGCCACATGCTTGCTGGGTCTCTATGTGCACATGCCCTTATGGACTCATCTAGATCTGTCCTTGTGAAACTTCTGGATGATTTGCAGGGACATTTTTTTGGAACTGTTAAATGACAGCACAGCCAGGCTGCGGCTAAGCAAATCATTTAGTCGGGCCTGGATACGGATGACTCGGTAGCTAGGACAATGGGTACATCAGTCGCCACAAGGTGACATGCCTGGTTGAGGGGTTCTGGTTTACCCACCAGTGTACAGAATAGCCTGATGGATTTACCTTTTGACAGTTGGGGCGAGCCAGATTCGGCCCTGGAAAGGTTTAAGGAGATCAAAGCCACTGCTAAATCCTTGGGCTTTCAGTCTCTCTCGCGAGCCTATAGACAGCTGCGTAGGTTCTGGCGGTTTGGAGGAAATTACTCTTTTCGAGGGAGGCAGCAGTCAGCCAGTCCCCAGTATATGGCATATAGAGGGCGTGGCAGAGCAAGACAGAGAGGTGCAGACCATCAGCCTAACACCTCTTCTTCTGCCTCCCCGGCCAATAATGCAGGAAAGCAACCCTAGTTTCATCATCTTGCAGCATGCTTTGCATGTGGGAGGGTGGCTGATTCATTTTCAACAACAATGGATGTCCATAACACTGGCCAATTGGGTGCTGGGCATTGTCGAAAATGGATATGCCCTACCATTCCAAGAGTCTTTCCCCCCCTTTCCACCACAACACAGTTATTGTTCGTAGAACATCTAGATTTGCTCCTGCAGCAAGTCCAAACCCTACTTTCAGAGGGCGGAGTAGAGTTGATTCCAGAGCAGGAAAAGGGGTCAGGGATGTTATTTGAGATATTTCCTGATTCCCAAAAAGGAGGGGTCTTTACATCCAATCCTGGACCTAAGGATTTTGAATTCTTTCCTCAAGCAGGAAAAATTAAAAACGCTGACCCTGGCTCACGTTCTTCTTGCGCTGGACTAAGAGGACTGGATGGTTTCTACCGACTTGCAGGATGCAAATTTCCACATCCCTATTCTGCAGACACACAGGAAGTATGTCACGGTCACGGGAAGGAACACAACACTTTTAGTATGCCGTCCTTCTATTTAGTCTTACTTCTGCACCTCAGGTATTCATGAAGGTGATAGCAGTGGTTGTAATGCATCCCTGAAGGGGGGTGGGTGAATACTAGTATTGCCTTACCTGGACGATTGGCTGCTCAAAGCCAGGTCTCCAGAGTTGGTGCTGCACCATTTGCATTTGACAGCCCGGTTGTTGTTCAATCTGGGCTTTTAGTTAAACATGCCCAAGTCTCACCTGGAGCCCTCTCAGTGCCTTTTCATAAGGGGCAGTACTGGACACAACCGTGAATCATGTCTACCCTCCTCCTTAGATGATTCAAGACATTCAGGCTATGATTCCGATGTTTTAGAATGGAGTGGCCATTCCAGTCCTAAAGTTCCTACACCTACTCGTCTGTTCGCATCCTGTATTCTGTTGGTCACTCACGCACGTTGTCACATGAGGGCCCTCCAGTCGTACCTCCGCAAGCAGTGGTTTCAAAACAACGGAGACCTCAAGGAGACAAAAAGGATCTCCCAGGGCACTGCAGGGGATCTTCCATGGTGAAGTGTGGACAGCAACCTGACACAAGGGAAAACGTTTTGCCCTCCACCTCCGGTGACCACAGTGATAACGGATGCTTCCACTCTAGGGTGGGTAGCACATCTGGGGCATCTTGAGATCAGGGGAGTTTGGTCTTCAGTAGAACAGATATTTCACATCAATCTGTTGGAATTACAGGTGATACATCCGGCTCTCAAGGCCTTCCTCCTTTTCATTCATGGTCAGTTGGTACAAGTCTTGACAGACAATACCACTGCAATGTCGTACATCACCAGACAGGGAGGAGTAGGGTCGTATCTTCTCTGCAGAGAGGCTCTACAACTCTGGTCCAGGGACCATTGGATTTGCATAGTAGCAAACCAATTGGCCACAGTTCTCAACGTACGTGCGGACAGTCTCAGCCGGCACAGTTCAACCAACCACGAGTGACCACTTCATCAGTAGGTGGTTCTTCACGTCTTCCAGTCATGGAGGACATCTCAGGGGAGACCTGTTTGTCACTCACAAGAACGCACACTGCCTGTTGTTCTGCAGCCTCCAGTATCCTAGGCAGAGAGCACTGAGGGATGCCTTTCATTTGGACTGGAACAGCCAGTTGCTTTGCATGTTTCCACCCCATACCCTTGATTCCTCGGTTTCTGAGGAAGATTTGCCAAGTCTGGGCCCAAGTCCTATTAATAGCCCTGGATTGGCCAAGAAGGGTGTGGTACACAGACCTCCTTCAGCTTTAATTTTGCCTTCAGCTCCATCTCCCTCACAGGGCAGACCTCCTCTCGCAGTCGCAGGGGCGGGTTCTACATGCCTGGAGATTTAATGGAGGAATTTGAGTTCCTTTCCTCTTCCTGCTGATGTGGTGGATGCTATTTTATGGGCCAGGCGACACTCCACCAAAACTGTCAATGCTGGTAGATGGGCCAAGTTTGTCAAATGGTGTGAAGAGCGACATGTTGATCCTTTAAAGGCCCAGTTATCCAATGTTTTGAAATTTGCTCTTTCTTTAGCACAACAAGGTTGCGCAGTTGCAACAGTGAAATGCTATTTGTCTGCATTGTCAGCCTTTATTTGTTTGCATGACCAATATTCGTTGTTTAAATCCCCTATAGTTTTACGGTTTCTTATAGCGTTGACTAATATGTATTCCCCCCCCACTCAGGTCATCATGCCTCAGTGGGACTTAAATTTGATTTTAACGTACCTGATGGGTACACCATTTGAACCGTTACATAGATGCCCGTTGAGGCTCCTTACGATAAAGACTGTTTTTGTAGTGGCGGTCATGTCAGCTAGACATTTTAGCATGTTGCAAGCTCTGAGTGTTAAACCCCCATTTACCACTTACCATGCCAACAATGTGGTTCTGAGAACCAGGGTGGATTTGCTGCCAAAGGTTGTGACTCCTTTTTCATTTAGGGCAGTCCATCATCCTCCCGACCTTTTACCCTCCTCCCCGTTCCTCTGAGGAGGAAGGGCTGCATCGTCTGGATCCAAAGAGAGTGTTGAGCTTCTACATGGACAGGACGAGTGAATTTAGAATGGACAATCAGCCGTTCGTCATCTGCGTAGGCAAGATGAAGGGCAAAGGCGTATACAAAAGGACATTGTCGAGGTGGGTCATCCTTTGCATCAAAATGTGTTATGCTTTTTCAAAGAAAGAACCTCCTGAGGGTATAAGAGCTCATTCGACCAGAGATAAGTCTTCTACATCGGCCTTGGTTAGGAGTGTTTCAGTTGCTGATATTTGCAAGGCGGCAACTTAGGCTTCCCTCCATGCTTTCACAAGACATTACTTGCTTGGATTCAGAAGTGAGGAGGGACGGCCACTTTGCCTGATCTGTTTTGCAGGACTTCTTGGTATAGGCTGACAGGCACCCATCTTCAAGTGGGACTGCTTTGGGACGCAATTTAAAAGGTGAGGAATCCACAGGTAAATGTATCCATCAGAAAAACAAGTTACTTACCTGTGGTAACGCTTTTTTTGGTGAATACAGTATCTACCTGTGGATTCCTCACTGACCCACCTGCCTATCTGGATATGACAAGAAAATAAATGTTCGTATATATTGAATGTATTGGAAAATGGATATACCGAATGAATGTTTATATATAAGTTCTTGAGTTGAGACCGCACAGGTTGTGCTTGCGATGTTGGTATTTACCCATTCGCCACGAGGGCATGCAAAAAAGTGAGTGAAACTGATGTCTGCACGCCTGCGATGACTTCTTATGGCTCTGATGATGTCAGACGGAGTCTCGTGTGGAGCTGTTCCATTGTGACGTCCTTATCGACATGGAGAGCTATGGAAAAGTTTCAGTTGAGTGCTGTGCACTGGGATAGTCAAATGGTGAGGAATCTACAGGTAGATACTGTATCCACCAGAAAAAGTGTTACCGAAAGTAAGTAGCTTGTTTTTTTACCGTTGTTCGAAGTTCGGAACAGAAAAGGTCGTCCTGCCGAGCCATGGTGATGAATCGCCACAGACACTCAAGGGAGAGGATCTCCGACGCATGATCTGAGTGCGTGTGCGCTAAATAGCTGATATCCTTCAGCCACAGGTCAAGTGTAGAGGATAAGAACCAATAGTCAAGTCTAGACCAAGTATTGTGCAGCGATGAAGGTGTAGGTTGGAATATTGGTGTGAAGCAGACGCCATCAGTTGCGAAGCTCAAAAGTGCAGCAAATGTGGCAGACTATATGTAACAACCTGGGTTAATTTACCAGGGCTATGGAGGTGGAGTCCACGTGGGCGTCCACGAGAAGATTTAAATCCCACCCAAGTATTATATGATTGTAATCTATGTGTTCACAATTGGCCCTGAGGATGTTGAAGTCAGGTGTGTCCACATTGGGGGCGTAGAAGTTGGCCAAGAGAATCAGATGGTCCGCAAGGACACAGGATAGATGGACAAAGCGGCCGCCATCATCTATGAGGGTCGTCAATGGATGGAATGGCTGGCTGTTATGTACAAGGATGCAGACTCTTCGAGAGTAAGAGCCATAACAGGAGAAGTATTGATGGGGACCCCTGGTGGATGCTAAGGTGTGAAGCTTACCCGGGTATAGATGGGTTTCTTGAAGAAAAGCCACCTTGGCATTGTGTTTGATGAGATAATGAAGTACTTGCCTACCCTTGTGATGGTCATTGAGGGCTCGAATATTCCAACAAAGCAATGTAACATCTAGAAATGGAGTACTGTGCTTATGTTGCACAGACATTTGGAATTTGGTGTGGAGTAATGGAATGTGTTCCGTACACCAAGAGTATTAGTACATGTGACAGCAAAAAATTGATAATTTGAAACGTGTAAGGTTCAAAAACCCTAACCCACCCCCCAGACTAGGCAAAAAGCAGCCCAGCAACCCCCCACCAAACAGTAACTCAACAAAACATTAGAACTAAACAACACAAGAGGGTGTGTGCACCACAGGGGGGAGAACACTCCAAGGTGTTACGGCCTCCACCATATAATAAACTTGAAAATGCAGAATTGGACCAATAGGGGAGATTGCATGGGAGATCATGAAGGGAAGAGAGTACAGTGCGCACCAGGTGCGCACGCAGTGGCCAGCCAAGGCACCGGGATCAGAGAAATAGGTGGGCCAAGTCTAAATCTGATGGAAACAATTCTGCGCTGGAAGTAGGCTCAGGGTCCTGCAAGAGAGGCTCCAGGGAGCCCCGCTGTGGTGAGGAGACAGGTTTAGCATAGTGTTTGCGGAAATTCAGGGCATCCGCTGGCGTATTGAAGGAACGGGTTTTTCTGTGATCATCAACCTGCTTGTGTGCCGGGTATAATATGCCACAGCAGAGGGTCACCTTGTCCTTGGTGAATTTATGGCGCGCTTCCTGCATAGCCATGGTGAAGTCTGGATATATCGAGATGGCAGCACCCTCCCACTGCAGTAGGCCACGTTCCCGAATTAAGCGAATAATCTTGTTGCAGAAATTCAACAGTCTGGCCATGATCAATCTCGCCGCAGTTCCAGGAGGGGTGCGGTGGCCCAGGGTCCGATGAATATGGTCAACCACGAAGGTGGAAGTGAAGGTCTGGCGGTCAAAGAGATCCATAAGCAAATGTTCCACAAAAAAGTCAAGGTGCCCCTTATCCGTATACTCTGCTTACCCATTATGCAGATATTGTTGTAAGGCTTCCGGGCCTCCAAATCTTCATTCTTAATGGCCACAATTTTGGGAAGTTTTTCAAGCTTGTCTTTTCTTTTAGCTACAGAGATGGAACCATCCTCATCATTGTATATGTGCTCCCCTGCCACCTCCAGTCTGGTCTGATGCCGTTCCAGCTGTACTCCCATGCAGTCAAGGTGTATGACCAAGGTATTGGATCTGTTGTCAATAGCGCACAATCCTGCAGGGAGTTTTGTCATAATGGCATCTGTTAAAATAAGTGGGGCGCACTCTGCAGAGGCCGCAGCCCCCACTCCATCGCGGGGGAGGCGGAAGGCGCCTCGTAGCCTTGGTGGATGGCGGTTATCACCACAGACCATGACGATGAATGGACCAGGTAACTACCTCTCCCTTACTCATTCGCCATTAAGGTGACAGGGTGAGAAGCAGCTCACAATCCAAAGGAGGGGGCTGTGAATGGGGGTATATGCAAGGGTGACAAGACAGCAAGCGCTAAGGGGTGGTGGGGGGCCGGTATCTGATACCAAGGCTTAAAAGTAGGAAACAGCCAAGAAAGGAGGCCCAGTCCGAGGGCAGGAGGGATGTGCGCAGCCGGCACGATTATACAGAGAAGGGGGTCAAGCATCCCAGCAGCAGAAAGTGGATTTGCACAACTTAATCTCAGTCACTGGTTGATGGGCATGTAGGCAACCGGGGGTCGCAAATGGTAGAAGCAAAGGTTTGTGAAATTTAGACTTACCCCACAGTCTGGGAGTTCGGGTTGCGCGCTCTGGCCCACTGTCCAAGCAGCATGCGCGGTGCAGCAGGAAGGAGAAAGCTGCAACCCTAGTGGTCAACAGCAGGGCCCCAAGCCCAGCCAGGCAGTACATATCCACGTGCAGGCGATCCCATGCCCCACTGGCCCGCACGCATCAACATCTAGCAGGGAATGGCAGGCAAGCTGGGAGGCTGATGTAAGGTGCACTCGCTCCTGAAGCCACGATCGCCGGTTCTGAAAGATGCACAGGGGGCAGCACGTCCCAGGAGCAAGTTACCATAGGAAAGGCCAGAGCGGTGGTGGTAGACCTGCAAGGCCCGGTGGCCTGAGGTACACCCGTCGCCCCTGTCACCGCGGGGCCTCCGAGGGCAGCCGGTCCGCCAGACGCCCGATACAGCAGGGCACACTGCGTGGATGAAAGCAGCCGCTTACGGGCAGTGCTGCCGGACAGAGCCACACACCCGCCTCAGTAACTTGGTGATCACCTCCATGTGTTGCTGGGGGTCCATAAATCGACCAGAACGGGTCCGCTCGCTGGAGCTTCACCTTCAAGCAGCCTTCTTGCCCATTGTTAAGAGACTTCAGCCTGCCAAGCAAGGAAGAGGACAACATCGCCAAAGGAACTAAGGAAGAAGTCTCAGATGTTGAAAAAGAGGTAATCACCGTTGAACATGAACGCAAAAAAGCAGAGAGAAAAATGCACACAGGTAACGCTTAAAAAGTGAGGGGCAGGCGAGCCAAGATCATTGGACTCAAAAACACCAAAGACTGCATCATGCTGAAAATTTCACAAAGCGAAGGCAGGTGAAGGTCAAAAGAGCCCCCCGGGTCCCACACCAAGGACACCTAAGGAGGTCGAACCTCTGAAAAGGAACCAGCATCAAAGGATGACCAAAGTCGAGACCAGAACAAGAAGGCAACAGACGAAAGACCAGAGACTGAGACGTCAATGCCAAAAAAGAGAACAACACCTGCACTAGTATCTCTAAGAAGAGACAGCTTCAGACTGAAATGGCAGCCATTCTTCAAAAGAAGGATTTCAATGCCTCCCTCTGGGAACTCTGTATACTGTCGAGGCTTCAACAGACTTTTCTGGGAAAAAGTCCCAGAAGACCTGAGACCCCTGCAGACTCCAGAGCTTCAAGAGGAAGAAAAAGAGATACTTCATGAAGAGGAGGAGTCCTGAGACCCATTCCTCAACATGAGGGGTCAAAAGGCATCGAAGAACAATGGCAGAACCTCAAGGCAAATTCCCTGGAGGAGTGAAAAGACAGATACCTATTGAGGACTTCACCCCCCCCACCCCCAGTTGATATTGCCATGTATAGTCTGATGGTTAGAAGGGCGACAGAATGCTATGGAGTCCAACTGGATGAAGAAAAATTACACATGCTTCATGCCCAATACACTTTTGCCCTCCCAAAGCAGAAGCCAATGCTGCCTCATCATCGATCAGGTGAGCGAAGTCTTTAGAGAACCAGGAACCTGCAGGTGAGTGAGACCAAGGGTGGCGAAAAAATCTAAACATTCCTCAAAATGTCTGGCTTACAGACTGGGCAATGAAGTGCCGACCCATTATTTTGGCCATCACCAGGAAAAGTACAAATGTACCAACTTTGTCCGTACCACCAGTGGAGAAGGGAAGTAAAAGAATGGAATGGTGGGGTGAATATTTGAAAGAGGAGGTGCCATACAATGGCAACTTGAAATTCAAACGCGCTACAGAACAGATGTGCCCATCAATACTGGGAGAAGGTGGGAGAATTGTTGCAGCACCTCCCAGAAAGTTACAGAACAGGGCAACACCCTAGTGGAAGAGGGCAAGATCATTGCAAATACTTCTTTGAAATCAGGACTGGACGCTGCTGTTAGGGCGAGCAGACAGCTGGTGGCAGGGTTGTTGTTGAGACGATGTGCCTGGTTGCGAGTCTCAAGCTTCATGAATGAGGCCCAAACCAACGTTATCAACACACTTTTCAACGGAGAACACCTATTGGCAGCCTGCAGCATTTGAAAAAGAATGACAGGTGCCCTATAACTTAGAAGACAACAAAGAAGAGGAGCCACTCCCACTAGGAAGCTGCCACAACAACACTCCAGCCTTTCCAAGAGAGTAGACAGACACAGGCGACAACCCAGCAGTGGCAACACCAACCACCACGTAGGCAGTTCTTTCACAGATGAGTGAGGGGCATAACACAACCATCCAGAAGGAGGGCTCCAGCAAACAAGTGATTTATAAAGCAAAAGCGCACCGTCACACACAATACCTGTTGAGGGATTAAGGGGGGATTAGGAGCCTTTCTCCAGGAGTGGAGCGAGGTCACATCAGCCAGATGGATACTCAATATGCTCCAACATGGCTATTGCATACAACTAATAAACCATTCACCAAAACAGGGACCGAAGAATACAACCCATACGAAGGTGGAAAAGTCATTCCTCTGCTGAGAAATGACACAGCTGTTAAAAAAAAAACAGGCTATAGAGGAGGTACTCCTGAAGATCAGCCAGGGAATGAGTGCTTTGCTGAGGGCTTTCCAAGACGTGAAAGAAGGAAAGTTCGGAAGACCTTCAGTGAAGAAGTCAAACAAATTCGGAAGAAGATCATCGAATAAGAGGTACTATAGAAGATTCCTATCATGAAGGGAAGTTTTCCTTAACGGTTAGAGAATGCCCGGACATGGAGCTTCCTGTTCATCATGATGGAGAAGACTTAATTTCTGTTCTGCCCGAATTGCCATCATAAGTTCACTCCGAAGGATCATCATCACGTCTGCAGCCTCTGTCTGCCAGTTGACCATCGAAGCAAGAACTGCGAGGCCTGTGCTGGGTTCAAGACAAAGACGCTGAAGGCAAGAGAGAAGCAGACACAAGCGCACTATGCCATGCAGGGACAGAGGTCGTGCACCATCTTCGAGACACCCAGGTCTGTCGAGTGACGAGGGCAAGAACACTGCTGAAAGCGCCAAGGGAAAAGTTTCGGACCCTGACCTGAGAATTGTCGAGGTTGAGGGGGAACCGTTCAAGACAAGAGACCACAGGTAACTCCAAAAAACTGTCCTTTGTAGAGTCTCCAAAACCAGACTCTAGGGCTCTTAAAGGGAGCCTCAATGTAAAAAAAAAACACTGTTCGAAGGTAGGTCCAGGGACAAGGAATCCCTCAGATCCCTCGACAGGGACACCTCATGAGACAAGAATCCTGAAAAGATTAAGTTGTCAAAAGACATTAAAAGTCAAGATGTTTCGATGTTGAAATGAGAAAGATCTAGGAAGGAGTCAACAAGCTCAATAACCAACACATCGTCAAAGGATTACTGGACGTCAAAACAAAAATCGATGGAGATGCTCAACCCCGAAGAACATGTGGTGTAGATCGAGAGAAAGAAGCAGCTCCTCGAAGCAGATTTGGCAGCATGAATCCAAAAGAAAAAGGATTTTGAGGCCTCTCTGAAGGAATTTCAAATTCCTCAAAAAACAATAATGCCAAAAGACCAGAGGAAGAGGAAGAGGAAATGGGCTCCCATAACGCCAGAGCCCCATGAAGAGGAGGAGTAATCCTTCAATAAAGAAGAAGAAAAGGAAGGTCTAGGATTGTTTCAGGGGTCAGAAGACTCAGAATATGTTGAGACTCGATGGTATAAGATAGAGACGGATTCCCCTGAAGGAGTAGATTGCTATCTGTAAACGCCTTCACTTCCGGATGGCATTGCAATGTGCAGTCAAATAACAAAAATGCTGCATACAAATATGAAGTACAGGTAGAAGAGGAAATTACTCCATCATGTTACTTCCTGGCTACTTTAATACCGTCAGAAAGCTTTTCCTTCCAATGTTACCCAGTGTACTGGATCAAGGAAGAGAGGTTTTCAAGGAGCAGAGCAGTGACGCCAAGGGCTGCAAAAAATTTAAGAACTCTTCAAAAGATCCTGCTTGCATCAAGGGTACGGTGCCGGCTGACTCAATCATCATTTCCACAATGAGGAAGAAAGCTAACATCCCATCAATGTCAGGGCCACCCTCAGACAAGGAAAGTAAAAAGATGGATCTGATGGGCAGGAAATTTGGGAGGTGCACAGCCAGTCAATGGTGTATAGCAAACTCCAGCACCCTCCTTAACAGGCATGCATAAAAACATTGGGTGGAGATGGCAGAGCTCATGAAACTTCTGCCAGAGCAATACAGAAAAAAGGTGACAAGCCTAGTGGAGGAAGGCAAAAATATTGCAAATCTCAGTCTAAAATTGGCATTAGATGCAGCTGACACTGCAAGTCACCAAATGATGGCAGGAACAACATTACGCCAACACTCATAGCTACGAATCTCAAGATTCAAACTGGAGGTACAAGCCAACATAAAGAATACACCCTTCAATGGGGAACAGCTGTTTGGAGGCAGCGTTGATGAAACACTAACAGCTCAAAAAAGACAAAGAAACTTTAAAATCCATGGGAGTGTGGCAATTTAGGAGAAACATAAGGATAGGTGCCGGTTCAACACGCAGGCCTTCAGGAAGAGGCAGTTCCAGAGTAGCTCAAGTCAGCAGGTCTTCCAAAGTAGCAACAAATCATCAGCTTCCCAGCAGCACTGGCAATATCAACAACAAGG
The DNA here is from genome assembly GCF_031143425.1 of Pleurodeles waltl. Taxonomy (NCBI): domain Eukaryota; kingdom Metazoa; phylum Chordata; class Amphibia; order Caudata; family Salamandridae; genus Pleurodeles; species Pleurodeles waltl. The sequence continues at coordinate 91,734,418 of NC_090443.1, forward strand.
GTGCCAATTCTTTCAGGGATGATCACGTGGGAAGGGCCAGCCTCACGGGAGGTACAAACCCTACCAAACAAGTGACTTGGCCTGTACAGACAGCCTCTCACACACATCAGTGGGAGGCAGAATAAATTACTTTCTTCAGGAGTGGAGGAAGATAACAGACAACTAGATATTAAACGTCATAAGATTTGGATGTTGCATAGAATTGGCCAAGATACCACCAGCAAGGGGACCAAAGAAAAAGGTCCATTCAAAATAGGAAGCATCACGTCTACTCAAAGAGGTAGAGAAATTGCTGGAAACAAATAGCAATAGAAAGGGTGTACTCAGAGAAGAGCTCAAAAGGAAATTGCTCAACATATTTCCTAATCTTGAAGGTAGCCGGATTTCTATGCCCAATTCTAGACCTCAGATTCTTAAGCAAGGTTATAAAGACACAAAGTTCAAGACGACAACCTTACAGGAAGTCATGCCATAATTGCAAAGAGAAGAATACATGGCAACTGTGGATTTAAAAGACACTTACTTGCACATCCCAATGAATCCAAAACACAAGAAATACTAGAGATTTGTGGTGACTCAGTACCAGTTCAGAGTACTAGCTTTCAGTATAAAATCAGCTTCAAGAGTGTTTACAAAGTGTCTAGCAGCAGACAAAAGGGATACAGGTTTATCTCTATCTGAACAACTAGTTAGTATTAGCAGACTCCCACAACAAATGCAAAACTCATATACAACAGGCGATGAGGACACTCTTCACATTGGGTTTCTCCATAAACATAGAAAAGACGTCTCCAAATCCAGAGCAAGAAAGAAAAGTTTCTAGAAACAAGAATCAATTTGATACAAACGAAAGTACGAAAATAGTGTCACTATTTCAGGAAACTCACCACCAGAAGGGTCAGTCTCTGTCAGAGATGACTGTGGGGGAAGATGGCCTCAGGCATCCTTTGATTCCATATGTGAGATTCCAGATGAGACCAGTTCAGGAATGGCTTCAAAAGCACTGGTCATAAGCAGCAGAGATTTGGGAAAATCGAGTGACGGTCTTACAGAAAATATAGGGGGAAATGGCTTAGGGGAACAGATCACATATAACAAAAGGAAGGACATTAGGACAACCAACTCCAACTGTAACCATTACAACAGTACAATTTTGATTCAAACAGACAATACTACTACAATGTTCTACATCACCAAGTAGGGGAGGGGTGCTGGGGGGGGGGGGTGTTCAGTTCCTTTGCCTTATCAAGGCTAGCCCAACAAATCTGGAAGTGGTCATTGCAGAGACGAGTATAACAGCAGTCCATCTACCAGGGAGGAACAGCGTTGAAGACAGACTGAGCAGACAAGCATCCTGCTCTCACAAATGGAAACCCAATCAAGCGGTACTCAAACAGATTTTTAGGAGTTGGAGAACTCCAAATGTAGACCCGTTCGTAACACCAAAAATGCATAAGGCCAAAACCTTGAGTCCTGACAGCCACACCACAAATTCCCAGGGAATGCTCTGTCGATAGACTTGTCAGGGATATTTGCATACACTTTTCCCCTGATAACACTGTTACACAGAGTGATCAACAAAAGCAAAAGGAGTTAAATTACCCTAATACTTATTGAGCCTTAGTGGGTGAGGCAGACGTGGTTTTCAGAACTAATAGAAATTGCACAGGCCAACATTCTGAAATTGGCAAGACAACAAGACCTGCTGGCAGTGGAAGAGTGGAGGGTTCTACACCCAGAACCAGAGTATTTCAGCCTGGCAGCCTGGCTCCTGAAGACTTAGAATTTGGTCATCTGGGGCTCTCAGAGAACATAATGTCTGTTCTTAGAAAAGCAAAAAAGCCAACAACAGGAAAGTGCTATATTGCCAAATGGAAGAGATACTCATCATGGTGCCATAAAATGGGCTTATACAGAAAAACACTAAAGACGCAACTGTGCTAAAATACCTTACACAGCTACTAGACTGCAAGCCGACATATACATCATTGAAGGCACATTTATCTGCAATTGTGGCCTTCACAAGGGGGTCATATAGGAAGAGGTCTCTTCAAACCTCCAGTAGTAAAGCTTTTTTTTTTTTTTAGAGGGAGCAAAGAGAATTGCACCACCAAAAAGAGTACTAGCACACACATGGAATCTAAATGTAGTGCTAACTTAACTAAGGAAGACACCCTTTGAGACCTTACAAGGCCACATTAACGATGCTCACACTACAGGCAGCATTTCTGATGGCTATAACATCACTTCGAAGGGTTAGTGAAATACAAGCACTCACAGTTCAAGAACCTTCTTTACAGGTCCACAAGGACAGAGTAATCATGAGGACACACCCACATTTCTTACCAAAGGTAGTTGGAGACTTCCACATAAATGAAACAATACGAATTCTAAGCTTTTTCCAAAATCCAAAGAATCAAGTAGAGAGAGTGTTACACATACTGGATGCAAGATGAGCATTAATGTACTATATTGAGAAGACAAAGACAAGCAGAAAAACAAAGCAAGTATTTCTTTCCTTTGCAGACAACAATGTGGGGAAACCAGTCACTAAGGGCACGATTGCCAGATGGATCTCGCAAACCATTCAACTTTGCCACACAAGTGCGGGGTAAAACTTATCTCTGCCCCAAAAGCGCACTCAACAAGGAAGAAAGGAGCAGCCATTTCCTTTCTAGCAAATATATTCTTAAAGGATATCTGTATGACAGCTGTGTGATCATCAGTACACATGTTCACAAAACACTACTGCATAGACATTAAAATGAACAATAACGCTTAAGTGGGACAAAAGGTCTTGAAACATGGTTAGAAAACTAAGCTCATCTTCAAACCATCCACCGCAAAAGTGACAAAACTGCTACAAAATCTGTGTGCAGCTTGTAAATCCTGAAAAGTTTGAACCTACAAAACAAAATACTTTCTTACCTGTAGGTGTTGTTTAGCACCTTGAAGAATTTTCTGGATTCATCAGTGACCCACCCACCCTACTTAGAAGACTGAAGCAGAAAACAGGCAAGCAAAAAAAAACGAATCTGAAGATGGTGACCAAGAGCGGGGGCTTCTGGGAAAGGGCGTACAACATCATAGGAAGCACCACATGGGGGATCCGGTGAACGACCAACAACAAAACAAAAAAACTCCCAAAACAATAAATAGAAGGGCTACCAAAAATTTTGAAAATTCCAGCCCCAACCACTAGATGGCGGGATAATACACTGCATGTGGATCCAGAAAATTCTTCAAGCTGTAAAACTACACCTTCCTGGTCCCAAAGCCAGACAAATCGCTGCAACCAGTATAGGGCCTCTGCATTTTAAACAAGTTCATAAAGACACAAAAATTAAAGATGACAAAATTGCAAGAAGTCATCCCACACCTTCGTGAGGTGGATTACATGGCAACTGTAGACCCCAAAGACACCTACTTGTAAGTACAGACAAATTGCAGACACAAGGAATTTCTATGCTTCCTGGTAGACAGAACACACTACTGTATCAAAGTACTACAATTCGGAATAAAGTCAGCAGCCAGGGTCTTCACAAAATGCTTAGCGGCTGTGGCAGCACACTTAAGAAGAAAGGGAATACACATGTCCTCGTACTTGGACAACTGCTGATAAAGGCGAGTTCTTTCCATAAATTCAGAAGCAGCATAAAAGCGGTGATGGAGACATTACACAGACCTGGTTTCTGTATAAACATAGAAAAGTCATCTCTGATACCAGAATGAGAGAAGCTGTACCTGGGAGTTAGAATCGATAGAACACCAGGGAGAGCCTTCCCCTGCTAAAAGAGTGTACTCGCAATAGCTCAGGAAGCCCACAGATACCAGAAGCTTCAATCTGTCATAGAGAGGATAGTGGAGAAGGTGCTGGGATGATGGCCTCCTGCATACCACTAATCACTCATGCAAGACTACACATAAGACCAATCCAAGAATGGATCCAGAGCCAATGATCATAGGCAACAGGGAGTGAGGAGAATCTAGTGAATGTGACACAGAAAAAATACAGGGGGAAATGGCATGATGGAGCAGAGAAAACATAATAGTAGGAAGGCTTTTCATGTTTCCAGCTCCAGCAGTGACCACCACCAGAGAAGCTTCTCAGATGGTATGGGGAGGATACATGGGGAAGCTCGACATCAGAAGAGTTTAGAAGCAAAAGCAAGTGATAGAGCACATAAATGTACCAGTGCTAAGAACAGTATTCCTAGCCTTACAACCCGTTCAGAAACAATTGTGAGGAAAATCAATACAAGTTCAAACAGGCAATAAAACTACGATGTTCTACCTCAACAAGTGGGGGGAGGGGAGACAAAGTCCTCCGCCCTATCAAAACTAGCACAGGACACATGGAGGTGGGCCATGCAGTGACAGATGACATTAACAGCAATTCATTTGCAAGGAGTAGACAATGTGGAGGTGAACAAACGCGGCAGACAAACATCTGCCTCACACGAGAGGCAACTGAATCAAACAGTAGTTGAACTGGTCTTCCAGAGATGGAGGACACCTGAAATATAACTGTTTCGAACACCAGAGAACACAAAATGCTAGTCTTTTTGCATCCTTACACCCACACCACCACTGCCTGTGAATGCCCTGCCGATATACTGGTCAGGAAAATTTGCATACGGTTTTCCCCATAATTCCACCTTTGCCATTAGTGTTCAACAAGTGCAAACAATCACAGATGACTATGATACTCATCACTCTGGGGTGGGCAACAAAGACCTTGTTCTTAGAACTGATAGAAATGGTACACAACAGTGTGCAGCCAACGTCGGCCAACTTCACACTAAAAACAGCATCCCTAATTTCAATGACATTGCTTCGCTGGATAAGCGAGCTACAAGCACTCACTATACAGGAACTATACCTGCAAATACACAAGGACAGGGTAGTCATGAGGACCAACCCACCCTTTCTGCCAAAGGTCATATTCCACTTCCATATTAACCAAACGATCCAGATATCTAGCTTTTTTCAAGAGCCGGAGACCCAAACTGAAAGCGCACTACACACACTGGAAGCCCGCATGGTAATAATGTACTACATGGAGAGAACAAAACCAGTCAGGAAGGGAAAACCTTTCTTTGTACCAATCTTGGACAGTAACAAAGGGAAATCGGTTACCGAGAGCACCATTGCAAGATGGATAGCCCAGACAATTCAAATGTGTCACAAAAAAGCTGGCATACAGATAAAAGACTACATCAAGAGCACACTCAACAAGAAAAAAGGGAGCCACCTTAGCGTTCCTGGCTAAGGTCTCTCTGAGTAACATGTAGATGGCAGCCGCATGGTCGTCAGTCCACATGTTCACAAAACACTACTTCATCAACGCCCAAGTGAACAGTGAAGCACAGGTAAGACATAGAGAACTGAAGCTTTTATTTGCAAGCTCACCCTCATCCCCGTCCCAACCACCACAATAAAGAAGCTGCTACGTAATTGATGCACCGTACATTAATCTAGAAAAGATTTACTCTGCAAAATAAAATGCTTACTTACCGGCAGGAGTAGTTTTGCAGCTTGAAGAATTTTCTGGATTAACTGCGTTCCACCTGCCTCCCCAGGAGATGAGGCGAGACAAAGTAAATAATGGCACAAACACAGTACCAGTCAAGAGGAAGCCTACAGAACATTAAAGTAAACAATCACCAAAAAAAAGAATGTGAAGATGGTGACCATGCGCAGAGGCTTCCGGGACATGCTTTTGATGTTAGGAGGAGGCTTGAGTAAGAACCAAATGCTGGAAACTGCCAATGTCCAACAACAATAAAAATGAGAAAGAGAGAAGAGACTACTACAAGAGGAGAGTTCCAGACCCATTCACTAGATGGGGAAATATTGCACCACAAGTGAATCCATAAAAGTCTTCAAGCTGCAAAACTACTCCTACCAGCAAGTAAGCATTTTGCTTGCTATTGTTAATTTTACATATACGTGCATTGAAGATATTTGTATATCATCAAGGTGCATATATGTGGTAATTGCAGAAAACCTATACTCACCCTTAAATACTTATTTTAACAGTATTCTAGTAGTTGATATTTTGGCCACAGTATTTTTGCTTATAGATGTTTAAAACTTGATATTTCCGTGGTAGACCCTCAACATTGATCCTCTTTTCTTTGACATATTTATTGAATATGAACAATAGGAATCTGTGACTTGACCTAGGTGCATCTGTGGTAGCTCTCATGTAAATTGATGTAATGTAAAGGGACATAAACAGGAGAAATGGGTTAAAAGCCTAAGTCCTTTCATGACAATCAGATTTCCTTATTCTTAGTAAGAGTCATAGAGTTTCCTACAATAAAAGTACTCTGACTAGATATGTGCAAGAGTATCTTCAGTTCCTACAAATTGGGTCACATAACAACAAGATATAACCTGTAGGTTGACAAGGAATTCATTTTGATAATGATTTTCCAATTTTAAAGTTAAAAAGTAATTATAGAAACATTTCTGATATTAAAGGCCCTTGTTTTCTAATGCTATATTAAGGAGTTTTTACAGATTCAATATTCGTATGTTTCAGCAGCTCCTTGTTGTTGTTTGTAATTTATCAGCCTTGTGATGAGTTGGTCTTACTGCCCTAACTACGCCCCCATCCACCTTTAGCCTCTGTGTTTCAAAGTGACCCTTTTTTGGGTGGTCACCCACAGTCTTTAATATGTTAATGTTATCACTCAGACACTGCTATCCAGTGCACAGTATATGTACTTTGATCCTTAAAACATCTTGAAATTGGCTTAAAACCGATTGGCATATTTAACCTTACTATAAGGCCATGGTATCTGAAGCATAAGTACACCCATGGCGTGTAAAGTTAAATGCCAGTTGTGGACTGCAGAAACTGTGCAATCCACTACAGTGGCAGTGTAAACATGCTTCCGGCATACATTGTGTGGCCTGACAGCAGCAGCAATATGAACTCTGCTGCATAGGTCTATCGACCCCCCTCCCCCTTTTTGATAGGTAAGAAAACCCGATTTAAATGTTAAATAAGCCGCCCCTACATGAACCTTACTGTCCACAAGGTAGGTGGCATAATACTTAAGAGTGGAACATGTGTGACATTACAAATGGCATGTTCCACCAATGACTAGGCCCAAAAAAACATTGTCACTGGTCAGGCTGCAGCTGGCACATAAGAAAACTCTATCAACTAACATCTCCATTTAAAGAAATAATTTTATATTGAATAGAAATGGAATCTAATGGTGAAGTTGGATTTTTAATAAATTTTTGAGAAACCTAACCTTCAGAATATTACACTGACCCTGCTTAAAGATGCTGAAGGCTCATTTGGATTAGCTCTCCAGAAACGTACTGGAATTAGGTTTGAAAGATGTGTGAAAACTGCTCTCATAGCAGAGATAATCACCTGTGAGTAGTAAGGTGTTATCTTCCCCTAGTAGAAAGACCAGTTAGATTGGGCCTATGAACTTAACCTCAAAGGGGCCTGCCCTCTCACAATTAGATGTTAGGTGACACTTGGAAAACCCCAGCTTTGTTCCCCAAGTCAGGCTCCCACAACCCAGTGGGAGAAAAGACACCCCCAGAACCGTTTTTGAGTGACCACAGAGGAGGGGATGGCTAGCTATCTTGGCCAGTCCACAAGGTGAGCACACAGGCTGGGTTTCACCATCTTTTTTTTTTTGTTTTTTAAATATATTTTTATTAACAGATTGCTGATTACGTTCCACATATACATTGATGGGATCATCAAGCTCTTGCCATGCATAGCATTTCAAAGGATACATCTTTTTACATGCATTTACACATATCTTGTGTCCTATTTTAACGTACATCTATATCTTTAACTGATTTCTGTACTCTGTTAGCAGCAGAGTTCTCGTGTTGTTTTCCTTGAGTGCCTAGGTCCTTGTCATTTTATGTTACCCATCCATTTTATATATTCTCTCATCAGCTTCAACCTAACATTAAACTAGGTACACACTTGGTGGCATTCTGTGGGTGCTTTTAGTGTTGGGTAAGGAGGGGCATTCTTGGAGGAGGCTATGCCTGGGGGAACATCTCTCTAATCATTTGAACTATCCCTGGCTTTTTGTAGTTGGGTGTGCCTGGTTCTGCGCTGCCCCTTGTGGTTTATCATGATCAGTCAGAGTGCTCGTCTATTTGATTTATTAATGTAGTTTCCACTCCCCCATAGGCGGTGTTGTGGGTGTATCTCTTTCCTCCCTTCTCTGCTCTTTCAGTGTTCTGCTTCTGCTGGTGCTGTGTTGGGAGTTGATGGCCTTTTCTCTGCGCTTTCCCAGTTCAATATTAGTTCTTCCCACCCTGGGGCTATGGGGGTCTGTCGGATGCCCTTTGCTTCCTCAGATTTTAAAACCTGTAGTTCCGCCCTGGCCCACCTCGTGACGTCGCCCTTCCATTCAGTAGGTGAGGAGTGGCTAGGAGCCTTCCAGCCCCTCATGATTAATCTCTTGTAGAGGGCCAGCGCAAGATCCAAGAAGCGACTCCTAATCTTCCCTCTTGGGATATCCGATCTTATGCCCAGCAGACAGACATCGGGGGTAAACGGAAATTCCGCCTCATACAGCCCTGAGATACGTTCAATCACTGCTCTCCAGCCCAGCTGTATCATTGCGCATTTCCACATCATGTGGTCGAAGTCTGCTTCGCCCTCGCCGCACCTGGGGCACATCGTGGGGGTCCCCCCATATATACGGAACAGTCGGTGAGGGGTAAGATACGTTCTATGCAGATAGTTATATTGGATATATTGTAGTCGGGCATTACGGGAGATCCTCCGGGGGTAAGCCAGAGCTCTTTTCCAGTCTGCATCTGACATTGCATGCCCAATCGTTTTCTGACCACCTCTCCCTTAGTGACTGCATGTGGTCCAATGCGGATTCTATCTGGGCTCGGTATATTTTCGCGATCAAGTGGGGTTCTTCCCCTGAGGTCAGGAGGAGGTGTAACACTCCATGGACCCCGGGTTCTGCATTAATCGTATCCCAATGAACTTTCAAAGCATGCACTAATCTCCCGTGCATCAGAAATTTACCTTGAGGGACCCCTCTTCCCACCAGTTCAGCGAAGCACTGCAGTTTACCTCCCCTGAAAAGCTCTTCCACTGTTGTCACTCCCGCACTCCTCCATGGGCCCATCCCTCGGCCCCCGGAATTGGCTCCCCTCGGCTCCGCCACCAGCGCCGACAGTGGCAGCGCCGGTGAGTAGGGTGGTCCAACCCCGGTTCTACTCATACATCTTTTCCAGCACGTCGTTGCAGCTTTGGTCATTAGGCTGAAAGGCCTCCAGCCCCAGGTCGTTGGGTTTCCTGTACAGGTGCGTGTAATATCCCCTAAAAGCATCATTAATTGGGCATGGACTTCGCCTGCATAGCCCCTCTTTGTCTTGTACACTTGTAATGGGTTCTCCCCCTCCGCCCGGGCGTACCAGCCAGGCTAGCAATCTTCCTGATCTACCCTCCTCTGACTGTACTGATGCTAGGTATTTTTGTGTGTTGTGACACCTGAGCTGTGCCTCGATCTGGGAATGTTCTTTACGAGCTCGGTTATATTCCTCGTTCTCTTGGGTTCCAGGGTTCTGTCTCACTTCCCACTCGTGCATTTTCTTCACTAAGGAGGTCGATTCCCTTTCTAATGTGTGTTTCACACCCATCGACTGACCTAGGCAGAAGCCCCTCGCTACCACCTTAAGCGTTTCCCATTCTGTGGCTCTAGATGTAGTAGATCCACTATTAATCCTAATGTGTTCTGTCAAGTGGCAACTAAGGGCCTCTCTGTATGAGTGATCCTCTAACGCAGCAGGGGATAGTCTCCATGATGGGATTGGGGGTCTGTCCTCTAATATGCTCAGAGTTACCAGCAAGGGGTTATGATCTGAGAGTGTGCGACCAAGGTACTCTGAGTGGGTCACATAACGCGCAAGGCCCGCAGTGCAAGTCATTCTATCAATTCTGGTATGCAACCGGTGGAGGCGTGAATAATATGAGTAGTCGTTGTCATTTGGGTGTTGTTCCCGCCAGATATCCACTAGCCCCCAGGTGTCCAGCCATTGACAGAGCTATTTGGCTATTCTGGTGGATACTGCACCCCGCAATGGTGGGGTCGACCTGTCCATGTTAATGTCCAGTATTGCATTAAAGTCCCCACCAACTAGTAATTCACCTGTACATTGGCGGGTGAGGTGGCTCGATAATTTAGTCAGGAAGGGGACCTGGTCCTGATTGGGGGCATAAATGCAACTCATGACAATCGAGACACCGTGTAGTCTCCCTTCTAACACCACAAACCTACCCTCTCGATCTATGTCAAATGAGTCTAATATCAGTGGGACCCCGGCCCTGACCCATATCAGTACTCCTCTCGCATAAGCTGAGTACTCTGTGGCAAACACCTGTCCCCTCCATCTACGCCTCAGCTTCTCAACCTCTCCAGCTATTAAGTGGGTCTCTTGGAGCATTGCCACCTGCACCCCTCTTCTCTTCAGATAGGAAAGGATTCTGTGTCTTTTCGCTGGGGTACCCATCCCCCTGACATTCCATGTTAAGAGATTATAGTCTGCCATATTAGTAAAGTGTTATGGTGATAGCGTCCTTGGTGACCCCAGGTTGCCGCTTTATTCCTACCCTTGATCGAACATTCACTATCATCGTGCATTGCCACCCACTTAGCCAAGTTAACTAATAACAGTAAACCCCAACTCCCCCTCCCCAGGGCACCTACTAACCTGCAGGTAGCCCAGAAAATCACGCAACAGTGCAACTTGTTCCAACATATAGCTACAGTTCTCGCCAGGTTAGCTAGACCAACGAGATACTGGTTGGAGGGGCGGCCATGTCCGGAGGGGCCCACATTCTACTGTTGTGCCGTATTGCCAGGTCCATTCGCGCGGTGCTTATCAGAGCTCATCGGCAGTCTGCGGCGTCACTTTGGGGCCATGCGCCGAGCAGACAGAGTCCCCGGTCGAAGATATCACTGTATCGTCTGATTCTTCTCCTGAGCCCCCCGGGGGGGTACTGCAACTAACTCGGGCCGCCGCTTCCAGAGCCGCCCTCTTGCTTTTCTCTTTTTGCTTTTGTGTTGGTGCCAGCCTCGGACGACTCCCTTGTCTCCGCGCCCCAGGAGCTCGGCGGGTTCGGCTCGCAGTTGTGTTCTCATCAGTGGGCCGCTCCAACTGGAGTCCTCGTTTCTCGAGCCATTCCCATGCTTCCTCCGGGGTTTGGAGGAAAGTGGTTTTCCCCTCCAGTATCCCTCTGTCTGGCCGGATACAACAATGAATATTGAATCCCTTCGTCTCTCAGGGCTCTTTTGACTGCTAGGAATGAGGCTCGTCTGTTCTAAACATCCAAGGTATAGTCCGGGAATAGCGTCACCTCTCCATTTGCTACTTTAAACTGACCCTTCTCTCTGGCTTTCTGTATAAGAGTGTCTCTGTCTTTGTAATGCAGCAATTTGGCAATTACCACTCGAGGCGGCCTGCCGGGGGGCGAGAGGCCTCGATGGCATTCGGTGCGCTCGCTCCATCGTGTTAAAGGGCGTTAGGCATCCAGGTGCCACCGTTGTACTAAACCAATTCTCGAGGAAGTCCACCATATTAGCCCCCTCGGCCCCCTCAGGCAGCCCCAACACACGCACATTGTTCCTTCTGTTTCTGCCTTCCGTGTCCTCAGCCCTTTGTTCCAGTCGTGTTACTCTGGCAGCCAAAGAGGTCACCTCGGCTGCTAGGTCTTTCTGTTTCGGTTCAACGATTGCCAGTGTGGTTTCCGTTTCCTTGACCCTGTCCGCCAGTTTATGGTGTTCTGCTCTCAAGAGGCCTACTTCGACCGCCACCTGGTTGATATCGTGTTGTAGTATCGTCTTCGTGTCCTCAATCGCCCCTAGTATTCTGTCCAGTGTTTCCTGTACGTTGGATGGCGGGTGGGATTGTTCTTCCATTTCTTTGCGTGCTGGTGGAGACGTGGAGTCCATGATCTTCCTCTTGTGACGAGTCTTGGAGGGCATCGGCCAAGTTGGGCGGGGAGGGCCGTACCCCTAAGGCGCGGACTCGAGTCTCCTTTTAGGCCCTCTTTCCCCCGTGGTCACGTACCTCGGCAAGCGCGGGCCCGATCTCAGTCCCCGGACAGGCGCTGGGTAGGTCCGTGTCGATCGCACTGGGTGTCCTCAGTTGTTTATCACTGTGCCGGGAAAACTACGCCATGCGTCTGTGGCTGGGCTCTGTTTTCAACAATTCGTGCTTTCCTTTTGGTTTCCTTTTTTTTCCCCCCTCTTTTTTTCTGGGTTCTGTAGCTCTTCTTGTCTACCCCTTTAATATAGTCCGTTTACTCGCTTGTTTTTTTTTTTTGTTTGGCCTTTTAATTTGCTTCGGGTTTTTTCTTGCAAGCCTACCCTTACTCAGAGCACTTTCTGAACCTGTGGAAGAACAGAAAAGGTCTGGATCTGCTATCTGTGACATGTGAGTAGCTCATTTCCCCTTTGTATCCAAGACAAAGAAGTGTATTCCAAGGGTCAGTTGACCTGACCACCTGTGTGGCCACAGGGGCACAGAAAACGGAATGAGGCCTTTTTCTCTACAGTTCCCAGCTTACCAGTGCAACTGCAGCCTGGACTATACTTTTCTGGTGGCCCCTGCATGGCACCCTAAAAGACTGTGTGACACCCCCTGCCCCAAAATCCTGATACCCTGGGGTCCTGGGGAGGGCTCAGAAGTGTACTCCTGTGGTTGAGTATGCATCAGTAAGGAGTTTGGGATCGTTCAAAAACGTTTGCTCCAAAGCCAATGGGATCTACTGTGAAAAATACCTCACTGGCAGTTCCACGGCATCTGATTGAATTTTAGATTTGCTCTCCTGAAACTCTTTAGCATTTCTGAAATAACGACAAAGTCTCCTTATGTTTTTCAAGCAAAAACCCTCAAAAGCTCCAGTGCCTTAGCGGTACAACCTGCTGCAGGTGTCCGACCGATAATTCCATTTCAGATTTGAAAACATTTTCTTTAAAAAGAAAAATCTCTTTTTGGATTGGGACGTTGAAAACTCTTTTGGTAACTTTCTGACTTCCAGACTTTCACTGGGACCAATCCACTTGGTGTATCCAATCAAGGATCCACCGTGGCTTGCCTCATATTGCACCTAGGTCCAGGTCTACTGCTTCCATAGACTATTGCCACTTTGGGCTTTCTGGTGCTATTTTCACTTAATTATTTAAAAATTATTATCACCAGTGCCTATTATTGGATTTCTGCTGTTTTGGTCTTATTTAACTCATAACCTTGTTCTCTTTATTTTAAAATTGGTTGTGATATTTCGATGTGTTTGGTGTGACAGTTTCTACTGTGTACTCACAGCTTAAATAACTTTGATTTAAGCATGACTGCTTTGTGTCGTATTATCAGCAGTTGAGCACATATTTATTTTATTTCATCCAAAATAATAATCCACGTTTCTGCCCACTGGTTGTGGGTAATCAGTCATCCAAGTTCTGCATAATGGTATGGGGATGTTTGAATCAGATGCCAACCCATGCAGGTATTCAGAAATGTGATTACATAGTGTATCCAAGCTGTGTAGGGTTGTGCCAGGCAGTGTCTTCAGGTGACCTGGTAGCATTGTCACTGATTCTGTGTGGTGCTCAGATGGATGTGTTCTCCCAAATAGCTGGCCTCTGAGTGGGACCATGTGATCTTTCAGCCACTCTGTGCTGCTTTTCAGTTCATTCAGTGTGGAATCTTGAGTGTAGGTGTGCTGTATCAATTTCTGTTCCTCTCTTTTTGTCATCCTTTATCTCCCTCCTTACGTTTTCCCTGTCGTTTAGATGTCAGTAACACAGTAGAGTATGAGTGCTAGAAGAGAGCCTGCAGTCCTGGAAGAAACACAGAGACTCAAGTCAGTAGTGCTCTAAATTTAGTGATATCCATGAAATCTGTTTTTTTATCTGATGGCCACGTCTTAAGATTCCTCACTTTTAAGATACCTCCGGGTGCCAATCAGAACCGGGAAAACTTTTCGGCAGAGCTCCGGGACGTCTGTATGTGGCACAGTGTAGTCCTGCAATGATTCCATACTAACCCAAATGTGGTGGAGTGGAGCTGCATCCAAGTGTCACTTTCCCCTGCATTCCCATGACCGTACCTTTCTTTCTGCTTCCTTCCACATGTATCTGGAGCTCTGCTCCTACCTTCACCAGTCTTTCAATAGTTTCAGAAAACACATGTGCTAGGGCTTGATGTCCCCACCAAAAATGACAGGAGTCAAGCCATGCAGACACAGCAGGAAGCATATTTTTGTCACGGATAAGCATGAAATGTTCATGTGATGCTAGTGCTTTGGTCGTGATGAAGTTGTGTGACAAGTATGCCTTCATGAACCTGAAGGTGATTTGGGACTGGGTTGTGAAATTCTACACTGCAAAACATAAGAAGTGTTTGTGGTTGAAGTATAGGTGTTGCTTCTCATTATGCTAAGTTCCAATCGAAGTCTAAAAACAAGAACAAGAAATCCAAGCAGGACTGTAAGCCATCCTGCTACTCGAAGTTTAGAGAGACAGGGAATCAAAATAAAGATCACAATCTTTGATTTCCCCTGAATTTAATCCAGTGCCGCAGTTTGTCCTGGCATGCCTCAAATTTCCAGAACCATCCTTCACCCTGTAGTAAATAGAGGCCATGCTGCACATCTTTGGTGCAGTTGTGCTTCTCTCTGGCACACCTTTGCACCCCACAGTGCTGCAGGGATTTCCAGTCTGACTTCTGCTGGTGGGTCTGCCCCCAACTCTGTCTGCTCCTGTGGGGTCCTCTAACGGCCCTGTATTGTTCCGGCACTGACTACCACTCTGATGCATCACGCGCAGTTCCTTCCATTCTGACACTGACTCCACCAACCCCGTTTGATGAAAAACCTCCAGATCCAATCTGGAGTCTTGCAGTGGGCAGAGTGAAAGGTTATTTGTTGGCCCTTTGCCTGATTTTTTTTAAGTTACAGGTTGTGATGTGGGTTATGAAAGGTGGACTCCCATTTCCTACCACGCCATTTGTAACTCCTCAATGCAAACTGAACTTGGTCTTGACCAAATACTTTCTTTTTCATGCGCATGCCCTTCGAGCCTATGCACAGCTGTTCTGTAAGGCTCTTATTACTGAAAACTGTTTCGTTTTAGCCACATCAGCATGCTGTGTGAGTGAACTTCAGGTGCTTTCAGTGCAACTGTCCCTTCTCCTTGCCAAACAAATTGTTATTGAGGACCGAATGGCCTTATTGCCAAATGCAGTTTCCACGCTGACCAATTGATCACTTTGCCAGTGTTGTTTGCCCCACCTCACCCCTTGAAAGAGGAAGGGAGGCTGCATTGTCTTGACCCTAAAAGAGAGAGAGAGCACAAAGATTTTACATCAATCGCACAATGAACAATCAAGTGGATGATCACCTCTGTGGGATTAACTAGTGCAAAGAAATGCAAGGCAATGCAATGGAGGATTTGGTCTAGGTGGATAGTCCTCTGCTTCTAAATCGGCGACGCACTGACTGGGAAGCAACTACCTGCAGGCTCATCCACCAGGGACAAGGCAATTACAATGGTATTAGTCTGAGGGGTGCCTGTTTTAGATATCTGCCAAACTGAGATGTGGGCATTCCACAAAACTCTGCTGCATTTATAATAAGGTACGGCAGGAACATCACGTTGCCTGCTCAGTTCTGCAAGACTTTCCGGTTTGAGCCAACCTCACAGAATTTCGACCTTTGGGGTTGGTTCTGCTCTGATACTTATTCTATAGGTGAGAAAACTGGGTTTAGAAGTACACCTCAGAAGAACAATTTACATACCTTCTATAACACACTTTCTGGTGGATACTGCATCTCACTTAGATTGCTCACTCCTCCCTATACTTCAGTGTGACCTCATTAACATCTACAAAGGTTCCTAGTTAGAACATCCGCACAAAGTTCCGGACAATTTGTTTTACGTTCTGAGTATGGAAGTAGAGGGAAAAATAGGAAAGAAATTGATACGAGCGCAGGGTTGGCGCTTATATTATATGCAGCCCCACGCTGTCACTTCCGGGGTGGCAAAGAGTCACAGTGGGGTCACACCCCGCCACCTACAGGTGGGAAACACCGTGGTTAATGTATTCTTCCGATTCAAGCTGCTGCTGGGGAAAGTCTGAAGGCGATAAATCTGCGGTTAGAGTATTCACCAGAATGAGTGTTACCGAAGGTAAGTAACTTGGTTTTTTTAGGAGAAAAATAAGATAATTATATTAGTATTGAAGATACAATAGAGTGCATTAATGAACATCTGAATTGAACAACTTGACACTCTTTCCGCCTACTCTCCAAAAACACTCTACTAAAATCATTGTATACATTCGTCTTGCGGTTTTGTGTGTATCGATAATATACTATGGAAATCCTTACTCTGAATTTCTTTCATTTAAGTTATTTCATTCTAAACCTTTTCTTAATTATCTACACCAGCATACTTTAACTTGTTAATAATTTTCACTGGCGTACTTTCATTGAAAAGACTGCACTTGTTCCCTTTTATCTATTGTCTTGCCTCTTTGTATACCTACCTTATTTGGCTCATAAATTCCAGTACGCTGGTTCACATTGTGCAGCATGTGCTATCATTCTTCCTGGCATTTATTGAATATCTTTTGTTCCTTACCCTACTTTGACTTTTCCTACCCGTTGAATTTTAATAACTGTTATAACTGTTCCATATGCAGACCTGTAATGTTAAATATGAACTTGTTCTACTTTATAAAAATTTCTCTTTATGAAGGCTTCATGGACTAACTTTGGTTCAGTTTTATGGATGACTAATTAACATGATAAAGAGAATACGGAGCCCTTTGAAGGCCTTGTTATGTTTTAAATACCCTTTTGCAGTTTGGACTTATTCAAGTGTTGTATGATGTGCATTAATCATCAGAAATTTGGGTCTGGATTCTGGATTTTGTTGTTTTTGGCATTGATTATTGTTGGAGCCAGTATGGCTCACTATGACGTCGAGCATAAGCTTACAGCTCCTCAGTATGTAGTCACCATTTTCAGCTTGTATTTTTCATCTGTGTGTTTGTAAGCGAAGAATAGGGCTCAAGGTCGGTGATAAAATCAAAAAACTATATTGTTTTCTGAGAAGAATTAAAACACACTGGATGATATCAAATGACTAAATGATATCAAATAAGTTGGGTTTTCTCTGGTTTTCAACCCCAGGAGACCTGAGAACGCAGGTTATGGGGGATGATATCTCTGAGTTAAATTGATTCCTTTTTAAAGTTAAAAGGTTAAGTTGAATATTCAGTTTTGAGTCCAGAGTGCCATTGAAATTGGCAGAGAGCGATTCACTTCATGATTTTTTATTTTTGCTTACACTGTGACCATACCTCTGAAAGTCAGAGAGAAGCTGTTCTAGGGTCATCACACTGTGGGTTTATCTGAAGAAGATGGGCTAGAGGGCTCAGAGAAGGCTCAAGGAGAATTTTAAGAATGCTGTTTGAAAGACATGATATAATTTCATGTCGAAATACTACCTGAAATGTGATTGACTCTGAAAAAGCCCAAGGCCATAATACAGCAGGATGGAAAGCGTTAAATACACAGTGATTCAGATTTCACATCTGAGGATCATCTTCAGGATTGCTATCCGTGACTGTGCAGACCCAAAAGAACTTGTACATATGATCAAGATATGAAAAAAGGAGAAGAAAATGAAAGTCAACCCCATCGTTTAAAGTAAAAAAGTGTGGTTGAAAAGACACTTGAGATCAAAGGATAGAAACTGCATCTTATAGAAGACGTGGCTACACTGTTGCCAAAAAAAAGAGAGAATTCAGTGAAGCATATAACGTTTAGGTAAGATCCCTAGGAGTACAGGCATAAAATATCTAGAGAGGAGGCAGAAATGGAATTCGGTGAAGATCTGGGTAGCTCACTTATTTGCAACATCGAAGAGAACCACAAACAGGAAGTCGAGATTGCATGGGGGATGAGCCACAACATTTATAGGGGTAAAATATAATTTGTTATACTTAAAATGAATATAATCTTCTGCTAGAGACTTCGGTCTACAGGTTTCTCACCTTTTGAAAAATCCCAAGGCGTCAGACAGGGTCTGGAAACCTTTGATCAGTACCTCTGTGCGACAGTAGGTTCTGCCGTATGGCTTCACACTGATGCTGTTTCGCTCAGGAAGAGATGTGCTTGGCCTATGTAGGTGCCACTTCTATGCACTGATGTCAGTTCCTTTCTTTCCGCACCACCAGCCTCTGAAACAGAGCTATCTCTTGTCTCTATGAAACAGCTTTTCACCATCTAAATTTTCAGTGTGCAATAAAAATGTCAACTTCCAAGATGCAAGGATTCAAACCCTGTAAGGACTTTTACAAGAAAATGGCTGAGACCGATCCTCAAGTTTCCCTGTGGTACCTAGGGTCAAGTCAAGACCTGCACTGAGTGTGCATCACTGAACCCGAACGCCATACAACACTGCATGGTGAAACTCTGTCGCCCAGTACCAGAAGACTCGGCGACTAAACTGGTCAAAGTCAAAGGGTTGGTCCTGCTCAAGGTATTGCAGGAGTTGTTCCCGGAGTCGTTTGCCGTCCTGCTCCAAATCTTCGGGTAAGTCCAAGAAAAAAGCAGTTCAAGGAGAGCAGAACCACAGAACGCTCCCTGAGATTATCTGCTCCCCCTCGCCAGCCGCATCAGTCCTACCATCTCTTTTGTGGCTTCAGCAAAGGTATCTTATACAGTTAATTCAGCCCCAGCAATGTGCACATCAGTTTTGCAGAGCCCACCTCCCCTGCGGTAAGGGTTAGCTTGACAATCAATTGCCCTAAGCAGCTACTCCAAAACACACACAGCCCCATCTCCCAGGCCCCTTTCATGGAGCACAGCTACCCAGTTGGAGACAGGATCCGATGATAGTTCTGGTTTGTCTGACCAATCTATCCAACTGGTGGGTCCTCCAGATGGTTTTGAAGTGGTGCACCGTGCCCTTTATTGCCATTCCACTGCACCTTCCATCATCCCCAGTGCAACTGACAGAGGGCCTTCTGTGTGTCTTACCGGTAGGAAGTGCAGGCCGTTTTGTCAAAGGGGACAATTGAGAGGGTGCCTGCTCCAGAAGTTGTTTTTTTCTGATACTTTCTATTGCCGAAGAAGGACAGAGGTTTCAGGCTCCCTGTGTAACCTACCGTACACCACCTTCTTCCAAACTGGTTCTGCAGACGCAAGCATCCTTCTTACCAAAAGTTGTGACACTGTTCAATGTCAGTCAAACCGTCACCCATCACCCTGCCAGTGTTCTATGCTCTGCCTCACCCCTCTAAGGAGGAGAGACTACCACTTGGACCCGAAAGAGCTCTGAACTTTTACATCGATCATATCAAACACTGGGTGAAGGATCAGCTCCTTGTGGGGGTTCACTAAGGTGAAAAAATGTGAGGTCTAGCAGAAGAAGACCATCCTCCATTGGATCGTGCTCTGGATCAAGATCTGCTGAGCATGGGCCAAAAAGCAACCTCCTGTGTAAGCCCATTCTCCCAGGGCCAAGGCTGCTACCACTACGTTGCCACGCAGAGTTCATGTTCTGGACTTCTGCCAGTTGGCTAAGTGGGTGTCATGCCATATGTTCAGAAAACACTCCTCTCAGGACAGCTGGGTTAGTTGAGAAGGGCATTACACCTGCTTAGTCCTACAGGACTTTTTGCATTGAGCCAATTGACAACCTTTTCAAAAGTTGAGGAATCTGCGGTTGGAAGGCTCTTTCAGAAGCATGTTACTTTCCTACAGTAACGGTCTTCTGGTAGACTCTAACTATAGGTTCCTCAGCAGACTCTCCCATCCACTCCGTTCTGTGAACAGGGATCTACCCATCAATAAGATCCCAAGTCTAGGAATCTGCACACTGGTCAAAGTCAATTTACTGTTGAGGCTCTGCGTCTGAGTGCGCAGACAGCCTCAAAAGCAGTGTGGGATTGGTGCCTTTATATCCTCCGCACTTCACTTTCAGAGCGGAACAGTGTCACTGTGGAGCCGCACAGCACCACCTACCGGTGCGTAGAGGTGCTGCTCAAAAGTCTTAAAGCCAGGGGAATATTCAGAAGGCGAGGAAAGGTAGAGTCTCTACTAGAAAGTACTTTTCCGAAGGTAAGTAACTTATCCTTTAGCAAGACGTTGAGCCTCATTTACCTCATAAATAGAACCATAGCTGTAGGAAAGGGCCATTGTTGGCATGATTACCCCCCACTTTTTGCCTAGTGTTGATGCCAACTTTGATTGAAAGTGTGCTGGGACCCTGCTAACCAGGCCCCAGCACCAGTGTTCATTCCCTAAAACTGTACCTTTGTTTCCACAATTGGCACGGCCCTGGCACACAGTTAAATCTCTTATAAAGGGTACCCATGGTACCAAGTACCTAGTGCCCTGTGACCAGGGAAGATCTCTAAGAGCTGCAGAATGTATTATGCCACCCTAGGGGACCCCTCACTCATCATATGCACACTGCCTTGCAGCTTGTGTGTGCTGGTGGAAAGAAAAAGGCAGTCGACATGGCACCCCTCTCAGGGTGCCATGCCCACAAACCACTGCCTGCGGCACAGGTAGGTCACCCCCTCCAGCAGACCTTACAGCCCTAAGGCAGGGTGTACTATACCACAGTTGAGGGCATAGCTGCATGAGCAATATGCTCCTACAGTGTCTAAGTAAATTCTTAGACATTGTAAGTACAGTGTGGCCATATTGAGTATATGGTCTGGGAGTTTGTCATTACAAACTCCACAGCACCATAATGGCTTCACTGAATACTGGGAAGTTTGGTATCAAACTTCTCGGCACAATAAACCCACACTGATGCCGGTGTGGGATTTATTGAAAAATGCACACAGAGGGCATCTTAGAGATGCCCCCTGTATGTTAGCCCAACTGCTAGTGTAGGACTGACCGGTCTGTGCCTGCCACTTTCAGACAAGTTTCTGACCACATGGGGTGAGTGCCTTTGTGCACTCTGTGGTCAGAAACAAAGCCTGTCCTGGGTGGAGGTGCTTCACACCTTCCCCTGCAGGAACTGTAACACCCGGCAGTGAGCCTCAAAGGCTCAAGCCTCGTGTTACAGTGCCCCAGGGCACTCCAGCTAGTGGAGATGCCTGCCCGACTGTCAAAGCCCCACTTTTGGCGGCAAGTCCGGCGGGAAAACTAGGGAAAACAGAAGATTGACCACCCCAGCCAGGACCACCCCTAAGGTGTCCAGAGCTGAGGTGACCCCCCTAGCTGCAGAATCCTCCCTCTTGGTTTGAAGGACAGGGACCAATAGGGATAGGAATGTGCCCCCCTCCCCAAAGGGAGTGGGCACAAGAAGGGTATAGCCACCCTCAGAGACAGTAGCCATTGGCTACTGCCCTCTGACCCCTAACCCACCCCTAAATCTAGGATTTAAGGGCCTCCCTGAACCCAGCTCACCAGTTTCCTGGCAACCTACAAGAAGAAGAAGGACTGCTAAGCTGAAAACCCCAGCAGAGAAGAAGGAAGACAGCAACTGCTTTGGCCCCAGCCCCACCGGCCTGTCTCCTACTTCAAAGAACCTGCAAAAAGACCAGCAAAGCGGCCACCGTGCCCAGCAACCTCTGCCAACTCCAGAGGACTGCCCTACTGTAGGACATTGGCTCTGTATGCACTATTTCAAAGTAAGGAATAGTATGCACAGAGTCCAAGGGTTCCCCTTAGAGGTAAGATAGTGGCAAAAAGAGATAATACTAATGCTCTATTTTGTGGTAGTGTGGTCGAGCAGTAGGCTTATCCAAGGAGTAGTGTTAAGCATTTGTTGTACATACACATAGACAATAAATGAGGTACACACACTCAGAGACAAATCCAGCCAATAGGTTTTTATATAGAAAAATATCTTTTCTTAGTTTATTTTAAGAACCACAGGTTCAAATTCTACATGTAATATCTCATTCGAAAGGTATTGCAGGTAAGTACTTTAGGAACTTCAAATCATCAAAATTGCATGTATACTTTTCAAGTTATTCACAAATAGCTGTTTTAAAAGTGGACACTTAGTGCAATTTTCACAGTTCCTAGGGGAGGTAAGTATTTGTTAGGTTAACCAGGTAAGTAAGACACTTACAGGGCTTAGTTCTTGGTCCAAGGTAGCCCACCGTTGGGGGTTCAGAGCAACCCCAAAGTCACCACACCAGCAGCTCAGGGCCGGTCAGGTGCAGAGTTCAAAGTGGTGCCCAAAACACATAGGCTAGAATGGAGAGAAGGGGGTGCCCCGGTTCCGGTCTGCTTGCAGGTAAGTACCCGCGTCTTCGGAGGGCAGACCAGGGGGGTTTTGTAGGGCACCGGGGGGGACACAAGCCCACACAGAAATTTCACCCTCAGCGGCGCGGGGGCGGCCGGGTGCAGTGTAGAAACAAGCGTCGGGTTCGCAATGTTAGTCTATGAGAGATCTCGGGATCTCTTCAGCGCTGCAGGCAGGCAAGGGGGGCATTCCTCGGGGAAACCTCCACTTGGGCAAGGGAGAGGGACTCCTGGGGGTCACGTCTCCAGTGAAAGTCCGGTCCTTCAGGTCCTGGGGGCTGCGGGTGCAGGGTCTCTCCCAGGTGTCGGGACTTAGGATTCAAAGAGTCGCGGTCAGGGGAAGCCTCGGGATTCCCTCTGCAGGCGGCGCTGTGGGGGCTCAGGGGGGACAGGTTTTTGTACTCACAGTCTTAGAGTAGTCCTGGGGTCCCTCCTGAGGTGTTGGATCGCCACCAGCCGAGTCGGGGTCGCCGGGTGCAGTGTTGCAAGTCTCACGCTTCTTGCGGGGAGCTTGCAGGGTTCTTTAAAGCTGCTGGAAACAAAGTTGCAGCTTTTCTTGGAGCAGGTCCGCTGTCCTCGGGAGTTTCTTGTCTTTTCGAAGCAGGGGCAGTCCTCAGAGGATGTCGAGGTCGCTGGTCCCTTTGGAAGGCGTCGCTGGAGCAGGATCTTTGGAAGGCAGGAGACAGGCCGGTGAGTTTCTGGAGCCAAGGCAGTTGTCGTCTTCTGGTCTTCCTCTGCAGGGGTTTCAGCTAGGCAGTCCTTCTTCTTGTAGTTGCAGGAATCTGATTTTCTAGGGTTCAGGGTAGCCCTTAAATACTAAATTTAAGGGCGTGTTTAGGTCTGGGGGGTTAGTAGCCAATGGCTACTAGCCCTGAGGGTGGGTACACCCTCTTTGTGCCTCCTCCCAAGGGGAGGGGGTCACAATCCTAACCCTATTGGGGGAATCCTCCATCTGCAAGATGGAGGATTTCTAAAAGTCAGAGTCACCTCAGCTCAGGACACCTTAGGGGCTGTCCTGACTGGCCAGTGACTCCTCCTTGTTGCTTTCTTTGTTCCCTCCAGCCTTGCCGCCAAAAGTGGGGGCCGTGGCCGGAGGGGGCGGGCAACTCCACTAAGCTGGAGTGCCCTGCTGGGATGTGACAAAGGGGTGAGCCTTTGAGGCTCACCGCCAGGTGTTACAGCTCCTGCCTGGGGGAGGTGTTAGCATCTCCACCCAGTGCAGGCTTTGTTACTGGCCTCAGAGTGACAAAGGCACTCTCCCCATGGGGCCAGCAACATGTCTCTAGTGTGGCAGGCTGCTGGAACCAGTCAGCCTACACAGCTAGTTGGTTAAGTTTCAGGGGGCACCTCTAAGGTGCCCTCTGTGGTGTATTTTACAATAAAATGTACACTGGCATCAGTGTGCATTTATTGTGCTGAGAAGTTTGATACCAAACTTCCCAGTTTTCAGTGTAGCCATTATGGTGCTGTGGAGTTCGTGTTTGACAAACTCCCAGACCATATACTCTTATGGCTACCCTGCACTTACAATGTCTAAGGTTTTGTTTAGACACTGTAGGGGCACAGTGCTCATGCACTGGTACCCTCACCTATGGTATAGTGCACCCTGCCTTAGGGCTGTAAGGCCTGCTAGAGGGGTGTCTTACCTATACTGCATAGGCAGTGAGAGGCTGGCATGGCACCCTGAGGGGAGTGCCATGTCGACTTACTCATTTTGTTCTCACTTAGCACACACAGGCTTGTAAGCAGTGTGTCTGTGCTGAGTGAGGGGTCTCTAGGGTGGCATAAGACATGCTGCAGCCCTTAGAGACCTTCCTTGGCATCAGGGCCCTTGGTACTAGAAGTACCAGTTACAAGGGACTTATCTGAATGCCAGGGTGTGCCAATTGTGGATACAATGGTACATTTTAGGTGAAGGAACACTGGTGCTGGGGCCTGGTTAGCAGGGTCCCAGCACACTTCTCAGTCAAGTCAGCATCAGTATCAGGCAAAAAGTGGGGGGTAACTGCAACAGGGAGCCATTTCTTTACACAAGCCCCCCCCAGCCTACAGGCCAGGAGACTCAGCCCAAGCTGGGAGAGTCTTCCTAGTCTGTCAGGCGAGGAAGAGTAGGAGAAATAGGCTGGTTAGTTGCAGGGCCTACTCTGCCTTACATCCTTCTGTTCAGGTCATTCCCTTTGGGGAACTGACCCACTTCCACAGTGATAGGACCTAGTCTGAATTGCCTCTTGTCTGCCTCTTCAATGTCTCCACCCATTCTTTCTATTTTGGCCTTAGAGGTATCCACCTCTGCTAACCTTATCTTGGCCAGGGTTACCCCTAGCTTACCCAGAGAGGTTACCCAGAGCTGGAGTAACCCCACCATGACCAATAGGGTCAGGGGGCCTAACTTGCTATTTGGCATGGGGTCAGACCACCATGCTAAGGATAGTGCAGCCATAAAGGCTAACACCCAGCAGAGGCCACTGACAGCTGTCAGTGCCCAGAACCACACCTTTAGCTCTTCACCTAAAAGGGAAGGGGCTAAGTTACAGGCTTCTTTGGGTTCAGGTTGCCTGTCTGCTGTATTAGAGTGGGGGGTTACCACATCTTGTAGTAAACACCCTTCTTCCACTCTTTCTTCTGTTAGCTGAGGAGTCACCCACTCAGGTTTAACAGTTGCCTGACTAGCCAGGACTTCTTGTGGGTCAGGTTGGACTTTATCAGGGCCATTTTTGGAGTTCTCCCCTACTGGAGCAAAATCTCCTTGGCTTGCTGTAACCTTGGCTAAAGGTTGTCCACCCTTCCTACTCTGTTTTCTTTTCTTCTTCTTCTGGGGCCTGCTTGCATTTACTGCAGAGGCAGGACTTCCAGAATCCTTGGGAGAGGACTGGCACTGGACCAGTTTCTCTCTTGGGCTCTGACTAACCTCTGGGTAGTCATTTCCAAGGAGACAATCAAGGGGGAGGTCTGTACTGACTACTACCCTTCTCCAGCTAAGAGTGCCACCCACTTCTATGGGCACTAAAGCCACAGGCCTCTTAGTGACCCTGTCTAGGCTAACTCTTACCCTGGCAGTCTCACCTGGGATGTACTGGTTTGAGAGCACCAGCCTGTCATGCACAATAGTGTGACTGGCACAAGTGTCTCTCAGGGCAGTGGTTGGGATTCCATTCACCAGTAGGTGGTGGAAGTGTCTACTTCCCTCTGGAATCTCCAACTCACCTGTTGGGCCCTGTTTCCAGTTGAAGGCTAGGAAGACCTCCTCATCTGAGGAGTCATCTCCCATGGCTACACTGGTTACCCCAGGAATTTTGTTCTGGGGTTTGTTTTTGGGACAAGAAGTGTCCTTGGTGTGGTGTCCAGACTGTTTACAGTTGTGGCACCATGCCTTAGTGGCATCCCAGTTCTTACCCTGGTACCCACCTTTGTTTTGGGTTGTGTCTTGGGGCCCACCCACCTGTTCTGGTTTTTGGGGGCCTACAGAGGACTCTTTTTCTTTGTTTCTAGTGTCCCCCACTTTCTCCTGGGGAGTTTTTGTAACCCCTTTCTTTTGGTCACCCCCAGTGGAAGTTTTGGTTACCCTAGTCTTGACCCAGTGGTCTGCCTTCTTTCCCAATTCTTGGGGAGAAATTGGACCTAGGTCTACCAGATACTGATGCAACTTTTCATTGAAGCAGTTACTTAAAATGTGTTCTTTCATAAACAAATTATAAAGCCCAGCATAGTCACACACTTAATTTCCAGTTAACCAACCATCTAGTGTTTTTACTGAGTAGTCTACAAAATCAACCCAGGTCTGGCTCGAGGATTTTTGAGCCCCCCTGAATCTAATTCTATACTCCTCAGTGGAGAATCCAAAGCCCTCAATCAGGGTACCCTTCATGAGGTCATAAGATTCTGCATCTTTTCCAGAGAGTGTGAGGAGTCTATCCCTACACTTTCCAGTGAACATTTCCCAAAGGAGAGCACCCCAGTGAGATCTGTTCACTTTTCTGGTTACACAAGCCCTCTCAAAAGCTGTGAACCATTTGGTGATGTCATCACCATCTTCATATTTTGTTACAATCCCTTTGGGGATTTTTAGGATGTCAGGAGAATCTCTGACCCTATTTAAGTTGCTGCCACCATTGATGGGACCTAGGCCCATCTCTTTTCTTTCCCTTTCTATGGCTAGGAGCTGCTTTTCCAAAGCCAATCTTTTGGCCATCCTGGCTAATAGGAGGTCATCTTCACTGAGAGCATCCTCAGTGATTTCAGAAATGTGGGACCCTCCTGTGAGGGACTCACTATTTCTGACTAACACAGTTGGAGACAGGACTTGAGGGGTCCTGTTCTCCCTATTTAGGACTGGAGGAGGGACATTGGCCTCCAAGTCACTAATTTCTTCCTCTGTGAGGTCATCATCAGAGGGGTTGGCTTTTTCAAACTCTGCCAACAGCTCCTGGAGCTGAATTTTGGTAGGTCTGGAGCCAATGGTTATTTTTTTGATATTACAGAGAGACCTTAGCTCCCTCATCTTAAGATGGAGGTAAGGTGTGGTGTCGAGTTCCACCACATTCATCTCTGTATCTGACATTATTTTGCTAAGAGTTGGAAGACTTTTTAAAGAATCTAAAACTGTTTCTAGAATCTAATTTCAAACTTTTAACAAACTTTTAAACTCTAAAAGACAATGCTAAACAGGGACTTAACACACAAGGCCCTAGCAGGACTTTTAAGAATTTAGAAAACTTTTCAAATTGCAAAAATCAATTTTTAATGACAATTATGGAATTTGTCGTGTGATCAGGTATTGGCTGAGTAGTCCAGCAAATGCAAAGTCTTGTACCCCACCGCTGATCCACCAATGTAGGACATTGGCTCTGTATGCACTATTTCAAAGTAAGGAATAGTATGCACAGAGTCCAAGGGTTCCCCTTAGAGGTAAGATAGTGGCAAAAAGAGATAATACTAATGCTCTATTTTGTGGTAGTGTGGTCGAGCAGTAGGCTTATCCAAGGAGTAGTGTTAAGCATTTGTTGTACATACACATAGACAATAAATGAGGTACACACACTCAGAGACAAATCCAGCCAATAGGTTTTTATATAGAAAAATATCTTTTCTTAGTTTATTTTAAGAACCACAGGTTCAAATTCTACATGTAATATCTCATTCGAAAGGTATTGCAGGTAAGTACTTTAGGAACTTCAAATCATCAAAATTGCATGTATACTTTTCAAGTTATTCACAAATAGCTGTTTTAAAAGTGGACACTTAGTGCAATTTTCACAGTTCCTAGGGGAGGTAAGTATTTGTTAGGTTAACCAGGTAAGTAAGACACTTACAGGGCTTAGTTCTTGGTCCAAGGTAGCCCACCGTTGGGGGTTCAGAGCAACCCCAAAGTCACCACACCAGCAGCTCAGGGCCGGTCAGGTGCAGAGTTCAAAGTGGTGCCCAAAACACATAGGCTAGAATGGAGAGAAGGGGGTGCCCCGGTTCCGGTCTGCTTGCAGGTAAGTACCCGCGTCTTCGGAGGGCAGACCAGGGGGGTTTTGTAGGGCACCGGGGGGGACACAAGCCCACACAGAAATTTCACCCTCAGCGGCGCGGGGGCGGCCGGGTGCAGTGTAGAAACAAGCGTCGGGTTCGCAATGTTAGTCTATGAGAGATCTCGGGATCTCTTCAGCGCTGCAGGCAGGCAAGGGGGGGATTCCTCGGGGAAACCTCCACTTGGGCAAGGGAGAGGGACTCCTGGGGGTCACGTCTCCAGTGAAAGTCCGGTCCTTCAGGTCCTGGGGGCTGCGGGTGCAGGGTCTCTCCCAGGTGTCGGGACTTAGGATTCAAAGAGTCGCGGTCAGGGGAAGCCTCGGGATTCCCTCTGCAGGCGGCGCTGTGGGGGCTCAGGGGGGACAGGTTTTTGTACTCACAGTCTTAGAGTAGTCCTGGGGTCCCTCCTGAGGTGTTGGATCGCCACCAGCCGAGTCGGGGTCGCCGGGTGCAGTGTTGCAAGTCTCACGCTTCTTGCGGGGAGCTTGCAGGGTTCTTTAAAGCTGCTGGAAACAAAGTTGCAGCTTTTCTTGGAGCAGGTCCGCTGTCCTCGGGAGTTTCTTGTCTTTTCGAAGCAGGGGCAGTCCTCAGAGGATGTCGAGGTCGCTGGTCCCTTTGGAAGGCGTCGCTGGAGCAGGATCTTTGGAAGGCAGGAGACAGGCCGGTGAGTTTCTGGAGCCAAGGCAGTTGTCGTCTTCTGGTCTTCCTCTGCAGGGGTTTCAGCTAGGCAGTCCTTCTTCTTGTAGTTGCAGGAATCTGATTTTCTAGGGTTCAGGGTAGCCCTTAAATACTAAATTTAAGGGCGTGTTTAGGTCTGGGGGGTTAGTAGCCAATGGCTACTAGCCCTGAGGGTGGGTACACCCTCTTTGTGCCTCCTCCCAAGGGGAGGGGGTCACAATCCTAACCCTATTGGGGGAATCCTCCATCTGCAAGATGGAGGATTTCTAAAAGTCAGAGTCACCTCAGCTCAGGACACCTTAGGGGCTGTCCTGACTGGCCAGTGACTCCTCCTTGTTGCTTTCTTTGTTCCCTCCAGCCTTGCCGCCAAAAGTGGGGGCCGTGGCCGGAGGGGGCGGGCAACTCCACTAAGCTGGAGTGCCCTGCTGGGATGTGACAAAGGGGTGAGCCTTTGAGGCTCACCGCCAGGTGTTACAGCTCCTGCCTGGGGGAGGTGTTAGCATCTCCACCCAGTGCAGGCTTTGTTACTGGCCTCAGAGTGACAAAGGCACTATCCCCATGGGGCCAGCAACATGTCTCTAGTGTGGCAGGCTGCTGGAACCAGTCAGCCTACACAGCTAGTTGGTTAAGTTTCAGGGGGCACCTCTAAGGTGCCCTCTGTGGTGTATTTTACAATAAAATGTACACTGGCATCAGTGTGCATTTATTGTGCTGAGAAGTTTGATACCAAACTTCCCAGTTTTCAGTGTAGCCATTATGGTGCTGTGGAGTTCGTGTTTGACAAACTCCCAGACCATATACTCTTATGGCTACCCTGCACTTACAATGTCTAAGGTTTTGTTTAGACACTGTAGGGGCACAGTGCTCATGCACTGGTACCCTCACCTATGGTATAGTGCACCCTGCCTTAGGGCTGTAAGGCCTGCTAGAGGGGTGTCTTACCTATACTGCATAGGCAGTGAGAGGCTGGCATGGCACCCTGAGGGGAGTGCCATGTCGACTTACTCATTTTGTTCTCACTTAGCACACACAGGCTTGTAAGCAGTGTGTCTGTGCTGAGTGAGGGGTCTCTAGGGTGGCATAAGACATGCTGCAGCCCTTAGAGACCTTCCTTGGCATCAGGGCCCTTGGTACTAGAAGTACCAGTTACAAGAGACTTATCTGAATGCCAGGGTGTGCCAATTGTGGATACAATGGTACATTTTAGGTGAAGGAACACTGGTGCTGGGGCCTGGTTAGCAGGGTCCCAGCACACTTCTCAGTCAAGTCAGCATCAGTATCAGGCAAAAAGTGGGGGGTAACTGCAACAGGGAGCCATTTCTTTACACCTACACCCCAAAGGACTAAGAATTCCAGAGGACAGCGGCTCTGTGTGAAGAAACCTACAACTAAGGACTCTCACCTCACTCCAGATGTGTGGTGTGAGTCTTGACCCCTGTGCACCTGACGTCCACAGCCTGTGTCCAGGTGGTCCACCCAGCAAGAGAGGGTCCCCAGGCGATTGCGAGCAAGTGCCCACCCTGGGCTGACCTCTCCACCCCTCCACGACAATGCCTGATGAGGGTATCCCAAGGACCCCCCTGACCGCGAGCTCTGGACGAAGATATCTGATGCCTAAAGGACACACTGCACCTTCAGCACCCAGGCCTTGGAGAAACTGACCCCCGGTGCCTCATCATTCAGCAGGCAGCCCTCCTCCCTATCCGACCGGTGCTGTGCCCGAGACACCCCCTGCACCCAGCCTGCAGCCTCTGAGTGACCCCCGGGATCTCCTCTTAGACCAGCATTGGAAACCCGACGTCCTGTTTGCACCCTGCACCCGGCTGCCCCTGTGCCGCTGAGGGTGTGTTTGATGCCTACTTGTGGCCCCTCCAGTACTCTTCCCCCCCTGGTCCACCCTCTGAGTCACAGGTACTTACCTGCTGGCTGACCGGATTCCAAGTAAGCCCTGTCTCCATAGAAGCCCACGTTAAATTTGCTCAACTTTGACCTCTGCACCCGGCTGGCCCCGTGTTGCTGGTGGTGGGTGTTTGGAGTTAGCTTGAACCCCAACCGGTGGACTTCTAAAACCCAGAGACTGAAACTGTAAGTGTTGCACTTACCTGTAAACAGATCTACCTTTTCTTCCTCCCAGGAACTGTTTGAAAAATGCAGTGTCCTTTTTGAAAATACCTTTTTGCCAATAATCCAAAAACCATATTACCTACCTATTTCAAACAAAGTACTGTTGATTCCTGTGTGAAATACGAAACTTTTAAGGTACTTGCCTGCAACTTGAATCTTGTGGTTCTAAAAATAAACTAACAAAATATATTTTTGCGAAATAAAAACCATTGATCTGAAGTTAAGTCATTGAGTGTGTGCTTCCTCTATTGTCTGTGTGTGCACAAGAGATGCTTTGCACTGCCCTCTGATAAGCCTAACTGCTGGATCACAGTACCACAAAGAGAGCATTAGTATTATCTACTTTAGCCTCTGTTAAGTCTCTGGGGAACCCCTGGACTCTGTGCACACTATATTTCACGTTGATATAGTGTATACAGAGCCAGCTTCCTACAATAGTCATCTAGGTTTCCTCTGTCATTTACCTTGGTTGTGTATCATGCAGTGGTCGAAAGAGTAGCTGAAACACATGGTGTCCATTTACAAATTCAAGAGACATTATGTTTCCTGGTCATCCTGCAACAAGAAAATAACATCCAGAAAAATCCAGCCACCTCTTAGGCAGTAATATCCAAGGTTGACATAAATACTGGCCCTTTCCACCAGATCCTGTTTATAATCACATCATTGATAACACAGTCTCCTTGATTGTGGCAAATAAAGATTCTGTTTTTATAAAATCCTTGATGTATAGGCTCCTTGATTGAGGCGACTACAAGAAAAGAGGTAATAATGCAGCATCCATAATCCCTACTTCTGGATAAGGACAGAAGAGCTACCTCTACTGCCATGCTAAATAGATACAAAAATCCAGAATGGAAGACAATCAGGCAACACTTCCCAGGGGAATGCAAAAAAGAACATCATACAGTGCCAGCACAAATCCTTGCCTAAGATTCACCAAGCAGACAACCATGTACTAGAACTCTCTTAAGTAGACACACACACCTTGGAATATCTACTGCATTCAACTATCATTGATGCACCTTTCCCCAATGAAAACCCTTTCAGAACATCTGTGAGCAATTCTCCTAAAATATCCAAAACAGTGGGAGATTTGCAATCCAGAGATAGTTTTCACAGTGGCTGACAGAAGAGGACCACGTAGACCTCTCTTTTCAATGTCACAATATCACCAAAATGGCATCAGTCCAGTCATGCTTGGCAAATATTTTGAGGTAATGGAAAATGAAAGGGGCAAATATAAGGAGAAAATGCCCAAGCCAAATAAACTTCAGGAAAGGGCAGGTTGAGTGACTGCTTAGCAGGAAAGCAGGAAACCGTTTTCAACAAATGGGTACTAAACATGATAAAATATAGATATTAAAACGTCTTGGAAAAAACTCTACTTGCATTACGTCAAATACAACAGACTTGTAAAACAGGCCCTTCTGCTGTGGCTTTAACAAGAGATCCAAGAGCTGGCTCTCTTACAGGAAGCTGAAAAAGGAAACTTCTTAATAGATTTACCATTAAGAGCCTCTCTGAAACTGTTTTACATTCATGTTTCAAAACGCAGGGATCAGGTATATGAAGTTAACAGACTGTAAAATTTCCTAGCTAACATGAAGAAAAGTTTCCGTTCTGTTAAGGACACAGAGACAAGAATTATGCATTTCTCCTTCTATGTTTGTTTTTCAGCTCAGCAGTCCAAACATCTTTACTACTGAAAACCTAAAACTGCATTTCCCATGAGTCTTTGGTTGAGGGAAAACAACATTCCTCCAATTACTTTTCTCCGTCAAGCTTAGAGCCCTCATAAAAGAAAAGCACTTTATCTTTCTCGGTGCAAAGTATTATGCTAATCATCTGCAATCAAAATTCTTGCTTCTGGTTATTGCCTGTGGAATACAGAAAAAACAATTGGTAAATTGGAGTCCCGAAAGCCTCCAAAACAACTACACACTATACATTGATAATCATCATCACATTATTGCTTATAGTACACCAACAGAATAACATATGCAAATAATGCTTATCCTGAAGGAGTACCTGTGACAATCTTTGAGTGGGTATACAAAAGTATTGCGGGGGATAATCCTTTCCTCTGTGTCCTTAATAGAACTGAAACTTTTCTCTATGTTAGCTAGGAAATTTCACATTCTGTGTCAGGACTGAAGGATTGGATTACGCAAATTTAAAGTTTACAAACAACCAATGGAGCAACATTCTAGACCGGTTTGAAATAGAATTTCTTAAAAGGAGAGTCAGGGGACCAATTTGCTGCATTCAGGATGTCCTCCAAGCACCTCCGTAGGTGGAAGACTTTGAAAGCCATGGCCCCTCTGGAATGAACTCCAAATATCAGTGTCAGTACCTGATTCTTGCATCACCCACTTCACCCATCTCGCTATAATTGAGTAGGAAACTGCCTTGAACAGTTTCTTCAGGGCTATAAGTAGCTGTGATGTTCCCGGATGACGAAGCTCCTCTGTCATCAATTTGCACGTCCCTAGGCATCTTACCACCCATCATTTTGGATGTTGATGGAAAGCTGAATAATAAACCACTCTGGTATTGGAATTATCCCTCCTTGAGATGGAAAAAGAGACCCCTTCTAGGGAATAAATTCTCACTGAAATATCCAAAAAGCTCTCACTTCGGACACCCTTTTATAAAAGATGAGCCATAAAAGAATTGCCAACTTACTTAAAAGCTGTTTCTGTGATAGAAATTAATTATCTTGCCAGGGTTCCAAAACTCTCAATACAGCATTAATGTCCCACGGAGAAGCATACTTGGGGACTGGAGGTCGAGACAACCTGATGCTCCTCATGACCCTAGAAACCAGTGGGTGTTAGCCTGCTGGGATATCCTGAAAAGGAAAGTGTGCCGCCGAAAAAAACTGAATGGCAAGCATTAATGGGTCCTGTAAGCTAGACCCTTCTCGGCCAACTTTGACAAAAAATTAACTATTGCTACATCATCTGACCCCATGGGATCCAGATTCCTTCGCACACACCAGTGAGACCATCTGTGCCATGCGGACTTGTATCACTTGACCGTAGAGTCCACCCATGCTCGGTTGATGAAGTGGGTACATGGTTGCAATAAGTATGGGATTTCTCAATGTGACCTGTAATCCTCCACACTGTGGAGATCTCAAGTCTGCTATCTAGTTCTTTTGGAACTTTCTGTGAATTCTTCAATCCCTTTTCCCCGGACACCGAACCACCTGTAGCCTCCAAATTTTGTGGAAGTTGTAGGTGCCCGAGGTGGGGTCCTGGTACCCACTTAAAAAAAAATACATATTTAAAAGACACTGCTATGAAAAAATAGGCTGAGGGTGCCTCACTTGGGACCGAGGCACCCAAGTTTAAAATAAGAAAAAAATGCCTTTAATTGCTGCATAGATATTGAAGCTGCTAGGCCTTTAATTAATAATCATTGCTCTTGAAGAAATATGTTAATGCTGAGAAGAAAAATGCTTTATTTTAATTGTTTGTGACAACAATAAATGGGCATTGCTATGCTTGTGTTTATAAAGATTACTTTGGAACATGGCTAATGATAAATTATTGTGGAATTTGGTTGATATAGTTTGATGTGATGACCCCTTGCCAAGCCAGTAGTCCACCCACTAATATTTTGATGTTCTAACCCTTTGATAAAGCCAGTAGGCCTGCCTTACTTAAATGCCATGTCTTAATGCTGTTACTTGACGTTAAAACACCTTTTGAAATTCACTGAAAAAAACAAAGGTTAAAGTAACTTAAAGCACTGGGCTGCTTTTGGCTCCAGGGACCCAGGGTTAAGTACATCTTTTAGGGGACCCCACCTCTTGGAGCCTAGCCAACAAAGGGTGGGTGCCCGGGTGCAATATATAATATTTTACCAGCTTCTACATATCATATCTTCCATTAACACTGATTTATGTATAGACCAATGAGAAGCCTAAGTAGCACAGGGAGTTATAATATACTTGTTTGAGACTAGTCACACTTCACTTCCTTCTCCCCAATTCAGTAATACTTGTACTATCTGTGGTCCAGGTGTGAATCTAGAATGTGCATGCCACAAAATACACTATGTACATACTTTCAGCAATCATTATGCAACTAGACTGTGTTCTAGGTTTGTGTGTGACCCTTCAGCCTCCTAGGTGAAGGAGGAGACTTAATGTGTAGTGTGGAAATAATGAATATAATAACATACCTAGTTTAGCCCAAGCAATAAATCCCCCAAAACCTGAAGATGGCAACTGCTTGCTGGGCATTGTGGGTTTACACTTCAACTCCTAGTAAGTCATATATGTTCCACATATAGTCAACACCCAAAACTAGAAACCTTATTTGCTTCTAAGGACATTTGAATGTCAAAGAGTTTAAATCGATTAAAAAGTATTGTCAAATAAAGTATCTAATGTCCTACTTGATGTGTCCTACTTGATACTCATGTATCTTCCTACCCTCTCTGCAGGTTTTTAACTTTGATCCCACTGTTGCTGTGAAACAGAGGGGTGCAGACGACCTTCGTGCAGAAGAAGACATGACTAAGCTCTGCAACCACCGCAGGAAAATCGTGGCTATGGCAACTCTGTACAAAAGCATGGAAGACTCACCCCTCACACTACAGAACCAAGCTACAGGTAACCCAGGTGACATTCTTGCTCAATGCCTACAATGTTCCTTTGAGAGCACATCAGCCATTGTTCAGACTTACACTTCGCCCACTATGCAATGAAGTTTTGAGACACCACTGCAATTTCTAGCCTGTGCTTACTACTAAAGGCAGTTTTATCAAGGCAGTGAAACGTAAAATGTAAGTTACGAGTGACCCCAAAAATTGAATACAATGGTACAGGAATCTGTGCTGCATGTTGTACTGTTGTAGAGAAAAACAAACATAACCCAGAAGACCTTGGAAACTAAAAAGGTTACTGTTGCACAATTTAAATGTGTACAGAATACTTTCAATGCTATGATGCATCTTGCGCTTTTATTCAGCTGTTGCACTGTTACAGAATCCACTTGTTCCAGTAATATAGTTGGCTGCCAGCTTTCACACAAATTACATACGGACCAACCCTATCGCCTTCTTGTTGTAAAGCATCTGTTTCCCATTAAGCATGGGTGTTTTTACCTCCTCAAAGTATTACGTTCTACAGATTTCAGTAATAACTGGCTACCTGCACTGTCTTTAACTCTAATGAATTGCGTGCTTGTGTGACATAAAAGTGCACTTAAAAAGCAGGCTGTGTTTCATATTTTGATGAAAACTGAAGTCATATTTTAGAAACATGAAAAAATTTTGTGTAAAGGTGATGACCTATTTATACATCAGTACACTATTGTTCACAGGATATCACATTCAATGTTTTGTTGGCCCAGCTGTTAAGTTTAGTCTGTTTTGACTTGCAATTGCTTCACCATGTGTATAAACTTTAAAGGGGAACAATCACATGAGTGGATGCCAGTGTTTCATTATACAAATAATGTAAAAAGTATTAACAAACCCCCATTGCAGGGCTTTATCTCTGATCACTAATGCATTATGTATCCATTCTTTGTTCCAGGGTGTGCATCCAGCCAGTTGTATCATGCTCCAGGTGTCATGAACCGACTGCAGCATTCCACCTCGTATACGAAGCCTTCTTCTTTGGACAATGACATGTTCGCCAGATTGATGATGGAGAAAGCGAACACTTTATCAAGACCACAGTGTGTAGAACATGTCACTGAACAGAAGCAAGATCCTTACCCTTCTTGCTCTGGAGAAAGATATGAAAGCTTCAGGCATGGACAGCAGCCCGCCTACCCCAGACATCATGGAGGCTCTTTCAGAGAAGCCTACCAGCCTAGGAACCCTCCTTCTGTCCCACTGAACAGAAATTATGACTTATTTCCAAGATCTGACTCAAATTTCCCCTCAGAGTATTACTCCAATACATTTCCTCACCACAGGAGCTTCAACCAGTCTTCCGAAATGCAACCTTCATATTCTTTTCCCAATCAGGATGTCTGGGACCCATCCCCTAAATCTGTTTCTATCAGCTCTTGTAATTATGGACAGGGACATGTTTTCTCTACCAATTACGCGAAACCTTTAGAAGAACAGTCGCATGATTCTCAGAATACAATGATGTGCCCAGAGAAAGACCCTCTGGGAATTTTGAACTCCATAAGCAATAAAACACCTATGCAGCGCTACCCATGTGTGAATGCCCCATCCCCCCTTCATGCACAGGTCCCAGTTTCCAATCTGAACACTCCTCCTGAATCCACATCTGTATCCAGCTGTCGTTCCTCGCCCTTGGTCCGAGCAGGGCATGACTCCCAAAAGGGCTCTTCATTGTCAAGGACTAACACCCTGGGTTCGCCTTCTACAACCCTGTCCTCCATCTCCTCTCCTGGAGGCAGTATTGAACCATCCCCTCAACGTTCTAGGCATTCGTCAGCATCTTCTGAGCATGGCAGCTTCCTATTAGGAGCACATTACTCTTCCTGCTCCTCTTCCAACACTGGGAGGACTGTACCCAGATCTCCCATGCCGCCAGGTTCACCCAAGCTTTCCGTACCACAGAGTCCAAAAGCAATACTTGAAGGGTTACTTCACCAAGGCAAGGTGGATCCTGGCTCTTTGATCTCAGTTAGCAATGCCTTAATCCACCAAAGCAATAATTTACCATCAGTGTCTTCTGGAGCTATGCATGAAAAGAAGAACCAACCCGGCTTTCTGGGATTGCCTCTCGGTCATCTCCTAAACCAGCAGAATACTGCCTCATTTCCAGCAAGCAGCCTTCTGTCAGCGGCGGCAAAAGCCCAACTAGCAAGCCAAAAGAAAGTGGATGGAGGTGGCACTCAATCAGATGGCCAAAGCACTTTACAAAACCGCCTTGCCAATTCCAACATGTTGCTTTCAATGATGAACACTCAGGGGGGAGTGGCAATGGGCGATCGGCTTTCAGCACCTCCGAAAGATCACACCAAGCGACGGAGACAGAGACGATCACCCACAGTACTGCGCATAATTAAGGAATCTCATTTGAACCACGCTGGCCTTGAAGAAGCATCCCCAAAAAGAATACAAAACAAGACTGGCCAACGGAGCCAAGTGCAGTTGCCTGCAGCAAAAAATACTCCACGTGTCTCCAACATTGCGGCTGTCACAGGGGTTCCCAGGCCTCCAGATGTCAGCCCTATCAAATCCGAAGAAGAACTAGCAAAAGTGAAAGGAAACCATCTGATGGCCACCAACCAACCTTTATCTTCTCTTTTGACTTTATTAAGTTCTCAGAGTGGTGGTAACACTAACAGCCATACGGCCAATGTGTCATTCACACAACCCCATTCTAATGGAAGTGTTGGTGCCTCTCCTACACACTTGAACAGCTCCTCTGTGCCCAACCTTCCTTTCCTACCCATGCCTCTAGGTTCAATGGTTGAGGGGACAGCCAGCCAAAGCACAAACTCCAATCCTTGGCCTGTCTTTCAGGACTTTAACACCCAGCTCCTCAACCTCTTTGGACAGCTTTCTTCAGCATCTTCCGAGCAGACCTCAGGGAGTCCATCGCAACTGAAATTCCAACTGCCATCTTCACTGTCCAATTCCAGCATCGTTGGAGGCAACACACAGGGCAGTGCAACAGGTACTACTAAACATTTCACCTATTTATGTCTATAAAAGAATTTATCTTCTGGTATGTACACTGCATCTATCTGATTCGACTTGTGTTGCTCCCTTACTCTTAGTGACAGTGATCCATTGGTTGTGTTTGTCCTTGAAAGTTGTGTAAGTGGTATCATCTTCCTAGTACTGGCTTTTGATTGCAAGCCTGTTATGTTGCCAGCAAGAGGGGTGACTCTTTGGAATTCCATAGTAGGCAGTGGATGGTATTGGAAAGAGGAGGTTGTGCTAAAAGTTGTAATATGATAACAAAACCATCCATTGAAGGGTGATAGAGAGAATTGTGGATGTGAATATAAGATGACCCAGATGGACTACACAGTCTACATTGTCAAAAGGGACTGATATGTTAAGAAGAATTCCTGCAAGAAATTAGCTTATATGTGCATTGTCTTGTAAACTAAGAGATTAGGGTAATATTTAATTGGATAATTGATGTCAGATCCACCTCGTTCATTGGGTGTGCTGCCGAATCTTGTGTTAAAATGGCAGCTCCTCGCTATTGGTTGAGGGGCCACACAGAAATCTTATTCACATCTCTTTTAGAATATGATACCGCAGCTATCCAGGGCCTTTCCCCATAAAGTGAAGAAAGCCTTGGTAAGGATGTGTACTATTCTATAACCTATCTACTTTTTTAATTACTTATTGCACATAGTCTATCAAACAATTAGTACAATGAACAGAGAAAACAGTTCAGCATAGAGCTATACGCTAACATTTACATGAATGTTGAATCCGAGGAACATAAGTAATGACCCTGCCCAAAAGCAACATATGGAAAAAAAAATGTTTATTAATATTAAAAACAGACAACAATCAATTAAAAAGTGGAGAAATAGATTTTTAACTGATTACCCCAAACAATTAGCATTTTTGTGCATTCATCAAATAATAAAATTTAGACTTGTTACCACAAGGACATTCATGTGTACTTTTTACTTGACTGGAGTTCTCCCAGATATGCAAAACTCTCTGCAGTCTGTGCCAGCATCGAAGATATGGACTTATTCATTAATGTGAAAAGTCTGCCTCTAATGAGTTAGT
The DNA here is from genome assembly GCF_031143425.1 of Pleurodeles waltl. Taxonomy (NCBI): domain Eukaryota; kingdom Metazoa; phylum Chordata; class Amphibia; order Caudata; family Salamandridae; genus Pleurodeles; species Pleurodeles waltl. The sequence continues at coordinate 91,773,755 of NC_090443.1, forward strand.
ATTTGCTAACTTTCTCTCAAAATTCTTAATAGACATAATCCTTCCTGTCAGCCTATGATCGCTCACTGCGATAAAGCTCCTGAAAGAAGAGTGCAAACATTTTATCTAAAACATACTCTTTAAATGTATTAAAACCTATAAACACTGTATTCCCACAGTTAATGACCAAGCAGTTATGTTCAATTCTCTTTGAATGGCTTGTATAATGGAACACAATGATGCACTAAATAAATGCTTTAAGCAACTACTCTCCAAGGGATTTCAGGATACTCTTTTACCCAAGTCAGCTAGTCTGTTTTCACCGTGAAAGCAGTAAGCAAGGGCGCCGTCTTCTTCCTATATATTCACAAATTAATTTCAGTTACCCATCCATAAAACCAAGGACATGAGTTAAAAGGGAGGAAAAAAGGAATGATCTTACCAACTCAAATTGTACAGAAATATAACACATAGATATTTATTATTGCCAACCGGCTTTAAAGCCCAACCATTTTATTTCAGGGTGGTTTCGATTTTTTTCCTGTTGAAATGTAATATTTTGATCTTATCTACACTAATACTTACTAGACAGATCAAAACGTACTAGATCATCTACATACATTAGGCACAGATGTGGGTTGTAGTCATCTTAGGAGAGAAAAAGTAGGCATCCCTCAATGCTTTTGAAAGCTCTAAATAGAGTTGAAACAACAAGGGAGTCACAAGGCAAACAGAGGTACCTAATCAACTGATTAGGTACCTCTGTTTGCCTTGTGAGACGATTATGAGAGTCAGCTGCCACTCCAAGCCCAAATCACCTGTATGCAACTTCCACAGAATAGAAAACAGAATAAAGGTGGAATATCTCAGCTCTCCAGCTACCATATCAAAAGCTGCGTGAAAGTTGACAAAAATACAGAATGAAGCTCTATTAGACTCCGTCGACCTCTGTACAAAAAAGCAGATAAAGAACGTTTGGTCCATCGTGGAAGTTGCCATCCCTAAATCCTCTTGTTCTGTGGTGAATCCAATTATTATGAAGGAGCCACTTTGAGAAAGAAAAAAGAGTGGCATAAACTTAAGCAACAAGTCCATTAGGCTGATTGATTGATAGAGGGGTATAGATGGAGATATCTCTTTATTCGGATAACATAAAACAACCATAAACACATAAATACATCAATAAAAAACAAATTAGTTAAAATTCAAACATCAAAATCCTCTAAAATCTAAGGATAAGATAAATATTAAACAGATTTGATGTTGTTACGCCAGCGTATAGCCCAATTTTAAAAAGAACCTAAGCTCCCACACACTACAGCATCAGGTGCCCTGCTTAACCAAAGATAAGCTGGGTGACATTGCACAAAACCTTATTCTTCAAAAACATCAATAAGAATCTCCATCAAAAAGAACCATAAAACTCAGTAAAAGAGTAACATGGAATAGGATCTGTGTAGAAACCCCATCATATGGTCAGGTTTGAATAGTTTTTGGGTCATACTGACTGAGCGGGAAACACAAATTACATCTAATTTATCCTAGGCGAAAACAAGAAATGAGCTCCCTTTCCCAAACATTGTGGACCACCAAAAGATAATCCTCAGGGCCCGCATGCGTCTTCCGCATTTAAAAAATCTATCACGGATGGTTTCATTAGTTCCTCCACATCCCTATTTCTCCTCATGATTTTGCTAAAATTCTCCTTCACGCAACGCTTATCAGAGCGTTTTAAACATTGTGGGGCATTAAAAATTTCTGGGCGACCAATAAGCGCAGCAGACTGTTTAATATAAGATAACCAGGGAATAGCTAAACCTTGGTCGCAAGCCAGGTAATCACGGATCACCTCCCTTTTCAGGGTGGCACAGTCATAGGTCCACACGGAGATCCATAAAAAGGAGGGGCGCAATCTTAGTACTATCACCCACCAACTCCAAATCCAGTTCCTCTTGCAGACAATACCCAGATGTATTTGTCCCGACTCTAAGTAGCCTTCTACAGAAACGACTTTCCTCTTTTTGGGTAGTCATGCTACCAGAGTAGCCCCGAATTGAGGCCCCATACAATAGGACCTGTAGGCATTTGCGCCTGTACACCTCAAGGAGTGATAATAATGGGTTGTTTCTCACAACTCCATGAGATAAACCGCGCACAACGCCTAGAGATACAGGGCACCCACGACCCTTTATCGACAAAATACATCCCAAGATACGGAAACTTGTGCACACGACTAATATGTTGGCCAGATGCGATCCCTATGGACCTGTATAGGTGTAACGTACAGTTGTGGGTGCCTATTATTGTGAACATTTTAAATGCGGCAATGAATGTAGGGATCCCCCTCTTGGAAATCCGCTTGCATTGTTCCAGTGTTTAAAAGGGGAAATCATAGTGACCCCAAGTCCTATCACCCTATTTTACTCCTAGACTCTGTGGTGAAAATCACGGGCTGCATTGTTTTACAGCGCATTGATGTTTGGGTGAGAGAGCGTGATCTGATGAGAAGGGTTCAGTATGGGGTTCAGTGAAGGGCTGGGGACTCAGGAACAGTGTTTAAATCTACTCTTGTTGATTGGCAAATACACGTGTGCGAAGTGGGGACACCCTTTACCTTGCTTTTATGGATCTTAGCAGTGCTTTTGATAGGGTAAATCGTAGTAAGCTATGAGGTTTGTTATCCACAATGGCTTTGGAGAGCCTAATTGTTGAGTTTTTGCGACACCTCCATTCTGGAACAAATGCTTCTGTGAGACACAGGGTTCATGGTGAATGCACAGATCCTTTCAGTCTAAATAGAGGAGTGAGACAGGGTTGTATTCTTACCCCAGTCCTGTTTCTCTTGTATACTAATGGCCTGCATAATTGTCTAGGAGATAGATGCAAGGATGTCCCCAAAATTAATGGATTTATGCGGATGATGCAGTGTTGTTGGTCCGTACTATTAATGGTCTTCGTGTTGCGATAGAGAGATATATTCAATCACCCTTCTTCAAAAATAAGCTTCACCATTAATTCCTTTCAGCATTCTAGCACCATGGCATATCCAAACCATACTACACAGGAGAATGGTCAGTCCACACATCAATATCATTCCTAACTATGGATGCTGGTATTTTTTCAGGACTGACTGCACAAATAACTTTCATTGTCAATCTCAATTTCTTAACATTATAAGCTGAGAGTAACTCAAAGAAATATTAATACAACACATAGACCCTCATCATGGCTTTGGTAGTCTCTAACCAAGATTGCCAAAGCCACGGGCACCAGAAGAGACTGCCAGTGCCAGTGGTCTTCCGCCCACCATAATATGGTTACTGCCGTATTTCCACCACATATAGGGCGGATATCCGGCAGTAGCCATACTGGCGGACGGTGGCGCCTGGCGGTGCTACCAGCTGCACCACCCTGCCAGTAGGACGCAGCCAGCCGTATTAAGACCATTAATACACCTGGCGGTGTCCTGCTGGCGGAGCACTGCCGGCGGTGTCAGCGCCCATTCCCGTTCCCTGCCGGACGACCTCCGTGTCGGACAAGGTAAGTCGGGCGTCCGAAAGGGGAGGGTGATGGGTGTTGTGTGTGAGTGTGTTGTGACTGAATGTGTGTGCGTGTGTGAATGCAACTGTGAGTGTTGTGGTGTATGCATGTGAGTGAATGCCTGCATGAATGTTGAAGTGAGTGCGTCTCTGCATGTCAGTGTGTATGCGTGTGAGTATGCATGTTTGGATGTATGTGTGTATGCATACCTGAACGCGTGTGAGTATGTGTGAATGAATGCGTGTATGGATGAGTGTGAGTGAATGCGTGTATGGATGAGTGTGAGTGAATGAGTGTATGGAAGTGTCAGTGAATGGGTGTATGCGTGGTGCATGTGGGTGTATGTGTGAATGTATGCGGGGAGGCAGTGGGGGTGCTGTGACAGTAGGGAGAGTGGGGGTGCTGTGGCAGTAAGGGATGTGGTGGCGCTGTGACAGTAAGGGATGTGGTGGCGCTGTGACAGTGGGTGGGGGTGCCAGGTGCTTGCTGGGGGGGGGGGTGTCTACTAGTGACGGGAAATGAATGCTCAGTCACCGGTAGCCCTACCGCCATGGTTTTCGTGGCGATGCTACCGCTGCGGAAGCCATGGCGGTAGGCCGGCTCATAGTGCCGCCAGTGGTCTGCTGTGGACCGCCAGGTTGGAGATGTACATCTCTGGGCAAACGATTCATACCGTCATGGCGGTATGAGTGGAGATGTGGCGGGGTCGCAGCTGCCAACCCGCCACACTCATAACGTGGCAATAAACACCGCCAGCCTGTTGGCGGTGATACCGCCACATTAACCCTGGTGGTTAACAGACCGCCAGGGTCATAATGAGGGCCATAATCCCTAACGATGATGAACTTTTAACATACCCCTAAATTGTTGCAAAGCATTGAGCCTGCTTATCCTTAGTCCCAACACAATTTTATTTCCCAGAAGATCCCTCATTAATGAATACACAGAAAGTTTTAGCATCTCCCGAATTAATTACATTGTACATTTGTTCCTATTTATTCTTGTAGTGCTTGTAACTTTTACCTTTCATTATGTCTATGTAGTCTCTTTCCAAGTCTAACTAATAGAACCAAGCATCATAATTGCTACTTTGAGGCTGTAAAAGTTTTATGGGATAGCACATGAAAATGAAGAGCTACTACAGGTACTGAGATACCAGTGAGGAGGGTTTGGGTGGAGAGAGCCCCTCACAGATCCCACGCTGCCTGCACTACAATTATGTTTATCTGTTTTAACTGTTTTAACTGCTTTCTCAGACAAGAGACTTCTCTGAGATGTTTTTCAGTTCATGATCTTTAGCCCTGTCCTTGGCAGTGGGTGTAGGAGGCTGGCCTGGTTTGTAGTGGGTACTTACACCTTATACCAGGTCTATTTATCCCTTATTTGTGAAATGTAGGCAGTGTCTAGCAGCATAGGCTGTCTAGGGGTAGCTGTAGCAGAGCAGCCAAGGCTGAACTAGGAGACATGCAAAGCTCTTGCAATACCACTATAGTCACAAAGTACTTATACACAATAAAAGTCAATACTCGGTGTTACCAAAAATAAAGATACTTTATTTTAGTGACACAAGGCCAGTAATATCTTAAAGGCAATACTCCTTCTGGAGGTAAGTATTATACACAATATATACACTAGTAACCAGAATCAGGTAAGTAAACAGTCATGAAATAGTGCAAACAGTAGAAAATACAATAGACTGTAATAGGCCTAGGGGCGACACAAACCATATACTAAAATAGTGGAATGCGAATGTCGAATTCCCCCACAGGCAAGTGTAGTGTGTAGAGGGGCGCTGGGAGTGTAAAAGAACACCAAAGGTAACTAAAGTACCCCACCCCAGAGCCCAGGAAAGCGGGAATAAAGTTCAGCAAGTTTCCTCTGAACACACTACAAGTCGTAATGAAGAATTATGCATGAACCAAGCAAGACTGCAAGCAATCAACGATGGATTCCTGGACCTGAAGACCTGTGGAGAGAGGAGACCAAGTCCAGAATTCGAAAATTTGTCCAGGAAGAACAGGAGCCCCTGCCCACCTGGAAGAAGGTGCAAAAGTGGATTCTCCAGTTGGAAGAAAAGTACAGAAATGCACCAAAGATAGCTGTGGGTTCCTGCTTGGTGCACGAGATGTCCTACATCGAGTTGTTGGATGCAGGCTGTTTGTGTCGCTGGATTCCGCCAACAAGTCTTGGTTCACGCAAGTAGGTGTTTTGCATCAAGGAGAAGCTGCCCGGACCCAGGAGGAACCTGGGGGTCTCAACTCGGACTGAGGAGACAGAGGGGTCTCTCTGCACTTCAGAGAGCCCTCAGAAGACCAGGCAGCACCCACGGGAGTCCCAGGACACTGACAAAGGAGTTGCACAGTGCTGTTGTCTCAGCACTACACAGGAGGATCCCACTCTGCCGGAGAACTACTCAGAGAGCTGTGCGTCACAGGATGGAGTGCTGGGGACCTGGGCTACGCTGTTCACAAAGAATGTTTGGAAGAAGTGCACAGAAGCCCAAGGAGCTGCAGAAGGCGCAGGGCACAGGGGTACTGTTGCTGCACGAGGAGGCAAGCTCTTACATCCATCAAATTTGGACAGCTGGACCTTTGGACAGTTAGGGTCACTTTGGTCCACCACCTGTGTTCCAGGGCTCATGCTCGTCAACCGGAGAGGAGTCCCAGAGTACCGGTTGTCAGCGCAAAGAAGTGCCTGCTGAAGCAGGGAAGTGACTCCGTCACTCCAAGGGAGATTCCTTCGGTTTTTCTGGTGCAGGGTGAAGACAGGCAGTCCTCAGAGCATGTACACTGTGGAAACTGTTGCAATTGCTGGCTGAAGCTAAAGTTGCAGGTCACAGGAGTCTTCCTGGAAACTTTGTTGCAGTTATAGTTCCTGGAGCAATCTGCGGTTGATCCGACGGTCAGAAGCAGAGGATGCAGAGGAGTCCTGGAGGAATCTTGCAATACCGAATCTGAGGAAACACCCAGAGGAGAGACACTAAATAGCCCTGAGATGGGGATTGGCTACCTACCCAGGTATGCACCTATCAGGAGAGGTCTCTGACATCACATGCTGGCACTGGCCACTCAGATGCTCCTAAAGGGTCCCCACACCTTGGAATCCAAGACAGCTTACCCCAGGGACACTCTGGAGGAGGTCTGGGCACCACCCCTAGGGTGGTGATGGACAGGGGAGTGGTCACTCCCCTTTCCTTTGTCCACTTCCACACCAGATCAGGGACTGGGGGTCCCGACCGGTGTAGATTGGGTTATGCAAGGAAGGCACCGTTTGTGCCCTTCAAAGCATTTCCAGAGGCTCTGGGAGGATAACACCTCCCATGCCTGTACGCCTATTTCCAATGGGAGAAGGTGTAACACCCCTCTCCTAAAGGAAATGCATTGCTCTGCCTTCCTGAGATGGAGCTGCTCAATTCCTCAGGAGGGCAAAAACCTGTCTGTGAGGTGGCAGCAACTAGGGCTGCAGTGGAAACCTTAGAGAGCTGGTTTGGCAGTACTGGGGGTCCCTGGAATTGGCCCCCCAATACCAGATTTGGATTGAGGGTTCAATTTCACAATCTTAGACACCTCACATGGCCATATTCAGAGTTACCATTGTGAAGCTACTTATATGTATTGACATATATGGAGTGCACGTTTATAATGGCGTCCCTGCACTCACGAAGTCTGGGGAATTGGCCCTGGACAGTGTGGAGGTACCTTTGCTAGTGCAAGGGTGCCCTCACACAGTAACTTTCAATGATGCCTATGGTACTGTATTAAGTCTGATGATGGAGAACATTGACATGCCTTATCTAGTCCTAGAGATTCATGGCATCCTCTTTGGGAACCTCAAAGATTTCTTTCAGAAAGAATACAAACCTGTTACCAAAGTTCCCAGGCTTCAGGAGTAGTTCACAATGACTTGTAGAGCCACCAAAACTGTATTATTGGCAGCTTTTAAGCCGGGCTACAGGGATAAGGGAATCCAGCGCAGTTTATAAAGCTATGCCATGCTCTGCAATAATGGAGTCAGATTTGGGAATTTGGGAAGAATTATTAGAAGCAGCGGAGACTAATGATGTATGGAGTTTTTAGCACATAGTGAGCCATGGTGGTCGTAATTTCCCCATGAGACCAGAAGCCCACATCCAACTGATGATTGGGTGAACCCTTTTCAACTGTTTTATGCCAGTGCAAGCCTGCCCTCTTTCCCAAATTACTTTTATGAAAAGAACTCCTCCTTCCGAGCAAGTGATATTAGTCGGACTGTCACCTTCTCTCAGCAAGACATAGAAGGCATTTACTTCCTATAAGAAAGGGAAGGGTCCAGGTTTGGATAGGGTTCCCGCTGACTTGTTCCATTTGGAGCCCAAAATCTGGGTGCCTTACATAAATCTTTACTAATGCTACAGCTGCAGATGCTACAAATCCCCTCCTCTTGGATGGGTGCTGAGATTGTACCCATCCCTAAGAAGGACTGTAGAAATTGGCAGAAAATGATCATTCCATTTGTCTCCTGGATAACATCCACAGGATCTTCTCTTAACAAGTCCTTGATAAGTTAAGTGACTGAATTGAATGACAATGATATTCTAAACCATTATCAAGCAGGCTTCTGTGAGAAAACAGAAACTGTGGATCAGGCCTTTAGAGTTCTGGTAACTTAGTGGAGGATAGTAGACTTTGGCGGGGGAACCTGTAAGTTGCCTTTGTTGATCTCTAAGGCTCATTTGACCTGGTCTCTAGAACAAGGCTTTGGAAACTTCTTGCTGAAATGGGAGTTCCACCTGACCTTTTTAAAATTATAATACACCTTCCCAAAGACACTTTCACTGAGGTCAGGTGGGGCTCAAAGGGTGAATTTACAGCCAAAATCAGTGTTGATAAAGGTGTTTGGCAAGGCTGTGTCGTGACCCCTACCCTATTCCTTCTATTTATCAATGGTTGTCAATGGGTGTGTTAGCCTTTTGACTAATTTTGAAAATGATGCGCAAACTAGCTGGTTCGAAGGTTCTAGTGCAACTGTTTGTTGACTAATCCCTGCTCATTTCCAAACACCAAGGAGACTACAAATCCTCCTTCGTAGGCTTTCTACTTTGTGTGATACGTAAGGATGGATTGGAAGTCAATGCTGAGAAGACCAATTTTATGTGTTCTAATTGATGTACAAATTTTAGGTGGGAAATGAGGCTAGGACTAAATCATCTTGTGAATCAACTAATTTAATTACTTGGGAATTAGGCTAACCGATTCCAATTCATGGGTGCCACAAATTGCAAACATTTCCCTTTTCATTAGGTATAGGACCTCAGCTGTTCTTGGGTTTGCTAAGCGCACTTCTTCGCACTCTATGTCTCCCGCAATAGACATTTACAAATCCCAAGCAATTATTGCTGCTCTTTATGGTGCAGAGCTGCGGGGATAGTCTGATGTTACACTCCAGGGGATCAAAGAGAATACCCTTTTAGACAAAGACCCCCAATTCTGTTTATTTGTGAGGCTTTCTCTGATGCACTTTTTTAAAACGAAAATATCAGCTTCAGTTACAGAGCATCACAGGTGATGAAACATAAATACAGAGGAAACTGCATATGAAGAGATAATCTTTGTTAACAACAGACACTTCACCATTAATATTTTTGTGAGAGCATTTATTTGGTTCAGTGTGGCTTAAAATCATCTTAATTTCCTACAAAATGTTTTTTTGCTTTTGCTGAATTTTAGGCCTTGTCTACTAGGTGGAAGATGCATTGTCTGTTGCAGAACATATTGTGGGCTTACCCAGAACCAAAGGGGTTTGAGTATACCCATTGCTTACCATTGGTTGGTTTTCCTGTCACTATCATGTGTCTGCTTCTTATTTGTGCCCCAACTTGTCAATCTTGTGTTTATCACTCCTATAGAGATTTGCCTCTTTACCATCTCTTTGATAGGCTTGCTTCTATACTTCCACTGCTTGGTTTTTAAGTACTTAGTTTTTTTTTTGGTTAAGCACTCTGTGGGAGTACATGTGTTTTCCAGCCGTCTCCCTCATGTACTTCTCTACTACCTGCACTCTGTTGCCGTTTGTTACCTGTGTGCTTCTCCCTGCCCCCTGCGTTTTGTGCTTGGCCTGTGAACTCCCCATCGTTGCTTTCTCACCAATGTGCTTCCCTCCCGCCTGCTCCTTATTGCTCTCTTTTATCTGTTTGCTCACCCGGGGTGCTCCACTTTACTCTTTCTTTGTGTCATCTTTCCCCCCACCTGCACTCTCCATTTTGCCACCCCAGCTGCTTCTGTGATTGTTTCTGCCCCTAAACTACTCCCCTGTGTGCTTCCGCCCCATCTTGGTCCTTCACCCGATTGAAAAAAAAAAAAATATATATATGTATATCTTTTTTTTATTTTTTTTATTTTTTTTTAGTCACTGATCCAACTCGGATCAGTATTTACAAAGGGAATAAACAGCAGCAACATCATTTTTTAGGTATGCACATTTGTTATGTGCACCCTTATAAACTGACGAGGTTAGCTATGTCAAAGGATTTTTTTTCTTTTGTAATCTTGCTAAGCATTGGGATGCTGTGCAACATGGCTAAAACTATTGGCAAAGCAGAAAGGTCCCAAAAGCGAGACCTGTTGGCTTTGCCAGTGCTTAATATTCCTCAAAGAGAATTCTGTTACATGGCCTGCATAAAAAACAGATAACATAGATGTAGCACACTGAATTTATAATCAATGGGTAATCAGCCTGGTAAGTCCTCCCGCATCCTCCTGTTTCCTCCTCCCAAATATACAAATGATAACCTCAATGTCCCAATCAGAGAAATAATTTACCACATTTCAAAAGATTCTTGATACCAACAGTGTGTTCAGTAATAAAGCTGCAATCCTTATGAGGAGGGACAAAGACATAGAAGATTTAATGTCATTCGAGTGGGTAGACAAGGTAATGAAATCAGGTTGCATCTTTACATGTGGAGGTGGCAAGGCAGAATTGTTTGGTTGGTGCTTTTGCAGACTTCTTTTTGGGGAACTGTTATCTAACTAGTCAGCTAAATAACAACCACACTGATTTTCGGACCATAATAAATTTCCAGAATTAACATTTTCAGACAAATGTAGCCTGAAGAAAACTTAAGCCATACTGTCCATGGATCCTGACCCCTGTCCATTGAGCGATCGGCCTAGTGGTGAAGCTGTTAGTGCACTTTGTGTGCCTGTGTTCCACATCAGCTTGAGGAGCTTAATAGGAAAGAAGTTGAGAGTGGGTAAGGCTGAACCATGGACAGACGGTGGACTGTTGTTTAAACTGGTGCAACTTGATCACACCATCTCTGTTGAAGCATTCCTTTCACTTGAGCCCATCAGCACCAACAACAGGCAACAAGGTATACTGTAGAATTACAAAGTCACTACAAAATACTGGGTCAAAGTAAAAAGGAATGTTGATGTGAGTAGACGTGGCTAATCTTCAGCCAGGGAGCCAATTGGAGGTGGGTTGGTGTTTGAATTTGTGCTACACATCCTTAAAGGACCCATCTTAGGATCCCCTTCAGTGACCCCTTCACCTGCAACAGAAGGATCCTCAAAAGTAGAATACAAAGTTCACTGTGCAAGTTTAAATTCAAAGTTAATACCTAGACAATTGTGAGTGTTCCTTTACAAAAAATCACCTACATCAGTTTCCTTCAATTCTCAAAGTCAAAGTCACAGAAAGTTTTAGTATAGTCTAGATATACCAAGAGTATACAAGCAATGGTAGCACTTTCCAGAGCTGTGGACCAGTTGGTGAAGAGGCCATGTCTTCCCTGTTAAATCCGAAATACCTATTAACAGAAATCAATTACTGTTTGAAATACATGAAGAAAATAATCATCTGCTGATACCCAGAATCAGATAGTGACTTTTGGCTGGGTGTTGTTTTCATGAATTGGGGATGCTCACAGTTTGACATGCCCAAAATTAAGTAGGAGTTAGGTGAATGTTTCTCAGACGATTTCTATCTTTTCCATTGTTTTGCAGCATGGATCTTTTCTGGATTCATGTGCTATGCACTGTTCAGCCATTTAGTGGTTGGCTCCAGAATCGTTCCTATATTTCCTTTATGGGTTTTGTTTTTTTAATACTGTGGGAATCACTATTTGATGACATGCCTGTCCCCCTGTGGTGACACACGTACACCCCAGAAGCCAGAAGACCCTGTATGAGGTTGCCATCTTTAGGTTCTTTTTTCCACCTTTGAATGTAGAAGCAGAATGGAGGAGCTTTAATGAGCAGAAGATCCTATCAGTGTTTTGAGGAAATAACTACAGAATTTCGGCTAAAAGGCTACATACAATCAGCAGGGGGCACACTTTGCAACCATGCAGTCACAGCAAAACAATCTTGCTCTGAAACATTGTGCTATCCAGCGATGATGAGGACGAAAACGTAGAGCAGACAGAGTTCGCACATAGACACTCTGACACAGAGTAGGGGGGTTATCAATCTGGAAAGACTGAGTGTGGCGAGAAAATCGGTGAAAGAGGCAGACAAAAAGACACTGGCAGGTAACAACACCCACCACTGCTCCTGCCGTTTGGAGTGGATTGAGGTAGTCTGGTGGATTGGAGTAGAATGGGGGTCGATAGGATTGGGGTACAGTTGGTTGGATCAGAGTGGGTGGACTAGATGGGGTGGATTGGAGTGGGTCGGACTGAAACTGGGTGAGCTGGATTGGGGTAGATTGGATTGGAGTGAGAGGGTTGATTTGGAGTGACAGGATTGGACTGGTGGGATGGATTGGTTTGGAATGGAGTGGTTTGGAGTGGGCTGAATTGGATTGGTGTGGAGTGGAATCGGGTAGATTAGATTGAACTGACGTGGGTGGATTGGAGTGGGGTGGATTGGTTTCATTAGAAATGGTGGGGTCATTTGGACTAGAGTTGGGTCGAATTTGAGTAGGATGGGCTGGATGGATTGGATTGGAGTGGACTGAAGTGGGGTGGATTGGATTGTGGTAGAGGGGTGGATTGGAGTTGATTGGGTGAATTGGAGGGGAGTGAAGTAAATTGGGGTGGGGTCTGTGGATTGGATTGCAGTTGATTGGATTGGGGTGGAGTGGATTGGAGTGAGGTTGATTTGAGTAGGGTGGATTGCATTAAGGTGGGTTGGATTGGATTCGGGTGGAGTGAATTGAGTGGGGTGAATTGGATTGAGGGAGGAATAGATGGGACGGGGTGGATGAGTGGGGTTGGATGGGATGGAGAGGGGTGGATTGGATTGGAGTGAGGTGGATTGGATTGAGTGAGGTATATTGGACTGAGTGGGGTAGATTGGATTAATTGGGGTGGACTGGATGAATTTGGGTGGATTGGAGTGAGATGGATTGGTTTGGGGTGGAATTGGTGGGTGGGGTGGGGTGGATTATATTGGGGTGGACAGGATTTGAGTGGGGTGAATTGTGGATTGGACTGGACTGGGGTGGATTGGAGTAGGACGGATGGATTGGAGACAGGGGGACTTTCTGGAGTGGGGTGGATTGGATTGGACTGGAGTGGGGTTAATTGGATTATTGTGGAGTGGAATGAATTGGAAAGGGTTGGGTTGGACTGAAGTGAGGTGGATTGGATTGGAGTGGTGTGGAGTAATGTGGTTTGGAGTGGGGTGGATTGGACTGGAGTGGGTGCATTAAGGTGAATTTGGGTGGGTGGGTCACTTGGCAAGGGGTGTATTTGATTGTGGCGGATTTGAGTGGTATGCATTAGATTGGAATAGATTTAAGTGGGTGGATTGGGTTGGACTGTTTTGAAGTGAGTTGGATTGGTGGGTGGATTAGACTGGAGTGGGGTGGATTTGAAAAGCGTGGCGTGTTGTCGATTGGTTTGGAGTGGTGTGGATTGTGAAGGATTTGATTGGAGTGGTGTGGATTGGGCTAGAGTGGGGTGGGTTGAATAGGTGTTAGGTGGATTGGTTTGGAGTGGGTGGATTGTGAAGGATTTGATTGGAGTGGTTGGATTGGGCTAGAGTGGGGTGGGCTGAATAGGTGTTAGGTGGATTGGATTGGAGTGGGGCAGATTGGAGTGAGGCTGATTGTTTTGGATTGGAATGGGGCAGATATCTTTTGGCTTGGATTGGGGCAGATTGTTTAGGATTGGAGTGGGGCAGATTGTTTAGGATTGGAGTGGGGCAGATTGTTTAGAATTGGAGTGTGGACGATTGTTTAGAATTGGAGTGTGGACGATTGTTTAGGATTGGAGTGTGGACGATTGTTTAGGATTGGAGTGTGGACGATTGTTTAGGATTGGAGTGTGGACGATTGTTTAGGATTGGAGTGTGGACGATTGTTTAGGATTGGAGTGTGGACGATTGTTTAGGATTGGAGTGTGGACGATTGTTTAGGATTGGAGTGGGGCAGATTGTTTAGGATTGGAGTGGGGCAGATTGTTTAGGATTGGAGTGGGTCACATTGGAGTGTTGCAGATTGGAGTGTGCAGTTTACGTTCGATTGGGGTGGGGCAGATTGTTTTGGATTGGAGTGGGGCAGATTGGAGTAGGGCAGATGGTTTCATATTAGAGTGGGACAGATTAGAGAGGCAGATTGTAGTGGGGTATATTGTTGTGGATTGAGTCTGGCAGATTGGAGCAGGGAAGATTGTTTTCGATTGGAGAGGGGCAGGTTGTTTTGGATTGGTATGGGGTAGATTGGAACGGGCATATTGGGATTGTAGTGGGGTAGACTGTTGTGAGGATGGATAGGGCAGGTTGGAGTGAAGCAAATTGTTTTGGATTGGAGTGGGGCAGATTGTTTTGGATTGGAGCAGGGCCGAATGGAGCCGGGGCAGACTGTTTTATATTGGAATGGGGCAGGTTGGAGTGGGGCAGATTGCTGTACAATAGAGTGGGGCAGAGTGGAGTGGGGGAGTTTGTTTTGGATTGGAGTGGGGCAGATTGCAGTGGGCAGCTTTTTTTAAATTGGAGTGGGACAGATGGAAATAGGCAGATTATTTTGGTTTGGAGTGGTCAGATTGGAGTGGGGCAGATTGTTTTGGATTGGAGTGGTCCGATTGGAGTGGGGCAGATTATTTTGGATTGGAGTGGGGCAGATTGGTTTGGGTTGCTGTGGGGCAGAGTGGTTTGGGTTGCAGTGGGGCAGAGTGGAGTGGGGGAGATTGTTTTGGATTGGAGCAGATTGGATTGGGCAGATTTCTTTTAATTGGAGTGGGACAGATGGAAGTGGGGCAGATTGTTTTGGGTTGGAGTGGGGCAGATTGTTTTGGGTTGGAGTGGGGCAGATTGTTTTGGATTGGAGTGGGGCAGATTGTTTTGGATTGGAGTGGGGCAAATTGTTTTGGGTTGGAGTGGGGCAGATTGTTTTGGGTTGGAGTGGGGCAGATTGTTTTGGGTTGGAGTGGGGCAGATTGTTTTGGATTGGAGTGGGGCAAATTGTTTTGGATTGGAGTGGGGTGGGTTGGAAGTGTTGGAGTGTGGTGGATTGGAGTGGATTGGGGTGAGTGGTTTTGTTCTGAGTGGATTGGATTGAGTGGGGTGGATTAAATTCAGTGGGGTGAATTGGTGTGGGGTAAAGTGGGGTGGACTACCATGGATTGGATCGGCTGCACGATTACGTGTTAAAGTATGATTTTGGAAATTACATAAGAAAGAAACAATGTTGCTTTGTAATATTTAGAATTAGAGAATCGTCCTCTTTTGAAAACAATGACCAGACACAAAAACAAAACAGAACATGAGTGCAAAGTGAGAAAAGAAGAGTTGGCAAAATAAAAAGAGTTAAGCATAGAAAATAAAATTTAGCAATTTTGTTTGTCCTGCTGGGCACTTTTTATTACCACTCACACACTATCTGTTTGCAGGGCCCTAGAAGTTAAAAAGAAATACCTCCATCAATCAGGGCTTAGTCCCTGCTTCACAGCAGGCAGAACAGAAATTATGCTACGCCTGCAGTGACCAATTATGAGGCTATAAAGAAGAGTGCCAGGCAAGCAAACAAATGGTAAACAAAGGGAGGGCTACACCCCCTTTTTAGTTAACAACAGTCTCGCAACCAAGGTGCATGTGTTAGCACATGCTTTCGCAAGCTGGACCCTAAAAAGATCCCCAACGGTCCAAGGGCACATCGGGAGGCAATCGCCCTGTGACCGATTTGATGTTGAACTGAAACTGTTGTCCTTTGATTTTCTCTCCTTCTAATTCTCTTGATCATTCTTCGAAGAGAAAGTTGACAGTGACCCCCAATGCAGAACAATGGGCCTTCGCGTTTGAACACAAAAGATGCCATCTTGCGGCAGAAATGGTGACCATTTTGCAAAAAACGGACTTTGACGAGTCCTTGAAGATGTTTTGAATTCCATCAAAACCAAAAGGTGTCATGGATGAAGAGTACAAAGCTCCTTAGACACCAGAGCCATGCATCAAGAAACAGGAGGAATTCCGCTACACAGAGAAAAGGAAGCAACTAGAAAATGGCCTTTGACAATGCAGATAGTACACAGGAAGAGGCATGGCAGGAGGTCAGCGTAGATTCCCCAGAAGAAGCGATGGACTCTTATCTCTCGACCGTCACTTCTAGGTGACCTGACATCCTACAATTTGTTGATAAACGAGCTGCAGCTAATACAGAGTCCAGGTCGAGGAAGAGGAGTCAGAATCATACACCTGCAGATGCTCATGCCAAACCTTGAGAAGAGCCTCTATCTCCTGATGTTCGAAAGCATCTTGGACCAAAAGAAGGACCTTTTCAAGAGCCCGCTTCTTAAAAGGTCAATCCCAAATAGAGAAAAAGTATAACAACTTGAAATAAGACTATGTTAATTAGAGTCAACATA
Organism: Pleurodeles waltl; assembly: GCF_031143425.1. NCBI lineage: Eukaryota > Metazoa > Chordata > Amphibia > Caudata > Salamandridae > Pleurodeles > Pleurodeles waltl. The sequence continues at coordinate 91,790,061 of NC_090443.1, forward strand.
AGAGCAGACTTATTCATATCTCGACAGCCTGGACGTGAGGGAATAACCCCACATCCACAGGCCCCCAGACAGGGAAAATAAGAGAGTGGAGGTGGCTGGCTAGAAGATGGAGAGTGGTGCAGCGACTCAGTGACGGATTACGAACTCGAGTGCTCTTCTCAATTGAAATGGCCTTTAACAGTGAGAGGAAATTGAATGCCTGATTCAGCACCTCCCAGAACTACATCAGAAGAGGGCAAATTTCAGTTCTACAGGAAGGCAGGATGATTGCAAACACTTGACTCAATCGTCATTGCAAGTAGGCAGATGTGCAGAGGTACAACATAAAGGATTCAAGATAGAGATGATGAAGGCCTTCTTTGCTCACATAGACGGGAGAACTGTCCTAGTGCAGATGGACAACATGACCATTATGTTCTACCTCAACAGAGGGGAGCAGGGGGGTGAGCACTGCCACATGGACTCTCAAAACTGGCACAGGAAATCTGGTGATGGGCCATGCATAGGCACATAGATCTGGGGGGAGGGGATGATACAACTACCTTGATTATAGCGCATAGAGGCAGACACACTAAGCAGACAAGGAAATGGCTCATATGAATATGAGTTAAAAATCAGGTTCTACAAAGAGTGTTTCAAACACTAGACCTATTCACAACACCAAAAAACAAAATGCCAAGATTTTGCATCCAGGTATCCTCACCATTGGCCAACGGGGAATGCCCTGTCTATAGACTGGTCAAGGACATTTGCGTTTGCTTTTCCCTCAATCCCACTTGTGATAAACAAGTGTAAGCAGTCATGAATTACTCTAATCCTCATTTTGACACAATGGCCACTACAGACGTCGTTCCCGAACCTCATAGAGATGTCCCACTACGAAATAGTAAAGTTACCAAACCCTCAAGTCCTCCTCCAAATGCAAAATGGACAAATATGACAACCAGAAAAGACAAGCCTCAGGCTGGTAGTGTGGCTCCTGGGAATTTAGAATTTGAACAATTAGGGCTCCCCAAGATAAGCATGGAGATGTTTAGAGAGACCAGGAGACCTGCAGTGAGAAAATACACTTTTAAGTAGAAGACATTTGCTCGGTTGTGCAACAGAGGAGGGCTGCTTTAAACTAGAACATAAGAAAGAATGGCTATTGGACACCTAACATACCTCTTAGAGAACAAGCTGACCTATGCATCCTTTGAGGTCCATTGGCATCCATTGTTGTATTTGCTAGAGGACAAATGAGTAATCAAGGGATTCCTAGCGGAAAAAAAAAAAAATATCCTCAGTATGGTGCTCAGTTAACTGACGCAGGAACCTTTCAAACAACTGAATAGTACAGAGCTCAAGTATTTGACACTAAAGTACATATTTTAGTTCCAATCACTTCACTACACAGTCACTGAGCTACAGGCCCTGACTATAGAGGATCCCTACCTGCAGATACACAAAGACAGGGTGATCATGAGAACCAACCCGCACGTCCTTCCGAAGGTCATCCTACACTTTCATGCTACCCTGTCTATTCAATTACCAGGGACCTTCAAGCATCTACAGACATAAGCTGAAAGGGACTTACACACACTGGACTAGGAAGCGCAGTGATGTACTACTTACAAGAGACAAAACCAATCAGTAAGGCAGTGCAGTTTTTTTAATCAATCACACAAGCTAACAGTGGTTTGCCCATGCCTAATGGCACAATGGATGGTGCTAGCAATACAGGTATCTTCCAAAGGAGCGGGAGTAGCATTGGAGGAGACGCCATGGGGCAATTCCACAAGGAAAAATGGGGCAATCCTTGCCTTCCTAGCAAACGTCTCAATGCAGGACCTATGTTAGGCTGCAACATGGTCCTCTAAACACGTGTTTACAAAATAATGTTGTGTAGATATCCGAGTCACAGGAGAGGCACAACTGGGACAGAAGTTCCAAAAAAAAAAGCCTCCTGTTTAATGACACACACGAGAGAGGAGAATACCGCTATACAATCATTGCACAGCATGTGAATCCAGAAAACATACACACCGTAAAACGAAATGGTTACTTACCTTAGGAGTAATTTTTCAGCATGAAGAGTTTTCTGGAATCTCATCCGACCTGCCCACCTCCTCAGAAATGAGATGGGTCAAACAGGCAAAGCCAGCAACACACCAGAAGGAAAGGGGAAGTTCAAGCTTTAAGAGGATGCAAGGGGGGAAAAAGAATCTGAAGATGGCGAGCACGTGCAGGAACTTCCAGGACACAGATGTGATGTCACAGAGGGCTGTCACAACACCAAATAATGGTCGGGACACCCACAGTAAAAAAGAAAAGGAGAGAAAGAGACAGAGACACAATCCAGACCCAAACACTAAATGGCAGAATAATGCACAGTGTGTAAAACTACTCCTTCAGGTAAGTAACCATTTTGTTACTTCACATCGTCTTAGATTTAAGCGGAACAGTCGAGTACCACACATGTATTAATTAGTCGCTCAGGTGTTGTGCATAAACAATACATTTGACACAAATTACTGTTTATAGACAAGAGCATGCAGCACTAACAGGAAGGTACTGAAGACTGCCTTTAGTGCATTGGTTTATAAAATCCAGGAATTTGTGTTATTGAGGCTTCAGTACCTATTTATGTCTTAGCATAACCAAATGTTACAAGAAGTGAACCTACATATAAACTAGTGTAGAATCAGTGAGTCACAAGAGCGAGAGGGGTTTAAGGGATTGCGATTTGCTAGGAAGTTGAGCACGAAGAGAAGATTTTAGTCAGGAAAGGCAGAAGCGAGGGTGTCACATGAATGTGCAAGGAGACGGGGTCTCAGACTCATAGCTTTTTCGGCCATAATTGTTTTTAGAATATCTGGCTAGAAATCAAGATCTTTAGTTTTTATGTCTTTTGGGAAAATTTTGCAACTTGAAGATCATCCAGCATATTCAAAATTTCATACCAGCTTCCAGTGGTTGATGTTGCATAATTTGCAGCATATTTTATATTGCAGCAAAGGTATGATGGCTTAATTCAGGTCTTCAAACGATTGAGCAACTGCATTTTTGAGGTGACGATGTGCAGAGCTGAGTACGCAAAAAAGAATGGTGTTGCCTCTATTTTGCAATAGCTCGAGCACATGCACAGCAGTGCAGAAATCATTTTGGTTTATATACTTGCAAGTTTTCTATATCAGCAATTTTGTCGTTGTGTGGCAAATTCAGAGCACCACATTAAACTTTGTGTATATGCATACAGCTACATTTCTGATGATATAGACGTTTGCGTGTAATAGTTGGAGGTAAGATATGGTTTCTGTATAGCCCACAATGACTTCAGTGATACAGCCCCTTTTGCCAAAAGAAGCTGTATAGATTTTATAGATTGCTCAGGAAGAAATATGGTGATGTGACAAAATTTGTGTTGTAACTGTTTTGAGAGTTGAACTTGTGCATTGTGGATCATAAGCAGTCTAGCTACCCCCCCCCCCCCCTTTACCTGAATGCTCATGTCAAATTTTAATTTTCAGTCATTTATATGTTAGAAAAGTATATTTTAGGTGTTTCCATTGTGTTTCAATAATAGAACAACAAAATTTAAGACATCTGTGCCTGTATTCCTAGGACTCTCCCATGTGTCGTGATTATTTAAAGTTCTTATGACAGATGGTATGTCCCAACGTCAACTTAAAGTTTCTTGATGGCGCGTAGAATGCTTTTAGCCTCTTCAAGTAGCTTCTGTCACCGAAACCCTGAGATGCTAAAAGTGGAGATGATGGGATCTTGATGCTACAAGTTCAGGGCTTAGTCGTCTGATTTTTTTTTTAATTGATGAGATTTTTTTTTCAGGGAGCCCAATTTGGACCATATTTAGAGGCTTGTTTGTCAGAGTTTGGTGTGTTGTTTTATAGTACAAGAGATAGGTTTAGCATGAGGTGCAAGAGTAGTGGAATGAGCAGAACTTACAGGAGCACTCTGAGTGGCCAAGGTCTGCTAGAGAAGTGGTGTTTCTTCAGGGTAGAGTATGAAGAAATGCATTCTTTCTTGAGTAGAGTTTTAAGAAGACTGAGGACGTCTACGTTCAGTCTCTATGAGACAGCTTCAGACTGTTGGTATCATTACTTACTAAAACTCCCAGGTAAAGATGAGCACAGTTCATGTGTTAGTAAACTGCATGCCCTCAATCTAAGGCTGCCAGTTCATCCATCCAGCGCTCAAGAGCATGAACAACATTAACCTTACTAGAACATACTGCAGAAAACTGGATACAAATAAGAAAAGGTAAATACTTATAACCCTCGTTATATTGTTGAAATAGTAGTCGTTAGATAGTCTCCACCTATGTGCATGATACCCTGTAATTGTTGTAAAAACCGAGAAAGATTCAGAGGGATAAAGAAAAGGTACTTGTATGTGAGAGAGTACAAGAGTGTGTAGAGTTCCTCTACACGTTCATGTTTTTTTTTCCAAAACGTTGCTTACCTTACAACAGTTGTGCATCTTAAAAAACAAAACAAATCAGAGAAGCCATGTGGCAGAACGAATATTTACTTACCATTACTGTTGGCTTTCTGCTAGGCCAACATATTTTCCTCCTTTTCTCATATTTTTTTTCTTTAAATAGGTTTAAGGAAAAGGTTTCTTTTGTTTAAAGTGACTCTCTAGTATTAAATTGGCTTTTTAAAGAAAATAAATTAAACTAAATATAATATGGGAAATATATCATACATGAAGTCGTCAAAAGCTTAGTTTATTTTTTATTCGTCTTTTCAGAATTTAAGGTTTTTTGGTATATAATTTTATTAAAAGTGCCCTGGATCCCCCACGTGGGCTTGGCAGTTCATTGCTAATGAGTATGGTGAAACATCCCTGAAGGAGAATAGGAGAAATCTTTTTTGAAGAAATATTCAGTTGTAAACTTGACAAAGATCTTTATCTATCTGCTTTGCAAAAGGGCACAGGCATAATTATGATTTAGCACATGCCTTCATATAATCCTCGAACTCTCTCATTGGTAGTTTATTGTTCCAATTTAAAAGTTTTGCTAAAACGGAGCCAGTCCATGGTTTATGTAAAAGTGGAACCAATCATGTCCATTAAAGTATTTATTAGTTGAAGTTGAGTAGGTTTTTGACTTAAGCGAAACAGACCCTTCCTATGCTTGATTTGTCTCCAGCAATCTTCAGCAGAAGAAAGCCTCTTACTTTGACTAGAACCATGGACTCTCAGGTGCATTTTTAACAGACACAATTGTTAGAAACGTAGCTTCGTTCTATAGTTCACTAAATCATGTGGCGCTGCATCCAACGGCATGCACCTTGCAGCAGAATCCTCCCCTTTTAGCCACAGAATAAGGTGAATCACAGATAGCCCACAAACTAAAACTAAGCTGTTGCCAAGTGAAGTTTGTTCCCGACCCTGCTTTGTAAACATGTAAAATACAAAGGAGTTGCATTAGAAAGTTCAGCTTAAGTAGAAATAACACCTGGCAGGCTTTAGACAGTTGCAAAAGGGAGGTAGAACCCTCTACTGTGCACTAGGACCAGGCCTATGAGCTCATAAAGTATTTTACCAGTGGGTAGGAGGAGTAAAATATGTCTTCCTTTTTTTTTTTTTTTTTTTTTAAAGCAAATGCCTTCAAAATAAATTTGTTCAATTGTGAATCTTCACTGAGTACATCGTGACATCATCCAACATCATTAAACATCTCTCATAAGTGGTTTGGTGCATAATAATGTCTGAAAGGATTTGGTCATATAAGACCAATCTTTTGTCATGATTTAATGTCATATGTTGCTTTTGAATTTCAGGTGCCTCGACTCATGTGGCGGCTGGCATGAAAACCGCTTCAATTTCCAGTCCTGGAGTGAGTGCTGCTTCAGAGAATACTGGGGGACTTCCATGCCAGTTGCCCCCAGGGGAGGTCTTTCCATTCCTAAACCAGGATGAGGTCCTGCCCTCTGCCAATACCTCCAGCTTTCCTAACTTGCTCACACAAAGTTTCCTGGCCTCGCTTCCTCTTTCACTGGCCCTCTCCCAGAGGCAGCATCTTTTAAACCAGAGCCTGCTGAACCTCCTCTCTACATCTCTCGTTGGACAGAACGATGTTGCTTTGGGCCTCCAAAGTAACGCCACCAGCCCGGCCCCACAGGCGAACCTTGGTGAACTGGAGGCCCAGGCACTGCAGAGCTTGCTGATGGCATCGTTGCTTCACAATCCTTCCCAGCCTTCGTTGGTGCCACCCTTGGATTTTCTTCAGCAGCAGAGCCAACTTCTTTCTGCCTTGATGTCCATGCCCCCCTTGCAAGATCCGCTGACAAGTTCTCCACCGGATGGCGTGGACCGAGGAGAGGCACCGATGACTGGCACTGTGGATGATGCTTTTCCTGGCTTTCCAGCAGCTGATGTTTTGCATTCTCTTCTTTTCCCCGCGCTCTCTCTTCCTCCAGCGGTTCTGGCTTTGAACTCTGCTCTTCTTGCAGCCAGCCTAGGATCCTCCGATTCTGGCATCTGTCAAACTCAAGTGAGATGCAGAGCTTTTACTTATTTGTTTATTTATTATTGCACTCTTTATAGACTTTTGTGCCAATGTTACTACAAGAAGCACTGCTATTGTTGACATTCTGCTTTCTTAGAATATTTGCCTTTTCGCACTAAGACACTGTGAGTGACATATGAAAAGTTTCTGTAACACTTAACTCTGTCCACCTTGTTTCCATTTAAGGTCTCCTCCTTAGGATCTACCTCCACCACCAATACTCCAACCTCTAGCACTGCCTCTTCCACCGAAGGGAAGGCTGCAAGCTGCCCTGCAGAAACGTCTGCTCCCTTCCCACAAAATGCAGCAGCCCCTGGGAGGTTCAACCCATTGATACCACCTCTGATTAATCCTTTGTTAAGTGCCAGCTTGCTAGGTGAGTCTTGTTTGTTTACACCAAGGAATCTGCACAGGGGGTTTACTTTGCCTTGTAGTGTATTATACACAGATTCTGATTTTCTTGGTTCCTTACACCTTCATTGGGAATCCAGTTTGTAAGGTTAATCATTCCTATATTCACACTCACACTGTGAATTAATGGATTCATTTGCCATCCAGTGGTTGCATCAGGAATTCTCCTTACTGTAGGATTTTTCTGTTTTTTAATTTCAGGTGTCTTCAAGCACCATGTGGTGGTATGTATCTCCCCTTGTGATATCAGGTATATGTCCCTATGCATGGTCGCAATCTTCAGATTTTTTTTTTTGCTGTTGGGTGCGAAGGTAAGACTGAGGAGCTCCATGAGAAATGGAATGTCAGATCAATGGATCATCATGGGAAACCTTTAGAAGACAGAGAAAGTGTTTCAGAAGATCAAAGGATACTCAAATACCCAAGAAAAACTCTGGCATGGCCATACTTGGCCCCCCAAAAAAATCACCACTGGAGAGAAAACCATGTTGGCGAATGTGCAACAAGGTTCCCAGAATGGCCTGGGGAGATGGAGAATGCTTCCTTAGATTTTCTCCCAAGTGCTATCACAAATTTGCACAAAAGGATTCCCATAAAGTCTGCAATCTGTACCTACTGAACAACCAAATTGCTAAAGACTGTGACCCCTGCATCAAACTGTGAAGGTCATGGATAAACAGAGGTGGGCACATTATGCAATGATGCAGTCGCCACAGAAGCAGAAGTAGACATCGCCTAAGGGCATCTGCCTGTTTAGCAAGGAGGAGGACAACACAGAGGAAATTGAGTTGAGGCAGAGAAAGGGCTTTGATGCACAAGAAAGGATTGGTAAACTTGAGAGACTGGAAGCAGCGATAAAGGCATTGGAAGAAATCCACTCCAAGAGACACAGCAGGGAGCAGGACATGCACTTGCAGTGGTGCTGAGCCAACAATGCTGGACTCGAGGATCCCAAAGGCCCTCTCGACGGGGAAGCATTAGATGGTAGATGAGTGGCAGAAGCAAAAGTGCCCCATTATGTCCATGCGCTCTTCCAAGATCCTACACTGCAGGAGGTATACCCTCTTAGTGTATGTCGATGACAAATGTTTACTGGAATAGGTTGAGTTTAAAGCAGCCAAAAAATAAACAACCTCTGGTGCTGAAGGGGAAGTCAACCCCAAACAATGGATGCTGGAAGTCAATTGAAAGAAATGTCAACTAGAAGATGAAATAACAGATCGTTAGCAAAAGAAAAACCATTGACAACTCGTTGAAGGGGTTTCAAGTTCAGACAGGACTAGCAGAGCCTAAACCTGACGCAGAAGAGCACACAGAGCTTTAACCACCAACTACACCTGAACGGCATGACAAGAAACAGGAAGAATTCTTCTGTGAAGATGAGGGCACTAGCGAGGACCTCGCTTTGGTAGACTAGGGTGCACAAGAACAGGTTTGGCAAGACCTCCCTGCCGAATCTCTAGAGAAGGGAGTGGAATCATGTCCTTTGAGACCTTTGTTGCCAGATGACCTAACAGTGCATAACTCCCTCAGAAAGTGGGGAGCGGACATCTACGGTGTGTAACTCGAAGAGAAAGAGCAGCCCTGATCCCTTCTCCAAACCTTCATGCCATCGTAGAAGAAGAATTTGGGCCTTCCCGTGCTCCCAAGCATTCTCAACCAGTGGAAGGATGCTTTTCAAGAGACTGCGTCCTCGAAGTTAGTGACTTCTTGCGTTGAAAAAGAAATCTTAATACTCCATTCAGGAACCCGTGTTAAACAGGTTCAACACAAATGATCATTCCAACCAGGAGGAGAGACAGAAGCCCTATGTCATCGGGGGCCCACAGGACAAGGAGAGCCGGATGGCGCAAATGGTGGGCAGAAAAATGGAAAGGTCAACAGCCATTCACTGGGGAATTGGGAACTCCAGCCCGCTCCCAACTGCCACAGCCACCATACCATGCCTCAAATTGGCCCTGGACTCTGCAGACATGGTGGTAAGGCAAATATGCCTGGGCACAACATTAAGGAGGCATGCTTTGCTCTGAGTAGCGAGCTTCAAGCCAGAAGTGCAGGCCTCAATCATAAATTTCTCTTCACAAGAGAACACCTGTTCTGCCCTGCAGTCGGTGAAGAGCTGCTGCAACAGATTAAAAAGGTTTATGAAACAGCAAAGTCAATAGGGACTTTCTCTTTTTCGCTTGCCTTATACCCCCAACAATTGAACACTATTGGGAGCAAGAATTAGGGGTATTTATCCACTAATGGGAAACAATTACCCAGCCAGGTGGATACATATTGCAGCAAGTTGCTAAAAATATCACCAACTGCGCCACCAAGAGCATAGAATCACTCCAAGAAGTTCAAGAACTTCTTTTAAAGCAAGCCATAAAAAGGTCCCCAAAAGAGAGCTAAACCGGGTGTCGACTCAGGGTACTTCCTGGTACCATGCAGGATCCGTTCTTACAACCAGTACTACACCTCAGACTGCTAAATGGATACATATGATGCAGAAGTTCAAACTGACCACACTGCTAGAGATCATACAGCTGAACAATGAAGACTACATGGCCACCATAGACCTCAAGGACACCTACCTGCACATTCCGATGAACCACAGGCAGACATAATACCTCAGACAAGGTACATTATCATTTCAAGCTATTACCTTTTGTGATAAAGTCCTCTCTTCATGAAGTATTTGCTGTAGTAGCTGTTCACTTTCAAAGAATGGGAATACATGTTCACTCCTATTTGAACTGGTTGGTAAAGGTAAAGTAAAGGTTAACTTGCAAACACCATGCCAGAAAGAAATTCAGACAGTAGTGTTAACACTTCACGAGCTAGGATTCACAATAACTTTAGAAACCTCATTCCCAGTTTCAGAGCAAGAAAAATTCATGTGGGCACAACATAAAACTCTAAAGAAGCAAAATCATTCCCAGTTCGAAAGAGATCCCTGTTATTGATAGAGCAAACTCACCTCTACTAGATGGGGCAGTCTCTGACAATATGAGCTGTAATGAGACCGATGGGCATGATGGCTTCCTTGTATACATCAGGTTACGCATGCCCCTGTAATCTAAGAATGGATAGAGAGCAAATGGTTACAGGCCACTGTGAGCTGGGAGACTCTAGTGGTTGTTACACAGGGAACACTAAAGGCGATGCAGTGATGGAACATGTAAAACATGACCATAGACAGTCCCTTCATGTTCACAACTCCCTCAGTGACCATTACCATGGATCTATCCCACACTGGGTGGTGAGCACACATGGGAAGCCTGCACTTCAGGGGTCTGTGGAGTCTGTAAAGCACATAAATGTATTAGAACTCAAGAATATGTCCCTGACAACAATACAGCTCCAGAAAGACAACTTAACTCCAATATTCTGTCTTAGGAAGGGGGGAGGAGCAAAAACATATACGCTGTCTAGAGAGGCCCAAGGCATTTGGAAATGTGCCATACAGAGACACATAACACTAGTGACAGTACATCGACCAGCAGTACAAAAGTTAGAGGCAGGCAGGCTAAGCAGGCAAAAAAGTGCCCTCACAAATGGGAGCTGAAAAAGCAAGTACTGTAAGAGATATTTTGCAAATGGGGGGTACACAAGGCATGGACCTGTTCGCAGCAACAGAAAACACAAAATGCCAAGACTTTGTGTCCAGGTACCAACACCACATGTGACTGGAATACCCTATTGATATTTACATACACTTTTGCCCTACACCTCTAAGCCCATTGCTGATAAATAAGTTCAAGCAATCACCTAGGAGGTACTATAATGGGCAAGACAGAAGTGGTTCTCAGACCTAGTGGAGATCTTAAAGGGAGCAAGTCAAGTCTGCCGCCTGTAGCCAACTAGCATAACCTGGGGGCTGCTCCAGTAGACTTAGAATTTGGACACCTGGGTCTACCACAGAGAAGAGCGGAGGTCCTAAGAGAAGCTACAAGGCTAAGCACACAAATATGCTATGAAGCAGTGTGGAACAGATATGTCTGGTTCAATAGGCAAGGGATTGTAAACAGTAGAACACAGGACAGTACGGTCATTTGGAACCTTACCTACCTCCTAAATGAGAACCTCAAATATATGTTACTGAAGGTCCAACTGGCAGCCATAGTGGCATACACTAGGGGACATATAGGGAGACATTTCTTCACTGGACCTGTCATTGGGTGATTGATACCTAGAGAAGGTAAAAAGGATACAGCCATCGTAGGCAGCACCCACGCCCCCTGGAATCTAATCATGGTGCTTACTCGCTTTATGAAGGAAAGGAACCTTTTGAGCCAATGCTTAGAACAGAAGTCAAATACTAACGCTAAAGACAGACTTCTTGGCAGCTGTCATATTACTACACAGGGTTTGAGAGCTACAAGTGCTGAAAACACAGGAGCCCTACTTAAATAAGCAAGGATTGAATAGTTATGAGATTAAACCCACAGTTGCTCCCCACTCCCAGGTCATTACACGTTTCTAAGTTAATCAAGCTATTCAGCTGCCAGGTTTCTTCCAATACCGAAGACGTGGAGAAAAAGCATTGCACAAGATAGAGGGGCAGTCATATACTTAATACAGGAAACTAAATGGATCAAAAAAGTGACCCAATTTTTAAGAGCAGAGGGCCCACTCCACAAAGAAAAAGGGAGCAGCATTTGCATTTTTAGCAAATGTCTCCATTAACAACATATGTATTGCATTAATTCATTAATACCTTCACAAAAACACTTGTGTGTGAACATTCAAGTCACTAGAGGAGTACATGTTGGACGAAAGGTATTAAAACACTTGTTTGGTAGCACAAACTCATTTCAGCCCTATCTCCCATGGTAGATGGATACTGCTACAAAATCACTGCACAGCATGTGAATACCGGAAAGATTCACGCTACAAAAACAAAATGCTTATTTACCTCTAGGAGTAGTTTTGAAGCTTGAAGAATGTTATGGATTCACATCTGCACCCCCTGTAATTAGGTGATTTTAAGATAAGAGATTGGAGTGACTTGAAAGGAAGACAGAGGAAAAAATAAGTTAAAATCTGAAGACGCGAACCAGACATAGTGGCTTCTTGGGTGTACAGCTGACATCACAAGAGGAAGGACATAACACCAAATGGTTCTCAATGGCTACCAAGAGACAATAAAGACTACAGAAGGGAGAATACCGAGCCCACCTAAAAGATAGCACAGCATGTGAATCCAGAACACTATTGAAACTCCAAAACTACTCCTACGGTTAAGTAACCATTTCATTCTTATCTTGCATCAGAGTTATGGACTCCAATTGTGAAACTGCAGCTTATTTACAAGTGCTGAACAATAATTTCAAAGGATATTAATATATTACTTCTTTAGCTACAGATTTTTTGGACTGTGCCTAGTTTAGCTCATATTCTTCCACAGCTCTATCTGCAAGCAGCTGTCTCTTAACTTTCTACAAACACAAGACGTTTTCCTCCAAGACTACCTTGATTGTGTTTCAGGAAATATGAATTCTTACTAACCTACTTCCCCTGTTTCTCCATGGCTGGATCTTCATCAAGAAAAATGTGGTAGCTGAAACAAACCAACACTTTCGGTTTGTGGAAGTAGGTGCTGATCTTCATAACCCTTTGCATCGCTGGCCTTCGAGCAGATCATGAGATCAACCAAGTTTGTACCCCAAAAGTCACATAAGATCTTGGGGAGTTTTTGAGCTAAGTTGTTTAGATGTCTACCATATGACTAAATGCTACATCACAGTCACCAGTATGCACTGTTACCCACTGCACCAACATCTGCCAGTCCATTAGCATCAAAGATGGGTCTTCTTGCTTTCAAAGATGTCTTACAAGTTTGACAGAAGTGACTAACATGTAGAACTGAAGCCGCTTTGTGGGTTAATCCGAGTATCTCCTGCAGGCAACCCTTGTGGAAGAGTGGCTGGTGTAGCCCTATTCATGGGCCATTCAGCAAGATGAGCATCCCAAGGTTTATTAACAGTTGTTGCTGCTTTTTGGCTTGGTAATCTCTTGAAGTCAGCATATATCTTTTTAGGGTAGCAAGGCTTAATTTGTCCCTGCCTTGAAGTGTCCCTTGAATCTGGACACACAGGTGGCTTGAGTTCTCTGTAATGCTCTTGTGCAGCAACGTGCAACATATCAAAGCATTCAGACATTGACCTGTTCTTTCTGTAACTCAGAAGGAACAGATACATTAAATATGCATGAGGATCATACCAAAATGCCTGTGCTTGGCTAGGCTTGGCCTAGTCTTTTTTTTATACCGCTTATGTCCATGCATCCTTTATGTCTGCTAACAAAAAGCATTGGTGAAGCTTAGTTGAAGGATTTTATGAAAATGTTTGAAATATGTTTCCCTCTTGTAAAATAAGTCATATAAAATAAAATAATAGTAGCCCATTTCTAAGAACCTAAATAATCAAAAATCCATTTAGTGTAAAAACAAAATTGCTACATATACACTTTAAGACAAATAATATTAAAATTCCCACAGATCAGTTAAAACAAAAATTATCAAAACCATTAACGCTAGTGTTAATATGCCAACCCATGCAAACATAAGCATGCTTAATTGCTGATAGTCTCTTTGTGCTGTGTCACTGTATACCCTCCTACCTGGTACTTCAAGCTGGGGAATAAATAATGGGGCCTATAAAGAGGCGGGGCACAGTTAGTCTGTGCACTTTTATGCATGCCCGTGTTTGCCATATAAGCAAGTGCTTGTTTGTTTTTCTCAGTGCAGAGTCTACCCAGATGGACTCTTCATTTTGGTTCAGGACCAAGATTGATTGGCATTTGGTTAGTCCCTATCTATAGTTGCGCAGGGAGAAAGAATTAACAATGCACTAAAATGTAGCCAAGATTAATTACCAGTGGGTGAAATTATTTAAAGTGTTTCACTTTTTTTTGCTTTTCTCAGTGGTTACAACTCTGATCTAAGCTGTTTTGTCACCTTGCTAGCAGCAGTTCTTGAGGTTTTTTCCCTGATCTGGTGGCAGCTATTTTTCTTGATGTTGTCCCTTTTTGGGTCCATGCTGCACTGACAGCTGTTCTTTATTTTTTTTTCCTTGAAGGATGACAGTTACTGTCACTGCTTAGTTTCCTTTGATTACTAATGTTGCGGCAGCTATGGTCACTGCTGTTGTGACAGCTGTTGTTCCTTTTGTGGTGGCAGATATTGCCGCCAAAGTCTCTGTCGAGTTAATAACTATGTGTTGCAAAGTGACCCCATTTTATGTGGTCACCCCCCAGTTTTTCATTTGTTATAGGTCTCTCCTGCTGATAATCTCGAGCTAACACTGGGACACTGATATTTAGTGCCCAGCAAATCTGCTCTGACCCATAAAAGATGTTGGAATTTGGCTTAAATCGTGATAGGTTCATTTAACTTTCATACAGGGCCATAGTATATGGTGCAGAATACACCTATGGCATGGAAAGTTAATCGCCACTTGTGGACTCCCCCCCGGCCCCTCCAGTGACTAGGCCCAAATCAACGAGGTCACTGGTCAGGCTGGGAATGAAACAAACATCAAAGTATCATTTGTACACTTTTCATCAATAACTTTTTATATTTACCAGCTACAGACTCCAGTCAAAGACTTATTTGTTTATTTAATAGCAATACAATCTAATGGATATGACCTTTTATGAAATAAGTGTATAGGAAGTGTAGCATTTAGAAAGTTACCTTTGCACTACCCAAAGCTGCTTGAGGGTAATTTGCCTTAACTGCCCAATCGATGCTTGTCCTGAATTAGGTGTGAAAGAGGTGTGATAGCTATTCCCAGCATAGAGTCTGTGAGTGTGACAGTGTTTTCTTCCTATGGCAGGAAAATCAGTTGGTTGGGAAGGAGGACTTAATTTACTTTGAGGGAGCTTACCCGTCACAGGTAAAAGTTAAGGGACACCTGAAAAAGCCTCAGCTTTTGTGCTCCTAGTCAGGCTGGCACAAAACCCAGTGGAAGGAAAGCTACCACCAGAACCAGTTTAGGGTGACTGTAGAGAAGGGGAATGCTCATTACTCTGACCCCACTGCTGGAGCAAACATGCTCGCACAAGGGGAGAAATGTTTCCCCCATCTTGGCTTTTGGGAACAGGGTGCACTGTGTGATTGTAGTAAGGCCAACAAAAACTACATGAGAAGTAGGTAGGCTAGTGCCTGGGAACTTTTACTCCATCAGTTGAAGAAGGACTATAAATATCTTAAAACCGTACAACACTGGATCTTTAGCCAGCCTTCCTCAGAACACTTTCTGGACCTGCTGAAGATCATAAAAGGACTGGACCTGCTGTCAGTGACCCAAGAGGACCCTTGAAGTACTATTTGCTCCCTCTTCTAACCAGGACAGATTAGTGGACTCCAAGGGTCAGATTTGTGACCTCCTGTGTGGCTACCAGGACACAACAAGCTGCAAGAGACCTTTTCCTGTAAATGCTCTGCTACCAGTGGCAACTGGAACTGGACTGGACTTTGCTGGTGGCCTCTGCCTCACACCCCAGTAGTCTCTAAGTGCCCTCTTAGAGGTCCTGGATGCCTTAGAAGTGTACTCCAGTGTTTGTTTGGGCACCAGAAGAAAGACCGGAAAACCTTAGAAAAACTTTTCCTCTAGAGTGGAAGTAGGTCCAGAGGGGAAAAGTGCTCAAGCGGCAGCCCTGTGACATTGAATTGAATTTCAACATGATCTTGGACAAGGACCCAAGGAGCTCCGAAAAACAACTTAGTCCCATTCTGCATTTGGGCTTAGAACATTTTCGGCAAGCAATCTCCATAGCTCCATGGGACCTGCCTGCTTCAAGTGTCTTGCCTGCACTTCCTCAGCAGCGGCTACAATTTAAGTGGCAGACCATTTAAGGAGGAATTTCTTTAAAAAAAAAAAAATGTAGACTCTTTCTGCATTTCGACTTTTTCTAACATACAAACTTTCACCAGGACTAGTCCCCTTGTTTTATCCAGTCAGGGCTTTGTCACGATCAGCCTGTATTGTGGTCTAGTCTATTGAGTCCAAAGACCTTATAGCTTTGTGCTTTTTGGCTTTATTTTCACTTAATCTTTAACAAATTATATCTCTAGTTCGCCTTATTCCATTTTTGTCATTATGTTCTAATTTTACTCATAAAATGTTTCACTTGATTTTAAAATTGATTGTAAAATGTTATTGTATTTTTTTAAAAAACTTTTTTCTACTCTGCATGCACTGCTTAAATACTTAAAATTTTGCCTTAAGCCTGACTGCTTTGTATCAGATTACTGAGGATTGAGCACAGATTTATCTTGTTTGTGTCACATCTAGCAGGTGGTTCCTTTATTCTTTGAGATGAACACTTGTTCATCTCAAATATTAATCCACTTTCCACTGGTTGCAATCCATACTGTTGTTGTGCGTGTTGTTGCCGTGGCAGCTGGGGTCCCTGCTCTGCAGGCTGCTGTTTTTGCTGCCGTAGTCCATGCTGTGGGGAAATCTGTTGTTGCTCCTGTGGTGCTCACAGGTATGGCCTTTCTTATTACAGCTGTGGTTGCTGCAGTTGTCAGTGTCATTTTTGCGGCTGCGATTGCTACTGTGGTTCCTGCTCTTGTGGCACCTGTTGCCAATGCGTGGCACATGCTGATCTTATAACTATTATTGCAACTCTTGTTATTTTGTTAGTGGTTGTGGTCACAGTAGTGGTAGATGTCGTTGTCCATGCTGTTGTGTTTTGGCTACTGCTCCAGTTGATGCCTTTGTCATTACAGCGGAGGTCACTGTTCTAGAATTTGCAATGGTGGCAACTGATGTCAACGCCGTTGTCACTGCTGTAAATACACTTCTAGTTACTGCTGTGGTTCTTGCTGTGCTTGTAGCTGTTGTGACAGTTGTTGTGACAGCTGCTGTGGCAGTGGCTGTTGGAGCAGCTCTAGTGGCTGCGATCATGGTTGCTGTTGATGTGGTTCCTGTTATGACAGTCATTGTTGCTCTTGTCCTCGCTATGATTACAACTGTGGCCTCTACCATTGTCCCTGACGTTTTGACAACTTTTGTTGCTGCTATGATGGCAGCTGTGTAAGCACCTTCTGCGTTTACAGCAGTGGTTACTACTGTGGTCCCTGGTTTGTTGGCGGCTGTCGGTGTCCTTACCATGGTGGCTGCTGATGTCCATCAGTTTTGTTAACATTTGTGCCCCTACGTTTGTTGGTGTTGCTGTGGTCCCTGCTCTTTTTTGTGCTGCTCTGGTCCCTGCTGTTGTTCATGCTGTTGTGGTCTGTGCTGTGGTTACATATATTTTCTTTCCAGTAGTCCCTACTTGGTGGCAATAGTGCTTGTTGCTGTGGTCTTTGCTGCCGTTCAGAGCATTTGCTTCTGCTGTGGCAGCTTCTGTGCTGATAGCTGTTATTGGTGTTATTGTCCCTCATAGGGTGGCAGCAGTGATCGCTATTTTTGTGGGTAGTTTTGTGGATTCTGTTGCTGATGCTGTGGCCCTTGCTGTGATATAATAAATTGTCACTGCTGTTGATGCTGCTTGTGGTAAAAGTTTTGGCTGATGCTGAGAGCTGGGATCCATGCTGTACTTGTAGATATTGTTGCTGCTGTAATCTCTGCTCCTGTGGCATCTCTTACCCCATTTGTGCTCCTGCAATGGTTTCATCTGTTGTCATTGCTGTTGCCCTGCGCTGGTGGCAGTTAAGGGTTTTCTTTTTATGGTCACAATCATGGTTGCTTCACTTAACCCTAACTTGCTGGCAACTGTTCTGCCACATTGGCAGCTATAGTCACTACTGTTGTGGAAGCTGTGACTATTGCTATGGTTAAAACGATTTCCTTTTTGTAGTGGCAGCGGTCATCACTGCTGTTGTCCATGCCATGATAAGAATGATGGTTACAGCAGTGAATGAACCAATTGTCATTGCTATGATTCTTTCTCTGCTCTCAACTACTGTTGGTGCTGTCAGTTATGTGACCTTTGCTTTAGTTGCATCTGTGACCAATGCTTTGGTCCTGTTATGCTGGCAGCCTGGTCTCTGCTGGGATTACTGCGTTTTAGGTCGAGCATAGCAACATGCAAGCGCTGCTTTTCCGACGTGTCAGTATGTATCTGGGCTTTTAACAACGCCCATCTCACACCCATCACTAGCTCTCGTTCGTGGGCTTGCCCTTCGAAAATCCTTTGATTACATTGGTAAATGGTATACGCTTGTCCCTCCTTTGGTAGGTTTTGTTACCGCCTTGGCCATCGCCCCTGTTAGATAATTGCATTTTTGCCAATAAGTTTGACTGCAAGCGAACTTCTTTTTTCTTTTGTGTGTGTGTGTCTCTCTCTTTACGCTGATGTTCATGGTGGCCATGCCGCTGTGAATCGGCTAGCTTATGTGAAACGGTTTTACTTTTCATTTTCAATTTATGTGACAAGAAAAGTCAGGTTAGGAGATTACAGCGCCAATAACAATTAATTCAAGCATATGCGAGACCCATTGCATTGCTTTGGGGTTGAAAGCTTCTGATCCTACGCCTCTCTGTATATTACTTATACCCTGAGGTTTTGCAGATAGCCAAAGCTGTGACTAGTGAGACCTAAAAAATGTCACAGTGCTGTTTGTGGAGACTCAAAGCCCCACAGTACAGTTGCCCTTGAGGAGGTTGAGGGCTTGAGTAGCAAAGAGATGTTATTGCTTTGTGCTATAAAGCGTGCCAAAGACTCCTGCTGCGCGGATCACATCACTGGTTGTGGGGGACTCCAAACCCTTATAATATACTTACCCTTGAGGAGGAGGAGGGCTAGAGGAGCTAAGACGCGTCACTGCTTTGCACTATAAAGCTCATGAAGGACTTCTGCTGCGCGGGGTCATAGTATTGGTTGTGGGCGACACGAAGGCCCATAATTAAGGCTCCCGGTTTTATGGTAATTATTTTTTTACCATCTTATTGGTATTTATCCATATCTATAGTGTGTTTTGAGAATGAACGGAGTCGTAAAATGGTACATTTCCACACTAATTTAACTGATGAACATGCAATCATACTTTGATGCTCGTTGCTTTTTAGCAAATTAAGCAGCCAAATATAACAAACCATTATACCCACTGGTAAATATCACCATTATATTTCATATATACATTTACATATGCCTGTATATAAGGACATCTCTTCCTGTTTTTTAACTCCCCATGTGATCTACTTGTTGGGCGGGAATTCACAAACGACAGCATGGCAAGTCGCTCACAAGAAGCACAATTTTCAGAATTACTCTGCTTTTAAAAATAAATGCAGACAGGAAACACATTGTTGTCTCTCTGTATTTATCTGTAAAAATCAGTAAAACTGAAAATAATACACTTGCTCTTGTGGACGAGGAGTGCTAGAAGAGCCAAGAAACATCACTGCTTTGCGCTATAAAGCACATGAAGGACACCCCATGCTCAAGACGCGCCAGAGCCTGTGCTAAGAGCTGGCCTTTCCTACACCGGAAGAGCCTGGGCTGGGCCTCTTCCCTTGACTTTTGCTCTCAGCATGAATTTTTCATTTAATGACTGGTGAAAGTTAACAACAGCATTTTGACCTGTGGCTTCTATTACAGCTTTTGACTACGTGGTATTTTACTACTTATCAGTGACCCTTTTGTCTGGTTCCTCCGTTGTTATTTAGTTTTATATTGTACATGGGGAAGACCAAAGTTCCTGCGTCTCTACCAGGTGCTGCTAGGCTATCTAAGACCCAAAGACATGCAACTGAAAATTGCATGCTCAGCGAGATCAACAACTTGATCCTAGAGGTGAATCGGTTTTTACACAAGATGGTAATTTAACAAAAGAAGGGAAATCACTAAAAAGTTAACACCGTTTCTTTTAGAGAAATGCTAATGGTGGTCTTCCCATAATAAAAGCTCTTGTTGCCCCAAGGGAAGCCCTTTTTCTCGTGCATCAGCTTTGAACTCTGGTTCGACTGCTCTGGCCATGGAAACAGCCCGATCCCCAAACTCAGCTTCTCTTACCAAACAAGCAATTCCTAGTACGAATAGATAGTCTCTTCTGTCAACACCTACACCTGGCAATCCCCAACCCCCAGTATAGACAACAGTAAGAATTAACATGTGGCGTACAGGGAGTGTGTTTTTTCTCTCTCAGATTCCCTGAGACCCTATTCATTATCTCCGAAGTGAAGGAACTGAAGCATTTGGTCCAGAAGCTATTATTAAGAACACAGGACATATTGGCACTGCTAACTCTGATCACCCAGAGATAGCAGGTAGTGGACCAAAGGATCGATTGAGAGGCTCTTTCATCTTCCTCCCAAAATAAATTAACTTTGTGCAACACCAGTCACATGCATTTATTGGCCATGGTCTTGAGTTTTTTTGCTTGTGTCTAGTGTGAGCAGTATGACCGAAAGAGTGATATTTTGTCTGTAACTTCGTACACCCTACTGGTGGATTGCATATGAAGAGGGATACCTCCAAGTTTGTGGACCCCTGGTTATCATTAACACCCTCCCACAATCTCAATCTTGTTTTTAAATAATGGTGTACAGAGGGGGAGATTGTTTATATGATTAATGTCTCCAGGTTAAGTATGCCTGCAAGGGAAAACACAGATTAAAAAAAAACAAAAAAAAACGTTATCTATTCAATGAAATTGTAGCGTGGCTGCTTACCCCTGGTTCGCTCTGATATAGTATGTGCATATTGTTTGTCTAGGAATGGGGAATTGCATTACATGATTATGTTGATTTTATCAGATAGTAAATTTCTAGCTAGGCTTTTATCTTTCTAGAAATTTTCTTTTCCCCACTCCCCACTTACGAGTCAATTTAAGAGCCCCACTTTGCCCATCTTTTCTGCTCCTGTGTCTGAACACGGGTTAAATATTCAAATGCAGTTTTACAGCCACTTGGATAAAAAAGATTTCCCCCAAAGACAATCCCCTACTGCTTTAGCACTAAAGGAAAATGATTGTCTGTCTTCTAGATTATCTAATTCAGTATTTCATGCTATTGATGATTTGCATTTGGGGAAAGGTGCCCAATACCTCCTTTTTAATTATCACAGGAGATACGGCCTGAACTGTTTGGGTAATATACACTGTCGATATGGGGCAGAAGGGTTTATCATCAAGGAGGACAATTTTAGTTCCCATAGCCCTTTGAGGAAATCAGATGTCATACAACCCTTGAGTTTTTGTCATGGAACATGGCAAACTTACATTTAAAGCTAGCTGATCCTGAGTGGCTTGAGTTTTTGGACAGTCGCCATGTTTTAATGTTTCAGGAAACATGGCTGACCAAACCTGCCCACAGGACCAGCTTCATCACATATTTTATAAGCACTCGACCATCTGCAGCTGGGTGGTGAGCATCTTTCTGATTAGTTATCTGGGTAAAGATATAATTGAAATGTAAAATTAAATCTCTGTATATTGATCCCCCAGGGTTTCTCGGTTTTATCCTAACAAGAGCAAGGGGACTGAGGGTAAATTTATACTCAGTGTACAGTCGTCCAATTCCACAAAATAAGGACTCTTTAACACTTGCTATGTTAGACTCCCATCTATCTGACCCTTCTCCTATCCCATTTCTTTTGACTGGTGATTTTAATGTCACCTTTGAGCCCCTCAAAATCATCCATCTAGTAACTGAAGAAAAGGATGAAGTTAATGGCATTCCACACCTTGTCTTACTTCCCACCGTAGGGGCCGTACAGCTTGCCCAGTTGACATTGGTGAACAGTTTATGTAGCTGTGTTGGTCTAAATCCAGACATACCCGATCCCATACGTTTACCAGGGAGAGAAGTGTAAAAGCAGGATAAATTAATGTTCGATGGCATGTGTAGCTGCAGATACACATGTTGTGCATAGCCCGCCATCTGGTGTTGGGTCGGAGTGTTACAAGTTGTTTTTCTTCGAAGAAGTCTTTCGAGTCACGAGACCGAGGGACTCCTCCTCCTTTGCTTCCATTGCGCATGGGCGTCGACTCCATCTTCGATTGTTTTCTTTCCGCCATCGGGTTCGGACGTGTTCCTTTTCGGTCCGGGTTCGGAACGGAAAGATAGTTAGAAATTCGGAAAATTACGTCAGTATTGTTGCGTTCGGGATCGGATTAGATAGAATCGACACCGAATCGAATCGTGAAGAGCTCCGGTAGCCCTTCGGGGTAATTTCGATCCCCCGTCGGGGCCTGGTCGGCCCGACCGCGTGTAACATCGAGGCTGATGGAACGGAAACCGTTCCGATTCTGCCCTAAATGCCACAACAAATACCCATATACAGAACAACATTTGGTCTGTAACCTGTGCCTGTCGCCCGAGCACAAGGAAGAAACTTGTGAGGCCTGTCGTGCGTTTCGATCCCGAAAAATGCTCCGTGACCGGCGAGCCAGAAGATTACAGATGGCGTCCACGCCGACAGGACACCGAGAGTTCGAGGAACAAGGAGAAGAAGAGGAAGCCTTCTCTTTCCATGAATCGGACTCAGAGGAATTCGACGTCCACGAAACAGTGAGTAAGACATCGAAGCCAGCACACAAGAAAACAGACAAGGCCCAGGGGACGCCACTGCCAACAGGCCATGGCTCAACCCATAAAGTCGGTGACCGCCCATCGGCACCGAAAAAGGCCGAACTAGTGCAGAGATTGTCCGACTCGGGTCGAGACACAGGCATGCAGCAATCTCGGGACCGAGAAAGTGCTGCCGACAAAGATCGACGCCGAGACATCGGAGCCGAAGCTGCTCGACGCAGAGACAGTGGCACCGAGGAGGATCGACGCCGAGAAGTTTCGACTCCAAAAAAGAGAAAAGTCGCCTCGGAGCCGAAAACGAGTAAGGACATAGTTTCGGTGCCGAAACGACCGGCAACCGAGCCAACTACCAGCTCATATTCAGAGGAGCAATCACTGTCCTCTCAATTGCGCAAACATAGATTCGAGGAAGAGTTACAGTCCACTGAAGTAGACCACACTCAAAAGCGGATCTTCATACAGAGTGGAACAGGGAAGATCAGCACCCTTCCCCCTATTAGGAGGAAAAGGAGACTTGAGTTCCAAATACAGGAACAAGCACCACAAACAAAAGTGGTGAAGAAGGTAACTCCGCCACCCTCTCCTCCACCTGTAACTTACATATCACCGGCACAGACTCCGTCACACTCACCGGCTCACACCACCATGAGCCAAGATGACCAGGACGCTTGGGACCTATACGACGCCCCAGTGTCAGACAACAGTCCGGAGGCGTATCCTACCAAGCCCTCACCACCAGAGGACAGCACAGCGTATTCACAGGTGGTAGCTAGGGCAGCAGAGTTCCATAACGTGTCGCTGCACTCGGAACCTGTTGAGGATGACTTCCTTTTCAACACCCTCTCCTCCACCCATAGCACCTACCAGAGCCTGCCTATGCTCCCAGGAATGCTAAGGCACGCAAAGCAAATCTTCAAAGAGCCTGTCAAGAGTAGAGCAATAACACCAAGGGTGGAAAAGAAATATAAAGCACTGCCCACAGACCCTGCTTTCATCACCTCACAACTGCCACCGGATTTGGTTGTAGTAGGGGCAGCTCGCAAGAGGGCCAACTCTCACACATCAGGCGATGCACCACCTCCGGATAAAGAAAGCCGCAAGTTCGACGCAGCCGGAAAAAGGGTCGCAGTACAAGCTGCAAACCAGTGGCGCATCGCTAACTCTCAAGCGCTCCTAGCGCGATATGATAGAGCCCATTGGGACGAGATGCAGCACCTCATCGAGCATCTACCCAAGGATTTACAAAAAAGGGCGAAACAGGTGGTTGAGGAGGGACAAAACATCTCCAATAACCAAATACGCTCCTCTATGGATGCAGCTGACACAGCTGCAAGAACAATTAACACAGCAGTAACCATAAGAAGGCACGCATGGTTACGAACATCTGGCTTTAAACCGGAGATACAGCAAGCGGTGCTCAATATGCCATTCAATGAGCAACAATTGTTCGGACCTGAAGTGGACACGGCAATTGAGAAGCTAAAAAGGACACTGACACTGCCAAGGCCATGGGCGCACTCTATTCCCCGCAGGGCAGAGGCACTTTCGGCACCTTCCGCAAAACGACCTTCAGAGGGGGGTTTCGGGGTCAGGCCACACAAGCCAGTACCTCACATTCAACACCGTCTACCTACCAGGGACAGTACCAAAGGGGAGACTTTCGGGGCCAGTACAGAGGAGGACAATTCCCTAGAAACAGGGGAAAATTTCAAAGCCCAAAAACACCTGCAATCAAACAGTGACTCACAGGTCACTCATCCCCTCCACACAACACCAGTGGGGGGAAGAATAAGTCAGTATTACCAATCTTGGGAGGAAATAACAACAGACACTTGGGTCTTCGCAATTATCCAACATGGTTATTGCATAGAATTTCTCCAAATCCCTCCAAATATACCACCAAAAACACAGAATATATCAAAACAGCATTCAGACCTTCTGGAAATAGAAGTTCAAGCATTACTGCAAAAGAATGCAATAGAACTGGTACCAGGTACACAAATAAACAGGAGTTTACTCACTGTACTTTCTAATACCAAAAAAGGACAAAACACTGAAACCAATCCTAGATCTCAGAACACTAAACACCTACATCAAATCAGAACACTTTCACATGGTCACGCTACAAGAAGTGTTACCATTGCTAAAGCAACAAGACTACATGACAACCTTAGATCTCAAAGACGCATATTTCCACATACCGGTACATCCCTCGCACAGGAAATACCTAAGGTTCGTATTCAAAGGAATACATTACCAATTCAAAGTATTGCCGTTCGGTATAACAACCGCACCAAGAGTCTTTACAAAATGCCTAGCAGTAGTAGCTGCACACATCAGAAGGCAGCAAATACACGTATTCCCGTATCTAGACGATTGTCTAATCAAGACCAACTCCCTGACAAAGTGTTCACACCACACAGATCAGGTCATACAAACCCTCTACAAACTCGGTTTCTCCGTCAACTATGCAAAATCACACATTCTGCCGTGCAAAGTACAGCAATACCTAGGAGCAACAATAGACACAACAAGGGGAATAGCCACTCCAAGTCCACAAAGGGTTAAAAATTTCCAAAAAGTTATACAAACCATGTAGCCACAACAAAAAATACAGGCAAAGATGGTATTACAACTCCTAGGCATGATGTCCTCATGCATAGCCATTGTCCCGAACGGAAGACTGCACATGAGACCCTTACAACAGTGCCTAGCATCACAATGGTCACAAGCACAGGGTCACCTTCTAGATCTGGTGTTGATAGACCGCCAAACATACATCTCGCTTCTATGGTGGAACAGTATAAATTTAAACAAAGGGCGGCCTTTCCAAGACCCAGTGCCACAATACGTGATAACAACAGATGCTTCCATGACAGGGTGGGGAGCACACCTCAATCAACACAGCATCCAAGGACAATGGGACGTACATCAAACAAAGCTGCATATAAATCACCTCGAACTGCTAGCAGTTTTCCTAGCGTTAAAGGCATTCCAACCCATCATAACCCACAAGTACATTCTTGTCAAAACAGACAACATGACAACAATGTATTATCTAAACAAACAGGGGGGGACACACTCGACACAGCTGTGCCTCCTGGCACAAAAAATATGGCAATGGGCAATTCACAACCACATTCGCCTAATAGCACAGTTTATTCCAGGGATCCAGAATCAACTTGCAGACAATCTCTCTCGAGATCACCAACAGGTCCACGAATGGGAAATTCACCCCCAAATTCTAAACACTTACTTCAAAATTTGGGGAACACCTCAAATAGACTTATTTGCAACAAAGGAGAACACAAAATGCCAAAACTTCGCATCCAGATACCCACACAGGCAGTCCCAAGGCAATGCCCTATGGATGAACTGGTCAGGGATATTTGCGTACGCTTTTCCCCCTCTCCCTCTCCTTCCATATCTAGTAAACAAATTGAGTCAAAACAAACTCAAACTCATACTGATAGCACCAACATGGGCAAGGCAACCTTGGTACACAACACTGCTAGACCTATCAGTAGTACCCCACGTCAAGTTACCCAACAGGCCAGATCTGTTAACACAACACAAACAACAGATCAGGCATCCAAACCCAGCATCGCTGAATCTAGCAATCTGGCTCCTGAAATCCTAGAATTCGGACACTTAAACCTCACCCAAGAATGTATGGAAGTCATAAAGCAAGCTAGAAGACCATCCACTAGACACTGCTATGCAAGCAAATGGAAAAGGTTTGTTTGCTACTGCCATAATAATCAAATTCAACCATTACACGCATCTCCAAAGGATGTAGTGGGTTACTTACTACACTTACAAAAATCGAACCTGGCCTTCTCTTCCATTAAAATACACCTCGCAGCAATACATGCATACCTGCAGATTACCCATTCAACTTCACTATTTAGGATACCTGTCATTAAAGCGTTTATGGAAGGCCTCAAAAGAATTATACCACCAAGAGCACCACCCGTTCCTTCATGGAACCTCAACATCGTCTTAACAAGACTCATGGGTCCACCTTTTGAACCCATGCATTCTTGCGAAATACAATTTCTTACCTGGAAAGTTGCATTTCTCATCGCCATCACATCTCTAAGAAGAGTAAGTGAAATTCAGGCGTTTACAATACAAGAACCTTATATCCAAATACACAAAAATAAGGTAGTCCTAAGAACCAATCCTAAATTTCTACCAAAGGTTATTTCACCGTTCCACTTAAATCAAACGGTAGAACTACCAGTGTTCTTCCCACAGCCAGACTCAGTAGCTGAAAGGGCACTACATACATTAGACATCAGGAGAGCACTAATGTACTACATTGACAGAACAAAAGAAATCAGAAAAACAAAACAACTGTTTATTGCATTCCAAAAACCTCATACAGGAAACCCAATATCAAAACAGGGTATAGCCAGATGGATAGTTAAATGCATCCAAATCTGCTACCTTAAAGCCAAAAGGGAGCTGCCCATTACACCAAGGGCACACTCAACCCGAAAGAAAGGCGCTAGCATGGCCTTCCTAGGGAATATTCCAATGCACGAGATATGTAAGGCAGCCACATGGTCTACGCCTCACACATTCACTAAGCACTACTGTGTAGACGTGCTATCCGCACAACAAGCCACAGTAGGTCAAGCCGTACTAAGAACTCTATTTCAGACTACTTCCACTCCTACAGGCTGAGCCACCGCTTTTGAGGAGATAACTGCTTACTAGTCTATGCACAACATGTGTATCTGCAGCTACACATGCCATCGAACTGAAAATGTCACTTACCCAGTGTACATCTGTTCGTGGCATTAGTCGCTGCAGATTCACATGTGCCCACCCGCCTCCCCGGGAGCCTGTAGCTGTTTGGAAGTAATCTTCCACTTTGTACATTTGTAAATATATTACTTAAACCTTAATTGGTACATACTTATTCACTCCATTGCATGGGCACTATTACTAACACACACAACTCCTACCTCACCCTCTGCGGGGAAAACAATCGAAGATGTAGTCGACGCCCATGCGCAATGGAAGCAAAGGAGGAGGAGTCCCTCGGTCTCGTGACTCGAAAGACTTCTTCGAAGAAAAACAACTTGTAACACTCCGACCCAACACCAGATGGCGGGCTATGCACAACATGTGAATCTGCAGCGACTAATGCCACGAACAGATGTACACTGGGTAAGTGACATTTTCATTCTCTTGGATATAGCTATGTAGGATAATATGCTTGATTTTGCAGTGATAACTAGACCGGATAATGACCACTGTGCATTGCAACTTAGCTTAGGCTTAACTCTTACTCTGGATCTTTCTGGGAACTGTGGTTCAGCTCTAGTGGAACCTTTAATAAGCAATAATTACAGGACAGTCAGGTGACCTAAGGTGCTGGACAATCAGGAAGTCTTAACTGAAATGTATTAATCTTTCTTTTTGGCATTTGCACCTTACACTGACATACCACAGTGTGAAATCCGTATTATGGACATTCACCCACAATTGTTGGATCAACTGAGGGATTTCAATAGCCAATTCACACTTTCCTTTCTGCAATAACAGTAGAAAATAAAAGTAATCCCAGGTACATTCTTAGTTGTCATAAAATTAAATTCCTTCTCATGCAATCATTATATCTTGTGTTCCATCCTTGATTAAAGATATTAGATCACATTCCAAGAGCATTCTCATCGCAAGCAAAAGGGAATGAGATGAGGCTATTTAGGGCAATTTGTTATAGACCTCTAGGACTAATGATATGACTTCTGTTTTGTGCCTATAATTGCCTATGGTAATAGAGTGGGACGTTTCTCAAATTATCATTACATACAGCTATTGGTATGGGTTTCTCACTTCGAGAATCTTTATTCTTCTGTTTGCAAACCCAAGAGTTCCTGGATTGATCATCACAACTCCTTGCATGACCCTTCTAAGTTGGTTTATGAGGCGTCCCTGTTTTGTTCTGCGGCAGAAACTCCGGCTGCTCTCGATACTCTGAAGGCAGGCAAAGTTCTGGGTCCTGACAAGATCTTAGGGGATCCCTTTTATCATGATGTCCAGTTGTAGACTCCATAATTACATTCAAATTCTATCCAATGCCATAACCGATGATGCTGAGATTCAAGATACATGGCGGAAGCTGGAATTATCCCCAAGTATAAAAATAAAAAAAAAGAGGGGATAGAGAAATACTGGGTAATTGCCGACCGATATGTCTAGTGGATAATCTACCAAAGATATTGGCTAGATAATTTTTCAATAAACTTGAACAGCAGATAGAGGACAGTGAATTTTTATTGCCTTTTCAGGCGGGGTTTAGAGTAAACATGGCCACTATTGACCAAACCTTTTCATTTTTTCTCCTATCAAATGGTAATAAATTAGTCTCTTGAAAAATCATATGTATATTGTGTTTGTTGATTTAAGATTTGCATTCACCTTTGTCCCTAGACATTCATTATGAAAATCTCTAATATCCATTGGTGTACCTGCTACATTCAGTTATAGTTAGATGCATGAGAATAATTATACTAAGGTCCGATAGGGCAAACGGGGAGCTTACTGAATGGATCCCTGTATGTAGAGGGGTCAGACAGGGATGTGTACTGCCCCCACACTCTTTTTTTCCCCTCTAAATCAGTGATGCCTTCACTGCCCTTCTGCAGTGCACTAATGATTCGTCTATACTAAACAGTTCATTTAAACATGCCTAATTCTTTGCAGACAACAGCCTTCTTCTGTCTAGAACGTCCAGTTGCAAATTCATCTAAGTTTAAATCTTAATTTGATGGGAAGAACTAAGAAATTAACATCTTGAAAATGAAATTTATGACCTTGAATCCATATAGATCTTTTATGAGTAGCACCTACACAGGCACAACATGCTTGGAGAAGTTGGGAAGATTTGATTTACCTGTGCCTCAAGGTATTATTATTTCTTTATTTCGTCCAGAAATGTGGCCGTAAAAGTACAATAGATAAAAAGACAGTACATGTCAAGTTAAAAATACATCACAAATTAGATAACATTTTATCCTAAAAAACAATAAATGAATTTTTTTTAACATTAAAGTGTATATATCTTGCTAACAACAAAGCAAATAAATAGGCAACAACGTGGTGCTGCGATCAGTGCCTAAGAGTTAGTCAAACATGAAAACCAGCTAAAACAACAATGAATTACTCCTTTTCATGGCACATTTTAGGAAGGAGCAAATATTAACAGTTAGAAGGGGACTCCATAGTTTGCAGATATTCCAGGGCAGCCAGAGAGTTCGGAATGCCCTGGATTCCTAATAATGGGAAGCAGATATATCTTGCTACATTCCAGATAAAATTTACAAAAGAAAACAAAGTGTAACAGGCTTTAAGATGACACTTTGACACATGGGCATATGACGATAATAGCCACCTCATGCTGCCCCAATGGGAAGCTCATGTGCCATCTCATGAAGCCCAAATATGGTGTGATTCCTAGTGTCGCATGCAAAGAAGCATGCTCTCTAATCGTGGACTTGAAGGACTCAATCATTTCTATTGTGGTTTGTCTATTTCGTTTAAACATGGCGTTTTCCCGGGTCATATATTGCTTTACTATCCTTTCAGGCTGATAAAAAAGTTGTGACTCTCCCAGGTCACATAGCCCAGACTTCACATATTGGAGCTAGAGGATGTCGACGCCCTATCACATTTCAGACAATCCTGCACTATTGCTCTAGTAAAAGCGGCATGTGGATTTGTCCTTAAAACTCTGTTTTGCACACCTTGAAGGGACTTAGGACTTATGTAGCGCCACAGGCCATACTTTGAAATAGAGAGGCACTTTTCCCTGTAGATCTCCAATAGGGAGATGCAGGCTTTTTCTCGATACGTCGAGCATGGCTAAAAACAAACTCAATAGAGCCAGTGATTTTTTCACCTAACAGCGGACAAGACAGCACCAAGGCTATTAATGTATAATAAGGATAACAGGGGAGCTAAAACGCATCCCTGGCATACCCCACCTTCGATCTTGCATCCCTCAGTCCTTTCACCTGAAGGACCATACCGAACGAAGGCAGAAAGACCGTAATGAAGGGCTCTCAGGAATAAAACCAGATCGCCTATCAACCCACAAATCAGTCTGTATCGCCCAGAGCTTTGAGCTCGCCACACTGTTGAAGGTGCAGGTCTGGTCCTTGAAGGCCAGACACATAGAGCCCTGCTTGGCGATGGTATACAGCCCCTCACGAAATCCGTACTGTGCCTCTGACAGGATACCAGTTGCCCCTACCCAGTTCAAAAGGTGACCCAGACCCACTCTACCCACTATCTTAACAGCTGAGTCTAATGATGAGATTGGACAATAGCATTCGGGCAGTTGGGGTTTGCCCTTTTTAAAGACAGGGACGATGACGACTGACCGCCAAGATTGTGGTAAGCCAGTCTTATATATGGCAATAGAGCCGTTACAAAGTAGAGGGGTTCATAGGTCCATATGATTTTATATAAATCCATAAGCACCCCCATCTGGACCTTGCGCCTTCCTTTTATTAATAACTACGCCTACTTTGACAGAGAATTCCATTGACGAAGGAAATTCTACCTGCATCTCGTCAACCGCCCCCCAGGTCACTTCGAAAACCGCAGACTGTTTTAAAATGTTCAACCCAGGCATACTGACATGGTGGTGATTACAGTGTTCGAATGTACCCTATCGACTTGATGTTTCTAGTTACAGCTCATGAAGTTCTGGAATCTTCCAGCCTACAGGCTCTCACACCAACTCTCCCCAGGACTCGCCTTGTAGTTGCTTCCGCCTGGTCCTTTGTGCATCCCTGAAGGCTTGTCTATATTGACGTACAGTCTGCACATCCCTTGAGTTGGCCTTCAGAGCCTCATGCAGTGGCTTGGGGGCCTTTCTGCAGTCTGCAGTCTTGGTCAAACCAAGTAAAGCCATCTGCCCTAGATCTACTGGGTTTCATTAACATGCCCCTTATGCCTAGTCCTAAATCTACAAAATGGGAGGACACCACAAGAAAATGTTCTGGTGGCTTGAAGCAGACGAGTACCAGAGGACAGTCATATCTACATTTCTCGACACCAGACGTTGTCCATGTGTTTTGGTGTCTAAGGATTGTAAGGGTACATTCTTCAATTTCCTCCCCAAACACCCCCCCCCCCCCCCCCCACACTCACCCTTCTCGAGATGCCTAGTTCAGTGCTCAGGGGGTTGTGGTCGCTAAACAGACTTAAGTCAATTTTTGTCCCTACAGCTCAGGTGCAACGTTTCTGGTCTATGAAAATGTATTCAGTCACAATGGCACTCTTCCCCTCTCTCAAAGGTTACTTTAGTTGGATGAAGGGGGTCGAATGCCTCCCTGACATTCAACAGGTTAAATGATTTAATGAGTTTGAACAGGACTTGGCCCCCTTGTCTCTAGCTTGGCTAATGCATCCAGTAAAAAAGTTATCAAAGATATATTGGACGATCTCCACTTGGGTAGGCCCCAATTCGACATTAAAATCACCCCTAAGATGACATTATAACCATAATGCAAGGAGGCAGAATCTCCTCCAAACCTGATATAAAGTCCATCAGCTCTTTAAGATTGGTAACATGATCTGCATGAAAAAAAAATATAACAACTAATTATGTGTAATTAAAACATTACACATACTGTTTGGCCACTATGCTAGAAATGCTTGAATTAGGAGCCTATCTGCAGGGATCTCTGATATAGTGCAATCCAATGTAACTTTAAACCACACTGTTAACCCTGCGGATCAAACTGCAGGGACTAAATACAACTGAAAGCCATCTAATACAATTTTCTCAGTAGCCCAGGTCTCCTGGAGCAATACAAATCCCTCAGTATTCACAGACCAATTTACTGGCTAGGCCCACTAGGTTCCAAAAAAGAAGGCTCACCCCGCGTTCCAGGGTCCCAGAATACCTTAAGCTGGACTCATTTGGTTACATGATTCCCTCTTTAGCCTTCTCAGGGGCATAGATGGAGGCCATGGTGGATTGGATAACAGGAAATATAGAAGGGGCCCCAGGTTCCTTGGCGGAATATGATGTTAGCCCATTAGGGGAACCGAGTCAGTCGTTATGAGACAGGTCACCTAGATGGAAGAATCAATTAAAAACCTGCACAGCAAGGTGGGATGTTGTTGGGGTAATCAAATACAACCTTGCAGCCAGGTCCCTGTAAAAGAATCCCAGGTGTAAAATCCTGATCTTACTTTGGTAGGGAAGTACTTGCCCTGCATATCGTAGCAGGTGCCTGACCAACATGGGATCCCTGAAAGTGATGATAACCAAAATTTCCCTCAAGCTCCATTTCGCATTTATCTGACCCAGCCCAAGCTCCTAGTCATGAGAGTTTCTGTCAGTAAGCTGCCTTGCAGCGTAGAGTTCTCCCTGATCTAGTGGGCCTCTTTGTTGATCAATTCTGTGGTGGTCTCACTTGCTTTAGGGACTTGCTTTAGGGACGTCAACCAATATGACCTTGTAGGGGCAAGCTGCCGGGGTGGGGAATTGCTTCTAGAGGAGCCCCCCTGGGGGTAACCCTTCACCCCCACCTAGATAAGAAGATGTTCCTGCTGTGAGAAGACCTGGAACAGACACCTCCTGTCCTAGCTTGTTCACTGATGCAAATGTTTTTTTTAAACCTGTGCGAAGGGGGCTGTTCAGTCAGGCTGAAAGACCTTTCTAGGCACCTTGGACGGAGACTGATCTCGCTCCCCCCAGCACGGGTCGCACAGACTGTTGATCTTGAGCCCCTCTTACAGAGACGGAACTGGGGCGTTTGAGATCATCAATGCCTGCCTCGCTGCTAGCATTAGCACAATCACCCCACCCATCCCCTTTCTCCCTGCTAAGGAAATATCTGTTGTGGAGAAGTGCTTGTCATTAGTGCAGTCACAGTCTGACCCAGATGCCCTGGATAACACTAAGGGGTGGCTTTTGAGGACAGAGCCCTTTGCCTTGATCCTGCCTCTGCTTACGTTGTTCCCCAATCATCATCTTCCTTGGGGAAGAAGAAAACATGTTCTGCCCTGAAAAAGAACCCAAAGTCATCTAGGGTCCCAAAAAAATACTTCACCTGCCATCCTGGACCATCCATTACTGAGTTCTCACCCCTACAAAGAGGCCATAAAGGCATAGAAAACTCAGTTGGGCAAAGAAATTTTTTAAGCAAGTGACTCCAAGATGTTTAGGGTGTTTGAATGTTTGGGGCAAATTGAGGCTAAACTATCTGCTATGGCAGTGGTTCCCAATCTGTGCGCCACAACTCCCTGGTGCACCGTCAAAACGAGCCAGGGGTGCCGCACACAGTTTGGGAGCCACTGCACAACAAAATTAATCAAACCCGTACTACAGGCCTTACTCTCGAGAAGCTGAGGCACAGGGCGATTCTGTCACTGCTTTGAAACTTTCCTGAAACCGTAACAATTTTGAGAAAAATGCTGTCAGAGCAACAGCAGTGCCTTGATGTTTACGCAGGGGGAGACATGCGTGTGCACCCACACACTCTCTACATTCAAAAGGACAAGCCCTCTGCTCCAGGGAAGTGTGTTTTTACTATTCTAACTCAATGCCCACTTGGTAAAGAGTAAATATTTCTGTTCAAATATTTCTTAAAGCACACACTTGAAAATACTAAAAACACATAAATGGAAACTATCTGTTGCTAGGAATAACACATGGAGGTGTGATTTATTGACCCTTTGCAGCCTGGTCTTGGCAGGTCTCTTGCCTCCACCTCCTCCGGGATCATGACAGCCTGTGCCCGGGGCAGGGACTGAACTTAATATCAGAGTGATCCCTGCTGTGGAAGAGCTTTTCTGTGTCCCCCGGACTTGGCATCAGCATCATGGATACAAAGACTCCAGCTACGAGCATGTACTTAACAAGTGAGCCCAGACATTCTGTGTCTGTGAAAAACGAATCTAACATGTACAAATCATGGCATTGATAATTGGCTTGGTTCAGTTAGCTGGGTGGTATGCCTTCCCCATTAGCAGGACAGTGCTTAGGCGGTTCCACCATGTATAGCTTATTATTAAATTGAAGTCTGACCATGCCGAGGAGTTTGTGATGGCTACAGGTGAATATGACAAGTACGTGAGAAGTGGTCTTCGAAAAGGGCCCAGTCTTTAGAGCTAGTCCAACAAACTGACCTCATTAAAGTTACTCAGAATTTCATTGTGGACCCTAACCCTAGTTTGTGATTGAATTCGTAAATGGAATACATGTGGAATATCAGGAAAAAGTGGTATTGTCAACTTCAAGGCCTGTTCTGTTTGTTGCACAAAAAAAATATTTTTGAAAATACGATACAGGCTATAATCACAAGATGGCAGAATAGGCACAGAACTTTGAAAATGATTACTCTGAACAGTGCAATAGGTTTTCACAGAATCTTGCAAACTAAGTGAACATAATATTTGGAACACCGCTTTTAGGCAGATATCCAGATGGAAATGAGACAGAGCAGCAAATGCGGGCTCAATCAAAGTGAACATTGTGCATTGCAAAATCATCAATAGTGATGGCATGCTATAATAACATTACATCAATATCCAACACACCCTCCTTCTTGAATGCAAAATGAAGGCACAATGTCCATTGTATGTATAATCCTTATAATGGGCAGGTGAATGTCTTCAACTTCCCATGCAATAATAAAATAGCCAAAGAAAGCCTTTTTAACCGGCGATGGTTTCCTTTGAAAATCATATACACATCACACAAACAGTATTAGCCATAATCTAATGAACTGTATCATGATATTCAATGGTGGTGGCAAAACTGAAAAGACAATAGTAGCAAAAAATGGCTTAAAAAATCTTCAAAGTGAAAGAAAATACTGCCTAGCCCAATCAATTATTTTTTCAGTATTTATGACAGAAACAAAACACAACTGAATATGTTTTGATACAACAGTAGTAACTGAGGGTGGGGTGGCAGCTATTTAAAATTAGAAGTCCTCCTGCAAATTGCATACACTGTGGTCACCAAAAGCAATTATTTAAAACAAACGTAGTTTAAAAACATTCCATATGGCATGCAGACCCCAGTGCTCAAGAGTATTGTTTCTCACTCAGCCAATTACATTTTCTATTAAACTGTTTTATTTT